>NC_064267.1:43728750-44437500 GCF_003254725.2 Canis lupus dingo | reverse complement strand
CTTTTGATTTAATTTTGCAAAAAAGTAGCCATGTTATTGTACTGTCCAAAAGGTCAATCAACTTTATGAACTGAAATGTACTATAAGGGCAGGCAGAAGGAAAAGGGGAGAACTAGGTAGTAAAGTCATCTCTGGGCCTAACTCAAGAGAACAAGCTCTAGAATATCTATTATAAATATAAATTAAGTTCAATTTCCTTATAATGAAACTATGGTTAACAAGAAAATATAAAAGTGTATACTTTACTTGAAGTAGGTAGTATACGATAGTTTGAAAATATTTTTATAAGCTTAATTGTGGCCAATTAAGTGAATATTCTTTTGTTTTTCAAACCTCCTCCCTCTCCTCCCTCAACCTCACCAAAAAATTATAGGCAATTCAGGGTACCTGGCTGGCTCAGTCAGTAGAGCACACTACTCTTGATCTTGGGGTCATGAGTTCAAGCCCCAAGTTAGGCACAGAGCTTACTTTAAAAAAAAGGGCGGGGAGCAGGAGTCCTGGGTGGCTCAGTGCCTTCAGTTACTAGGATCCTGGGATGGAGTCCCACATTGGGCTCCCTGCGGGGAGCCTGTTTCTCCCTCTGCCTGTGTCTCTGCCTCTCTGCGTCTATCACAAATAAATAAATAAAATCTTAAAAACAAAACAAAAGGGCAGCCCCGGTGGCACAGCGGTTTAGCGCCGCCTGTAGCCTTCGGTGTGATCCTGGAGACCCAGGATCGAGTGCCACTTTGGGCTTCCTGCATGGAGCCTGCTTCTCCCTCTGCCTGTGTCTCTGCCTCTGTGTGTGTGTATGTGTGTGTGTTGTCTCTATGAATAAATAAGCAAAATCTTTAAAAAAAAAAAAAAAAAACACCACCATTTAAAAAAAAAAAGGAAGGTGGGGGCAATTTAACAAAGGTATCATTCTGCATTCCTGTATAATTAATCAATCTACTATATTTCTCAGTCATCTGAGTGCTTAAAAAATTTTAAAAATGCTAATCAGGTGAAGAAATATTATGACTCCAACTCTAAGTAAGATTCCCTATGGAATGAAAATACTTTTATATTTAAAAGTAACTTTTCGTGGCATTAAAAATGAATGGAAATCCTAGAACTCTATCAGCATAAAATCCTAGAGGAGGGTTACAGGGGGGAAAAAGGCTTAGGTTCAGAGTTTTACAATGATGACCAAATAATATTAAGGCAATTCAAACTGCTAAAGGAAAACGGACATTTAACTTGCCTCTAAAATACCCGGATTAACACCAACATAGGCTGTAGATTCAACCTAATGAGACTGGTCCCACTATTATCTATAAGAAACACAATAAAATAGAATACTGAAAATTTAATCAACAGGGGATAATGAAGAACCGCAAATGAAGTCAGTCTTTGAAAATGGCACAAATCAAAGATCCTTTAGCAAGGTAAGGGTAAAAGGGACAGTAATAATCTTTTCACCAAAAAGGTCCTCCCAAGGAGCAATCACTATCAGTAGTGTCATCTTCCAATGTGAAAGTCAACAACAAAACAGACATATGGAGTTTTAAAATGCAGAGTCATGAGAACGAATGAGCTGATATGACATCAAAGACAGAATATGGAAATGTCATTTCAAAAATTCAACAAAGGAACAAGAAGGAAAAAGGCAATTTGTCAAAACACCACCTCATCCCTACTACTGCTATGTCTCCTTTTAGCCAAGGAGCTCCACTCACACCTTGAAGTTGTAATTCCTTTCTTCTCATGAGTTTCAAGCAAGCTATGACAAATTATTTTTCATATGTGCAAGTTGACTCACCAGCAAAAGCATTTCAAAATCAAAATATTAAATTCCTCAGGTGAATTAAAATGAAAGAAAACATTTTTGATAGCTCAGTAATAAGCATATGGAGATAAACTGGAAGGAAATAGAAAAAAAATTTCCAAAGAAAAATGCCTATTATCAAAGAATTGGGGAACTAGTCTGAAAGGTAAAAGTGGAGAAATAAACTCAGTACAAAAAGTTCTACATATATAAGATGTTATAAAAGACATACAAATTAGTGGAAGAGACCCCGAAGAATTTAAAACTAGGATGGACGGAAGTAATTAAGAGAAATTTAATTCTTACTAATCAGATTAAGAACAATGTAATATGCTGATTCAATCACTCTTCCAGGTTATATTTCTTAATGATGTGTCTAAACTTCAAAGGAATTTCCCTACATTTTCAAATATTCAGAAGTATTCCAAAGATCCCCTTCTTTGAAAGCAATTCCTTTTGGGGATGCCGGGGTGGCTCAGCAGTTGAGCATCTGCCTTTGGCCCAGTGTCTGATCCCGGGATCGGGATCGAGTCCCACATCGGGGTCCTTGCAGGAAGCCTGCTTCTCCCTCAGCCAGTGTCTCCGCCTCTCTCTGTCTCTCATGAATAAATAAATAAAATCTTTAAAAAAAAAAAAAAGAAAAGAAAAGAGGGATCCCTGGGTGGCGCAGCGGTTTGGCACCTGCCTTTGGCCCAGGGCGCGATCCTGGAGACCCGGGATCGAATCCCACGTCGAGCTCCCAGTGCATGGAGCCTGCTTCTCCCTCTGCCTGTGTCTCTGCCTCTCTCTCTCTTTCTCTGTGACTATCATAAAAATAAAAAAAGAAAAAAGAAAAAAAAGAAAACAAAGCCATTCCTTTTGAGAAATCTTTCAGGCAGTTTATCATCCACCTCATTTAAAAACTTTTAAGAGAGATATTTCATGACAACTTCCTAAAATATGTTATATGAGCAGCCTGAATTTTTCCAAACTGGGGTGTGTTATATGGAGGGAAGGGGACTTGGGTATATTGGCCCAAATCTCCAGAATCTCATCTCCCTTTCTTACAGCTCCAAGAGGTGTAGAAAAAAACTTCTAAGTCACTGAATTACCCCTCTAGACTTAGAACCAATGAGAAGGATACACATTTTCTACTAGCCTCCCTCTCGCTTGTGACTCTGGCTAAACTAGCCTCCATATTTTTCCCAGTACCTGACCTGCTCCCACTTCAGTCAGTTTTTGCCTCAGTATGTTTGCCCTAGCTTCCCTAGCCTGCAGCATTCCTTCTCCATATAGCTACAGGATTTGCTACTTTACCAGTGTCAGGTCCTTCCTCAAACATAAGCTTCTCTACGCAGCCTTCCTAGGGCACTTAAAATCAACTAACCCCCCCCCCCCCCCCCCGCCTCATTAACCCTCAAATCCCTATCTCCCTATCATCCTATTTCCCTGTCTCATTTTTTTTTTCCACATCATTTACCACAACACTATATATTTTACCTGAGCTTTTATTTATCTGTCTGGAAATGAGCTCCACTGAAAAAGGAATTTTCTGTCTGTTTTGGTTCTAGCACCCAACGGTGTAGTAGAGTCTCAATAGTTGTCAAATAAGTGAATGCATGAATGAATGAATAAAATGAATAAAAGCACATAGTCCCTTTCTGCCGCCTCAGTCTCAAAATTCTAAAACGCTCTATCAAGTAGAGAGAAGGTGTGAAGCCCTTTCTTTCCCAATAAATCACTACCATTACCAGTGTACTCCGTGGTGTTAAATGTAAAGAAAAACTGTGTGACATTTTTCCAGATACACACCACTTCTAAATTTTTTTTCCCGGTGTCCTCTACGGATGTCAACATCTGATGTGACAAAAAAGTACATATTCCATCCGGTTTGGGCACTCCAAAATCTGGTACCCTAATTACACATAAAACCATCCATGAATGAGAGAACACCTTTGTGCTCTAACCAAACGCCGTGAGGCTAAAGCTGCAAATATTCAATAGATGAAAAGTTAAATGCGCAGAAATGGACTGACAAGAGAAAACTGTTTTAAATCTAAGAAATCATGAGGATCTAAACAAGGAAATACCAGAGAGGGGCAGAGTACCTCTCCTGCACACAACACTGGGAATCCAAACTGCCTAGAACCCGAGATCTCTAACGCTGAGTAAGAAACTTCACAGCTTCTGGCCCGGTCCTCAATTTCTTTTAAGTTTAATTGGAATACTTACCTTCCTTTACAGACAAAACTAGGTGTGCTTTAAGTGCTTTGACTTTCAGGGATAGAGAAAAAAAAAAAGAAGAAAGAAAGAAAAAGAAGAAAAAGGAAAAAAAAGGGAAAAAAAAGAAAAATATCCAAAGTGGATATTTATCCACATAAATGCAAAGCAACGTTACTGCTTCCCAAACACGGTCATACAAGCTGCTTCTTTCACACACCCTTCTGTGCTCGGAAAGATACACCTGATTTATGTTTCTGTCACGAAACTGAAGTATTCAAAGTGCTTCGTGGGAAACTGCTGACACTTAAAAAAAAAAAAAAAAGACTTAATAATGCCCATTTCAACCTGACGTGAGTGTTCGGGGTCCCGGAGCTGCCTCGGGCTCGACTTTCCCGACCTCCGTCCCAGGTTCAGATCATGGCTCCACCTTGCCTCAGGCCTGGTCCAGACCCAGTCCTCTCGCCACGGAAGGAGGCTCCCCGGTGCAGATGTTCCGCGAGGAAGGCAAAGGCGCACCTCCCGTAGGCCAGGTGTGGGGAGGAGGGACGGCGGGCGCAGCTGTCGGGCCCGAGCAGCTGCTGCCCCGGGCACCTCAGGCGGGGCGGGGGGCCGGCCTGGGGGGCGGGCAGCAGGAGGCGAGCCGTCCGGCCCTGAGCAAGTCGGCCTGACACTGCCCACCCCACCACCCTCCTCCCTGCCTCGGCTCCCCCAGCGATGCCAACGGGCCCTGGAGGAGAGGGCCCCCTCCCCCGGCGCGGTGGCCGAGACGCGCCCGCGGCCGCCGAGCCCGTCGCCGGGGAGGAGACACCCTGCAGCCCCGCACCTGACCTGTCCCCTCGCCTGACGCCCGAGCCGGCCGCGGCCGCTGCCGGGGCGGCCTGTGGGTGTCCATGCGGCTGGGCCGGGTCCGGCCAGAGCGGCGGGGACGCGAGCACGGGCGGCGGGCCCGGGAGGCTGCGTGTGGGGTGGTGGGAGACGGCGGAGTCGGGGCGCGCAGCGGAGCCGGGCAGGGGAGTGAGACGGAGTCGCTGGTTACCTGCGGTCCGGGACAGGGAGTCTCTCAGAACCCAAGTCAGTCCTCAGCCTCAACAACACAAGATGGCCGACACGTCGCCACGCACGTCACGTGACAGCGCGCTCGTCCCGTCACGCCCCTTGCCCCGCCCCCGCCCCGCCTCGCCTCCCTACCCGCTTCTCCAGCCTCCCACGACATCCTTCCTTTCCGCGGCCTCCCGCCCCCCTGCGCTGGCCACGCCCCTGCGCGAGCCCCGGATGTCAGGCTGGGCGAGTGGGCGGGGCCGCGGCAGGGCGCAGGCGCGGTCGCGTCCCCGGGATGGAGCTCCCTGCCTGCCCTTGAGTTGAGTAGAGTTGGTGTCCGCGCTTGGGCGCCGGCCAGGGCCCTGTGACTCACCGCGCTGTGCGCCCAATCCGGAACCCGTTCGCAGTTCAAAAAGCTCTTCATCATTTACGAGCTGGTTTTCAGCCCCAGAACTTTTCCACACCTTTCTACCCACCCAGCATTTCCCTGCCCCTGTGCCGTCCCAGAGACAATGGGGAAATGACAAAAGCTGAAATTCAGAGCAGGGTCTCTCCTGGGGAACGGTTCTGGTAGACCTGGGAATGCATCCTAGAGTCTTGAGATGTGGCTTCCGGATAAGATACAGGACGCCCAGAAATATTGGGGACATATTTTACACTAAAAAGTCACTCGTTTTTCTGAAATTCAGATTTAACGGGGCGTCCTTTATTTTTATTTCTGTATCTGAGAACTCAACCCTTCTCAAGTCATCCCCTTTTTCCTTCTGCATCCAACCACCTCCTTTTTTTACAGGATCCCTCTCAACAGCTTTTTTTTTTTCTTTTCTTTTTTTTAATGTAGGCTCCACACCCAGCATGGAGCCCCAGGAGGGGCTTGAACTCATGACCCTGAGATAGAGACCTGAGCTGAGATCAAGAGTCTGGCTGCTTCACCCACTGAGCCACCCAAGCGCCACTCAGCAGTTTTGTAAAATACTCAAAAGTTGGGGCACCTGGCTGGCTCAATTGGTAGAGCATACAACTCGATCTTGGGTTGTGAGTTCAAGCCCCATGTTGGGCACAGAGCTTACTTTAAAAAGCAAAAAAAATAAAATAAAATACTCGAATGTCTTCCACTATAAAAGTTAATGGTAGAAAACGACAATTCTGCCTCCAACCACCTCCCTACCTCTCTGTTCCTTTTCAGAGCCAAAAGAGTTGTTTCTACTCACTCGCCCAATTTCCATGCCTGGCAAGCAATCATCAACCACTCCAGTGTGGCTTCTGTTTTGACTCATCCACCTAATGCTTGCTCTTAGATATCCCCAACCTACAGGTTGGTAGCTAGAGTTTCTCAGTCGCAGTCTTGACTTAGTGCTTTCCCATCTTCAATGTGATTGACAACTCCCTATTTTCTGCAATACTTTATTCCCTTGATCTTTATGTCCTTGCTACTCATAATGTGGTCAATGAACCAGTAGCATTAGTATCACTTGGAAGCTTGTTAGAAATGCAGAATCTCAAATGGACCCTTCACAGTCTCATTCTGCTGAACCCTAGACTTGCATTGTCCCCCTCTCCTTCCTCTTTCCCCTGAACATATTGCTTCAGATATGCCCATATTTAAAGGTCCTCAAGGGCACCTGAGTGGCTCAGATGGTTAGGCATCCCATTCTTAATTTCAGCTCAGGTCATGATCTCAGAGTCATGGGGTCGAGCCTCTCATCAGGCTCTGTGTTCAGTATCAAGTCTGCTCATCCCTCTCCCTCTGCTCCTCCCCTCCCCTCCCCTCTCAAATAAATAAATAAAACCTTTTAAAAATTAAAATACAGGTCCTCAAATATGCCATTCTGTTTTGGCCTTTGCAGATGCTCTTCCCTCCTGTTACAATGTCTTTCCTAACACTTGGCCCACTTCTTACCAACCTGCATAACTCCTGCTCATCATTAAAAGCCTAAATAAAGCAGGGGCACCTGGGTGGCTCAATTGGTTAAATGTCTGCCCTCAGTTCAGGTCATGATCCTAAGGTCCTGGAATCGAGCCCCACATTGGGCTCCCTGCTCAACAGGGAATCTGCTTCTCCTTTTCCCTCTGCTGCTCCCCCTGCTTGTACTCTCTCCACCTCTCTCTCTCTCTCTCTCTCTCTCTCTCTCTCTCTCCCTCCCTCTCTGTCAAATAAATAAAATCTTTAAATAAATAAATAAATAAAAACCTAAATCATATGTTACTGCTCTGTGAAGCTGTTTCTAATCCCCTCCCTTAGACCACAGACTCTACCTCCTGAGCTGTTACTTTTAAGAAAAAATGTAATACTAATACTTGTTACGTGCTAACCACCTCATTAAGGGCTTTGCTTTCATTCTCTTGTAATCCTGGCAATGGTATTTTGGAGCACTAAGAAAGCCAACCAGGCACCTGGAAGAAGTGCCTTCTCTAAATCTCAGCCATGACCTTCTAGCCCAGGCCGAGTGATTACTGAGCCCAAGTGCCTAACCAGTTTGCCATGCTACCTCCATCTCTCTGATGCTATGCCATCTGTGCCTGTAATTTTATCTATATACATAAAATTAAATATGTAAGATATAATTTAAATATATATATAATTAAGGCCTAATTTATATACAGTAAAATTTAGCATTTTAGTGGCTATTCTGCAGCTTTTGACAAATGCATACAGATGTATGTAATACTACTAAGATTGAAGTACAAAATAGTCCCACCATCCACTCAATAATATCCCTCAATAACCCTGTCCTTATAGTTTTGGCTTATAATATCATATAAATAAAAACATAAAGTATGTAGCGTTCTGAGGCTGACTTCTTTCACTTAGCATAATACACTTGAGATTCAGCCATACTGTTGCCTCCTTAAGTACTTCCGCCTCCCCTCCCTTCTCCTCCTCCTCCTCTTTCCCCTTCCCCCTTCTTCTTTTCATGAGTAGTATTTCATTCTATGTATATGCTTATCCATTCCCCCCACTAAGGGACATTTGAGTTGTTTCCAGCCAGGGAGATTATTAATAAAGCCATTATAAATATTCACAAGCAGGTATTTGTGTAAACATAGGTTTTTATTTCACGTGGGTAAATAACTCATAATGGAATTGGTGATATTTCTAACTTTATCAGAAACTGTGAAACTGTGTTTCAGAGCGCCTTAGCCACATTTTTAGACCCAAAGTATAAGCTTGTAGAGAGTAGGAACCAAATCTAAGGGAAGAAGAGAAAGAGGAGGAGGAAGGAGTATTTGACTTTACATCCTCAGCAGTTGGTGTTGTCTTGGCACACAGTAGACACTTGGTAAATACCTACAGGATCAAATCAATTCTTGATTATCTACTCCACAGGAAGGGTGTCTTCCCCTTCTCCTACATTCACTCTCTTTCCAATGTTTCATTAAATATTGGTTTTAAAGTTACAACCGTAGAGGAAGGCCTACTCTACCCAGGGGTAATAACAAAGTTTCACCTTTATTGTATCATTGATAGAAACAGCTAAGTTGATGGTAACATCATTGAGGGGAGGAAGGAGGAAGGAATTTAGCCAGAAACAAGTTTAGTATGTAACAAATACTGGTTGATACACTGCCACAAATTGTATTTTTCTAAAAATGGCAACACCAATATTGTCCAACCAACATACTCCTCTAGAACTTTGCCACTGCCCTTTCTAAAGGCAAAGTCCCCAGGGAACTGTTATATCTGATAGAACAAGTCAAAAATGAAAGGAGGTGACTTCCTATGCTAGATCACAAAGGTGATAGAGCTTCTACCTTGTTTGCTAAAACAGTCTCTTTGGAAGCAAGTAGCTGCCAGATAATAAATCCATATAGCCTGAGGTCACGGTTCTGTGAGTTAGCCTAGACTACAAGGGGAGGCCCATGTAATTGCCTCCAGCAAAAGCCCCAAATGAAATTTCAGAGGTCTGAGCTACAGATCTGAGAGTCATCCACAGAGAGGAGATCTTTGAAATCGTGGGGAATCCTCCATAACCAGCAATTGCAGAAAGGAAAAGTATGGAGCTAAGGCAGGCTCTGGGGAGGAAAACACATGGCTGGTAGGTAGAGAAAAGTTACAGGTAGGACCAGATAAGGAGCAAGAACCAGAAGAATTTCTTCTTCTCTCTCAGAACAGAGAGAAGAAGAAATTGATTGGCAATGCCAAATCTACAGAATCGTCAAGGAGTCTGGGGCTAATAAAAAGAAGGAGGAGGAGGAGGAGGAAGAGGAGGAGGAGGAGGAGGAGGAGGAGAAGGAGAAGAAGAAGAAGAATCTGGGGCTGGGGAAACAGCTATTGAATTTGGTGACTAGAATTGTCTTTGGAGTAGGAAGAATAGATTAGGGAAGAGTAGGAGATAAGGAAGGAGGATACAAAAGTGTGGAAGTGAATGAAAAGGGAAGGATGTATTTGTTAGTAAAGAGGGCAGTGGCCACTCAGATTGGGACCCTAACTGAAAGTGTTGCGTACACAAGAGAAAACACAAGCAGAGAGGGTAGGGAAGATAGAGAGCCAGAGAGCTGAGCAAACATCAGGGAAAGGCTGCTTAGATGATAACTATGGAAACAGATCCATTTTTATGTTTTAAAGCATTTTTTATTACAAAAGTACTTGCAGATTTTTTAAAAGAATTTTATTTATTTATTTATTTATTTATTTATTTATTTATTTATTTATTTATTTATTTGACAGAGACAGTGAGCACAAGCAGTGGGAGGGGCAGGCAGACAGAGGGGGAGAAGCAGGTCCCCTGTGGAGCAGGAAGCCCAATGCAGGATTCAATCCTGGGACCTCAGGATCATGACCCAAGCCTAAGGCAGATGCTAAACCAGCTGAGCCACCCAGGCACCCCATACAATGGCATACTTTAAATTCTTTTTTTTTTTCATACTTTAAATTCTATTCTCATTTCTAACATTCAGAGGTATACCAAGAAAATTTAATCATAAAAAAACTATCTTGGGAGGTGCCTGGGTGGCTCAGTTGGTTAGGTGTCTGCCTTCAGCTCAGGTCATGATCTCAGGGTCCTGAGATTGAGCCCTGCACCAGAGGGCTCCCTGCCCAGCGGGAAGCCTGCTTCTCCCTCTTCCTCTGGCCCTCCTGCTACCTCGCTTATGCTTCCCTTCTCTCTCTGTCTCAAATAAATAAATAAAATTTAAAAAAAAACTATCTTGGAATTCAATAAATGTATTTTTTCACGTAAATGCCCCACAGTGTGTCCCAAAATGTTTTGTTTTCTCCTGGGTCTTTTGCTTATTTAGGATTTCATATTGCAGCTGTTCATACTGCAGAGGGTTCCCATATATATGTGCAACTGCCCTTTTCACTTTCATGATGGTCAGTCTCCTCTCTTTATTATTAACTGTTGTTAAAAGTAGTAAAGCAATACATGCTATGGTTTTTAAATTTTCAGAATGCAAAAACATATAAAGGAAAAAATTCAAATCTTCCCCCCCCCCAAGACCTACCCAGGACCCTCAGGTTCTCCCCCACGGAGGTAACCCACTCTTGACAGTTTCTGGTAAGGTTTCCCCCCAAATGTTGTATGCATAAACAAGTAAGATGTGCTTCATTCTCAGCACCATCAAGTGCTGAGGATATGCTGATTGCCCCAAAATCCAGTTGGTCTCTGACCTCATGCAGCTTGGTCTACATGGGCTGGGCTATGATTTTGAATCTCTCATGTGCTGCTCTGCCCCTGACCTTTTTCTAAGAAACAATATGCCTTGGTGTCCTTGGCATTTTTTAAATGACTGCCTCGTATACAGACACTTACATGTCTGTACCATAATATACTTAATCGATTCCCTACTGGTAGACATCCTGATTGTCTCCGGTAGTTTTTCTATTGCAAGCAATGCAGTAATGAGTATCACCCTAAATATACCCTTTATTATGTTTATATTTACCTATAGGGTAAATTCTCAGAAGTAACACCACTGGATCAAACTCATGAGTAGCTCTGCAATGGACATCTGCTACTCTTTCACAGCTATTCTGCATCTGAAATACTTTCCCATATTTGGAGAAAACAAAAATCTTGGCCAGAGGCAGAGCCTGCCTCCCTTTGCAGAAGAGAAACTGTCCAGATACTAACCCTTCTGACCCCAACATGTGGGCACATGACTGGACTTGGCCTCAGACTCTGGATCTGGATTAAGAACCTGAAGAAACAGAGGCACCTGAGTGTAAGGTAATCTCCACACCCAATGTGGGGCTCAAACTTACAACCCTAAGATTGAAAGTTGCACACTACTGAGCCAGCTAGGCACCCCCCAGAGTATGATTTCTTAAGCTAGATTTTAAAAGACATTGTGGCTTATATCTGCTGTCTTGTATCACTTGTTTGAGGAAGGCCAGTTGCAATGCTGTAAGGATACTCAAACAGCCCAGTAGAGAGGTTCATGCAGCAAGTGACTGAGTCCTCTGGCCAACAGCCAGCACCAACTCGTGAACCATATGACAGAGCCACCTTGAAAGGTAGACCTCCAGCCCCACTTGAGCCTTCAGATGACTATAGCCCCAACTCACATTTTGCAGCCTCATGGAAGACTCTGAGCTAGAACCACCTGTTAAACTGCTTCTGAATTCCTGACCCTCAGAAACTATGTGAGATAATAAAATGTTAATCGTTGTTTTAAGCCACTAAGTTAGGGGATGATTTGTTAAAACAAAAGTAAATAATACAGATACAATTTCAACAGCTTACCAAACTGCTCTTCCAAACCTGTAAGAACAGTGTGCGCTTCCACTGATACCATGTGGCAGAGTACTGAAAGTGATTGGTTACAGAAAGGAGGCAGGAGAGGGACAACTGAACCCTGATAAGGTCCATGCTCAGCACTTCCTTAAGTTGTGGAACTCTATGTTGCCCCCCGGGACCTCCCACCAGCACAGGACCCAGGGGATGGCTATAAAAAACACTGTTTTGTTTGTTTGTTGTGTTTTTTTTGTTTTTTAGATTCTTTATTTATTTATTCATGAGAGAGATGGGGGGAGGGGAGCAGGGGGAGAGAGAGGCAGAGACACAGGCAGAGGGATAAGTGGGCTCCATGCAGGGAGCCTGACGTGGGACTCAATTCTGGGTCTCCAGGATCACGCCCTGGGCTGAAGGCGGTGCTAAACCACTGAGTCACCCGGGCTGCCCTGGAACCACTGTTCTTATAAGTCAGCCCTGTGAGTAGGGATGTGGCCAGAATCTGGCCTGGTGGACAGGCAAGGTCAGGAGGGAGAAATATGAGCAGGGACAAGGCCACAGGTGTCAGGCCTTGAGATCCACCCAGGAGGGCTCAGCAAGTAGCAGCTGCAGAGGGTGTGGCAGGTAAACAGGCACACTGGCAGGAGTCCCTTGGGCTCATTGGGTCAGAAACCTCAAAAGAATAGAGAAATGGGAGAGAAGGCACCTGTGCTAAGGTCCAAGGCAGCAGCCAGAACTGGGCCACCCTGGCCTGGGATCCTTTGCCTATGACTCTGGAAACCCAGGGCTCAGGAGGTAGCAGATTTACAGTCTTGCAAGGTGGAAGATAGAGAAGGAACCAATTATGTCCTGAGCACTAATAAGTGCCAGGTAGATGATCATCATCATTTTACAGGTGAGGACTGAGCATCACAGAAGCTAAGCTACTATTTATATCTGACTCCAAATCCCATTACATCACACAGCCCCCAGGACAGAGGCAGAACTGGTTTGTTGATTTGTTGGTTTCCCTATTGCCCAATAAAAGGGGGGGGGGGCCTTTGGGGAGTAGACTCATCACTTTTCCAGTGAGAATGATATCCCCATAATCTCCACTATCCTCACTTTCAGAGCTCTTCCCTCAGGCCAGGCTCCCATGTCACTACGCTTAGAAAGTCCTTGAGTAGGTGATAGAGGTCCTCCCTTACCCATCTCTGCTGCAACAAACCCGGTTTGTCCTTATGAAGTAGGCAGGGGAGCCTATCCCAGGCTGGGCACCATGCTAGGCCTACCGCAGTGAGTAAAGCAGAGTTCCTTGTCCAAAGAAGAAAAAGAGAAGTGAAAGGAAGGCTATTGCATAATGCCATGAAGATTATACTAGAGGAAAAAGGAAACAGAAACCCAGAGAAGGGGCACCTCACCTAGCCTGGGGTATCAGGAAAGCTTCCTGAAGATAATCTCTGAGCTGAGTCATCAACAATAAGAAGTCCTTTGCCAGGGGAAGGGAGGGGGCAAGCTCCAGGCTGAGGAGACAGTCATGCAAAGCCCTCAGGAGCCGCACTTTCTAGGAACCACTTGGTTTCGCAGGTGTACCTGGAGCACAGTTTGGACAGAGAGAGGGGAGGGAAAAGGGACAAGCGATAGGGCAGGACAGGGGAGCAGGGAACTGGATCCCCAAAGTGGGGGAAGCAAAAACTGAAGGGGAAATATTACAACCAAATGTTATCCTAACTTCAGGGTGGACCATGCAGGCAAAATGATGGCAGGGAAAGCAGTCAGGAGGCCATTGCAGAGACCCAGAAAGAGCCCAGGAAGTCCATGGCCATGGAGGTGGAGAATGGGAACTGCGGGGGAGAGGTGTAGAGGGACAACATCTATAGGACTCTGTGATCAAGAAGGGGTGAAGAAGTCCTATCCCTGGTCTCCAGTTACATGAACCCAATTATTTGTCCTTTTTGTCTTCACCTGTTCTGTGTCACATTTTTTATCATTTACAATCATGAGTTTTTAGTTCTTGCAGGGCATGGCTGTCCAGAGAGGCAAGTGGATGCTTGAAGTAACTACACACACACACACACACACACACACACACACAAAATGAAGTAACTACACAGTTGTCCCCATTCCTTTTTTGTTTTATCCATAGACTATTTTTTAAAGCAGTTTTATATTTGCAGAAAAACTTAGCAGAAAGGATATTCCCATATTCCTCTCTCCCTGTCCCCCCTTTCTTCCCCTGGTACTAACATCTGGCATTAGCGTGCTACGTTCGTTACAATTGATGTGCACATAGCGATGCCTTATTATTAACTGAAGGCTGTGGATCACATTAGGGTGAACGCTTAGTGTTGTACATTCTGTGCATTTTGTTTAATGTCTAATGACCTCTATGGGATGATTATAGGACTACTAAAAATCCCCCATGCTCCACCTATTCATTCTTCCCCCTTTCTCTCTCAACCCCTAACTTTTTACTTCACCGTCTTTGTAGGTTTGCCTTTTCCAGATGTTATAGTTGGAATCATACTGTGTGTAACCTTTCCAGACTGGCTTCTTTCACTTAGCAACATGCATTTAAGTTTCCTTCATGTCTTTTGGCAACTTGACAGCTCGTTTCTTTTCATTGCTAATATTTCTTTTCACGGCTGAATTAATATTCCATTGTATAGACATATCTACCAGTTTATCCATTTGCCTACTGAAAAACATCTTGGTTGCTCCTAAGTTTTGGAAATTAAGAAATAGCTGCTATAAACATTCATGTGCAGGTTTTTGTGGAGACAAAATTTCTTGGATTAAGAAAATGCCAAAAAGCACATTTCCTGGATTGTATGGTAAGAGTGTCTCCATCCTGGGGTGCCTGGGTGGTTCAGCTGGTTTAGTGTCTGCCTTCAGCTCAGGTCATGATCCCGGGGTCCTGGAATCAAGCCCCACAGGCTCCCTACTCAGCGGGAAGCCTGTTTCTTCCTCTCCCTGTGCCATTCCCCTGCTTGTACACACTCTCTCTGTGTGTCAAATAAGTAAATAAAATCTAAACAAGAGCATCTCCATCCCTTTTTTGTGTCCACTTCCCCTGTGGGGAGGTGACCCGACCTGAAAAATGACAACCAAGAATTGTAGGTCTTGGGTTTGTGCAAAAACAGGTATAATTCTCCATGGGGAAGCTATGAGTATTTTTTATTTATTTATTTTTTTTATTTTTTTGCTATGGGTGTTCTCGTGAGACAGAAGTCCTTACTCAGGTCCACAAATGCCCTAGAATCTACATGGGAGAGAGGAAGGGAGGGGTCATTGGCCCTCATCAGAGTTTCAAGGGATCTAAGAAGCAAGAGAAATCAAGCTACAGATTTTTGCCTGCAGCTGAGAATTCTCAGTGATGGGAAGGGGAGAGCAGCTGACAGACAACCTCAATACGAAGAGTGTCCCTGAGTAAAGCTGACCCTTAATTACCACTTCTAACTCTACTTCTGGGAGTCAGTGTCACACAGGAGCTTGGGCTGGATGTGGCCCCTGCAAAAAACACTCCTCTCTCTCCCCCCAAGTCAAAGAAGACTAAAAGCACATTGATGTGATGGCAAAGTCCATTTGCATGGTTTATTTAAAAAGAGACAGCTGTAAAGTAGAAATGCAGATGTTTTCCTGTTATAAAGACAGCAGTTACAAAAGAGAAGTAATAAATATGACGCTAGGAATTATTTTTTAAAAATACAAACCCCCTGGCATTTGAGAGCAATCCCAAGAGCACACAATGCATAAAAATTTTCAGTGGGGGTAGGAACAGTTTCATCTTGACATCTTGGGAGCAAAAGTTGGAAACTGGCCAGATGAGGATGGTCATGACTTTGGGGATTTTGAAAAGCTCTGGATTTGTCACTTGGGAGTATAGGGGTCTGCTGTAATATAATTTGCATAGTCAGAATTAACAGGGATTCTTCTACGCATTAATAGCACTTCTGGTAATTCTCTTTTTCTTTCAGGTAAATAGCATAGTATTTAAGAGTAGGAGGAAAGGGTGAAATGAAAACAAACGAATGGAGGGGGGATGAAGAGGGTGGGTCGTGGGAGACTGCTAGGAGGACAGGAGAAAGGTGATAGGAAGGAACAGAATGTTCTATTTTTCTTCTATTTTGTCATCTCAGCAGTGTGCCACTCCTCCTGTTGAAGAGAGGACAGGCAGTGGTCCAGCCTGGTTTGCCTTAAACCTTACCATCAAAAAAGGACAGAAGATGCAAAAGCAACGGGCAGAATCAGGCTCAGAAGGAAAATAGGGAAGTCGGATGGCCAACAAAGAGGAGGGGGACCCAGAGAGGAGAGGGCCAGAGAATTACCCAAGAAAACAGGCCACGTTAACATCAGAGCCCTCCAGGGACTATCCTCTGAGGGCCATCAAAGAAAGAAAGATCTGCACAAATTAACACTCTTTGATGCAGAATGGCAAAGGGACAAGGAAAAAGTACAAACTGCCAAGTAGAGGCACAATCTGGCTACAGAGGAAAGGGGTCAGGAAAGAGAAGCAAGGGAGGCAGTTGGCTCATCCCGGGACCCTTGGGAGGGGCTCACCCCGTGAGGCTAAGGAGCTTGCATTGGGTGGTGGGGCAGAGGCTGGTTGGGGGGCAGGGGGGGCAGGGGTGAAGATGCCCAGCCAGCTCTCTTGGGGGCATCTGTGAGGCACTGTGGATGGAGGTCAAGACAGCCTAAGTACTGAAGGCCGCCTTGAGCTCCCGGAAGGCCGCCTGGCGGATCCTCCTCTTCTCCTCTTCCTGCTTCCGCTCATCTTGCTCGGCTTTTAGCTCAGCTTCAAACTTACTGGCACAGGACAAAGCTTGGACCTGCAGAGACACAGCAAAAACAAACCAACAGCCTGAGGGAGGGGAGAAGCTTGGAGATGGAGCCACGCATCAAACAGAGCTCAGGGGGCTGGAGCCCTGAGACAGGGGAACCGGTCCACTGCAGGGCAGGACCCCGCGCCCCCCAGAGCCGGTACCCCTCGGAAGTTTGCTTGATCCCCGTGGTGGGTGGCATCACTTTATCTGCCACCGTGCTAGACACGGTCCCACCCGCTACGGTCGGTCTTCCCACTTCACTTCTTTGCCGGGACATCGTTTAACCACCCGCCTATTACCGACTTCTGTGTCAACCTTTAATCTCACAATAATATAGTTTTGTTTTAGGGGGAGAAGACCAAAAACCAAACCAACCGAACTCCCTGCTGGGATTCTGACTGCAGTCGCATCAATCTGCCTATGGCAAGCAGATACCTTTACAACATTATCAATCATTCTGAATTTACTTCCAAATATCATGTGTTCTTGTGGATGTTGTGGATGGGATTTGGTGCTAATTCTTTAAACCTAGTTTATCTATAATAATACCATATCAGATAAATCCATTTTCCAATCCTCTATTCTGGGGGAGCCCTGGGTGGCTCAGAGGTTTAGTGCTGCCTTCGGCCCAGGGTGTGATCCTGGAGTCCTGGGATCGAGCCCCACGTCGGGCTCCCTGCATGGGGCCTGCTTCTCCCTCTGCCTGTGTCTCTGCCTCTGTCTCTCTCATGAATAAATAAATAAAATCTTAAAAAAAAAATCCTGTATTCTGGAATGAATTCCTCCCACCACCCCCCTCCCCGGCTCAGTGTCTCATCCATTTGGTAAAATTCCCAAATGCACTGGGTGTGCACATTATTTTAATAAAGATTGCCAAATTGCTCTCCAAAATAGCTGTTCCAATTTATACCCCCACCATCATGGAATGTGAGTACTCATTTCCCCACAGCCTCACCAACGTTTATCAGTAAACTTTTTCCTGTTTGCCAATCTGATAGGGGGGGAAAAACCCCACAAACCTGGCACCTTCTTTTATTTCCTCTTGGGTGAATTACCCATTTCCCCGGGATTTCCCACTTTACCATTCTTTACATAATTTAGTCTTAGTCTCTTTCTATATATTTTTCAGCTACTCTTAAGTCTTTTGCTGGTCTAACTTCAAGATACCTGAGGCCATACACATATTTAAATTTTTTTTCACATATTTAAATTTTGATGTAATCTAAATTTTCAACCTCTTCCATTCTAGCTTTGAGCTCTCTCTCTCTCTCAGTAGGCTCCATGCCCAAGGTGAGGCTTAAACTCACGACCCCAAGATCAAGAGTCACATGCTTGGGGATCCCTGGGTGGCTCAGTGGTTTAGTGCCTGCCTTCAGCCCAGGGCGTGATCCTGGAGTCCTGGGATCGAGTCCCACTTTAGGCTCCTTGCATGGAGCCTGCTTCTCCCTCTGCCTGTGTCTCTGCTTCTCTCTCTCTCTCTCTCTGTGTCTATCATGAATAAATAAAATCTTAAAAAAAAAAAAAGAAAATCTAAGTGAACTATGGATATTATTTAAAAAAAAAAAAAAAAGTCACATGCTCTACCAACTGAGCCAGGCACCCACCCCATGGCCTTCCTCTCTTATGTCATGTTTAAAGTCTTCTATACCCCAGGGCTCTACACCCATCCTCCTTTCATACTTTTCTGGTTTTATTTTCCCATTCAGCTCTTAAAGTCACCTATATTTTATGTCAGTGAAGGAAGTATATATCATAGGAGGACTTGACTTCATTTTCCTAAGTGGAGAGCCAATTTTCTCATGCCTCTTATTGAATAGCCCATGATTTTCCCACTGATTTGAAAATTATCTTTTTCATGTACCAAATTCCCACATGAAGGAGGTCTGTTTTTACTATTTTTAAAAAATATTTTATTTATTCATGAGAGACACAGAGAGAGAGAGAGGCAGAGACACAGGCAGAGGGAGAAGCAGGCTCCCTGCAGGAACCCGATGTGGGACTCAATCCTGGGATTCCAGGATCACACCCTGGGCCGAAGGCAGGCGCTAAACCACTGAGCCACCCAGGGATCCCATTTTTACTATTTTCTATCCTGTTCCACTGACTGATTTGTTTACTCCTACACATGTACCACATTATTTAATATTACTGTTTATAGAATGCCTGGATATTTATGAGGAAGGTATTCTTTTTTGTTCTTATTTATTTATTTATTTATTTATTTATTTATTTATTTATTTATTTAAGAGAGAGAGAGAGAGAGAACAAGAGGGAGCATGAGAGCACAGAAGAAGAGGAAGAAGCAGACTGCCTGCTGAGCAGGAATCCTGATGCGGGGCTGGACACCAGGATCCCAAATCATGACCTGAGCCAAAGGCAAATGCTCAACTGACTGAGCCACCCAGGCAACCTCTGAGGAAAGTATTCTTTCATTATGTTGACTAAGCACACTTTTTTTCATATTTTCCTTCCTTCCTTCCTTCCTTCCTTCCTTCCTTCCTTCCTTCCTTCCTTCCCTTTCTTTTTAAAATATTTTTTATTTATGTATTCATGAGAGACACACAGGGGGTGGGGGGCGCAGAGAGAGAGAGAGAGAGAGAGAGAGAGAGAGGCAGAGACACAGGCAGAGGAAGAAGCAGGCTCCACGCAGGGAGCCCGACATGGGACTGGATCCCAGGTCTCTAGGATCAGGCCCCAGACTGAAGACAGTGCTAAACCACTGGGCCACCTGGGCTGCCCTCTTTTTTTCTTTTTTATTCTTTTAAGTAGTCTCCATGCCCAGCATGGAACCCAACACGGGGCTTGAACTAATGACCCTGAGATCAAGACCTGAGCTGAGATCAAGAGTCAGATGGTAACTGACTGAGCCACCAAGGCATCCATCTTTCCATATTTTTAAATGTCTTACTATGAATATTAAACTTCACCAAATGTTTTGAGATGTCTTGCTGAAATGATCACATTTTTTCATATTTGATACCTATGAGAATTTTAAAATTATCCCTGCAGTCTTAACATAAATTTCACATGTCTTAAGAGTCCCACAGCTATATTCATTACGTTAATATGCTTTTTTTTTTTTTCTGACATGTTTTTATCTGATTTTCTTGTTAGAATCATGATGGCTTTAGAGAATGAATGTGAGAGGTGGCTTTGGCTCAGGTCATAATCTCAAGGTTGTGACACTGAGCCCCATGTGTCACTCAGCAGGGAGTTTGCTTGAGATTCTTTCTCCCTCTCCCTCTCCCCTGCTGCCCAGACTTGCTCAAGCTCTTTCCCTCTAAAATAAATAAATCTTTTTAAAAAGAGAAAATGAGTGTGATGTAATCTTTTTCAATATACTCAAACTAGTTTGTGACATTGAAAAAAATCTGTAACATTGAAGAATTAATCCCTAAATTCCCCAGCACTTAACTTGTGGGGTGTTTTTTTGGTGGGGGCAGGGAGGGGGCTCCTAAATGTCTTTTTTTTTCCTAAATGTCTTTATAATTAATCACTGTCTACTTATCTCACATTTATAGAAGAGCATTCTGTTTTGTTGAGTGTTTAATGATGTTAAATCGACGTGTCCTAACCTCTACTTTTTTTTTTAGGCTCCACAGCCAACATGGGGGCTTGAACTCAAAACCCTGAGATCTAGAGTCTCAGGCTCTACCAACTAAGCATCCAGGAGACCTGACCTCTATTTTTAACTAACACATTCCTAGATCTGTCATCTTTTCCCCATCACAAGCTTCCACGTTTAGGTGTCTCCATGCCTATTCTATGGTTCTACTCACTTCCGTGTATTACAGCTGAGATTTACCATTTCCAGGAATGCTCTTTATCCGGTCCATTCTGGTTTTCAGTCCATTACATCCTTCGTAGCACAATGCAGACTCTCACATCTCAATGAAAAATGATAACACCCCTTCCTACATTCTCCCTGTAATGCACAGGGGTCCGTGTCTGAACACAGGACACCTCTGAAAATATTAACCATGGAGCTTTATGTTTTTACTCTTTCTGAATCAGAATCCCTAGGGGGAGGAAATTGTGTTTTCCAAAGTTCCCAGGTATTTCTTAGGGAGGCCCTGCTCTGTCTCAAGCAGTTCTCCCCTGGCATTGGAGTCACCAGACGCCAGATTTAATTGCCTCAAGCAGAGTCTAGCTCATGTTGACTCTCATCACCCTCTGTTCCCAGACTCGGGCTGAAAGTTTGGACCCCAGTCTCCTTGTCTAGCCCTGACCCCTCTCCTCTTCACCTTTATTCATTTTTTTCCTTGTTGTTCTGTTTTCAAGAATTTTATGAGCTGGCCATTAAATATTAAAAGCTGGGATGCCTGGGTGGCTCAGTGGTGGAGTGTCTGCCTTTGGCTCGGGGCGTGGTCCCTGTCCCAGGATCAAGTTCCACATCGGGCTTCCTACGGGGAGCCTGCTTCTCCTTTGCCTGTGTCTCTGGCTTTCTCTCTTTCTGTGTCTCTCATGAATAAATAAATAAAATCTTTAAAAAATATATTCAAAGTTAAATTATATAAATCTATAAGTAAATTATATTAGAAATAAAGGTAACAAATATTAAACATTTTAATTTTTAAAATTTTATTTATTTATTCATGAGAGACACAGAGAGAGAGGCAGAGACACAGGCAGAGGGAAAAGCAGGCCCCATGCAGGGAGCCTGATGTTGGACTTGATCCCAGGACTCCAGGATCACGCCCTGAAGGCAGACGCTCAACCGCTGCTTTAAAAAGCAGAGACACCCAGGAGTCTCTGTAATAAATATTAAAAAGATATAAATAAATATAAAAAAGCAATTAAATATTGCTTCCTTATTATCTTGCTACATTTTACTCTTTCTGTGTTTTTGAAAGTTGTCTGTTTCTGGTATAACTTTAAGGTGGAAATCCTATACAATAACACACTGTGTATCTTCCCAAATCCATGTTCAACAATATCCTGTTGGAAGCTTGAAAGCAACCCTGGTAGGAGTATTTACACCTTGGAACCCAACAAAATGCTACAAAAGTAGGGCTTGATTTATTGTATAATTGACAATCTTTTCCTAAGAAAGTGATGGGAATGGGCAGCCCAGGTGGCTCAGCGGTTTAGCACCACCTTTGGCCCAGGACCTGATCCTGAAGACCTGGGATCGAGTCCCATGTCGGGCTCCCCGCATGGAGCCTGCTTCTCTCTCTGCCTGTGTCTCTGCCTCTCTCTCTGTGTGTCTCTCATGAATAAATAAATAAAATCTTAAAAAAAAAAGAAAATGATTTTTAAAAAGTGATGGGAAATGTTAAAAATGCAGATTAAGCTGAAAAATGTGTAGTGATTGTGGTCTTTCCATTAAGAATAGCTCCAAAGAAATTCAGGGAATATTCTTCCAATATTTTAAAAGTATTATCAAATTCAGCAAAGGGGCATGTGGGTGGTTTAGCTGGTTAAGTGTCTGCCTTCAACTCAGGTCATGATCCCAGGGTCCTGGCATCGAGCCCCATGTTGAGCTCCCTGCTCCCCTCATCTGCTTCTCCCTCTCCCTCTGCCCACTCCCTCATGCTTGCTCTCTCTTTCTCTCTCTTCTCTCTCTCTCACATAATAAAATCTTTTTAAAAATTTCAGCAAACAAGTTGTTCACATCATTGAGGAAAGAATAAAATTCCAACATGCATCCCTTCACTTTTTCTTATAAATTTACTTACAGTATCAACCAACATTCATGTTAGAACTAGGTTCTGTTGTCATTTGCAACCATAGGCAACAGATACAGAGCCCAACAAAAATCAAGGAGTTGTTCTTTGAGGATCAATAGGCTATGTGGAATTTATAATAAAGTAAAGTATACAGGGCACCTAGGAGGCTCAATTGGTTATGTGTCTGCCTTCGTCTCAGGTTATGGTCTCAGTGTCCTCGGATCTAGGCCGGCATTGGGCTCCCTGCTCAGTGGGGAGTCTGCTTCTCCCTCTTCCTCTATGTGCTCTCTTTCTCTCCCAAATAAATAAATAAAATATTTTTTAAAAAGTAGAGTATACTTTATTATTTGTAAATTGTGTCTACATATCCTTTATATCATTAAAATCTATAATAAAGTTATGTATATGTATATATGCATATGCATCCACATGCATACTTCGTTCAGAGAGCCAGTTGCTAAATATTTACCCATAAGCCACAGTTTAAGCCTCAGTGTCCTCATCTAGAGAGTGGGATGCCACTGCCTCCATCCAGAGTGTCTGTGTGAGTGTTAGATAAGACGTGACCCTGAGGTCTTCAGCTGAGGGCTTGGAGCACTTGCCTACTACTGCTGGCCAGGTCAGAGGGGGAGGGGACCTTGGGGTGACTCCCTCCCTTGGGGTCCTTGTTCTCCACTATAAAAGTCTGCCTCGGGCACCTGGGTGGCTCAGTGGTTGTGTCTGCCTTTGGCTCAGGTCATGATCCCAAGGTCTTGGGATCGAGTCCCACATTGGGCTCCCTACCAGGAGCAGGCTTCTCCCTCTGCCTCTCACTCTGTCTCTCATGAATAAAGAAATAAAATCTTTGAAAAAAAATCTTAAAAAAAAAAAGTCTACCTCTCCCCTTGATTCTATGGTCTGTGAGTCCTGTCTCACCAATCACCCCACTCTGTCTTCATGTTTCCTTCTCTGTGGACCACTTCCCTGGGATCTAAAAACATACCAACATCTGTCTATTCTAGGTTAAACACAACAACAGACATCTTGCCTGATCCCAAACTACCATCCCCATTTTGTCCAGGCCTCCCCCGCCAGCGGTCTACATGGAAAAGTTGGGCTCTTCCTCCCTGCTTCCCACTTCCCACTCACCTCTTACCCTACTGCCATCTGCCCTCCACAGGGAACCTGGTCTCCAAAAGTCTCCACTGACCCACTTGCTAGACCCAAGACCTGCACTCTGGCCTCATCTGACTTCAAGTCTTGGTTTCCTTGTATCTCCAGTCAGTTTCTTCCCCCCATCCAGTCACCACTGTGTTCTACCATAGTCACCCCTGCGAGTTCTTGAGGAGCTGCTTGTATCCTGTGAAGGCAGATCCCGTGGTCCGTGAGCCAGGCATCCATGAAGCATTCATTTCCTCCCTCCTCTCGTGCTTGGAGACGCGGCCCGAGGGTCTGGGGAGACTGACCTGTCTACCCTGAGCTCCACAGAGAGCCCAGTGGGGGTAATGGTATCCTAGCCCTCAGCCAGTGCTGGACATGTGTAGAAGAGATAATTCCATGACCCTCATTACCTAGTGTCCCCATCCTTGCTAGTAGCAGAATTACAGCTGCACACACAGACCCCAAGAAAGAAAGCAGGATGAAGCTATTTGTGGACTAACGTTGCACCCTTCATTTTTTCTTAAAATTTATTTAAGCAATCCCTACACCCCACATGGGGCTCGAACCCATGGCCTTGAGATCAAAAGTCACGTGCTCTTCTGAGCCAGCCTGCCAGGCACCCGCATGTGCCCTTCCAAATGAAAGGGCACACCATCCCCTTCCTCACACTATTCCCATATTGAGAGGGAGGAGGCGCCCCTGTCCTGATTTTTAAAATATCATCAAGCCCTCTCTACATAGCTCCACAAATCTAGTCCTAATGGCATTTCTTACCATCCACCTCCAAGCAAGCAGTCATAAATACCGAGAGTGCTAGCTAGTTTGAGATTCATTACCACCTCCTTCTCAGTCCCACCATCCCTGTGCTCAGTGGACCCACAATTCTCCAGATGTCCATGGAAGCCTGGCTGATTCCAGCTTTTCCCCAGACACGTCCATCCCCAGTGCCCAGCGCTGGTCAGGGGGAGGCCTGCTGAGGGCCCCCAGCGCCTTCAGCTGTCTTTCCTGAGCGTGTCTTTGCAGTGCAACTGCCTGCAGAGCTCATTCAGCTCCATGTTTCTGGGGCCCTACCCTGGAAAAATCCCAAGGAGGTCTAGGGAGGGGGATCTGAGAAGCTGGTCTGCAGATAATTCTGGTGGTTAGCAGCCTGGGGAGGCCTGACCTTCCACTGGATGTGCACAGGGGCCAGCTTCCAAATGCACTTCACCCTCCGTGCCCGGAGCCTTTGCTCTTGCTGTTCCCACGGCAGGAACGCCCTCCCTTCCTTGATTACAGGTGAATTCCCATTCATCTCTGAACATCTGTCGCAAATGTCAGCTCTTATGGCCCTCTCCCAAATCTGAGTGATGATTCCCTTCGTTCGTCATTCGTGCAAACATTTATTGAGGGCCATTATGTGCCAGGCTCTGTAATTACGAAGATAACACACCTACTCTGCCTTTGAGTCTGGCTTGAGGAGGCAGACACAGGACCGGTTCAAAACATTTCATTGTTATTCTTTTAATCTTTTCTCCTCCTTATAAAAATACTGCACACATCACAAAACATTCCAAAAATATAAAAAAAAAAGAAGTCCTTATGTCATAACTATTACTAATACTTTAGTATGTAATTATCTGGGTTGTATTTAGTAATTAACACAATTAGGTTTCAAACATAATGTTTTGTGTTCTTCATTTCTGACATTTGTCCCGACACGGGTTTACAAGCGGGCGGGCCACCAGGATCTCAATTCCTTGATAATGGAAGCCTTGGTCACTTCCAATTTTTCTCTTTTAATGCTGTATGAAATCCCTGTCTCTAGGTCAATGTTCAGTTGCATTTTTATGCTTCTAAGGGATAAAAAAAAAATCCTAGGGACAGAATCCCAGAGGTAAATGAGATGAAGCATTCACAGCTAAGCCCCAAATTGCTCTCCAAAAAGCTGGGACAGTTTGTACTCTTACCAAAAATGTCTGAGAATGGGGAAGGGGCAGAGGGAAAGGGGGAGAGAGAATCTTAAGCAGGCATCATGCCTGTCATGACCTGAGCTGAGATCAAGAGTGGGACGCTTAACCTACTGAGCCACCTAGGTGCTCTGTGAACAGATAAATTATAATACCATTCTCCTCATAGTAGAGGCCCACAGAGGAGGATAGACTTTCTCAGGAGAAGTGGCCAAATGGAGGCAATTCTTTAACGTGGAACGAGTAAAGTTTTCTAGAGAAAGCCCTCTGGGTTGGGTATTCCAGGCAGAGGAAATAGCAGACACTAAGGCCCAATCATTAAAAGGCAGTTATTTGAAGAATTGTGCATCAGATGGAGGCCAGAGCAAGGATCAGAATCAGATTATAAGATTATTCATCATTGAGGCACCTGGGTGGCTCAGCAGTTGAGCATCTGCCTTTGTCTCAGGTCGTGATCCTGGGGTCCCGGGATCAAGTCCTGCATTGGGCTCCCTGCTCAGCAGGGAGCCTGGGCAGGGAGCCTGCTTCTCCCTCTGCCTATGTCTCTGCTTCTCTCTCTGTACCTCTCATGAGTAAAAAAATAAAATCTTAAAAAGAAAGAAAGAAAGAAAGAAAGAAAGAAAGAAAGAAAGAAAGAAAGAAAGAAAGAAAGAAAGAGATTTCCCAGAGACTGCGCTGATTTTTTTTTCGGTGGGCAACAAAGCAAGATTAATTGAGTGATAGTACAAAGCTCCAGAGGAGGAAGAGGACTTGAGAGTTGCCTCACGCAGACTTTAACAACAGCACTTGGTGTGGTATGTTGAGCGATAGCAGTGACCAAGCTAAACTTGGGTCTCAATCTTAGGCCCCACCCGAGGCATCACAAAAGATCTGAAAGTGTTGGCTCATCAGGCCATGAATAGAGAGGACCCATCCTTCCAGAATTCACCCATCCCTCCTCTCTATTCCCTCTCTTTCAAGGCTGAGAGTTTTTGTTTTCCTCACTAGACTATGTGTGTCCTGGGGAAGGCAAAAGTTTTGTCTAATACCTCCTTGTAAAGGAGTTGCATTTCCAGAGCTTCATGTGCCTGGCATTGCCAGAGCTGTGTTGAATCCATGTTAAGTCATGAAGGAAGGGCCAAACTACTTTCAGGATTGGGCATAGGATGCTGGTGTTCAAGGTGCCATTAGTAGTTGGCCTATCCCAAGAATTCTCAGATGACGGCAGGAGGAATATAGGGGTTAGGAGTCCACCATGATTCACAGTTTACATATTGGCAGAAATATGACTGAACCTGCCTCCAAGCAACATTATAGGGAAGTCGGGGGACAGCCCTATTCAGGGGCCAGCATGGCCAGGATGTGTTGCCAGGGACACTTTGTCTCTGGGCAAACTCCTGGAATAAACCAATATTCTCCAAGAGGCTGGCTTCTGGGATGGGAGGAAGTCCCAATAGCTCATGTCACATATGAGTGTTCACAGTGAGCCAGGCACTTGTTACACATGTGAGCTCATTTAATCCTCATGGCCATCCTATTATCACCTCCACTGTACAGATGAGACAACTGAGGCACAGAGGCGCAGAGAGGTAATAGGGTCAGTGGAGGAAGCAGGATCTGAACCCAGGCAGCCCACCCCACTGCACTCTGCTACTCTGGCTGAGAGGGGATTTAGAAGGTTCTCTGATTTCTCTTTCTGCAGGTGTGTTCTGTGGAGATGAAAATGACAGCACCCAGCCAGGGGGAGGCTCTCCATAAATGTTTGATGACTGGACAAATGTGTGAATGAATGGAAGCACCCAGAAGGGCTTTGGGGCCATGCACTGGAGATTGCTTCCCAACTCAGAAACCACTGTCAGTAAAGCAAACACTGGCTTGATTTGAGGCAGGCCAGTGGGGCTCCCTCCTCTGGCCCCATGGTTCACTTGTTCACACAGCATTTAATATCCTAAAGGTCAAAGTATCTGCTCAAGTAATTCAACTGTGGCGTGGGGTAGAGAGGAGTACTTTAGGGAAATCTGGATCAAGAGCCGATCTGGGAGTGCCATACCAGCAAACCCATTTGAATAAGAAACCAGGATGGAATGCATTTACCATTTGACTGTTTTTCCACTTTGCTTTTAATTTTCAGATTACATGCACTCACACTCATTCCCCTTCGATCACACACAATATATTGCTGTTCTGCTTGTCCTGGGTGAGTGAATAAGGTAGTCACTAATCAAGAGCTCATGCTGAGCAGGGTGAAGGGAGGGAGGATGCTCCCACACAAGAAGGAAGCACCTACCTTGGCTTCAAAGAAGTCCTTGGCACCTTTGACGCCCTCCTGGGCCACATCGATCTCCGAGAGCTTTGCCAGCGCCATCAGCCCGCTATCCTCCTCCAGCTCCCCAGCTGCAGCCTTGTGGAATATGAGCAGGAACTGCAGGAAAGGGTTGATCAGAATCAGGTCAACCTCACTGAGACTTACAGTGACCCCCTCCAGCCCAAGGGAAAGTCCTGATTGCCAAGCCTATGAAAAAGGGTATAAAATGTGTATGTGACCAATTATTTTTGTCACTTACCACACGGTCAAAAATGAACACATGCCCATTTTTTCACAGGAACGGAGGGAAATGGGTACCTTCATATCCAGTGGAAGGGAATATAAACTGACTCAAAATTTTTTGGAGGGCACTTTGGAAATATTTACCAAAAATAAAACGCTTTCGCCCTTCCAACAATTAATTCCACAGCCGGGCATCTGTCCCTCAGAAACATTTGCACAACAGTTTAAGAAGTATTGTCTATAAAAGCAAAAAACTGGCAATGTCCTAGTTTGCAGCCCCAGAAGAAAAAAATCCAATAAACCTATATATATGGAGTATTTCCTATTTCAAATAATTTTGATGTTTTTTAAATCATCCATATTTTCTGTTTATATCCCATTTTTGCATTAGAGTTTTACTTTTGCTAATGTTTTCTTTTCTTTCTTTTTTTTTAAAGATTATTTATTTATTTATTTATTTATTTTTTTATTTTTTTATTCATGACAGACATAGAGACACAGAGAGAGAGGCAGAGACACAGGCAGAGGAAGAAGCAGGCTCCATGCAGGGAGCCCGATGTGGGACTTGATCTCAGGACTCCAGGATTGCACCCTGGGCCAAAGGCAGGTGCTAAACCTCTGAGCCACCCAGGGATCCATCTTTTTTTTCTTTTAAAGACTGTATTTTTAAGTAATGTCTGTATCCAATGTGGGGCTCAAACTCACCACCCTGAGATCAAGAGTCACATGCTCCAGCAACTGAGCCAGCCAAGTGCCCCTCACAAATGTTTTCTAAGAGATCTGTATAGAACCTGATATGCTTCAAATACTTCAGCTATCACTCACCTTTTAATTGTGTTTGTGATCATTTTTGACTTCCAAAAATTTTATATAATTATTAGTCTTTTTCTTTGCTCTTACCAGGGTACCAGTGTTATGCTTAGAAAAACCTTTCTTGGGATCCCTGGGTGGCGCAGCGGTTTGGCGCCTGCCTTTGGCCCAGGGTGCGATCCTGGAGACCCGGGATTGAATCCCACATCGGGCTCCCGGTGCATGGAGCCTGCTTCTCCCTCTTCCTGTGTCTCTGCCTCTCTCTCTCTCTCTTTCTCTCTCTCTCTCTGTGACTATCATAAATAAATTAAAAAAAAAAAAAAAGAAAAAAGAAAAACCTTTCTTGCCATCAAGGTTACAGAAACAATCACCTATGTTTTTGTCTATTGCTTTTATGGCTCCTTTTTTTTTTTTTTTTTGTTAAACATGTAAATATTTAATCTCTGAAATTTATTCCAATCTATCCTGTGAGGTTGATCATTAACCCTCTTTTCTTCCAAATGGTTAGTTAGCAATCCTCACACCATTTATTGAACGATCCATCCTCTTCCTCCGGATTCCAAATGTGGCCTGAATGCATTAATCTTTTTTTTCTTTCTGAATGCATTAATCTTTAAAGCCAATTTGTACTAAAGCCTACACACGATACATTTTTAAATAAATGAATAAGCCAAGCTGAAAAGGCAGGCCTCCCATCTTCCAGACCTTCTCTGGCAAGGCAATTTAAAGACTTTTACTTTTCTTCTCTAAAGAATGTTGGTGAATTTATTTGTCAAACAACTGTTGTTTAAGCTTCTATTTGCTTTTCCAAGTTGGCACTGAAAGGGGCCTCTCCTGGTTCTTAGGTGCTACATAAAATGCATGTGTCTACAAGGAAATTTCGAGTTTTCAGGGTTTTTTTTTTTTTTTTCCATGACCATCCCTTCTAAAGAATGGCTTCCCCAAGGGAAAAGAACATTACCTAAATAGACTGAGGGGCCAAACAACCTCATCAGGCTTTCCCAATTCCAACTTGGATGTCTTTTCCTGCCAAGAGTCTTGGTCCCTAGAGGGAAGTGTGTTTCACTAAGTAGAAGTCTCAGCCTCTACCACCACCACCCCAAAATCTGATGCTAATAAAACTTTCTTTTGAATTCTTGCTTCAGGGCTCCTAACTCCACTGTGGACATTGCTGTATGCAAAACAAGGGATGGAGCAAGATGCTCCAAGATGGGAGCTTCGTGGAGACTGCCGCGGTCAAATTGGCTCCACAGAAATGCCACGTTCATCCACCTGCAGCTTCAAACTCTCTCACTAGAGGCCGGCAAAGACTCAGTTTGCTGAAGACTATCAGAGCCAGAATACTGGCTCCAAGTCTTGGAAAACAAGCCCTTCAGAGGTGAGGCTCCCAAGAACAGGATGAAGGGCAAGGGGGCAGAGGACAGGGTGGGGTGGAGTGGGGGGGACGGTTGTAGTTGGGCTCTCACAGAAGAGAATGCAGCAGCCAAGAGACAGCACTGCAAATGTGAGCCATTTGCAGAGGGAAGGAGTGAAATCCTGTCCCTCAGCACTCTGTCCATCCTTAAAATATTTACAGCATTACAGAACACCCCTATCCCTCCCTTGGTCTATAAGGTAAATACAACAGAGGTAGCCCTTCTACATTGGGAAAGCAGCTCTAGAAAGATGGAGTATGGCCCTAGCCTTTGCAACAATCCAAGTAACCTTGATGGTGGTGATGGTAAGGAGGGGTCTCCTCATCCTTGAGACTCTTTTCTTTTCTTTTTTTTTTTTTTTAAAGATTTTATTTATTTATTCATGAGAGACACGCAGAGAGAGGCAGAGACTTAGGTAGAGGGAGAAGCAGGCTCCTCACAGGGAGCCTGATGTGGGACTTGATCCCAGGATCCCAGGATCATGACCAGAGCCAAAGGCAGATGCTCAACCACTAAGCCACCCAGGTGCCCCTAAGATTCATTTTCTCACATCTACACTGGAGGTGGTATATATGGAAGGGCTTAAAGTATTCCCTATGGATCTTTCTTCCTAGAGCAGGTCCTGGCCACATGTGCTCATTCTCACGGATGACCAACAGCAGCCCTGTCATAACATAGGGGGTCCCCACCCCAGCCAGTTAAAGGAAAAAAACAAATCCAGCTCAACCTGAAAATGTTCAGCCTTCCAGAAAAGCATGCCAAGCATTCCCATTTGATTTTATTATAATCACCAACTCCTGAATGACAATTTCTCCAACTGCCCAGCCTTGTTTGTCTTCCTATTTATAGTCCACAAAGACTGGTATGTTGTGGGGAATTGGAAAGTGTCCTAGCTGTGATTGTGAGCAAAGGCGGGGGGGGGGGGGGGGGGGGGAGAAGAAGCAGAAAACAAAGAAACAGAGAGAGGACTAACAAAGCTAAAAGAGTAATTTCAGACACAAGCTATCAAATGCTTCTGATAAATTTAAAGAAAAATTTTAATTTAATTTCTTTTTTTTTTTTTTACACAAACTCTACCCTCAATGGGAGGCTCAAACTTATGACCCCAAGATCAAGAGCCACATGCTTTGCGGACTGAGCCAGCCAGGAACCCCTAAATTTGAAGAAATTTTTAATTTAATGGCTCTGGCTGGTAATGAAAACACTTCCTCCAAATTAGCACTCTAAGATCACAAGTGACAGAAACAAATTTCTTGGCTTAAGCAAAAAGGAGGTATTTGTATACAAAAATGATGTTCCAAGGGCAAAGCACAGTAGCCTGGAAGAGGCCTGGACCTGGGAGAGATAATACTCTCAGGATCGCAGGCAACATCCCCTCTCTGGCTCTCATATCTGGTCCATGTGGTGGGAATGGCCACCCCACATTGACTTAGTCTCGCAGGAACAGCTACCTGCAGAACCAATTTGTAGTACTTCACCCTAATTTCAAATTCCCAGGACAAGGAAGATCATGGACCTAGTCTGGCCTGGGGTCCATCCATGGCCCCATCAACAATGATGAGGCTGATGGGCAACCTAGCACAGCTAGGACCCCACCAAAGGGAGGGTACAAAAGAAGTAGAACCCACAATTGCCAGTACTGACAGGTATCCAGTAAAGCTGTCACCCAACCTTTGTACAAAACCACCGCTCACCTGGTCTTGGGAGTAATTCTTCTCTGAGAGAAATATAATGGAATTAGAGAGGAATACAAGAAAAAGAGAGGAGGTTATTAAGGCTTCTCTGCTCGCCTCCAAAGGAGAAGGAGGTGGGAGACCACCTAGGATCCAGATTACTACAGCTACGGAGATAGAAATGCTAACCCTACCAATGTCACGTTGTCAACATTTGTCCTCTGGTCATGAAACACTGCTGCATGACCACTTTTAAGGATTCCACATATGCCACTTCCCTAAAATACCCCAAATGTGCATGCATTATTTTCTCTTTCTTTCTTCTTCTTCTTTTTTTTTTTTTTTTTTTTTTTTTAAAGTAGGTATCATGCCCAACACGGGGCTTGAACTCATGACCCTGGGATACCGAGTTGCAAGAGTCACATACTCTACTGACTCAGCCAGCCAGGTGCCCCCACCTGCATTCTTTTCATAATCAGAAAGGAAATGGTTTATAAGAAAGATCAATTGCTTTGTATGTTGGGGAAAAGCAGCAAAATAATACTTAACGGCGACATATCTTCCATATCAAAGAGATTTTACGTGGATGTGACTTGCTTTGGTCAAGTTAATCCAATGAGAAAGAAAGGGAACAGAAACATTCACTAAGCATCTATGAACTGTCAGGCTGTGAGGAAAGAACTGTAGAAGGGAGCAATTTTGCCTGTCTGGCAACCTAGCCCTTCCGTGAGGATGATGGTGGGGCTGTTGGCTATGGTGTCTTATGGCACACAACTTGGACCCAGCCAATCACGGTCCCCTGAACACAATGACTGGTCCAGGAGGTGGGCACGTGTCCCCAGTAGCACCAGTCAGAGGCCAACTGAGACCAGTCCAGGCCCTCAGTTGCTAAACTGGGACAAAGGAGTCTGAAGCTGCTGGCGGCCAGCTTGACAGGCGTTAGGGAGAACATGCAATGTGGGGGACAGCCCGGGTGGCTCAGTGGTTTGGCGCCGCCTTCAGCCCAAGGTGTGATACTGGAGACCCAGGATCGAGTCCCGCATCGGGCTCCCTGCAGGAAACCTGCTTCTCCCTCTGCCTGTGTCTCTGCCCACCCCCCTCTCGTTTTCTCTCTTTCTGTCTCTCGTAAATAAATAAAATCTTAAAAAAAAAAAAAAGAACATGCAATGTGGAAAGAAGAGGTGAGGTGGACACAGAAGGAAGAAGAGTGGAGATATGACAAGAGAAGATGCTGCACTGCTGCGCCCAATGCACTTCCACTTCTTCATCTCCCAGCTATGCCAGCCGATAGTTGGATAGTTGTTCGATAGTTGTTCTTTTCACAGGTAAATTAGCTGGCATTCTCTGTCGCTTGCCACCGGAAGGGCATGGAGAGACAACTCCCTTCCCACAACAGTCCTGAGGGAAAGCTACTAACATCCCTATTTTTTGAAAAAGATTTATTGGGATGCCTGGGTGGCTCAGTGGCTGCGTGTCTGCCTTCCGCTCAGGGCGTGACCCCTGGGTCCTGGGATCAAGTCTTACATCGGGCTCCCCACAGAGAGCCTGTTTCTCCCTCTGCCTGTGTCTCTGCCTCCCTCTCTCTCTGTGCCTCTTGCAAATAAATAAATAAAATATTTTTAAAAAGGGACACCTGAGTGGCTCAGCAGTTGAGCATCTGCCTTCTGCTCAGGGCATGATCCCTGGGTTCCCGGATCGAGTCCCACATCTGGCTCCCTGCGAGGAGCCAGCTTCTCCCTCTGCCTAATGTCTCTGCCTTATCTCTGTGTCATCTCATGAATAAATAAATAAAATCTTTTTAAAAAGATTCATTTATTTATTTGTTTGTTTGTTTGAGTCCGAGCAGGGGGCAGAGGGAGAAACTCTGCATGAAGAGTCTGACACGGGGCTCAACCCCACCACCCTGAGCTCATGACCTGAGCCAAAATGAAGAGTCTGACACATAACCAACTGAGCCACCCAGATGCCCCTTAACACCCCTATTTTAAAGACAGAAAGACTAAGGCTCAGAAGTAAAATAACTTGCTCAAGTTACACAGCTCTGTGTGGAGATCGAGCTGACTGGAGGCCTCTTGCCATTGCATAAGCAAAGCACCAACACACCAATGGCTCCCAACACTGGTAGAAACCAGCAGAATGAAAACATAAAAGCAGGGGTGTCTGGCTGGCTCCAGTGGTAGTGTACAACTCTTGAGCTCAGGGATTGTGAATTCAAGTCCCACATTGAGTTGTAGAGATTACTCAAAAATAAAATCTTTTTTTTTTTTTAAGATTTTATTTGTTTATCTGACAGAGAAAGAGATAGAGAGAGAGCATAAGCTGGGGGAGAAATGGAGAGGTAGGGAGAAGCAGATTCCCCGCTGAACAGGGAGCCCGATGTGGGGCTCGATCCCAGGACCCCCAAGATCATGACCTGAGCTTAAGGCAGATGTTTAACTGGCTGAGCCACCAGGCATCCCTCAAAAATAAAATCTTAAAAAAAGAAAGAGGGAAAAAGAAAGAAAGAAAGAAAGAAAGAAAGAAAGAAAGAAAGAAAGAAAGAAAGAAGAAAAAAAGAAAGAAAAGAAAAAGAAAAGAAAAGAAAAGAAAAGAAAAGAAAAGAAAAGAAAAGAAAAGAAAAGAAAAGAAAGAAAAGAAAAGAAGAAAAGCAGGAGGTTGGGCTGTGAGGTGTTAATAGCAAACATGTCTACACTTCCATATCCCGTATCTCTGGGTACACCTGCTAGGGATGGGACCACAGCAGGGTCCAAATGATAAAGGACAGACACAAACGTCACTGAAGCTTTGTGAGAGGGAGGAGACCCTACAACAGGAACACCTGGGAGATTTCTAAACCTCTGGTGTCCACTTGCGGGCATTTCTGTGCAAGATGGCCAAAACTGCCATTAACCAAAAGCTAACCAAGCATCTTGGATTCAGGGAGGGGTGCGTTTGGGTGGCTCCTGGGACTGTGTCTTGGCTCACTTGGTGACCTGCATAGACCTCTCACCACCCTCTCACTCTCAATTCCCCACAGATCACAACTTTGCCACAGAAGCTCTATCCCTGGTGTTGCCTCCAAAACTTCACCCACACGAAAGCTTTTCCTTTCTCTACCCCAGGGATAGCTGGGTTGAAAGAGCCAATGCCTGGCACGAATGATACAAATAGCCAACTGAGAGGCAAGGGAGCCAGAGGGACAGCTGTGCAGGCGAGCATGGCAGGTGATGATGGGAGGCTGTGGGCACAGAGGCTGCCACCCAGGTCCCGCCTTGAGCTGGAACGTGATTTCAGGCCAAGTGCTGACCATTTTGGCCCTCTAGCTCCTTAGCTCTGACATGAGAAGCCTGGCCTAAAATATCCTGAGGGTTATGCCCAACACAGGTTTTCCGTGATCTTCTATCTCTGCACCTGCCGGTTCAGGACAGAAGAGGAGAGGGGATCTGCGGTTGATTTGTGGGCAGTGAGAAGCAAGGCTGGTTTTATCACGGCTGGGGAGGGGACTCAATGCTGCCAGTTCAGCCACAGGGACCTCAGGACAGACATCCACGGGCCCTATCTAGCCTGGAGAGAGGACCCATACTTGACCAAAGCTCTCACCGTCAGAAACCAGGATGCTGGAACTCCACTGTTTCTGGAATAATCAAGGTTGCACACCAAGCAGCAAGGACGGCGCTCTCTATTCCCAGCCCCCAAGGGCCCAGCTGACACATGACAAAATGGAACTGTAGCAGCTGGGCTAATGCCTGGAGCTCTTGCCTGCATGTTGTTCCCAAACCTGTTGTCACCAGGGCACACCGACACGTCTAGAGGCCTTATAAAACTCACGCACATAGGACATGGAAGCCTTCCTTGTGGCGCTGCAACCTTGCCTTGGAAACAACCCAATAGCCTTGAGACTTCCCCCTAGATAGAAATGGCCATATACCAATGTTCTCACACATTTAGGGATCAGACACATTAGATATTAGTGAATCTACTTGCACTCTTCCAGAAAGATATCTGCATGTACAAAATTTTGCTTGCAACTTCAGGGATCCAAAGGCCAAAAAGCCTGTTCTTGGATTGCTGTGGGGAGGAGGGGAGCTCCATGGGCACAGAGTAAAACCCTTTATTCAACTGCTCTTTGACCATCTTTAAATGCTTATTATAAAAATTTTAAATTTTAATGTATTAAAAAGTATAAAATTATAAAACTACCAAAACTTTGCACCCACAAATATCCACTATGAATATCTTGGTAAAACATCCTCCCGGATTTCTCAGCACTTACCATTTCACCAAGAGGAGGCTGTCCTACCCACAGTGGCTTTCAATCTGCTTACTGAGCATTTTCCCATGCCAGCACCACGGTTCACCAGCTTTTTAAAATATTTTTAAAAGAACTCTAGGGGGGTGCCTGGGTGGCTCAGCCGGTTAAGCATCTGCCTTCCGCTCAGGTCATGATTCCAGGTCCTGGGACCAAGTCCCACATCAGGCTCCCTGCTGAGAGGGGAGTCTGCTTCTCCCTCTCCCTCTGCCCCTCCCCCTGCCTAGGCTTTCTCGCTCACTCACTCTCTCAAAAAATAAATCAAATGTTTTTAAAAAATAAACAGGACAGCCCCGGTGGCTCAGCGGTTTAGCGTTGCCTTCAGCCCAGGGTGTGATCCTGGAGACCCGGGATCGAGTCCTGCATTGAGCTCCCTGCATGGAGCCTGCTTCTCCCTCTGCCTGTGTCTCTGCCTCTCTCTCTCTCTCTCTCTCTGTCTCTCATGAATAAGTAAATAAAAAATCTTAAAAAAATAAGTAAAAAATAAATAAACAAAAGAACTTTAGGTTAACTCTCCAATCAGCACTCTGGAGGACAAGTGGCTTTGACTCGTGCTCCAGGGGACTGTAAATGTGAGGCTCCCTTTAGGGCCCCCCCCACCGGGGACTCAGGGCCCTTGGACCACAGGTGAGCAGGTACCTCACGGAAGCTGAGCCGGCCATCAAAGTCCTCATCTACTTCCTTGATCATGTTTTTCAGGCCCAGGTGGGTCTGGGGAGCTCCCAGCTTCTCCATCATCAGCTTCAGCTCCATCAGGTCAATGAAGCCATCCCGTCCAGAGTCATACCTGTGGGATCAAAGAAAGGATACTGAGCAGGGACCACCATGGCCAGAACAATAGGACACTTTCACTCTCCCAAACATTCATTCTCTTGACCTCACTTACTGGAAAATAATTCAGCTACCTGCTGTTTTGCGAGGCCCACCCTGGTCACCATATCAGAAGGGACCCCCTATTGAAATGCCTTCGGGCTCTGCACGACACAGTTCAAAGGGGTTCTTTTACCACATGGCTGTCTTCACATCTCTTATTCCCTTAACTAGGCCAGAAGTTTCTCGAAGATGAGACACATGCCCGTTTACCTTACTGTCCCCCAATTTTGGTCGGCAAACACCAATCGAACCTCTTTTTTTTTCCCCCCAACCAAACCTCTAAATACTGGACAACCAAGAGCTGTGAGAGCGAGCCCAAGCATTCCCAACATTCTCACGGAGCCATGGGCAATTCCAGGAGCTTCCTCTAAGGTCTTTGCTTCCTCTACTCCCACAAATGCCTCTGTTCATTTTTTTAAAGATCTTTTAAAATTTATTTTATCTTTTATAAAGATTTATTTATTTGAAGGAGAGCACAAGCAGGAGGGAGGAGCAGAGAGAGAGGGAGAAGCAGACTCTCCACTGAGCAGGGAGCCTGACACGGAGATTGATTCCAGAACCCTGGGATCATGACCTGAGCCGAAGGCAGATGCTTAACCAGCTGAACCACCCAAGCACCTTAAATTTATTTGAGAGAGAGAAAGAGACAGAGAGAGAACATGGGGGGGGGGGGGCAGGAAAGGCAGAGGGAGAAAGACAAGCAGACTCTAAGCCAAGCACCAACCCAATGGACGCTGGGCTTTATCCTAGGACCCTGAGATCATGACCTGAGCCAAATTCAAGAGTCAGACACCCAGCCCACTGAGCCCCCAGGCACCACTCTCCTCTCATCCTTCTGGTCTCCTGGGTGTGGAAACTGGTTCTCACCCTTCCACGTGGCTGTCCTGGCCCAGCTCTCTGGTTTTGTTTTGCGCTCTGGCTTGCTCATCTGGCCTCCAGGTCCAAACTGTTACGTCTTTGCAAGTGACTGTTGAGAGGGGACCTGGCTCTGACCTGTTGGCCAAGTTTTTCCACAGAGCCAGCAGCTGTGCCAGCTGTCCCTCTGCCCCCAGCCTCCCCCCACCTGGCCCTGCCCTCTACCCTCAGTGCCTGGGCTGACAGGAGCCCTCTGTAGCCTTCTGGCCTCGGCTCTCTCCCAATCCGTACCCCTCCACTTCTCAACAAACCTGGGATGTGGCAGGTTTTTCTCAGGCTGCCCACCCCGGCTCTTCTCTCTTCAAGTCCAGGGCCCATTTTCTGCCCCTCAGGGATCACTTATTGCTCAGGTGTGAACACCTTGCTTTATTTATTTTTTTATTTTTTTAAGATTTAAAACATGTATTTATTCATGAGAGACACACAGAGAGAGGCAGAGACACAGGCAGAGGGAGAAGCAGGCTCCCTGCAGGGGGCCCGATGTGGAACTCGATCCCAGGACCCCAGGATCACACCTGAGCCAAAGGCAGACACTCAACCCCTGAGCCACCCAGGTGAACTGAGCACCTTGCTTTATAAAACAAATCAGTTCACGGCAGCCAAAAGGTGGAAAAAACTCACGTGTCCATTTTCGATGAACAGCTAAACAAAATGCAGTATATCCATATAATGGAATATGCTATATTTATACAATAGAATATTATTCACGATAAAAAAAGGTGTGAAAATCTGACACAAGCTCCATCGTGGAGAAACCCAGACAACCTTATGGCAGGGCTGAGATCAGCCAGGCATAAAAGGACAAATACTGAATAACCACACTTGTCTGAGGGACCTAGAAGAGTCCAATCGTAGTGACAACGTAGAACAGTGGTTACCAGTGCCTGGGGAGTGACTGTTTCGTGGGTTCGAGTTTTAGTCTGGGATGGGGAAAGGGTCCGGGGACAGATGATGGCGATGATTCCACAAGAGGGTCAGCATTCACGGCTTACATGGTCATGGTGGCAAGTTTTATGTGCATTTTCCCCACAGTAAAGTGAGATAAACACATCAGGCTCCTTCACTATGCATTGCCCTCCCCACCCACCACCCCACAACAAAAGCCCACCATTGTTGGCGCCCACACCCACCCACCAAGGAATGCAGCCTGTGGGCAATCAGAAATCTAACTCTGAGGGCTGGTGGTATTTTGAGGCCCACGTGGTCAGGCTGGAGGTGAGGCCCACTACTCCTCAGTGTGTTCTGTTCCAGCTGCAGCAGCCGGCTCATGCCATTATTCCCATCCAGAATGCACCCTCCACCCCATCACCCCGTAGTCCTCAGTGGCCTTTCTGTACCCCCAGCTCAGGGAGCTGCCCTTCCTTCTCTAATAGCTAACAGCCCCACCGTGGGGAACTCAGCAGACACCACCTCCCCCTGCTGGATATTTCCTAACGCAGCAGCCCTGTGTTCTCAAGCCCAAAACCTGAAAGAAGGGGACCACAGTCCTCCCCACCCTGGGACAGTCTTCTCCATTCCAGGCTGGCCCTGCATGTTGGAGGATGTGGGTCTGGTCGGTGGAGGCCACCCAAGGTCAATGCAAAGATGAGAGCAGAAGGAACCAGCAGTACCTGGCCCCAGGAAGCACAGCACCGTCTTTAGATTATGCATTTCAACTTTCCAGGAACATTCCCAAACTGCAGCAAGAACTGGGCTCTGAGCATGGACATGACAGAGCCAGACTTTAGCCAACACAGGGAAGTGCTTTCTGGCAAAAACAGCCAACTAGTACAAGACCTGAGGTAAGAAGAGCTCCTACAAACAGGCTAGAAGGGACAGGCTCTGTTACAGGCAGTCCTAGTCAAAATAAACAGGCCTCTTTGGTGTGGAACGTTCCAGAGCCTTCATATGGTCATCTGAAACCTGCCAGAGGGAAACAGAGCACGCAGACTCAGCCGATCACACAATCCTCTGTGCTCAGAAACTTTCCACTAGAAGAAGGCACATCTCGGCCATCTTAGTGTTCCAAGGAAAACACTCTGGGAAGTGCCTCTCAGAACAATTCAGTGTTAGAAGGGCCGGTCAGCTCAACGACCACAGTGGTACTGATCGTGCTGGGACTTTGAATAAATGTCCTCTGCCCACGGCTCAGCACACGGTGCATGTTCTGGCGAAGTTTGTAGGGAGGAGGAGCCCTGAAGCGTGGAGGGGCATGCATCTGAGATGTGAAGCACTTGGGGCAACAGTGAAGAGGTTTAGGGTCTCAACACAGAGGAAGAAGGAGAGAAAGCCTGGGTGTAAGAGGAGTGGGGGGAGCCTCAGAACCAGAGAGAAGCTGGAAAGGAAGGTGGAGGAGACAACAGGTCAGGGAACAGGCAGGAAATGGTCCTCAGTCAGTGGAGGAAGGACGGACCAGGGTCTCTGGCTCACACAAGTCTCACACAACCTAGAGCAAGGACGGCCTCCCCCAGCACAGGGGGGCTGGGGCTGAGGGGTCAGGCTCAGGGAGGGGCAGAAGTGCCAGCCTTCCCCTCTTCTCGGTTCAGACTGAGTCTAGAAGGTTTAGGAAAACTTTCTTTTGAAGATTTTTATTTATTTACTTATTCATTCAAGACACAGAGAGGGAGAGAGAGAGGCAGAGACACAGGCAGAGGGAGAAGCAGGCTCCACGCAGGAGCCCGATGTGGGACTTGATCCTGGGTCTCCAGCCAGGATCAGGCCCTGGGCCGAAGGCGGAGCTAAACCGCTGAGCCACCCAGGCTGCCCAGGAAAACTTTCTTGTAGGCCTACAAGCATGAAACATTCTCCAGGCCTCAGGAAAAGGACAGATAGGTCAGAAAGGGCCTCACTCAGCAAAGTCTGGAAACAGGCTAAGGGAATTTAAAGAAATCTTTAAATGGGCAGAAATCTTTCAGTGTGACCCATTTAGTGAGTCAGTGCCTGGAAGCAGAAGCCCAGCACTCCTTCGGACAAGGCCCCGGTTGAGCAGAGGGCCAAAGGTGCCGCTGGGTGGACCCGTCTGTGTCGTGCAGCAGGCCACCTGCTTGGCACAGGAAGAAAGCCCACCTGTGGATGTGGGAGGGACATCTCCAAAGCTGAGCAGGGCAGGGGAGAGCAGGGTCACGAGCCAGGTCCACCATCACTCCCCGGGACTCAGTAGAGGCTGCTTGCCTTTGTTCCTGCCTGAAGCCCTGGCCGAGAGCCAGCTATGTGAAGTCCTGGCAGGATTTTAAAGTGACACATGAGTGGCGTCCTCACCCCTCCCTGCGGAGCTGGGATTTATAATCCAGAAGTGCATCCTTCACTCTTCAAACGACCCTCTCTACGAGGGCTTGCCCATGGTCACTTCCTTCAGGGCCTGGCTTTGCAAGACAGGAAAAACCTCCCAGGTCCCCGGCGTCATCCTGTTTGATCTGCTCCTCCCAAAGCACCCAGCGACCATACGGGCAGTGCGCACCATGGGATTCAAAGCGTCTAATAACTAAAACTGGTCTGCTCTGCCGTTCGCGACGCATTGTCTCATACACCAATCCTTTTCATCTTCACACCAGTCTTATGAGGAATTACTAGTAGCCGCCTGTGTTTCTGGTTTATCGAGGGCTTACTAAGTGCTGGGCACTGTGCAAGATCACCTCATTTGGTCCAATCGTGCTGTGATGTGGTCATTAATGTCACCCCACTGGATAGAGGGTGAAAGCAGAAGAGTGTGCAGTGAAGCCACTTCCTATGGATGAGAACGAACCTGGGACTTCCCAGCAGGAGCCTGGCATTACAGGGGAGCAGGGAAGGCAGGGATGCTCATTAACTGAGTCTATACCATGTGCCCCACAAGGGAGGGAGCAGAGTGCACACTCAATGTCCCAACAAATAGACCATTCTTGTGACTGTCCAGATGTAGCCCTCTTACCACGTGTACCTGAAGACTCTGGCAGAAATGATACATGTGGCTGAGTCCTGAACATGCGTGGTTTCTGATTTGGGGCTCAGAGCACGGTGCAGTAGACCGCTCACACGTGCAAAGTCATTATTTTTGGACCAAAAGAATGCCAAGGTTGCCATCTCACAAACATTTGGAGAAACAGTCTCACCAGCCAAGCCCTTCAAATAAATTTCATCTGATTTAACCCTCCAGCACTTCTCTTAGGGGTAGAGGAGTGTCAGGCTGATGAAAACTGGGGCCCACTGAGGTGAACCAGGCCAAGGTCACTAGGTCCACCGAGGTTAACCGGGAGGACCCCTCGCCTGAGGCCCAAGCCCTCAGCCTGAGTCCTGGGCTGAGCAGCCAGGCCACCAGAATTAATTTGGGGGAGGAATAAGGCTTGATATCTAGGCAGCCCTAACAGAATGCCAAGGTTGCCTCTCAAAGCCAATGCAAAGAGAAGATTCCCGAGGAAGTATTAAAGAGATAAAGGCCTTCCTGAAGGCTGCAGGACTTTGTTATCACATCCCACAGTGAGTGTGGCTGCAGAAAGTGGGAGGTGACAGGAAGCAGAGGCTCTCAGGCCGGGCCAGGGGGCAAAACAGGCATCGTCAGCCTGCTCCGAGCTCCTCTCCACAAGCAGTCCAGTAGGGAAGCCCCTTTCGACAAGGCCGAGCACAAACCGCTATCTTCTACCAACTTTCGAGTCTGTGAGAAAGGGGAATGCAGCTGGATTTGTTTCCTGCATTCTGGAAACTTCCTTTGCCTACTACCCCACCCCCATGAAAATGCCATCACCTTCCTTTTGATTTGGAATCCAGCCCCATGGAAAGGGAACAGTGCTTCCAACAGCCTGCCCAGGTCGGGTCCCCTGCCCAGCACAGCCACCGGGGACAGAAAGCCTTCCCCATAAGGGAGGTGTGGGACCAGGCTTGGGAGGGGGGACTGCAGAACCCGAGCTCCAGCCACAGGTCCATCTGGGGTTTTCCTTCTCCCTACAAGCCTGGCCTATACCTGCATTTCCCTCCCCCTATTTCAAACCATCAGAATATTCCCTTTGCCTTCCCATAGTTTCAGTCTTTCAAATGCTTGCAGGCTTGTAGGAGTCCGTGAAGCCCTTGGGCTCCTCCCCTACCAACATCTTAGCTCCTTATACCTGTCTTTTTTTTTTTTTTCCATTAATTTAAATATCAACCCAGATTTTTCTCATTGAAGGCAACCCAGGACGCTAAAGGAAAACCAGCCAGAAACTCAAGACCCTGCACCCTTGTTTGCTTCCTAGGGTTTCCTTCTAGCCCTCCTCTGAATTGGTGAACTTTTCCCATGTTTTTGCTTTAAGAGTGCCTGTCACCTTTTTACTCTCCAAGATCTGCTAGGGAGAGACTCTAGCCCTGTCAGTCCTGGGGACAGCCCTGCAGACACGGGCTGGTGTGCACACCCACTCTCCCAGTGGGAGAGACACTCGGGCTGGGGAGCCCTCTGCAGACCGGGTACAAGGAGAGGAGCTAACATGCCTGCACTCGGCCCTGGCACCCAGTGAGCTGCCAAGGAGAGGGAGCTATTTTTAAAAGTCATACCTGTCTGCAGCCATGAAGAGGAAGACAGCTTGCAGAGCTCCTGCTCCGAAGAGCTGCCCACCCTCTACTGGGCCTCACACAGCTGTCAGCATCTTTAGCATGCTGGGGGATCCCAAATCCACAGCCTGCCGAGCGAGGCCCCTTATTTAGACTCTCCATGAAGCGCATGCTCCGTGAGGCCCAGCCCAGCTTAGCCTGTGTGAGAGGATCAGCTCTCTCACCAGGGCTCACTGGGAAAGGCTCTTTACAGACTGGGGCTGTCACTGGATAGTGGGGTGGGGTGGGGTGCGGCGGGATGGCCTACATCCCTCCATCCCTCACCAGTGTGCTGTGGGTGCCGAGGACCTGGGGAAGCCCCTGGTCTGGCCAAAGGGGTCCAGGTAACCCCACCAAACGTCTACTTAGGCAGGGGCTAGTGTCCGGTGTCCACCTGGCGCTCAGCCCCTCCAGGCTCCGTGAATCACCTGCTCTCTCAGCTTCCACTGCGCAGAGCCCCTGGGTTTTCTTGGTTTCCCCTCTTCTGAATAATCCTGCTATTAAGCAAGAAAGAAGCCAGCCAGCCTTTGTCTGCCAGAGGCTCAACCATCAGAAACTCCCCAGGGATCCGGGGCGGGGGGTAGTTCTCAGGAGGATGGCAGTGCCCCAGAAAATGCCTTAGTGCTGAGGGGCGCGCCTCCAGGCCCGGTGCACTGAACAGGCTGTGTTTCCTTAGGTAGAGAGGCCTCGTAAGGGAATCATGCGCTGCCTTTCCAAGCAGGCCGACCCAGGTTATTCGGGGTGTGGTCCCTAGACGGCCGCCTCGGGGTCCCCCAGGGTTGCTACAAACGCAGAATCTCGGCCCCACCCCAGACCCGCTGAATCAGAACCTACATCTTCACCACGCCCTGGGCTGCCCAGGTGCTTTCAAGTCAGAGGAGGGCCCCGTGTCAGACTATCCCCCAAAGCCAGATGCCTTTCTGGGGGCACCCCTGGTTCACCTTGCAGGTGCCCCCGAACTGTGCCTGTCCAGATGAGTCTCAGGATGCCCTGAGGTCACAGGACTGTCATTTCTCCTCCAGATTCTCCTGGTTGCCCAGTTCTCTGAGTTTCTGCTTTCCTATCTTTGGAGGATCCTCCCTAGCTTCATCTGCTCCTTCCTTCCTTCCCTCTTTCCTCCTCTTCTCCTCCCATCCCTCTCCCTCTCTCCCCTTCCTTCCTTCCTTCCTTCCTTCCTTCCTTCCTTCCTTCCTTCCTTCCTTCCTTCCTTCCTTCCTTCCTTCCATTTGCTACAGGCTGGGAACAGGCCCAGAAACCAGCTCTCCAAGTGTTACAACTGCATGCAAAGTAAGAGTAAGCAGGCTCTGAGGAAGGGTTGGGGGGGTGGGGAGGGCGGAGTGGGTACAATGACGCGAGGACTCTGAGGAGTGAAGTATGTACAAAAGCCGGAGAGGCCAAAGTCTTTGATTTCCAATCAGCTCCTGGCTCCCCGAGATTCCATTCATCCACTCACTCACCACCTGGCTCCCGTCTACCTGGGGCCTCTCGGGAGCAGAAGGAAAGCACAAAGACCAGTCCCAGCGGGCAGGCAGATGTACAAAGAGGCTGTTGAGCGCTGATCCGGGCCGGCCGGAACTTGGGCAGAGCTGGAGTGCAGGCAGCCGGCTGGGGCGGAGGAGCTAACAGGGCCATGAGTACAGAGCCAAGGGAGGGAGACACTGTCACCAGGCCAGTCCAGGGGTGCCTGGATGTCCCAGAAGTGGCAAGTGGAGCCAACTCCCACAAGGCATTCTGGGAGAGTGGTGTCTTCCTAAGGGCAGCGGGGGACGGGAGGTGGGAGCAACCTCCAAAGAGTTTGAACCAGGGAAGCGGCATCAGAAGGCTGCTTCTCAGCTCAGGGTGTGGGATGGGTTTTTCCAGGTGGGGGCCCAGCTGGGGAGCACACGCTGGTCCTAGCTATGGAGGGATGCAGGGAGGGTGATGGGGAGGCGGGGCTGGCTCTGAGGGCACAGCCTGTGTTGTGGGGAGCTCACTTATAGTAAATATCCTTTTCTGGTAAGAGGCCAACATCTTTGCAGGCTGCAGGAGGCCAGCGGAGGTTGGGTGCCTCCCACCCATCAGTCACAGCATCCTGCAGCATAGTTTCATACACGGTGTCTGGCAGTTCATTAAGAAAGGTGGGGACGCAGGACAGAGCTGAAGCCCCCCCCCCCCACTACTAGAGTACCCACTGTGTGCTCAGAGCCTCACAAGACAACAGAGAAATCTGCTTTGTCCCAAATGCATGCTGGGGAGTGCACTGCCCCTGCCAGGGACTGCCCCATGGATTCAGGATGAGAGGGCAGGGATGAGCTCACAGGAGGGCCACTTGCCTTACTGAGCACGCCCCCCACACACACTGGGTGCAGTAAACAGGGAGGTTTCAGCTACATGCAAATTCTCCCAATGATGCCAGCAACCCAGCATGGAGACAAAGCAAACCGGAATCCCATGATCACCCTCAAAGGAACATGCCAGTGGCAGCGAGACAATAGGCCAGCAGTACAAAGTTCTTTGGCCACATTGAAGGCACAAATGCCAAGAACCCTCTGACCAAGAGTGACCGGCTGCAGAGGGTTCAGCCTCAGAAAGTTTGACTCAGCAATGCAAATGGAACAGGCACAGTTCAGTCTTTTAAAGCTCCGGGGCTCCTCCTCAGGAAGGCAAGGAAGCAGTGGCGGGAGTGTGTTCCTCAGGTCAGAGTCCCCTGGAGCAAAGCCCCGATGACACTGTATGCTGTGTGTCTCTGGGCAAGTTACTCTAACTCTCTGGCTTCCAATTCCTCCTTCGTCCAGTTGTTGCCAAGATTAAAGGAAGCTACTAAGCACTCAGCATATCAGGGAGGGCTCACGTTTTTAGTTTTGGCCGTTACCTCATTAAGAAAAAGACTCTCATCCTGGGGTCTCTCCTTGGTCCTTCTGAAATGGGGGCACCCTTGCTGGGCTTAGGTAAGTACAGGCGGCTGAGGACTCAGATTGAGAACAGGGAGTGGATTGAACGGATCTGAGAATTTAAAGTCCCAGGTAATACATCAGAAAGGAGAAGGAGAAGGACCAAGGTGGTGAGGACGTGGCATTTGCACTTGGTGCACCATGGGCAGCCCTCCCTGAGCAATCCCCAGTGGAAGTGGTGGTGAGGCCAAAAGAGTTCTTCTGATCAGGAATGTCAAACTGAGGGGCACCTGGGTGGCTCAGTTAGTTAAGAGTCTGCCTTTGGCTCAGGTCATGATCCTGGAGTCCCAGGACTGAGCCCCACATCAGGCTCTCTGCTCAGTGGGGAGTCTCTCTGTCCCTCTACCCTGCTTGTGCTCTCTCTCAAATAAATAAATAAGATCTTTAATAACAAAAACAAAGAGAATAGGGTGCTGCCCCCCCCCTCAAGTAAACCCCTCCTCCACCTGCAAATCCAGGAGTCAGAGAGAGAAATGGTAGGGGGAGGCCCTGAGGGAAGGCTGAGGCCCCACTCAAGGGGACTGTGGGGGACTCAGCCTTCCCTCTAAACAAGAAGAAAAAGCACCCGGGCTTCCAGCCTCTGGGGCCCTCGGCCTTTGGGGCCCTCGGCCTCCCGTCTCCACCCCACTACTTCCTTGCCAGCCAGTCCTTCTCCTATGTCCCTCTTCTGGACTGGCCCCACTGTAAATCCTGCAGCCCTTCTGGGGCAGAGGGACCTGCAGGCCCTCCATGGAAAAAACACAGGGCTGGAACCAGAGGGACCTAATTAAGGCTCTGCCTGCATGCTGAGTGGTCACACGATCTTGGGGATAACCTGAGAATGTGGTCACTTACCCATTTCCACATCTCACTTACAAGCCTGTACCCATGTGGCATGTGGTCTGTGGCACTGCTAGAGCCCCAGCAATGGCCCCCCTTCCTCTGAAAACCCCCAGAGGCAGTAATGAGGGCCACAGTGCAGCTCCAGAGGCAGAGCTCAGACCCCCAGAAGTCAAGGCACCCCTACCCTGACCTTGGGGTGGGCATGGGGATTGGAGGAAGATGTTTGCCACATTCGAGCATAAAGACCCGTCTCTGCTTTCCCAGGGTAAACACTATGGAAAGGGATGGGAACGTCACAAGAATCAAGTGACTAAGTACAATCAATTGGAAATTGGGGAGTATGGGAAAGTTGCAGGGCTGGGGGGAGACAGGCAACAGCCCAGTAAGAGTGGAGCCAGGCTGGGGCAACCAGTAACAGAGAAGAACACACTAGCCAACTGGGGCTGGTTTTACAGGTTATCATGAGGAGCCTGGGCCTCATCCCATGGGCCACTGGAAGCTACTGAATGTTGTGTTTTCCCCAACCCACAGAGGAATCCGAATAGAGAAGCACAGCAATGAGCTCTGGGCTCTGGCAAGAGGTCACATGTAAGATGGAAGGAGGAGGCCAGCTGCCCCTGGCCTGGTGGTCAGGCAGCCTGTAGAGGCTGTGTCACCCCTGACCCCCCTGGCTATGCAAGGGGGGCTGTCAAGGACAGCTGAGATTTGGAGCCTGAGAAGATGAGGGTAGAAATAACATTGATGAGAGGCTAGTGGCACAGGGAACAAGAGTGTAGGCCTTCTGGGTTCAAAGCTCAGTTCTACCACGTACAGGATGTGTGATGCTGGGCAAGTTACTTAGCTTCTCTCTGCCCCCAGTGTCCCCATCTGTGAAATGGGGAGATGATAATAGTACCTGCCTCATAGTGCCTATAATATGTAAATGCCAAGAGCAGTGCCCGCACACAGTAGGTACTCTACAAGTGGTAAAGAGCAACCACTCTTTTGGGGGGAGCCCAATATGCAATAAAGTTGACCATTGTAGGGGGGGTGGGGAAAGCATGAGGCATTTAGAGAGGGGACAGAGACCGTGTCATGGAGGCCAAGCAGGCCAATACTTCTCCAGGGCCAAGACTGAGCTCACCAGGTCCCCATGGCCATAGAGCTGGGACAGTGAGCAGCCAGGTCTTGTCAGCAGAGGGTTGATGCCGGGCCTGCTATCCCAGGCCCAATACTGTTCTCTGAGCAGTGCCAGGTGGCCTGGCAGTCCCCCTCAGGGGTGTCTAACCCCAGAGCTGGCATCAGCTGCAGCCTCAGTCCATCCTTCCCACCTGGAAGGGGCAGAGGGGCCAGCCCTGGGTACACGGTTTGTAGATGCTGGACAATGTCCTCCTACTTCTGCAGATCTGATCCAAGCTAGCAGAAGGCAGAAGCGCATATCGTCCACCCAGAGGCAGCCATGCATAGGGGGAAACCAGGCGGCCGCCTACTCACCAGAAATAGGGGTCCCTACTTTAGAACCAGACCTGTGTGACTGGAAGGAGTCCGTCACTCCTCGCCCTGTCCCGCCCCCCAACCAAGGCTCTGCCTGCCCTGGAACCAGGCCCTGGCACCCCAGTCTTTCCCTCTAAAACCAAAGAATTTACCTCTATCCTGCAACATGGTGGGACAGTCTGATTGAAAGGGAATAAAACCAGGCCTAGGTACCCCTCCATATACCCATCCACCCCACACACAAGAGGGGCCCTCAGTTACCCAGTACTAGGAGCCGCTAAAAGGAGAGAGCCATCAACGCCTATGACTCCCAGTCAAGATGGTGGCTGGCCCCATGCACTCACTGTCTCTCCACCTGGAGATCCTTCCAGAAGGGATACAAGATACAAGAGTCATGATGATAAAGAGAATAAAGGAGGTTAGGGGAGGGGAGCTTGGGAAAAGCGAGGCATCATCAAAGACAAAAAAACAGACTAGGAGTGTAATTGGTGATTCTGCCCAAGGGAGCCAGTTGGGCGCTCCAAACCCAGAGGCAAGGTGGCGGGTTCAGCCAGGCTCTTTGTAAGGTGGAAGGGTTACTTGAGGCAAATGTAGGGGCTTTACTGAATGTTGGCCTAGAGGGCAGTTACGAGGACACATCCCCCTCCCCACCCCCAGATACACCACCGTCTTAGCTGCCAGAGATCTACAACCACAGGCAAAGAGAGAAGGGGCTCTTGATTAAAATGGCAGCAGCAAGTGTCCCAGAGGAAAGACCTCTCCATTCAGGCATCCAAGGGCCCCCAGTCATGAGCTGCTCCCTGCCTGGTCTCCAGAATCCAGACCTGCTTCTGAAAGCCCCTCCCATACAAAAACAAAGACACAAGAGACACAAAGAGCCAAGGTCAGGAAAAGGCCCAAATGGAGCACTGTTGGACCTCAGCCCTCCTTTCCTCCCCTCCAGAACCCTCACTTTGACCAGGTTCCTGACCCTCAGGGAAGGACAGTCACTGGCCTGAGTGGGCCCATGACCCAGTGCTGGCCAAGAGAATGCCAGAGGCTGGCTTACTGGATCTGTCTGGAAAAGATCTTCTCATTGTTCAGAACATAGGTCAGTGCACCTGGGTGGCTCAGTCGGTTAAGCGTCTGCCTTCAGCTCAGGTCATGATCCCGGGGTCCAGGACTGAGACCCACATTGGGTTCCGGCTGCTCCCTCTGCTTGTGCTCTCTCTCATTCAAATAAATAAATAAAATCTCAAAAAAAAAAAAATAGAAGAACTATTGGTCTTTCCTGCCTCTAATTTTGTCACAGCTGTACGTGACTTGGGGACTTGCTATCTTGCCAGCAGCCCCCAGATGAAGGCAGTGCCAGGTCTGGAGGAGGGCAGAGGACTGAACCTAGGTCTCTGAGAGCAGCCGCCAAGCATGCCCAAGGGCCACTCTTGTCCTCTGGACTCCCTGTTATATGAGATGATTCTTCACTGATGAGTTCAGGGCAGGGTTTTCCATCACTTGAGCCAAAGGCCTTTGGACTAATACAAGGCAGACGGGCATATGTGGTCTCAACACTCACGTTCAGGAACTGGTACCTAATCTGATGGCAGCGATCCCTCGGAAGAGAATAGCCATCAGGCTTTCACTTTCCAAGTCACAACTATATTATTTTACAAGAGATTTGGAACAGGGACATTATACTTTTAAACAAAAAAATCGTCTTCTTTTTAGTCGTGAGATTTAAATTTGTTCCTCCCAACCAACGGATCTCAGCTTTGGGGAAATGGGCTTTAAACCCCATTGAGGGACACCTGGGTGGCTCAGTGGTTGAGCATCTGCCTTCGGCTCAGGGCGTGATCCCAGGGTCTTGGGATCGAGTCCCCACATCGGGCTCCCTGGATGGAGCCTGCTTTTCCCTCCGCCTATGTCTCTGCCTCTCTCTCTGTGTCCCTCGTGAATAAATAAAATCTTAAAAAACAAAACAAGACAAAACAAAAAATGTTGAGAAGCTGGATCCTCTCAGCAAATGGGTGCCCGCAGCTGGATACATGATTTGAAAGGGTCTGACTATCTGAGGAAGAGCTCCTGCTCCAGCCATGGGACTTAAGGAGGCAGACACCCAAGGCTGAGGTCTCTGCCACCAACTTAGCTTTTGTTTTTCCTTTTCAGCTGGAGTTTGTCCCATAGCCTGGTTCAGACACCTTGGACCACCTCTCAGGGGAATTAACACCAAGGCAGCCCTTCTGAGGGGACAGGGTCACTCCAGGGACCCTAGCTGCAGAGCCTCTTTGCTGGCAAAAGAAGCAGATGTGTTTGTGGCCAGGGCTCCCTCCTCCATCCCCTTCTGCTTCTGCCTCTTTTTCCCTGGGGCCCTGAGGCCTGCTTCAGGGAATGAAACCCAGGAAGGGGAAGAGTGAGACCAGCAGGGATTTCCACAGCTTAGGATCCAGCAGACTCCAGAGGGACTTAATTGCCTAGAACAGGGGTTGGCAAGCTACAGCCTACAGGGCAAATCCTTCTCCACGCGGGACTGGCGCAGTCTTGCTGGTGGGTGCAGTAAATGGCTGGTTCTGTCTTGTGGTGGCAGCTAAATAGTGGCAACAGAGACCCAAGGACCCACAGGCTCAATAGATTTACTGTCTGACCCCTTCTTGAAGGAGTTTGCCCGCCCATGACCTTGAAGGAAACTAGAAGGCCATATAGTCCATCCCCCCCCCACCTCCCAAAACCCTGCCCCAAATTTCTCACCCCAAGAGGTCAGACCACCCACATCCCAGCAAAGCCCCAGAGTAAAGGGCTTAACACCTTCCAGACAATTTTTTCCATTTCTCAGCAACTCCAAGCATGAGAAAACTTTCTTCTGTATACTGAACCAAAGCTGTAGCCTCCCTTCCTTGTGTCCACCATGGTTGCGTGGTTCTCCACCACGCTCAAAGCTGTCAGCCACCATCCTCCACCTCGAGGATCCTCACTCCCAGGCCTTCAGTGCTTCCCTGTCTCAGGGACCTGGGTCCCCTCCCTGTCCTGGCTGGCTGTTCTTCCCTGGCTATGTCCACAGAGACCAGGACCCCTGCCCTCAGTGCAGCAGCCTAGAGTCCTAGTGCCCCTGGCATCCTCATGGGCTTCTAGGCCACATGAAGTGTCTTGTACATGGGTGGTGGACGGCTTTTCCAGAACTTGCATTCCTTCCTGTCAACCAGGATCATCTAAATCCAGCCGTTAAGAGTTCAAGCTTCTCAGGACACCTGGGGGGTGACTCAGGGGTTGAGTGTCTGCCTTAGTCTCAGGACGTGATCCCGGGGGGTTCGGGATTGAGTCCCGCATTAGCCTCCTTACTGGGAGCCTGCTCCTCCCTCTCCTTATGTCTCTGACTCTCTCTGTGTGTCATGAATAAATAAAATCTTAAAAAAAAAAAGTTCGAGCTTCTCAAGGGCAGTGACTCCTCTGGATCAATATGTATAATCCCAGCACACAGCAGGCACTTTGCTGAATGAGTGAAAGAATGAATAAGAGAATGAATGAATGAATGAATGAATGAATAGCTTATAAATAGTAGGTAAGAAGGAGGCTCATGATCATCACCATCATTATGGTACCACAGTAGATTATGGTTAGCAAATGTATAGACATTGCTGGCTGTGGGAGCCCAGAGGCGGGAACATTAGAAAAGGGGTCACAAAATGTCATGCAGTCTTGGAAGCAACCAGTCCATGTCTGGGGTCCATTTTCTTGGCAGGTCATTGACCATAAATCATATTTCATCCTGCAGGAGAGTGTGGTCCTTGCTCCAAAGGCTCAGATGCCCGTGGACATGGGCCCTCCAAGAAGTACGTAGGATCCAGGACCAGTAGTGCTCTTCCATCGGCAACACTGATGGGACATGGGGGCTGAAAGAGGCTCTAGAGGCAGGACAGCATCATGTGGAAGAGATGAGCACTGAGTGTGTGAGGGTGAGCGTGAGGTGAGCAGGAGAGTGCACGCACGCCCAAGGCACAGGTCTTACTTAATGAAGCGGGAAACTGAAAGCCAACGTGTGCCAACCCTAGAGCGTGTGCTGGGCTCCTCCATGGAGCGACTCATCCCTGGTCACAGACAGTTCTGGCAGCCTCAGCTCCGAGACCCGATTTGCTCAGCCCATTTTTTAAAAATTAATTAATTTTTACAGATTTTATTTATTTATCCACGGGAGACACACACAGAGAGAGAGACAGAGAGGCAGAGACATAGGCAGAGGGAGAAGCAGATTCCCTGCGGGGAGTCTGATTCAGGACTTGATCCCAGGACCCCAGGATCATGACCTGAGCCAAAGGCAGATGCTCAACCACTAAGTCACCCAGGCGCCCCCACTCACCACTCAGAGACCCACTGGCTCAGCCGCATCATGAAACTGCAATGGCCTCGCCTGGTGGAAATCAGACCCTCCTCAAATCCAGTAAAAGAAGGTATTTCTATTTATTAGTTGCACTCGGGGTGCACCAGAGCTAGTGTATACATAAAGTTAGAGTCCCGTAGGCCCCACAGCTTTGAAAGCAGGCACCTGTTACCTGATCTTGCAAGGCAGAAGGGGAAAAGGATTTTTTTTTCTTTTTGCATAATATAAGATTTTAATAACTCACTGAATTTCAACTCTAATCACTCCATTCCAAATCCCTCTTATTCAAATTCTCATAATATGTGAAGAAGGCTCTGTAATGAGAGTGGAGGAGACTCCCAGAGAGAGAGAGACACACAGGGAGCAAAGAAGGAGGAAGAAACTCCCTGCAAAGATCTAACTGCCAGGAACTGTGACCGCCCTTGCGTGGCCTGTGGCACTCCGTGGCCTGTGGCAGGCACGAGGGCAGATGGAAACAACTGGTGCTTGAACGGGCCTAAGTGGTAGTTCTAGTTCCAAGTCATGGTGTCTCTCTGCCGGAAGCCAAGGCCCCAAAACAGAAGCCAGCCCGGGTTCTGGCTGAACGCCCTCCAGGAATTCAGACTAGCCCAGGGATCTCTCGGCCCCACCCTCCGGCGGCGGGTCAAAGGTGCAAAACCCAGTGCAGGTGAGGGAGTTTCAAATCCAAGGTGGGTCACTGTGCACTGAAGATGCAATCAGAGTCAGAAGCTCTTGCTTGTCTCTATGGGCTGGGGGGGGCGGGGAGAAGCACTGAGCTTCCGTTTGTTTCCATGCACTTTTCCCATCATCCAAGTCAGTTCACTCAAAAGATGCACCTGAGGGGCACCTGGGTGATTCAGTCGGTTGGTTAAGCAGCTCCCTTGGCCTCAGGTAATGATCTCAGGGTCCTAGGATGGAGTCCCACATCGGGCTCCCTACTCAGCGGGGAGTCTGCTTCTCCCTCTCCCTCTGCCCCTCTACCCTGATCGTGCTTGCTCGTGCACTCTCTCTCTCTCTCAAATAAAATTTTGAAAAGATTTATTTATTCATGAGAGACACAGAGAGAGAGAGGCGGAGACACAGGCAGAGGGAGAAGCAGGCTCCATGCAGGGAGTCCAAGGTGGGACTCGATCCAGAGACTCTAGGATCATGCCCTGGGCTGAAGGCAGGCGCTAAAGTGCAAAAATAACAAAAAGATGCACCTGAGAGGGGGTGCCCTGTCTCTCCTCCCCGCCTCCTCCCCCAAGTAAAAGTCCTCAACTTCGCCTCTACAGCAAAGGGCTCCCCTCCAAGTCTACACCCCTTTCTTCCTCCCTCAGGGAGGAGAAAGGAGACTCGGGGAAGGAGCAGCTCCACAACATCCCAGCCTTTCCCCAGCTCAGTGGTGATGCAGGGTTGGAGGGGTGGCCATGACATCACCCTTTCGGATTCTCTCAATAAAAAGAGGACTCTCCCGGAGCCAAAGGCTCCTCTTCCCACCCTCTCTTTGGGGAACTGCAGCACAAGCTTTGAGTATAGCTGCAAAAACATCGCAGCCACATTTCAAGATTACAGCATTTGGGGCCTGCCCTTAGGTGGCTGCCCTAGGTACCTCCCTCCGAAAGAGGCCCCTGGAGAAGCCGGGGTAATTAAAATTTCCTGTCTAGCCTTAACCTCCCCCAGCTCGGGTTGCAGCCCTGGACACACACACACACAGAGTCGGTTTCTTCTGGGCCTTCTCGCTCTTCATTTAAAATCAGGCCACTGTTTTCTTGGCTCGGGCTATCCAGTAACACACTTGGAAACGGAGAAGAACGTTGTCTGGCCCAGGCTGATGGTGCCTCTGGCTTCCCGCACTCACTCGAAAATTCTCTTCCTCCTACAACACACCAGTTGGGAGCCAGGCTCATCTGCGGGAAACCCTAAGGGCACAGAGACAAGTCACCCCCAGCCCAAGAACCCAACTTGCTTGCAGGCTGGGGATAATCCAGTTTTTTTCCCAAACCTTAACAATCTCTAAGCAACAACATACTTTTTCTTTTCTTCTTTTTCTTTAACAGAACACTTTCAAAGAGGAAAATCAAATTTAAAAGATCACAGCTCGTTCTGCAGCATCTGCATGAATCTCTCTAGCCCTGAACAAAAAGAACGGGCATACTTTGTACCCGTCGTTGGGTTCTGAGTAAACTAAGGCGACATCAGAATTTGGATCTAGGAACTGATTAAGCAGAAATTCTTGTGGAAAGTAAGCGCACTCCTGGCGTGAGTTAGGGGGTGGGACGGGGTTCCATTGGTTTTGTGTTTTGTCATTAGACGGCAACTCCATTTTATTAGGATGGGGCTTTGGGAAGACTGATCCCCCTTTTGCTGGGGGTAGAAATCGTGCTGGCTTTGTTAAAGCCACTGACATCCCCCAAATGCGGGGGCCTCCCCGCTCTGGCTCCCCACTTCCACCACTCAGGAGGAAGGAGAAGCCATCATGGAGCCACAGGGACTGGGCAACTCTGCTCACTTGGAGTAATGGGTTGAATCAGGTTCCTCCCCCGCCCAATTCATGGCCACTCAGACCCTCAGACTGTGATCTTATTTGGAAATAGGATCACCACAGACATAATAAATTAAACTAAGATGAAGTCATACTACACTGGGGTGGACCCCAAATCCAATGACCAATGTCCTTACAAGAAAGCCATACAAGGACACACATTCAAGGAGAGCACCATCAACAACGCTCGGCCGGACACTAGCAAGGTGTTGGAACGAGGTGCCCACAAGCCAAGGGGTGCCAAGGCCTGCTGGCAACCACCAGGAGCTACAAGACACACGGAAGGATTCTTCCCTAAAGCTCTCATGGCTAGCAGAGCCCTGCTGAGACCCTGAGTTCAGGCACCAGCCTACAGAAGGGCCAGAGAATGCATTCACAGTCTTTGAGGCCACTTGTTACAGCAGGCCGGGACAGTCATCCATTCCTCCAGCAGTGGAGCGAGTGAGTCCCATCAACAGAGCCTGGAAGGGCAACAAGGCAGGGCACAGCCCCAGTGGGACCAATTACTCAGCAGGGAGCCAGGACGCCACTCTCCAGCTCAAGAGGAGAAATCAACCTCAAAGGATAATGCAAACATTGCAAAGTGGTTTTGAAATTTTTTCTTTAATGATTTTATTTATTTATTTATTTATTTATTTATTTATTTGAGAAAGAGGAGAGAGAGAGCAGGAACTGGGGGGTGAGGAGCAGAGGGAGAAGCAGAAGAGTCCCCACTGAGCAGAGAGCCTGACGCTGGCTCTGTCCCAGGACCCTGGAATCAGGACCTGAGCTGAAGGCAGATGCTTAACCATCTGAGCCACCCAGGCACCCCTGGTTTTGAATTATTAAGCAAACGAAGGACAACATAAAATTTGCACATCCGCCAAAATGACAGCTGGGTGATCATCTGAAACTGAGTGATGCAAACCTCCTGGGCCCTGGCTCAGGGTCTGAACCCAGGAAGCCTGGCTCCACATTCCTGCTCTTCACAGCCTCCGCAGGCTTCTGCAGTGGATTAAGTTTAGAAAGCCAGGGACGCCTGGTGGCTCAGCGGTTGAGTGTCTGCCTTCAGCTCAAGGTGTGATCCCAGATCTGGGGATGGAGTCCCGCACTGGGCTTCCCGCAAGGAGCCTGCTTCTCCCTCTGCCTATGCCTCTCCCTCTCTCTGCATCTCTCATGAATAAATAAATAAAATCTTAAAAAAAAAAAAAGTTTGGAAAGCCAGGCAATGAGAAGTAAGCTGGGATTTTTAACACGCTTATACTTTTTTATGCATAGAAAAGCAAAGAAAAAGAAAAAGGGACCTAGGGGTCACACTTCAACTGGGGACAGAAGCACAGTAACGACCAGTGCCAGCAGGGCGGGTGCTGAGCTGACACCCCCACGGGGCAGGGAGGAGAGTCAGGGAGGGGTTGGCACGTTCAGGGCTCCTCCAGGCAACCTAGGAGCCCGGGAGGCCCCAGTAAAGGGTTTCCTGGCCCAGCCCTCAGTGAGTGGCCAAGGCGGCTGTAGAGAGGGGTGAATGCAGGAGTGGGCATGGGGACAGAGGAGGGAGCAATCGGGTTTTCAAGGGGACCTACCTATGCATAGTTTAAAAGTTACTAGAGTTTTTTTTTTTTTTTTTTTTTTTTTAAGTTATACAGGATAGCAGAAAGAAGAAAACATGAAAGAGAGCCAGAAGGGAATCAGGGCTGGGCTGTGGGCAGAGCTGGGACCAAAGAGCTCCTCGGCAGGCTGCAGAGAACCAGCAACAAGACAGGTGGCACTGCCAGGCCAGGCGGCATATCCCGGAATGCCAAGCTCCAGAGCAGCCTTCCTGCGTGCATGGGGGCCCACAGCCTGCCCCAGCCTTGGCAGGACCACAGGGGCAGGCAGCCCCTTGGACTGATGGGCTCAGGCAGAGAAGGCCCTCTGGAGGGAGGTGGAGGCAGCAGGAGGGCAGGGAGCCCTGGGGAGGGAGGGGGTTGGCAGGGGGACTGGCCAGATCTAGTGACCGCAGGCACAGCAGGGCCCCTTCACGAGATGGGGGATTTGTCCATCACCCAGAGTCACTGCCACACACTCAACTGCGTCAAAAGTATCCAGGTAACAAATCTCCCAACCCAGGGCCGGCTGACCCTGGTGGGGGTAAGGGCAGCCAAGTCTCGGCTGCCTCCCAGTATGGGAAGCTGGGCAGAATCACCCAGGGGCAAAACCAATGAGCTCAGATAGTAGGTGCAGAGTTTGTGGAAGCCCAAGAGTTGGAGCAATGCAACCCCTGTTTTGTGGGGTGTGGGGAGCCTGAAGGTGGGGCAGGGCATGGGGACATAGGGCTGGAGCCAAAGTTGGGGGGATGATCTTTAGCAAAAGGCTCCCCCTTCTAGGTCACATGCCATCTCAGCAGGTCACCCATCCATCTCCCCGTTCTCACAACACTCCTTAAAAGGAGCAACAGCCACCATTCTACAGATGAAAGGACAAAAGTGGTTAAGCCCCCAGAATAAAGGGGCTTCATCCCCACTCTCCCCCACTCATGATGCATAACTGGGTCTTGACACCAGGTTTAGGGGAGTCTTTCCCACCACAGTAGGGAAAGGCAGCACTCCCCAGTGGCCCCTGCCCCGGTGGCCACAGCAGCTACCTGGCCCTCACGGGAAGGTAGCAACTTGTGAGCATCTTAGCAGCAAGAGGACCAAGGCTTGGAGGGATTATGTAGCTTGCCCAAGGTCACAGACCCGAGGCCCTCTCCGCCCTACGTCCATCGGAATCCAAAGGCGACACTGTTCCCACTGCCCTGCTGGTGTCTCCAGATACTGCTCAGCTGACTTTAACTGGAGCGGCACCTCTGCCTTTCCCGCTGTCCGGGACACAGGGGGCTGATTCCCAGGAAGGCTTCTATGCACCAGCTTGGGCCTCAGATCCCACTCCCTGATGACAGGGGCTCCCAGTCCTGCCTCAGGACACTCATGGCTGAAGGGGAGCAAAGCAGCAGGCCTGAGCCTGCCCACAATCTGGGTCCAGGATGACCTATGAAGGTCATTCACAGCCAACCCAGCACAGGACCCTCCTACTTCGGCTAGAGCCCCGACATTTGCCTGTGAAAGCCATTCTTCCCCAGCACCAAGTCCCTGCTGCTAGGATGGGGCTGTCCTCCCCCCTCCTGGGGCGGGGCACGTGGCTCAGGCCTGGCCAATGGGAGCCACAAGTTCCCCTGGCCACAGCAATTGGTTCAGAGCCAGTAAGAAACAATAGTAAAGCTAAAAAGAGAGAGAGAGAGAGACAATAAGGCCTTTGCTGTGGTTACTCTTTCCCGCTGGACTTACTGGAGCTTCTGTGGCCAGGCTGCCACCACCAAGGATAAGTCACCTGAGAATGGGGACAACAGAGAGGAAGCTGGCTTAAGATATGAGAAACTACACACCGATGGCATCATCTGAGCGCCTAGGTCTCGCCATACCTGACACCAATTGTGAGCCAATTAACCTCCTTTTCGTTTATGCCAATTTTGATTGAAAGGAACAGAAAACCCAACTTAGACTTCTTCCTGACACAGTAGCTCTGCTGGGACCCGGGACCACACACTGCCTTCCCTCTGGCCTGTTTCCTCACAGATGCCACCTTGCCGGAAGACCCTCTGTGTGGATGCCCTCTGTGACTCTTAGACAGCCAACAGACAAGCCTACCCTTTCAAAGAGTTTTCTGCAGGCGAAAAAAAGCAACAGAATAAATTAATAAAAGAAGCCGAAGTCACCGTAAAGCAGTCTGAAGGTGGAGGTCCCTAAGATGCACTCCCCCAATCCAGCTGGGCTGAGAGGAACTGCTGGGACATGAGAATAAAGGAGCCGGAGTCCTCCCAAGAGAGGCAGAACCCCAAATAAATCAAAGGGGCTCGGACAAACAATTCACCCATTGCTTTTCCATCTCCACCCAGACACTTTTTTTTTTTTTTTTGGCTGAACTCAGCCTTCCTTAATTGCCCAAATTAGTCCCACCAGGTGTGAACACCCACGAACAGTGGCTGGAAGCCAGGGAAACCAGGATGTCGGGGAAGCAGAGGAGGCAGGGAGGCTCCGGGTGCCAGCCTCTGCTGACCTCCACAGAGGCCGAGGCTGGAAGGCAGCCCAGCCTCAGGAAGGGGCCAAGGCTCCGGCCACACAGTGCCGGCCACAGAGCCTTTAAATAGAGCCTCCACGCGAGAGGACAAACACATTCCAAGGGCTTTTAAAAACGCCCCAAGCATGACCTGGCCGGAGGCCTCTGCTCCCCCAGGCATTTTTCTGGTCTCGGCCCAATTCTGGAAATAATATTAATAGCTCGGTTGGGAGCTTAGGGTGTGCAAAATACGGTATGGCCTTAAAAGGCCGGGACGAGTCCTGCCCTCAGTCTCCAGATGAGGAAACTGAGGCCCAGGGACCTCGGAGGATGCAGGATGCAAGGCCCAACAGTGGGAGCTCTCGGCGCCCCCCGCCCCACCCCCCGGCCGGGGGAGCGAGCCCCGCGGGACCCGCTGGCAGCTGTCGCGTCCGGTCCCGACGGGCGCCTCCTGCCCAAGGGGCCAGAAGGGGTCACAGAGAGGAGGCTCCCCGGACGCGCTCGCTCCAGGAACGTCCTGAGCTTTTGCAACGCGTTTAACAAACTCCCAGTTCCCAGCGCCTTGGGCGCGGGAGCCCCCGCGGGGCGGCCAAGGAGAACTTTGCTCTTTTTGTGTTAAAAGATAAAAGGACGGCGGGGCTCATCGCTCCCTGGGGAGAGAACGCTGGAGCTGGCAGGTGAGGCGCTCCGGTTCCTCGAAGTTGCGCGGCGACCGGCCCCGGGGGCGGGGAGGGGGGCGCGCGCGGGCCCGGGAGCCGGGGGCTCGACTGCCAAGGGCACCCCGGGAGCCCCCAGGGAGCCCACCCGTCCCGCGGGGCCCGGCCCCTCCCCGCTCCATCCCGCTCGGTCCGCGGGGTCCCGGGGCGCAGGGCGGCGCGGGCGCTCACAGTTTGAACCTGTTCTCCAGGTCCTTGACGAGGCGGCGGCTGAGCTCGGGGAACTCGGAGTAGGGGTGGAAGACCCTGCAGCGGCGGGGCCGCGCGGCGCCCGCGTTGATGTGCAGCCGGCGGGTGAGCTGCGCGCTCAGCTCGGCGTCCGCGCTGCCGGGGGGCGCCCGGCCCGGGAGGTCGGGCTCCGGGTCCCGCGCGGCCGGGGCGCGGGGCTCCGCCTGCGGGGGGCCCTCCTCCTCCTCCTCCTCCGCCGCCGCCGCCGCCGCCTCCCGCTGCAGTCGCCGCTGCAGCTTGAGCGCCAGCTCCGGGAGGGCCATGGCGACCCGGGACGCGGGCACGGCGGGCGGCGCGCTCCTCCGGCCTCGCGGCTCCGCGCTCTGCCCCCGCGGCCGCGGGCGGGCGGTTAAGAGGCGCGCGGGCGGGCGGGGCGGGGCGGGGCTTCGGGGAGGCGCCGCGGGGGGGCGCAGGTGCCTGCGAGGCCCGGGATGGGAGGTCCGGGCGGCGAGGGGAGCCCCGGTCCTCTCCGACCTCGCCGCCCCCGCGCGCTCCAGGGAGCCCCGGGCACCCCTCGGCCCCTGCGGAAACGGCAGCCGCGGGTCCCACGACCGTTCGGGCGGTTCCTTCCTCCTCGAGGGGAGCTGCTCGCGGCCCAGGCCCGGCTGCAGGCGGGAAACCCCGAGCGCTCCCACGGCGGCAGGTGGCACCCCGGGGTCGCCAGGTCTGGGGGCGGGAGGCGCCCGCAGGGAGCCCGGAGCTGCGTTTCCAGCCTCCGTTGAAAATAGATGTTGCTAAAACATACTAAAAATACCAAAAACAAATAAACAGAAAAGAGAGCAAGCAAGGGTAACGGGACTCGTGGCTCCCCCCCCCCCCCAGAAGCAAGGCACCAGCCGCGTGGCTTGGGGGGGCTCCAGCTTTTTCTGTGAAACACACAAGAAAGAAAAGGAAAAAAAGGAAGCTCAAGAATAAATAAATAAATAAATCAGCATTTTTATTTTATTTTTAAGATTTTATTTATTCATGAGAGACACACAGAGAGAGAGAGAGGCAGAGACACAGGCAGGGGGAGGAGCAGGCCCCACGCAGGGAGCCCAATGCGGGACTCGATCCCAGGGCTCCAGGATCACGCCCTGGGCCTGGCTGAAGGCGGCACTAAACCGCTGAACCACCCGGGCTGCCCCTAAATCAGCATTTTTAACAAGCGGGTAAAACTAGTACAGTCGTCATTCTCCCTAAGGAAGGCTGATGCGGACGGCTGCTGCATGATCAAGGCGTTGTAAGTCCAGCCTGGACCCACTGCTCAGACCACCTGGTGGGCTGCTGACCTAGTCCTGTCTGTGACTTCTGCTGAATTGGGGGGCCTGAGACCCAGGACCAGCCTTTGGTATGTGTGTACAGAGCAAGCACAGGTCCTGCCAGGGATTCAGAGGCATTTCTGGAGGCCTAGTGGGAAAAAACAAAAACAACAACAACAACAAAAACCGTTATTTAGGGGCCTCTGGCTGGCTCAGTGGGAAGAGTCTGCAGCTGGTAATCTCCAGGTCCTTGGGTGCAGAGATTACTTAAAACTAAAAATTTTAAAGTTATTTAAAATGAAAAAGTATTAGAGAAATATTAAGGTTGTTTTTTTTTTAAGATTTTATTTATTTATTCATGAGAGAGAAGCAGAGATGTAGGCAGAGGGAGAAGCAAGCTCCATGCAGGGGGCCCAATGTAGGACTCGATCCCAGGACCAAGCCCTGAGCCAAAGGCAGATGCTCAATGGCTGAGCCACCCAGGCATCCTGAGAAATATCAAGTTTTCAAATGAAGATATCAAACTCTTTTCACATTCCTTCTAAGCAATTTTACCCAGTTCTGCAAAAGCAGCCTTTTTTATATCAGATGCCAATTGCTTGAAATGGCAATTAATGAATCCCTTTATATATATATTACAGAGTGCTACCCTTCCTGACCTGATGGTATGAAAAGATTTTATTTATATGACAGAGAGCACAAGCAGAGGGAGCAGCAGGGGGGGGGGGGAAGCAGGTTCCCCACTGAGCAGGGAGCCTGAAGCAGGACTTGATCCCAGGACCCTGGGATCATGACCTGAGCTGAAGCTATCTTCAGCTTAACTGACTGAGCCACCCAGGTGCCCCGAGAGTGGATTTTGAATGCAATTCAACTTTGTCGTTTAAGTGTTTCTAAAGGAGGAAGCACTCTTTTTTTTTAAAGCTTTCTTTAATGTTTGGACATGGACAAACACCTATCATCCCATCACTACAATCAAGGTCATAAAAATATCCATCATCTCCTAAAGTTTGCTTGTGCCCTTTTGGTTTTTGTTTTGGGGAGCTTTTTGGGAATGCTGAACGTGAGATTTACCCTTTGAAATTTTAAAATCCATTTACTGTATGCTATGTGTTAGACAGTGGATCTCTAAGGATATACTTTTGCAGAGTGTTCTGTAAAGTATGAGCTGTCACCTGGGTGCCATTCAAAAGACATATCACTTGCAAGGGACAGAGATTGGGGGCTGTGCCCACCAGCCATCCCCCAAGCTTCCTTGCCGCTGAGGTAGTGGAGGATGGAACACCTCCTGGGCGGTGCCCACCCCTGGCAGCAAAGCCACAGATACCCTGATGCTCACCAGGCAACACCTAGCCACCCCTAAAAATGAAGTCTCAATATCTCATTAGTGACACAAGGTGAATCACCATAACTGCCATGGTTGAAAAAGCCCTGCTCCCCATCTCCCCTTCTCCAGTGTCTAGCTGGGTGTCTGACAAAGTCAAAACAGGATTGCTGAATGATGGGTCAGTATCGGTATTTACTATGCAAACATGACCCACGTTTTGTGAAATAAATTTCTAAAAAAAGAGTAAAGGGACAGGGACCAAATTATGAATAGTTGTAAATGCTAGAAGTCAGATCATTTCCATTCTCTTTTTTAATTCTAATTTTTCTGTATTGTTTATAGTGAGATTATAAACTGTTATAATCAGAAAACAAAAATTGTTTAAAATGAAGAGGTACCCCCATAAATAAATATAAATAAATAAATAAATAAATAAATAAATAAATAAATAAATAAAATGAAGAGATACCAGAGGGTGGATATTTGCCACAGAGCAGCTGAAAGCGCTTCACCCTACATCATCCCATGAGCTTGTTAACATTCCTCCAGGGTGGCTAAAGGACCTTCTGCATTTCATAGAGATCAAATGTATTTTAACCTTTTTGCATAGACTTCTTTTTCAGTGTTTGCTGTGTAACAAACACTCCCCAAACCTGGTGGCTCTAAACAGCAATATTTACTTTGCTCACAAATCTGCAGTTTGGGCAGAACTTCATGGGAAAAAAATCTCTTTTCTGACCCACCTGGGGTAAACAGGAGCGACTCCAGGGCAGGGGCAAGAATGAACCTGAAGGCTCCTTCCGTCACCGATACAGAATTGATGCTAATACATCAATTAATGCATTAGCCATCAATGAATGGCTAATGCTTGGTTCTTCCTTAGGCTGTTGGCTGGAACACCTACACACGGCTTCTTCATGTGGTCTAGGCCCCCTTATAACACAGTGGCTGGGAGCCCAGGTCAGCCTTGCAAAGAGGGAGTCGCCTTTAAAAAAAAATTTATTAATTTATTTGAGAGAGAAGGGGGTGGAGGAGGAGCAGAGGGAGAGGGACAAACAGGGGCCGGATGGGGCCCCAAACGGGGTTCCATCCCATGACGCTGAGATTATGACCCGAGCCAAAATTAAGAGTTGGAGGCTTAACACACTGAGCCACCCAGGTGCCCCAAGGGAGTCGCCTTTTATGATGTGGGCTCAGGAATCACATAGCTGAACCCTATTAGTCAAGGCAGCCACAAAGGAGAGGGAATATAAATCTCCACCTCTCAGTGGAGGAGTGACAACATCACATCTAAGAATAGCCAGTGAGATGGGATACATACTGTTGTGGCCATCTTTGGAAAACACAATTTGCCTGTTCTCCCTCCGCAGATCCCTGCCGGATTGAGTCCTATTCCGGTTCTGTGGCATCTGGACAAGAACAGATAAGTCTTTGAGTCTGGATGCGTTGCTACAGATCTCTGCGCCCTCTGGGAAGGGCTGACCTGCAAGTCATACAGAAGATGGAATGAACTAACTTCCAGAAAGGGAAAAACCTTTCTGAGAGAGCAGAAAGCTGGAGACACTTCCATCCCTGGAGGCAGAATGCCTCCTGCTTGTGTTTCCATTAACAACTTCTTTAAAAAAAAAAAAAAAAAAAGATTTTATTTATTTATTCATGAGATACACAGAGATAGAGGCAGAGACATAGGCAGAGGGAGAAGCAGGCTTCATGCAGGGAGCCTGACATGGGACTCAATCCCAGGACCCCGGGATCACGACCTGAGCCAAAGGCAGACACTCAACCGCTGAGCCACCCAAGAGTCCCCCAACTTTAACAAGTCAAAACCTCAGAGCTTGGATTTGTGTTATTTTTTTTTAATCTTGTTTTAAAGATTTTATTTATTTATTCATGAGATACACACAGAGAGAGGCAGAGGGAGAGGCAGGCTCCCCGCCAGGAGCCCAATGAGGGATAAGATCCCAGGATCCCGGGATCACGACCTGAGCCAAAGGCAGATGCTCAACAACTGGTGCCCCTCGGTGCCCCTCAGATTTGTTTTAGAAAGAACTGTTTGGGGGCACCTGGATGGCTCAATCAGTTAAGTATCGGACTCTTGATCTCAGCTCAGGGCTTGATCTCAGCGTCATGAGATCCAGCCCCACATTAGGTTCCAGACAGAGCCTACCTAAAAAAAAGTTGGTCCCTTAAAAATTAAGTCATTATTGATGCCATATGCTCTTCCCAAGTTTCTTCATCCTATCCAGCGTTGAAGTGAAAATTTTCTAAAATTAGACCATGATGATGGTTGCACAACCCCTTGAATATATGAGAACCACTGAACTGTACATTTCAAAAGGATGAATTTTGTGGTTATGTGAATTATATCTCAATATACCTGGTATTTTTTAAAAATGGCAATAATAATCTGTTGCTTCTTAAATAATGTCAGTGAGAAGAACACTGTTTTCCATCTTAGTATATGTCTTTTTTTTTTTTTTAGAGAGAGAGAGAAGCAGGGTGGGGGGAGTAGGGAGGAGCAGAGGGAGAGAGAGAATCTCAAGCAGAATCCCCACTGAGCGTGGAGCCCGTCTCAGGGCTCAACCCCACAACCCTGAGATCCCAAGCCCAGCAGAAATCAAGAGTCGGACACCCAACCCACTGAGCCACCCAGGCGCCCCAAAACTCAAATATTCTTGATAGCAAATACTACCAATTGTTTACCATGAAGCAACAGGCTCACTTGGTTCATTGTTCAATGAAGTGTCTCCAAGTATCCCACTGTCAATAACCGCAGTTCGTCAGTTGTTCTTTCACAAAAGAAGTAATGTTCCCTGGCAAAGGGGGCTAGTTCAGCTCACAGCTCAATCAATAGTGCAAGTGCTTTTCTCGAATGACTACTACACTTTGGTAAGAGAGCCCCAAAATGAACTCACGCTTATCTGGTCAATTAATTGACGACAAAGGAAGCAAGAATGTACACGGGTGAAACGGAAGTAGTGGGACCTCTCAGCACTAACTCAGGAAACCAAGTGGCGAAACCTGGTGTCAAGGCCAACTGCTGGGCATCCCGAGGGAGCCGGGCGGATCCAGAGCCCAGCTCTAGGCTGGGTTTGCCAACACTGCTGCTGAACAAACTCAGATAAACTCATCACAACAGAAACGAATAACTCCAGAGACTTTTTGAAGGTTTTGGACAAGAGATAAGGAGAGATTGATTTCAGGTGGCTACAGCCAGGGGGAGGGGGCAGGCTCAAGCTTTGACAACCTGCCTCTCTGCCAGCAAGATGGACATGGAAAGTTCTATAGGAGAGGTTCAGGCAGGTGCAAGAGAACAGGCAGAGAGTGCGTGGTCACTGGTGCAGGCTGGTTTGTGTTTAGCCCTTGATCTTGGGCAGGGAAGGGGACTGTGCGGGGTCCATTGCTAGGCATTCCATTGCTATCAGGGCTTCTCTGGCAGTTAGAACGTTCCAGTCATTGCCAAAGCCTCAAGAAAGTGGGATGAGAAATAATTGGTGTGGACTATGGTTGAGCTAGAGGGCTCATTGACAATGGGGAGAAGACAGTCTCCAGCAAATGGTGCTGGGAACACTGGACAGCTACATGTGAAACAATGAAACCAGACCCCTTTCTTGCACCGTATGCAAAAATAAACTCATGGATTAAGGACTTAAATGTGAGACTTTGAAACCACAAAATTCCTAAAAGAAAACATAGGCAGTGATTTCTTTGACATTGGCCATAGAAACATTTTTTTCTAGGGATGCCTGGGTAGCTCAGTCAGTTAAGCATCCTATCCTACTCTTGGTTCTGGCTCAGGTCATGATCTCGGGGTTGTGAGGTCGAGCCTTCAACCGGCACCACACTCAGTGGAATCTACTGGAGATTCTTTCTCTTTTCCTCTTCCTCCTCCTCTGCCCCTTCCCTCAGCTCGCTCGCATACACTCTCCCTCTCAAATAAATAAATAAAATATTAAGAAAAAAAAGAGAAACATTTATCTAGATGTGTCTCCTCAGGCAAGGGAAACAAAAGCAAAATTAAACTATTGGAACTACACCAGAATAAAAAAGCTTTTGCACAGTGAAGGAAACCATCAATAAAACAAAAGGCAACTTACTGAATGGGAGAAGACATTTGGAAATGATATATCCTAAAAGGAGTTAGTATCTAAAATATATAAAGAATGTATTAAATTCAACGTTTAAAAAACCCCCAAATATTCCAATTAAAAATGGGCAGAGGACATAAATCAATATTTTCCCAAAGAAGACTTGCAGAAAGTCAACAGACACATGAAAAGATGCTCCACATCTATCAGTAGGGAAAGGCAAACCAAAACTACGATGACATATCGCCTTACACCTGTCGAAAGGGTTAGAATAAAAAACACAAGAAATGACAAGTGTTAATGAAGATATGGAGAGAAAGGAACTCTAGTGTGCTGTTGGTGGGGTGTAAGTTGGCACAGCCACTGTGGACAACTGAATGGAGGGTCCTCCAAAATTAAAAAATTAGAGGTACCTGCCTGACTCAGTGGGTACAGCATGCAACTCTTGATCTCAGGGTTGTAGGCTCAAGCCCCACGTTGGGGATAGATATTACTTAAAAAATAAAATCTTAAGGGTGCCTGGGTGGCTCAGTTGGTTAAAGGTCTGCCTTCAGCTCAGGTCATGATCCCAGGTCCTGGAATCAAGCTCCTTGCTCAGCAGGGGTTCTGCTTCTCCTTCTCTCCACTCATGCTCTCTCTCTGTCTCTCTCCAATAAATCTTTTTTAAAAATTAAAAAAAAATCTTAACAAAATTAAAATAGAAATACCATATGACTCAGTAATTCCACTACTGTGTATTTCCCCAGAGAAAATGAAAACACTAATTCAAAAAGATATAAGCACCCCTATGTTTTTTCTTTGGTTTTGTTTTGTTTTAAAGACTTTTTTTTTTAAGATTCTTAAAATTTATTTGAGAGGGAGAACATGAATGAGGAGGAAGAGGGGCAGAGGGAGAAGCAGACTCCCCACTGATCAGGGAATCTGACATGGGGCTTCCTCCCAGGACCCTGAGATCATGACCTGAGCCAAAGGCAGACGCCTAACCAATTGAGCAACCCAGATACCCCAAAAGATTTTATTTTTAAATAATCTCTACACTTCAGAGGCAGCCAGGGTGGCTCAGTGGTTTAGCACCGCCTTCAGCCCAGGGCGTGATCCTGGAGACCTGGGATCCAGTCCCACGTCAGGCTCCCTGCATGGAGCCTGCTGCTCCCTCTGCCTGTGTCTTTGCCTCTCTCTCTGTGTGTCTCATGAATAAATAAATAAAATCGTAAAAAAAATCTCTACACTTCATGTGTGGCTCAAACTCACAACCCTAAGGTCAAAAGTTGCATGCTAGGCACCCCTGCATCCGTACGTTTATTGCAGCATTATTTACTTGTTTGTTTATTTATTTTTAAAGATTTCATTTATTTATTCATGAGAGACACAGAGAGAAGCAGGCTCCATGCAGGGAGCCCAACGTGGGACTCGATCCCGTGTCCCCAGGATCACACCCTGGGCTGAAGGCACCGCTAAACCGCTGAGCCACCAGGGCTGTCAGAGGCAACCACCTTTTAAAGGATTTTACACCACCCTGGAAGGAGCCCTCCACCCTTGCCCTCGTGTTAGATAGATGTCAAAACCGCAATTGGATGACAGGCACACAGAGGGCTAATCAGTAACAGAGCCCGCCGGCAAGCCCCTAATAACCCCTAGACTTGGAAACTCCGGTGGCAACCCTCTTGGGTCCCCTCCATCTTCGAGAGCTTTGTACTCTTCCTCGATAAGCCTTACTGTACTCTCAAAAAACTTTACTTTGCTGCCCAGCACTCTTCCTCTGGTCTACCTCTTCATTCTTCAAAGCAGGGTGACCAAGAACTGTGGGGGCTAAAGGAAAAGAAATGCTGTAACACCCATAAGTCCCTGCCCTCATGGCCTACATGGGGGGGGGGGGTAGTCAATAAGATGAATGTATTAGGTGATGATAAAGACCAAGGCAGAAATAAAGCAGAACCAAGTGTAAGATGTGGGAGGGAAATAGGTTGCAGCTTCAGATAAAAAAAAAAAAATTAGGGATCCCTGGGTGGTGCAGCGGTTTGGCGCCTGCCTTTGGCCCAGGGCACGATCCTGGAGACCCGGGATCGAATCCCACATCGGGCTCCCGGTGCATGGAGCCTGCTTCTCCCTCTGCCTGTGTCTCTGCCTCATTCTCTCTCTCTCTCTCTGTGACTATCACAAATAAATAAAAAATTAAAAAAAAATATTTAAAAAAAAAATTAAAGATGTTATTTATTTATTCATGAGAGACAAAGAGACATAGGCAGAGAGAGAAGCAGACTCCCCACAGGGATGAAGGACTGTAGCTCAGGACCCCAGGATCAGGACCTGAGCCAAAGGCAGCTGCTCAACCTCCCTCAGGTGGTAAGCACTGCCCGAGCCAGGGAGACCCTGCACGAGGGACCCCAAGACCTCGGTGGACTTGACCCCCACGGCCCACCTGCATGCACCCACTGACCTCCATCCCATATTTTCCTTATATAAACCTGGGAGCATTTTCGGCACTTCTGAGACCATCTTCGAGCTGCTAGTCTGCTGTCTTGCGGTGTTGGCCTCACTGAAACAATTCCTTTCTTGCTTCACCACCGCTGGTCCCCCTGCCTTTGGATTTTGTCAGCAGTGAGTGGCTGAACCTGGTCTTTTTGGGACCCCCGGAGCCAGGCGCTCTTGCACCCCTGCGCCCAGCTACAAAATGGCCAGGAGGAGTCTCCTCTGGGAGGCACATTTAAATAATGGCCAGCAGGGGCACCTGGGCGGCTCAGTGGATGAGCATCCACCTTTGGCTCAGGTGTGATCCTGGGGTCCCGGGATCAAGTCCCACATTGGGTTCCCCGCAGGAAGCCTGCTTCTCCCTCTGCCTGTGTTTCTGCCTCTCTCTGTGTGTCGCTCATGAATAAATAAATACAAATCTTTAAAAAAAAATAATGGCCAACCCCAAGAGCCAGTTTCAGGTCTTTGTTTTTGTTTGAGAAACCCTGAAAGTGACTCCTGTCTGTCCCCAGTGGAAAGCCCACAGGCTCTCCCTAAATGGGATTTCTCCCCTTCCTCTTTTAGCCAGGAAGTGTAAAAGAATCCCTAACCGGGCCTTGCCTCCTCGGGACCCCCTGGCCAGGCCCTGGAAGGCCCCCCGCTGGCACGGCGGCAGAAGAAGGTGCTGGCCCAGAGCTATGGAGCAAAACCCTGGGAGCTTTTTAAACCTGACTCCAAGCTGCAGGCCAGACCCAGAGGCTCCAACCCCAGGTGATGATGCCTGGTCCCCAGGCCCCTGAGGCACCAGGTATCCATGTCTGTGGCCTTGGGGACTTATCAGGGAGCCCCCCCCAGGGGGCAATGTGCTCAGACTCAGGTTCCCTGGGTGGCCTCAGCATTCTGCTCAGAAGACAAAGAGACTCCAGACAGCAAAAGCTGCTAACAGAGAAAATATTCACCTCCCTATTTCTCACCCGATAGAAGCCACAAAGAACTAGGAGTGGGTCCAAATGAATCCTACAAGGTTGGACACCCCCCGCCCCCTACCCCGGCCTAGAGATTCCTGGCAGTGGCTGTCAGAAGCTAATCCCACCCTGGCCCACCTTCTCTCCACCCAAGCCCTTCTGGGTTGGTGCCACCCCGGGGAGCCTTTTCTTCCCAAAGCTCCCTCTGTCCGTCAACTGTTGGTCCCCTGAGACCTCTCTCTTCTCTCCCCTCCTCCCATCTCAGGCCAACCCAGCGCTTGTCTGGAACGGCAGTGGGTGACAATGCCTCCACTTATGGGGCCTCAGCCCGGAGGGGTTGGTCCACATTAATGCTGTCCAGGAGGAACAACTCATATTTTTAATTTCAGAATGTGTATTTTGTACTTTAAATTTCTTTAAAGTAAAAGAAAACAGGTGAAATTAATTTCCATAATGTTTCATTTAGCCCCATACACGCCACATGTTATCTTTTTAATATTAGTCAATATAAATATCAGTCAATATAAAAAATATTGAGACATTTTACATCATTTTATTTTGTAGCAGGGCTTCAAAATTTGGGGTGTGTTTTACACTTACAGCTCCTCTCCATGAGGGTAGCCACCTTTCCAGGCCCAGCAGCAGCTGTAGCTGGTGGCTACCGTCTGGGGTTACTCGACGCTCGGAGCGGTCTGCTCCCGGGCGCTGACCCTCAACTGGGGAAGAAGATCTGCCGCTGAAGACATTCCTGTCTGGCCTCCTCTCTGGCCTCCACTCCCTGGGTGGCTCAGGTCGTTATGGCAGGGTCCTAGGATCGAGCCCCACCTGGGCTCCCTGCTCAGTGGGGAGCCTATTTCTCCCTCTCCTTTAGCCTCTGCCCGCTTCTCTCCCTACTTGTGCTCTCTCATGCACTCTCTCTCTCTCAAATCAGTAAATAAAATCTTGAAAACAACAAAAAAAGATCGGACAAAACTTAGCTTGACTGGATGTGGACAATAAATACTCTCACACACCACTGGCAAGGGTGTAAATTGGCACAACCCTTTGAAGATTCGCACATTTTACTACTAGTGGGTATATATGTTAGAGGAATTCACACAAATTCAGAGACAAGAATCCAAGGAAACATGCTTAAACATTTTTAAAAAAGATTTTATTTATTCATGAGAGACACAGAGAGAAAGGGGAGCGTCTGCCTTTGGCTCAGGGCAAGATCCCGGAATCCAGGATCAGTTCCGCATCAGGCTCCTTGCAGGGAGCCTGCTTCTCCCTCTGCCTGTGTCTCTGCCTCTGTCTCTGTGTGTTTTTCATGAATAAATAAATATAATCTTAAAAAAAATAAAGTAAATAAATAGATCTTTAAAAATGCTTATACCTATTGATGGAATTCAAGAAACACTACCCCAAAATATGGCAACTGGGCATATTGAATGTTTTTTTAAGAAGATTTATTATTATTTTTTAATTTGATAGGGAGAGAGAGAGAGAGAGGAGAGAGAGAGAGAGACAGAATGCATGGGGAGGGGAGAGGCAGAGGGCGAGGGGGAGAGACAATCTCAAGCAGACCCTGCGCTCAGCTCAATCTCATGACTCTGAGACCATGACCTGAGCCGAAATCAAGAGTTGGACACTTAAAGCCACCCAGGCGCTCCTTGAATATTTTAAATTGAAGGACTTTGAGAAATGGAAGGTGCAGGAAGAACTTTTTGACCTTTCCCTGAACCAAGTCATAGACTCCGATTCCCAGAGGAAGGGGTATCATCTCCAGGATGCCAAGAAGATTTAAACAAACCAGACTTGTCTCCCCCGTTTCACTACCCTGAGCTCACACCCCTTTGTCTTATCACGTTTTTACATGATTTTTCACTCTTCATCACCATCAGATCCAGCATCAAAATGTTCAAGTGTAATTTTGGGTCTTCATTTTCTTGTCTTCACAAGAAAGAAGATTCATGTCACATAAAACTTACATTAGATAAATGTGTATGGTTTTCTCCTGTTAATGTGTTTTTTTCTTTTTAAGATTTTATTTATTTACTTTAGAGAGTGAGTGAGAGAGAGAGAGAGAGAGCAGGAGCAGGGGGAGCAGTAGAGACAGAGGGAGAAGCAGGCTCCTCGCTGAGCAGACACCACAACGTGGGGCTCGATCCCAGGACCCTGAGATCATAACCTGAGCCCAAGGCAGACACTCAACTCACTGAGTCATCCAGGAGCCCCTAATCTGTCTTTTGTTACAGGGCCCCAGCTGAGAACCTAGGAGATATTTTCCCTGCCCTTTTACTGCATTGTCATAGGAGGCAAAAAAATGGAAAAACCACAGGTATATTCATCAATTTGAATGACTCACAAAAATAATGTTGAGTAAAAAAGTTGCAAAAGAACAGATATATTCTGATGGATACCAAACAGAAATGCACACGTGTGCCCTGAAAGACATGCATCATAATGTTCATGGCAGCTTTAAAATTTAAAAAACAAAACAAAACAAAAAATAAATAAATAAATAAATAAATAAATAAATAAATAAATAAATAAAAAAAAAATAAAAAAAAATTTAAAAAAATGTTTTAGGGATCTCTGGGTGGCGCAGCGGTTTGGCGCCTGCCTTTGGCCCAGGGCACGATCCTGGGGACCCGGGATCGAGTCCCACGTCGGGCTCCCGGTGCTTGGAGCCTGCTTCTCCCTCTGCCTGTGTCTCTGCCTCTCTCTCTCTCTCTCTCTCTCTCTCTCTGTGACTATCATAAATAAAAAAATAAATAAATAAATAAATAAAAAATAAAAAATGTTTTAAACTAAATTTAATTTAATTTAAAAAAATGTTTTAAGTTTTTATTTGTAAGTAATTTCTACACCCAATGTGTGGCTTGAACTCATAACCCTGAGATCAAGAGTCACATGCTCCATCAACTGAGCCAGCCAGGTACCCAATGGCAGCTTTATTAATAAAAGCCCGAACTGCAAACAACCCAAACGTCCATTCATGGCAAAATGGATGGCAAATCCCTGCATTACAATGCTCTATGCCAAAGAAAATGAACTGCTTGAACACATAACACAAACAAGGTGAGGAGAAAGAAGCCGGACATAAAAGAGTATACCCTGAATGTTTCAATAAAGTTCAAATCAAGCAAAAGTTATGTTCCGTGTTAGAAGTCAGGAGTAAAGGTTGGGGGAGCAACTGGGAGGGGGCACAGGAGGTGTGCCTGAGTTCCTGGTAGGGTTCTTTTTTTAAAAATTTTTATTTATTTATTCATGGGAGACACAGGGAGAGGCAGAGACACAGGCAGAGGGAGAAGCAGGCTCCCCGCAGGGATGAGGGACTCGGTCCCAAGACCCCAGGATCACGATCCGAGCTGAAGGCAGACGCTCAGCCGCTGAGCCACCCAGGGGCCCCTCCTGGTAGGGTTCTGTTTCTTGATCTGGGAAGAAGATCCCCTGAAGGCACCCTGGGAGCGGTGCCTTCTGCAAAACTTCACCAAGCAGCGTGCTCATGATTTGTGTACTTACTTTTTTGTATTTACGTTTGTGGTGGTTTTAAAACATGACCACAAATGACTTGACACTCCTCCCATTGAGAGGTGGGGTCTAGGTACCCTCCTCCCCTTGTACTTGGATGTGCTTCTGCTACAGGTGGATCAAAAGACCATGATGGAAGGAATGTGGCATCACTTCCAAGAAGGAGTCATAAAAGCCCGCGCTGTCCCTCCTTGCCTGCTGGGAACACTCCTTCTTGCCATCCTGAGTCACTCTGCAAGAAGTCTGGCTACTTTGAGCTGCCAGACTGGAGGTACCACCTGCAGCGCTGCAGTCTCCAGGCCCAGCAGAGGCTGTCCAGTCCAGGAGCCACATATGTGAGTCAAGAAATAGTTTCAGGGGCCTCTGGGTGGCTCAGTTGGTTGAGTGTCTGCCTTCAGCTCAGGTCATGATCCCAGGGTCCTGGGATTGAGCGCTGTGTTGGGCTATCTGCTCAGCGGGGAGTCTGCTTCTCCCTCTGCCCTTCCCCTTCTTGTGCTTGAGAGCGCTCTCTTGGTCTCTCTCAAATAAATAAAATCTTTTTTTAAAGATTTTATTTATTTATTAATGAGAGACACACAGAGAGAGGCAGAGACACAGGCGGAGGGAGAAGCAGGTTCCACGCAGGGAACCCGACGTGGGACTCGATCCCGGGACTCCAGGATCACACCCCGGGCTGAAGGTGGTGCTAAACCTCTGAGCCACCAGGGCTGCCCAATAAATAAAATCTTAATAAAAGAAAATAAAAGGAAATCATTTCAGATGAGTACTCTCCAGCTCCCACTCCTCCAGCCCAAACTCCTGACCCAGAGAGCCCATGAACATAATAAAATGGTAGTGGCTGTGTTACATCACTAAGCTTTTTTTTTTTTTTTTAATTGTGGCGAAAAACACGTAAAAGAAATGTATCATTTTAATCCTTGTTAAGTGTACAGCTCAGTAGTGTTAAGTATATTCACATAGTTATGCAACTGATTCCAGAACTTTCTCACCTTGAGAAAAGGAAACTCAGTGGGGAGTCTGCTTCTCTTTCTCTCTCTCTCTTCCTCTCCCCCCTGCTCATGCTGTCTCTCAAATAAGTAAATAAATATTTTTTAAGGACTTTATTTATTTGACAGAGAGAGAGAGAGCACAAGTAGGCGAGTGGCAGATAGAGGGAGAGGGAGGGAGAAGCAAGCCCTCCGAAGAGCAGAGAGCCCGATGCGGACTCGATCCCAGGACCATGGGATCATGACCTGATCCAAACGCAGATGCCCGACCAACTGAGACACCCAGGCACAGCAATAAATAAAATCTTAAAAAAAAAAAGAGAGAGAGATCATATGCATTTGTCCTTTTTAGGTGACTGGCTTATTTCACTTAGCATCCTGTCCTCAAGTTTTATCCAGGTGGTAGCATGTGCCAGAGTCTGCTTTCTTACCAAGACTGAATAACACTCTATTGCACACACATACCACGTTTTGCTGGTCTCCTCTTCCGCTGATGGACACTTGGGTTGCTTCCACCTTTTGGCTGCTGTGAATAATGCTGCCGTGAACCTGACACGTCACTAGTTTCAAGGTGGCTTGTTACACCACAGCAAACAGCTGGAACGATGTTGGGCCTCACTAAAAATTAATTAAAGAAAAAAAGTGACTACACTTAAAAAAGAAGGTGTTCCCCAGCAAAATATTCCTACAAATATCAGGCAACATGCAGACGCTCAGGGAATGCAGCACCATGACCTCTTCTCGAAAAAACAAACCTTGTCTGTGCCAGACAGCACCAGCCAGAGATAAATCCAAATAAACAAGACCAGGCATGGAGAAGCTGTAAGCAGAAGGTCTGGGGTGAGTACAAAATCTACTTAAATACGAAGATTAAAGAAAGGAGGGAATCATGATTACTTGGATGGAGATAGACGATATAAACTTAGATCTTGTAAAAAAAAAAATGTAAAAACACATACCATCTACCACTAGATGTAACCACGTCTGTAGGCCTGTATCTAGTTGTACTCGTAACTGGACACATTTGAAGAAGGTGCCCTGGAGATGGAGGGATGTAACAGTATGATGTCTTCCTCGAAATACCAGAAAAGCAATCAACTGTATCTACTCTTGAACTTTGGTGGGCACACCTCCTATCCCGGCCATGCCACCAGCTCCAGCGTCCTTCCTCCCTCCACCAAAGGGGCACATGCACAAGGCAGAGAAGTGAACCCTCATGGGGGGTCAGTGGGCCCCCCAGAGCCCTGGTAACCTGGATCTCTTTTCTGCCACCTTCCATTGATTTTGCCTATTCTAGAATTTATATTTAACCAGAGGCATGGGGGCACCTCGGTGGCTCAGTGTTGAGCATCTGCCTTTGGCTCAGGTCATGATCCCGGGGTCTTGGCATCGAGTTCCATATAGGGCTCCCCACAGGAAGCCTGTATCTCCCTCTACCTGTGTCTCTGCCTCTCTCTGTGTCTCTCATGAATAAATAAGTAAAACCTTTAAAAAATAAAAATAAACGGAGGCATATAGTTTATAGGCTTTTTCCATTCAAAATGATTTTGAGATTCATTCAGGTTGTTATGAGTATGAGTCTGGCAGTCTGGGTTCTTTATTTTAGGGCTGAACAGTAGTCCATTGTGTGGGGACACCAATTTATCTACTCATCATTCATGGAGGATGCTATAGGCTGAATTTTTTGCTCTCCCCCATTCACATGTGATGGTATTTGGAGGTGATTAGGTCATGAAGGTAAAGCCCTCCTGAATGGGGTTAATGCCTTCTAAAAGAGACCCCAGAGAGATTCCCCTCCTACTTCTGCCAAGTGAGGACACAGCGAAGAGATGTCCCTCTAGGAACCAGGAAGCAGGCTCCCACCAGACACCAAGCCTGCCAGCACTTTGACCATGGACTTCCCAGACTCCAGGCCTGTGAGATATAAAATTCTGTTGTTTATAAGTCCCCCAGGCCGTGGTATTTTGTTACAGCATCCCTAATGGAATAAAACAATGAGTATTGGGATTGTTTTCAATTTAGGGCTATTACTTGTAGAGCTGCTGGGGAAATTTGCCTGTGAGTCTTCCTGCGGACATATGCTTTCATTTCCTCTGATGACTTAGGAACGGGCTGGCTTAAGTTAAATGTTATGTTTCAATTTTTAAGAAGCTGCCAATCTGTTTTCCAAAATGGTGTAGTATTTATATTCCTAGAGACAGTGTATGAGGGCTTTATTTACTCCATATCCTCCCCATACTTGGCATGGTTGGTCTTTCAAATGGTTGCCATTCCAATGGGTGAGTAATGGTGTCTCACTGTGGTTTTAAGTAGTGTTTCCCTAATGACTAACAACAGTGGCCAGTTTTTCTTGTCTTTATTGGCCATCTATAGATCTTCTTTGGTGAAGTGTTCAAACCTTTTCCCATTTCTTTTGGGTTGTTTGTGTTATCCTGGAGTTGTAAAAGCTCTTTATAGTTTCTGATTACAAGTGCTTTGCCAGATATACATATTGTGAATATTTTCTCCCAGTCTGTGGCTTGCCTTTTAATTTTCTTATTGGTGTTTTTGGAAATTCATGTTTGTTTTTGTGTCAGTAAAATATCCAAAAGAGGGAGAAGTTCAGTGCAGGGGTGGTGCTCCAAGCCCAGCCGACTGGGTGTCACTCAGCAATCCAGATAAAGTGAAGCTGAAATGCCACAGACTCTGACATCATAACTCCTGTCTGGTGTTAAGATTTCCACATTTCGAGTCTGGCTGGTGAAGGGCCAGGCAGGCGGGTTCTGTGCTAGACGCTGCCCCCTGCTGGCCACTTGCTCTTTTGGACCCCGGGGTGCCCACTGGAGGTGTCCCTGAGTCACCTGGCTTGGAGGTTGCTGGGACGCCAGGGCAGGTGGGCCTCCCACCTGGCCTCTCCCCTGGATGTGGGGAAGGCTTCCTGTTGGCAGCACATCACTGGGACAGTTCTTGCCTCAGGCATTTCAGATTTAGTTCTTGGAATCTCCAAGTTTGGGAGGACAAACAGAACTGCTCTGCCCTGGGGAGGGAGTTCAGATGCAGGACACGGAAGTGGCTCCACCTGGCCTGGGAGTAGCTGTGAGCACGGCTGGCCACCCTGAGTTCTCTGCCACTATTGGAAGGTCTAATCACAAAGGTAAAATGTGGCATCTTGGGGATGGACAGTTCCCTCCCAAGATGCCACTGTGGACCAGGGTGCAGAGCCCGTGTCCTCTCTTGGGTTTAAGCCTTTGGATGGACTCACCAAGGTTGCTATTTTCTCAGGCTGGATCCCCCTCCAAGCATGCTGTGGGGTCAAAGGACTGCAGGGACGCAGTAGGCAAGGGTGGGGGTCCTGGTGTGGGAGGTCATCATTCTAGTTCCTCACCTCTACAGGTGGGGTCTGGAGCTTCCTCCCTCTGGGTCTGACCAGCGCTTGTCAGCTTGGTCCTGCACCTGCAGGTGGATTCTCTGGAGTACAGAAACAACAAAAGAAGATGGAATTTCAGGGACTTGATCTTTCTCTTGCCCTGACCCTGCTGGCATGTTCACCTATGGACTCTTTTAGAGTATTATTATTATTATTTTAAAGATTTTATTTATTTATTCATGAGAGACACAGAGAGAGAGGCAGAGACACAGGCAGAGGGAGAAGCAGGCTCCATACAGGGAGCCCAATGTGGGACTCGATCCCGGGTCTCCAGGATCACACCCTGGGCCAAAGGTGGCGCTAAACCGCTGAGCCACCCGGGCTGCCCTATTAATATTATTTTTAAAGTAGGCTCTGCGTCCAATGTGGGGTTCAAACTCACGACTCTGAAAAAAAAAAAAAAAAAAAAAAAAAAAAAAAAAACCTCACGACTCTGTGTTCAAGACCTGAGTGGAGACCAAGAGTCAGACACTCAACTGACCGAGCCACCCAGGCACTTCTATTCTAGAACATTTTTAAATGCAAAAAACAAAACAAATAGGACTACGAAAGAAACTGATTTTGTTGAAATACAATGATCGAAATATTTGAAAATGTGTACTATAACAGCAGGTCTACTAATGTCAGTATTTTCAAAAGAGAATAATGTGAACAGTATTTCAAGACATCCACGACGATTGCGTGGGATACAAATCCTGCTAGGTTGCTGTGTACACAATTGAAGAAAATGCTAGGTTCATTTTTTAAATTTAATTTTATTATTTTTTATTTTTTAAAGATTTCATTTATGTATTGAAGCAGTGGGGAGAGGGGGAGAAAGAGGGACAGAAAATCTCAAGGAGACCCTCTGCTGATCTGGGACCCGACTCAGGGCTCGATCCCAGGACCCCAAGATCATGACCTAAGCTGAAACCATGTGTCCTCAGACACTGAAGGGACTGAGCTACCCAGGCATCCCTTAAGAGTTTATATGTTAATCCCTACACCCAACATGGGGATCAAGAGTTGCATGCCCTACCAACAGAGCCACCCAGGTACCCCCAAAATCTAGATTTCAGTTGGAGGTTAATAAAGGCAAAGATGTAATTTTTTTCGATCCAAGTTCACAAAACCCTCTGGATTCTGTCCACTGTTGCCCGGGGGTCCATGGACCCCAGGTTGAAACCCTGGTGCAAGGGAGAAAGAGGAGCAAACGTGAGGACCCAGCCATCTCTTCGGTAGAGACGCTCAGCACGAAGGTGTCCTTACAAATCTCCGGGGCGCGGGCTCATTCCGCAGAGCCGGCCCTACACGTCTTGGCAGTCCCCGGGCAGGTGCACAGGCCTCAGGCTCCACGGACCGAGGCAGGCCAGACTGACGAGGGCCCAGCTCCCTCGCCTCCTGCCTTCCCATGCACAGCGCCCGTGAGGAGAGTCAGGACAAACCCCATTCCCCAGGCGTCAGCGAGGGCGCCCTCCTCCCTCATCCGTGGAAGCAGAGACCCCTGCTCCTCCCTCCACTGACCTCCTCAGGGCAGCCTCAGTGGCCTTTGGGTTTGGGCCTGCCCCCACATCACAGCCTGCGTGTCCAGGTCCAGCTCTCAGGGTGAGGAGGGGCTCCTCCTCTGCCCCCCCTTACCCACGCCAGGAGCTGCTGGGCAGCAGGCAGGCTCCCCTGGGCCTCCGCCCGGCCGAGGCCGTGTCCTGCGGCCCTAAGTGAGCAGCGGGCACAGCCGGCCTCGGTCCAGGCTGCCCCCATTTCCCTGACCCGGGGGTCTTGGGGGAGTATTCCACAGGCTCGAATAGCCCCCGTCGGCACGGGACGGGGCCACTGCCCCAAGCCCTGGCCCTCCACCTGCAGGGCCGTGAGGGTCTGGAGAGCTAAGCCCTCTTGGATCCCTCCCCCTGCCTTCTAGAGGGAGTGGGCCGGGTGACCAGTGACAGTGACAGCCGTGGCGAGTGTCCTGAGTTTATTCCCCTGCCGCACAGAGTGGACCTGGAGGGCCCGCCCCGCCCCTCCGAAGGGCCAGGTGCCTGGGGACACTTCGGTGCTCACCTGGAGGATCCTGCTGTGCTTGCTTTCCAGCTAAAGGGAAATAGCCAGAAGGGAAAGATGCATCATGTGTTAGATGCAGCCACTGTCAGAAATGGCCAGGGCCAGGACTCGGTCTGTCTCAGGAGGGACAGGCGGAGGGAGACGTGCAGCCTGAAGGCCAGGGAGCGGGAGGCCCCAGGGGACATGGGAGACGGTGGGCATGACCCAAATCAGGAGAACCAAGCCTCCCTCCCGCGTTTAACACCCATCCCGGCGGATGTGATCCCTGCTGTAACGATTACATCTGCCCCTCCTACTGCGCGGTCCCTGGGGGGCCTTAGTCAATTCATCTCTGGATCCTGGTCCCCAACACAGTGCCCAAGACACTTGGCATTTAAAAAAATTATATATATAAAAAATTATAGTAATGAGGAAGGAAAGAAAGAAGTAATGGATAACTGGACTAGAGTTTTATAATTCTCTCAACCTTGCCTGCCCTGATCAGAATGTTTACCTGTGATGTGTTCAATGTCGTCTTCATTTTTTTAAAAAAGATCTTACTTACGAGAGACACAGAGAGAGGCAGAAACACAGACAGAGGGAGAAGTAGGCTCCCTGCGGGAATCCGGATGGGGGACTCAATCCCTGGACCCCCGAATGACACCCTGAACGGAAGGCAGATGCTCAACTGCTGAGCCACCCAGGCGTCCCTAAAGTTGTTTTCATTTTAAAAGCCTTTATGCTTCTCCTCCTTAAAAAAAAAAAAAAAAAAAAAAAAAAGGAAAAAAGAAAAAAGAAAAAAGAAAAAGAAAAAAAAATCTGTCTCATACCATCAGTTAAAACCTATCCAAACGCATTACTGGGAATAAATAGGTTTGAAGTTACTTTGTACTTTATGCTTTTTTTTCCCCTTTGGTTTTTCCTTTCCTCTCTTCCTCTCTTTTGCTATGAAAGTTACGCGTTTTATTATTTTATTTTCTTTTTCCCTAGCAACTGCAGTGTTATTCAATTGGTGGTTGTCTTAAACTTTTATTTATTCATTCATTCATTCATGAGACACAGAGAGAAGGCACAGACACAGGCAGAGGGAGAGGCAGGCTCCCTGCGGGGAGCAGGATGGGGGACTCGATCTGGGGACTCTAGGATCACACCCTGAGCCAAAGGCAGACCCTCAACCACTGAGCCACCCAGGCGTCCCTTAAAACTTTTTATTGCCTTAAATTCTCAAAAAAGAGGGCACCTGGGTGGCTCGGTGGTTGAGCATCTGCCTTCAGCCCAGGGCGTGATCCCGGGGTCCTGGGATCGAGTCCCGCAGGGGGCTCCCTGCAGGGAGACTGCTTCACCCTCTGCCTGTGTCTCTGCCTCTCTGTGTCTCTCCCGAATAAGTAAATACAATCTTTAAAAATTAATAAATAAAAATAAATAACTCTTTTAAAAACCTGCGCTGTTTCGGGGTGTCCCCAGCTGGAGGTATCCCGCAGAGGCCGGCCGGGCACTCCCTGAGGGTCAGGGGGCCGCGGAGCCTGCCCAGCGCGTCCGCGACCCCGCGCGATCCCCCACGCGACCTGGCGGGGGCGCAGGTGAGTCCGCACCTGGCGGAGGGAAGGAGCCGGGCTGCGGGAGGCTGCGGGGTCCGGCCGGCTTTCGGGTACCGATGTTCTCCTCCAGGGGACAAACCCGGCTTATTTTTATTTTTTATTAATTTTATTTTATTTATTTATTTTATTATTTATTATTATTTTTATTATTATTTTTATATATTATTTTATATATTATTTATTATTATTTTATTTTTATATATTATTTTTTATTATTTATTTATTTTATTATTATTTATTTATTTATTTATTTATTTATTTATTTATTTATTTATTTTTCCGAGCGCGGGTTTAAACTGGAGATTTCAAACCTGGCGCCCCGCCGGGAATTTAAAACTGGCAGTGCCGCCTAGTGGCGGTGGGGGGAATGACCGCGCCCCCGCACGGACCCAGACCAGAAAGTGGAGGGTGAGAGGCTGTCCTTGAACTTCAATGTCCTCACGCACGAAATAAATGATACTTAGGTGAGGTGATGGATGTGTTAACCGACTACATGGGGGAGTTCTTTCACAATGTATACGTCTATCGAAGAGCCACGGTGTACCCCTGAAATATCTTACAGTTTTAAAGATCTTGTTTTATTCGTTTTTTATTTTACTTTATTATTTTTTAAAGATTTTATTTATTTATTCATGAGACACAGAGCTAGAGACAGAGACACAGGCAGAGGGAGAAGCAGGCTGGGAGCTCCACGTGGGACTCCATCTCAGGTCCCTAGGATCACACCCTGGGCCGAAGGCGGTGCTAAACCGCTGAGCCACCCAGACTGCCCTACTTTATGTTTTTTTTTTCTTTATGTTTTTTAACATTAAAGAATATTAAAGAGATTAAAATATTTTTAAAATATTTTATTATTTATTTATTTGAGAGAGAGAGAGAAAGAGAGCACAGGTGGGGGTAGGGGCAGAGGGAGAGGGAGAAGCAGACTCCCTACTCAGCACAGGACCAGCCTGTGCCTCCATCCAAGGACCCTGAGACCATGACCTGAGTGGAAATCAAGAGTCTGATGCTTAAGCGACTGAGCCCCCTGGATGCCTCTATTTATTTCTCTGAGAGAGAGAGAGCACAGCACGTGTGTGAGCCAGTGGAGGGCCAGAGGTAGAGGGAGAGAATCCAAAGCAGACTCTGCTGAGTGTGGAGCCTGTCCCAGGATCGATCCTATGACCCGGGGATCATGACCTGAGCTTAAACCAAGAGTCACAGGCTTGACAGACTGAGCCACTCAGGTGCCCAAGAAACATCTGACAATTTTAAATGTCAATTATACCTCAATAAAACTGAAATTTAAAAAAGAGAGGGACACCTGAGTGGCTCAGTCAGTTAAGCATCAGCCTTTGGCTCAGATCATGATCCCGGGGTCGTGGGATTGAGCCCCCTGTCAGGCTCTCTGCTCAGCGGGAAGTCTGCTTCTCCCTCTCCCTCCGCCCATCCCCCTGTTTGTGTGCACCCTCTGTCTCTCTCAACCAAATAAAATCTTTAAAAAAGAGAGAAATTTGCTGCTTAACGTAAAAAACCAAAGACTTTCAAGCTAGAAAGGGGCTTTAAAGAGTATCCATGGCAAACACACCCCCCCATTTTATGTCTGGGGACAGTCTCTCCCACCTATGAGGATGATGCTTTTAATATTACAGGTCATGACCTAAAGGGATTGAGTAGTGACACTTTATTTTTTTTTAAGATTTTGTTTATTTATTCATGAGAGAGAAAGAGAAAGAAAGAGAGAGAGAGAGAGAGAGAGAGAGAGAAGCAGGCTCCATGGAGGTAGCCTGATACAGGACTCGATCTGGGACTCCAGGATCATTCCCTGGGCGGAAGGTAGGTCGCTAAACCACTGAGCCACCCAGGGATCCCTGAGTAGTGACACTCTAGAGAAAGGCCTCTGTTAATAAATCATGAAAAGGGGCACCTGGGTGGCTCAGTCGGTCGAGTGTTAGACTCTTGATTTTGGCTTAGGTCATGATCTCAGGGTCCTGAGATGGAGCTCTGCGTCTGGCTCCAAGCTCAGTGCAGAGTCAGCTTATCCCTCTCCCTCTGCCCTTTCCCTGCTTGCTCTCTCTTTCAAGTGAACAAACAAAATCTTTAAAAGAGGAAGAAGAGAAGAAGAAGAAGAAGAAGAAGAAGAAGAAGAAGAAGAAGAAGAAGAAGAAGAAGAACAAGAACAACAAGAAGAAGAAGGAGAAAAAGAAGAAGAAGGAGAAAAAGAAGAAAAAAAAGAAGAAAAAGAAGAAGAAGGAGAAAAAGAAGGAGAAAAAGAAGAAAAAAAAAGAAGAAATAATCATGAAAAGGGAGAGAGACAAGAACTTTTTTACCTGCACCTACTATGCCTCTCGAAAGCACACCAGGGCTTGAACCTGCCCAGATCCAAAAAGTATGTGGTTTGGAGCACCCTCCTGCATACCACCAGTTTGTCAGTGACCTTCTTTTATTTCCTATTTTTTTTAAAGATTTTATTTATTTATTCATGAGAGAGACAGAGACATAAACAGAGGGAGAAGCAGGCTCCATGCAGGGAGCCCGATGTGGAACTTGATCCGGGGACTCGGGGATCACGACCTGAGCCAAAGGCAGATGCTCAACCACTGAGCTACCCAGGTGTCCCTGTCAGTGACCTTCTTAAAATTTGCTTCAAAGACTGAATAAAATTCATTATGCCCATAGCATTTCTTCATGTATACATTCCCATTCGTTCAGCAAATCTCTAGGGATGACACTGTGCCAGGCACTGGGCTTTGTGCTGGAGATTCAGAGAACACACTGGTCTTGGGTTCTTGGGCTCGGAGCATAAATGGTGGAGGGAGAAGCAGGCTCCATGCAGGAGCCCGATGTGGGACTCAACCCCGGGACTCCAAGATCACGCCCTGGGCCAAAGGCAGGCGCCAAACCGCTGAGCCACCCAGGGATCCCCCATTTTTAACTTATTATTTAAGGAATCTCTACACCCAACATGGGGCTTGAACTCATGACCCTGAGATCAAGAGTCACATATTCTTCTCACTGAGGCAGCCAGGCACCCCCACGTTGATCTTTTTGAGACTCCTTTGTAAGCTCTTTCAAGATTGGTCTGGAGTAAGTCTTCCCTCTCTGGCTAATTGAACCCCGCTCTTAAGGTGTGGCTCGTCTGGGATCTCTACGGAACATCCTATGCTTCCAGTGGAGTCTCCTACCTACTAGAAACAATTCCTAATTCTTACCAGTTCGGGGAGACTGTTCAGCTTATGGCTCCGCAGTGATTGTTCTTTTCCTGGAAGGCATTTTTGCCAGGCCCTGTGGAGTTTCTCTACCTGCAGACACAAACTGGTCTCCGGTCAAAGACTCAGGGGACCCTATGCTCTTTATCTGCTTCTCTCTCTTCCCAGCAGCTCAGGCCTGTCCGTTCTTGGCCTCTCCAAACCTCAGTCCGTGTCTCTTCGACTCAGCGAGACTGCTGGGCTTTGCTGGGGTTTCCCTTCATCGCGCTGAGTCTGGATTTGACTTGCAGGTGGGAAGCCTGGGAGGTGGCTCTTGGGTCTTGACTCTGGGTTCTCCGCGGGGGCCTGGATGCAGCAAAGCAGGGTGACCGCCAGATGGCGCCACGGCGCGCAATCCGTTCCGCGCAAAGGCTGGGGGCGCCCGCGAGCATCGCCTCCTTGGGCCCCGGCGTGTGTTGCCGATGCCCACCGCGTGCCAGGCACTGTGCCGGGTTCTGGGGGCTTGAGTTGCCTTGATCCTAACAGAGCTTCAAGGGGTAGAGAACCATGACCTTCCCAGATGAGGACCTGAGGCTCCAGAGGCGTAGCCAGCAAGCAGGAAAGCACGCAGGGAGGCCGGCCTGACCCCAAAACCTGTGCGCTCCACCTGCCCTGCACCCCCCGACCCCCCAGGGATTGCACTTCCGTGTTGAAGTTGTTTTTCTACATCATAGGACATCACGGAGACAAAAGCCACCTCCCTATGGTGAAGGGAGGACTTTGAGGGACAAAACATTTTTGACGACTCGGTCATTAGTTTGCTACCATCCCTCCAAGACTGGGGGGCTGTGGCTTAGTGTCTGGGTGTCTGGCTTCATCACCAGCTGAGGAGACAAACGGGACAGTGGGCACAGTGAGACATCCAGGGAGCTGGGACAGGCCCTGGAGGGAGGGGTCTGCTGAGGAAAGGGTGCCTGGGGCATCCCCCCCTCTTCCTAGGCTCCACAATTACTGGATGTTCAATCTGGTAAAGCGCTTCCTTTCCTGGGGCCTCGGCTTCCTTATCCGTAAAATGGGATCACTGTTATCTGGCTCTCAGGGTGCCGAAGGACAGATTGAGAGTGTATCAAAGATACAACTCCAGAGTCGTGTCAGTGCCAGTAAGTGAGCGCGATGGCACAAATGGCAAAGGGCAGCTACGGGAAGCGTCCCCAAGGAAACCCAGAGGACTTGCAGGAGCGACACAGGGGTGCCAAGGTTTCCGAGTCCAAGCCGCGGGGGGTGAAAGGGACTCTTTCAGACTTGCAGAATGTGGGGTGACAGCGACATCTCGTGTCTAGTGGGCAGGTGGGGAGAGGCAGCGAGGGCCCCAGTGCTAATCTGAGATGCTATTGGTGGTGGGAGAAGCTGGGAGAAAGGGGAGCAGGAGGGGCAGGATCTGACTTAGGCCCTGGGAGGAACGGAGAGGCCCCGGCGGGGGACGGGGGGGCAGAGAGGACCCCCAGAAAGCCGACTGAGATGAGCCACCGAGGCCAGGGAGATTGCAGAGGGTGCAGGGGGTGGGTTCCGGGGTCAGGAGAGTGTGGGTGCCTGCTGGGCCAGGGCATCATTTCCGAGGCTGGGAAGGGAAGAAAAGGGACAAAGGGGTGGGTCATGGGAAGTTGTTTTTAGCTGGGAAGAGAGAGACCAGTGCAGAGGAAGAGAAATTAATGCTGAAGCCGAGGGCAAATGCTGGCAGCAGTCCCACCAGGGCTGCGAACCGTGTGCAGATGTTCCTAAATAAACCCTCCATTGTGGGCGCCCGGGGGGTCAGCGGTTGAGCAGCTGCCTTCGGCTCAGGTGGTGGCCCCGGGGTCCTGGGATCGAGTCCCGCATCGGGCTCCCTGCGGGGGAGCCTGCTTCTCCCTCTGCCTGTGTCTCTGCCTCTCTCTGCATGTCTCATAAATAAATAAAATCTTAAAAAAAAAACAACCCAAAACCTACATTGTACACACACATACGTATCTTGCAAAGCCTATAACTTTAGAACAAGTTGGTTTTCAGTAGAAGGTGGTTATAAGAGAAATATACAGACACAGTACACGGGCGCCTGGGTGCCTGTCGGTGAAGCGTCTGCCATCGGCTCAGGTCATGATCCCGGGGCCCTGGATCGAGCCCCGTGTTGGGCCCCCTGCTCAGAGGGGAACCAGCTTCTCCCTCTCGCCCCTGCTCGTGATCTCTCCTGCTCTTTCTCTCTCTCAAATAAAGAAATAAAACCTTAAAAAAACAAGAAATATACAAACACAATACCTATTCTCTCTACCACAATGTCATTAAAATATAATGAAAAAATATATTTGCAATAACAACAAAAAATATAAAGTACGTTGGAATGAATTTAACAAAAAGGTTGTAGGACCTAGGCTTAAAAATTTTTTAAAAAGGGGGCAGCCCGGGTGGCTCAGTGGTTTAGCGTCGTCTTCAGCCCAGGGCCTGATCCTGGAGACCTGGGATCGAGTCCCACGTCAGGCTCCCTGCATGGAGCCTGCTTCTCCCTCTGCCTGTGTCTGTGCCTCTCTCTGTGTGTCTCTCATGAATAAATAAAATCTTTAAAAATATATTTATATTTTTTTGCTGTCCCTAACAAATGGTGTACTTTTTTAAAAAATTTATTTATTGGGATACCTGGGTGGCTCAGTGGTTGAGCATCTGCCTTCGGCTCAGGGTGTGATCCTGGGGTCCCAGGATCCAGTGCCACATTGGCTTCCCAGCAGGGAGCCTGCTTCTCCCTCTGCCTGTGTCTCTGCCTCTCTCTGTGTGCCTCTCATGAATAAATAAATAAATAAAATCTTTTTAAAAATAGATTTATTTATTAATTTGAAAGAGAGAGAGAGCATGTGCACCGTGGGGGTGGGAGGGGCAGAAGGTGAGAGTCTCAAGCAGATGCCACACCAAGTGTGGGGCTCGCTGTGGGACTTGATCTCACGACCCAGAGATCCGTATCAGAGCTGAAACCAAGAGTTGGAGACTCAATGGACTGGGCCACCCAGGCGCACCTACAAATGGTATTTTATTTATTTATTTTAATTTTTTATTTTTTTCAAATGGTATTTTAAAAAACGTGGCTCACATAAAAAAAAAAAGGTTTAGCTACCTATCCAATATGTTAAGCCACATTTATTCCAGACGTGTTCAGGATTTAATACAAAAGCAAACCAACAAACAAAAAAGCAGCAGATTTACTGGAAGAAAACTTGGTATAGGTTAAAGTTCACATAACTTTAGAACAAGAAAACTAAAGCCAAAGCAAACATCATAAGGAAACATTTGATAAGCTTCACCGGATAGAAAATTTAAGTACCATAAATAACATTCAAAAGCAAATGACGACCTGGGAAAAATGTTTGCAACAGATATGACAAGAGATTGGTACTTTTAATCTCTAAAGAGCTATTCAAAAATTAATTAAAAAGATGTTTATTTTAATAGAAAAATTGTCTCTGGGCATAAGTAGGCAATTTACAAAACACACATACACACACACACACACACACACACACAAAACACAAATACAATGTCCAAAATAGAAGAGTATTGTTTCTTTTTTATTAATTATTTATTTATTTGAGAGAGAGAGAAAATATGGAGGCGGGGTGGGGGGAAGTGGGGGGCAGAGAGAGAGGGAAAGAGAATCTAAGCCAACTCCACAATGAGGGTAGAGCCTGACATGAGTCTCAATCTGACTGACCCCGAGGTCATGACCTGAGCTAAAATGAAGTCAGACACTTAACCAACTAAGCTACTCAGGTGCCCCGAACGGTATTATTTCTTACATATAAATTAGTAAAGATTAAAGAATAATAATAAAACCTAGAGTAGGAGAGTGTGAAGGAAAACAGGTACCGTATATTCTGGAGAACAGTTTGCCAGTACCTTTAAAAAACATTTCAAAAGTGTGTAGTTCATATTGTGATTCTTAATATTACTAATATCCTTGTCCTATATTATGAAAAAAAAAAACCCAGGGTGATCATCTCTTTTTCTTTTTAAAGATTTTATTTATTTATTCATGAGAGACACACAGAGAGGCAGAGACACAGGCAGAGGGAGAAGCAGGCTCCCTGCGGAGACCCCAATGCAGGACTCAATCCCAGGACCCCAGGATCACGACCTGAGCCAAAGGCAGACGCTCAACCATTGAGCCACCCAGGTGCCCCCAGGGTGATCATCTTAATCCAAGGAGGATAATCCCACTCGCTTGCCACAGAGATCGGCTGGGTAAAGTTCCCTTCCTTTGGCCAAAGGACTGGTTTTGGTTTGGCCACTTTACCCTATTTGAGCCAAAGACAGTCAAGCGGAGGTTTGCTGGGGCTGCTGGGAAAGATTACTTGTTCTTTGGCAAGGACTCTCAGACGTGCACCCTCCCTCCTTCTCTGGAAGGAATGGAATATATTAAGAACCCTGGAGATGCAGCAACCATGTTGCCACTGTGAGACATGGAGCCAAGGATGAAGCTGTCCTGAGGGAGGCAGAGTGAAGAGAAGGACTGGGTCCCCGATGGTATTGTGGGACCCTGTGAATCACACCAACCCCGAAGCCTTCTATCCTCTGTATCTTCTTAATAAATCCCCTCTGTCCCTTAGTTGGAGTTCCCCCTAGAGGCAGGCCTTGAGACAAGGATTCAGAGCAAGTGGCTGGAGAAGGGATTCCAGGGGCACTTGGCTGGCTCAGGTGTTTAAGCATTTGACTTTGGCTCCAGTCATGATCTAGGGGTCCTGGAATTGAGCCCCACATTGGGTTCCATGCTCAGAGGGGATTCTGCTTCCTCTCCTTCTCTCTCCCCTCACTCGTGATCTCTTTTTCAAATAAATAAAATCTTAGGGACGCCTGGATGGCTCAGGGGCTGAGAATCGTTGTTGTTGTTTTTTAAAGATTTATTTATTTATTCATGAGAGACACAGAGAGAGGCAGACACATAGGCAGAGGGAGAAGCAGGCTCCCTGCAGGAGCTGGATCAGGCTCCCTGCGAGGAGCCTGCTTCTCTCTCTGCCTATGTCTTTCCTCTCTCTCTCTGTCTTTCATGAATAAATAAATAAATAAAATCTTTTTAAAAATCTTTAAAAAAAAAAAAAAGTGATTCCAGGAGGAGAGCCATGGAAATGAGGCAGGGGAGGGAAGCGTGTGATATGAAGCCACTCTCCCCTGGGGGCAACGGGAACTTAATCCCACCGGGGAACTCAGGGATACAGCATCACAGAGGCTGCCAAGTTATCTCAGTGGAGAGGCCAAGAAGCAGGGTGTTTATAGGGCAGCTCCCAGGCCACCGTTAAATGGAGGCTGCTGTCTCCAGGCGCACTAACCAGCTGGGACCTCTAGTTTACCCGTGTGTTGGCCAAGTGTGCTCCCCGGCCAAGAGGAATAAGTCCCAAAGCGGAGACGCATGCCCACAGCGAGCAAAAGCAGCCTGCTGTCTGTGGAATGAGTGTCCGGGGGACACAGGCGGGGCACCCACGCAGCTGCTGCACTGCTGGGAGCTGGTCACCCTGCTGCTTGAAGCAGATGGAGGGTGCACTTCAACCCAGCACTTCTAGTGATGACTGATGGCAACCTGTCCTAAGGAAACAGTGGAGGGGGGATCTGGGGGGCTCAGTGGTCCAGTGTCTGCCATCGGCTCCCATCAGATCTCGGGGTCCTGCCATCGAGTCCCGCATCGGGCTCCCCTCAAGGAGCCTGCTTCTCCCTCTGCCTGTCTCTGCCTCTCTGTGTCTTTCGTGATTAAATAAATAAATCTATAAATCTATAAATAAATAAAATCTTTAAAAAAATAAGGCTTTTCTGAATAAATGAGATAATGGATTTTTTTGGGGGGGGGCCTATCTGTACTTTCTGTAATGGAGCAGTTTTAGGTGTGCAGGAAAAATTGAGCAAAAAGTATACAGTCACCAAATCCCCTCTCCCCCGTTTCCTTTATTTTTATTTAAAGATTCTGTTTATTTATTTGAGGGAGAGACAGAGAGAGAGAGAGCACCAGCAGGGAGGAGAGGGAGAAGCAGACTCTCCGCTGAGCGGGGAGCCAGATGCGGGGCTTGATTCCAGGACCCTGAGATCATGACCTGAGCCGACGGCAGGTGCTTAACCACCTGAGCCACCCAGGTGCCCCAATTTCCCCTATTTTAGCATGGGATTTAGTGTGGTATGTTTGTTGCAATTGACAAGCTGATATTGATACATTATTATTAACTAACATCCAGAGTTCACACTAGGTTCCCTCCCGGTCTTGTCCGTTCCATGGGCCGTGATGACAGCATAGTGAGTGGGCCACCACAGGGATATCACACAGAATAATAGTTTCACTGCCTTAAAAATCCTCTGTGCTCCACCTATTTATCCTCCCCGCTACCACAGCAACCACTGAGGGTTTTGCTGTCTCCGTAGCTTTGCCTTTTCCAGTATATCATATAGGTGGAATCATATGCTATGTAGTCTTTCAGCCTGGTTTCTGTCACTTCGAATATGCATTTAAAGTTCCTCCATGCAGGTGCCAGGGTGGCTCAGTCGGTTAGGCGTCTGCCTTCGGCTCAGGTCTTGATCCTGGGGTCCTGGGATCGAGCCCCGTGTCCAGCTCCCTGCTAAGCGGGGAGCCTGCTTCTCCTTCTCCCACTCCCCCTACCTGTGCTCTCTGTCAAATTTTAAAAAAAAAAGGACATCTGGGTGGCTCAGTGGCTGGGCATCTGCCTTTGGCTCAGAGCGTGATTCCAGAGTCCCAGGATCGAGTCCCACACAGGGCTCCCTGCATGGAGCCTGCTTCTCCCTCTGCCTGTGTCTTTGCCTCTCTCTGTGTGTCTCTCACGAGTAAATAAATAAAATCTTAAAAAACAAACTAAAAAAGAATGCTGTTATGAACATTTGTTAAAAAAAATAAAATTCCTTCACATCTTTTCATGACTTGATAGCTTATTTCTTTTATTTATTGACGAATATCGCATTATATGGGTGTCTCACAGTTTATCAAGTGAGCATTTTTTTTTTAAATAAGAAATTGTCTAGAAAGGGAGATAAAGGGGATTTGGTAGGGCCGAGGCGGAGGGCAAAGGTGTGTGCAGAGAGGCACCTCACGACGACGGTGCTGTCGCGGGTGGGGAGGGAAGCCTGGCACAGCAGGGCATTCCACAGCAGGCCCTGGGCCGCCTGGCCCTGACCGGGAGAGGGGCCGCGGAAGGGAAGGCACCGGCAGGAGGCACTTAGTGAGCCCTGGGCCTCCGGGTCTTAGGAGAGAAGGCAGAGGCATGACAGGTGCAGGGACGCTTGATATCTCGTGTCGTGCTGACCTGGGCCTTGAGGAATTTCCTGTGTTGCTCATGGTGGGTTTCAAAGCACCCCTGTCTCCTCCTTCCTGGCAGCTGCAGTCTGGAAAAAGTTACCACTGATCCATCGTTTTATAAATAAGCTATGAGCACGTCCCAGGAGACCAGGGCCTCAGAGCCTGGACATGTGGCACCTTCTCGGCCAAACTGGGAGGCTGCCTGTTGCCACAGGTGCCAGGGCATAATTCGCCAGCCGACCACAGCCCGGTCGCCTGTCTGCCACCGCTGCCGGGGTAGCTACAGAGGCAGCGGGGGTGCGATGTGCACCCGCCACTCCAGTTCCACCTCCCAGGTTCTAGGACTGACCGGGGCCTTAACAGCCATCTGGTCTACCCTTGGGATGACCCATTTGCCGACCAAGAAATCTGATTGTTCTTCCTCTGTTAACCTCACACCAATTGTCTCCTGTTCCTTTTATGCTCTGATCATCAACTAAAAGGTCTTCTCTACTGCCCGTGGTGGTTTTTGCAAGCCTCAGCTCGTTTTGGATTTATATGTTACCAATAGTTGTTCCAGAGATTCAGCTTAGTCTTGGCATGGTGCCCTTTTCCTGACTTTTTGCCATGATTTTTGTTGATCTGTGACCACCTTGGCATGCCTTAGCCTGGGAGGGGACAGTCTGCTCACTGGCCCATCGGTGACCCAAAGCTGGGGGCAGTGCCTCCTGCATTTCAGACTCCAGCCCCTCTGACTCGTGCAGACCACCCAGAGCCCATCCAGGGTGGGAGGTCAGGAGGGGCTCCTTGAGGGGCACAATGGGCTATGTTTTCTGCTCTTGGGGGTGCCCACCCTGTCCTCTTCCTGCTGGTCCTTTGGGAGCCACATCTCCTCTCTGGGGCTGCTTTCTTTACCACCTGCCAGTTGGGGCCCCCCCACCTTTCCTCCTGCTGCGGTCAGGGTGGGATGAGGATGTCCCATTTGATCTCATAGCATGGTCTTTTTGAGCTGAGCTCACAAAAATGTTTCCCTTGTACCAAGTGGGACTCACATTCATTTCTTTTTTTTTTTTTTAAGATTTTATTTATTCATGAGAGACACACAGAGAGAGGCAGAAACATAGACAGAAGGAGAAGCAGGCTCCCTGCAGAGAGCCCGATGTGGGACTCGATCCCAGGACTCTGGAATCATGCCCTGACCTGAAGGCAGACACTCAACCACTGACCAACCCAGGTGTCCTCACATTCATTTCTTGTCAGGCTTAGGAACTTGTTCTGGAGGGAAGGAACCCAGGCCCCGTCTTGGAGCAAGATCCACCAGGCATTTAAATCAAGCATCACCCCTCATGCAAGTTTTTGGACTTTTTATTTTGAAATTATTTTATTTTATTAAAGATTTTACTTATTTATTGGAGAGACAGTGAGAGAGAGAGAGAGAGAGAGAGAGAGAGAGAGACAGCAGGGGGAGGAGCAGGGAGAGGGACAAGCAGACTGTGCTGATCCTGGAGCCCCACAAGGGGCTTCATCCCACGACCCTGAGGTCATGACCCGATGTGAAATCACGAGTCAGATGCTTAACGACTGAGCCACCCAGGCACCCCTGAAATAATTTTAGATTTATACAACAGTTGCAAAGATAGTACACTAAGTTCCTCTGTACCCTTCACCTAGCTTCTCCTAATGTTACTATCTTGCTAACCATGGCATCCTGATCAAAACCAAGAAGTTAGCATTGGTACACGACCACGAGCCAAACCTCAGACTTCATTCAGATTCCCCCAGGTTTTCCACTGGTGTCCTTTCTCCGGTCCAGGCTCCCGCAGTACATTCAGCCATCCTGTCCCCTTAGTTTCTCCTAATCTATAACAGTTTCTAGGTCCTTCCCAGTCTTTTTTTTTTTTTTCTTCCCAGTCTTTTATGATGTTGACACTTTTGAATAGTCCTGGTCAGGTATTTTGGTATTTTGTAGAATATTCCTCATTGTGGGATTTTTATGAATTTAAGATTTTTTTTAAAAGATTTTATTTATTTATTCATGAGAGACACAGAGAGAGGCAGAGACACAAGCAGAGGGAGGAGCAGGCTCCCCCTGGGGAGCCCGATGGGGACTCGATCCTCAGACCTGGGATCGTGCCCTGAGCTAAAGGCAGACGCTCAACCACTGAGCCACCCAGCCATCCCTGATTTTAAGATTTTATGATCTTTTCTCATGAGTAGACAGACAGGTTATGGATATGGGGGAAGAAGACCTCAGAGGTGAATTGTTCTCATCACATCCTATTGGGGTGCATGATATCGACGAGACCCACCGATGCCATATACACACACATACCTCTATTTATGGCAGTATCTCTGTCTCTATATATGTATGTGTGTGTGTTAAAGTAAACATATGGGGCCTGGGTGGCTCAGCTGGTTAAGCATCTGCCTTCAGCTCAGGTCATGATCTCAGGGTCCTGGGATCCAGCCCCCCATCATCAGGCTCCTCGCTCAGCAGGGAGCCTGTTTCTCTCTCTGGCCCTCTCCCCTGCTTATACTCTCCACCCCTCTTGTTTGCTCTCTCAAGGAGGCGCCTGGGTGGTTCACTCGATTGGGCATCTGCCTTCGCCTCAAGTCATCTCAGGGTCCTGAGATCAAGCCCCAAGTCAGCCTCCCTGCTCAGTAGGTTGTCTGCTTCTCCCTCTCCATCTGCCCCTCCACCTGTGCTCCTGCTCTCTCTCTCTCAAATAAATAAAATCTTTAAAAATCAAATCAATCAATAAAAATAGAGTAAACGTAATCTCATACTGGTGTCTCCTCCTCTAACCTGGCACTACAGGGTTTGTTCTAGCATCTCATATATATTTTTTTTAATTTTACTTATTTATTTAACAGAGAGAGAGAGATATTGAGCACAAGTAGGGGGAGCAGCAGAGGAAGAAAGGAGTAGGCTCCCACTGAGCAGGGAGCCTGATGTGGGGCTCGATCCCAGGACCCTGGGATCATGACCTGAGCCGAAAGCAGATGCTTAACCAACTGAGCCTCCCAGGTGCCCCACATCTCATAGGATTTTGACGGGCTTTTGACGGCAGTAGTAGAGGATGCATGTTGCAGGAAGGCAACTACAGCAAACTGCAGTTCTTCCTGGAGACCTCGGCTTTCATCTGCACCTGCTCTTTCCCTGGCAGACGCTTTGCTACCAGACAGTGGACTCATTGACATGAGTTGACTGACATGCTGCCGGAGTGACACTTCTGAACCCAGGCTTGCGCCTAGATCCGCCCTGAGGCTGCACCAGGTCTAAGTTGATGATGGCTCCGGGGCTATAAGCTGAGGCTTCAGGCATAGGTTGGGGAGTCCATGAGGGTAGGTTTGGATGAACCACAGGGGCTCCTGGTCTTCTCGGGCTTCATTCATACCCCCACCGCCCCATACAGTATAAAGTAGATTAACAGGGACTTAAGATACAACAGGAATTGTTAGAATAATAGATGCCTGGGCCCAGACACTGGCGAGTGTGATGCTCATTCAGGGCTGAGGTGTGTCTGGGGAAGTCATGGGGTGTGCAAGCTTTATATGGCTTTGGTCTCCCTTTGAGCTTCAGCCTGTGTCATTGGACACAGGACATCGCTGTCCTCCCTGGTGGTCCCTCGGCCTCCCCGGGCCCACCCTCTGGTCTTTGCCATCTCCTGGAGCCACTCTCTTCTTGGATCATGTACCTGTGGCCCTTTCCTTCCAGTCTTCTGACACTCCTCCTCTGTCTGCTGTTTGGCCTCTTTGAGAACTCCTTGCTCTGCCATGAGTCACCTTCCTCTTGCCTGCGTGTTTCTCTTGGCCAGTCACATAGTCACTGGTGGCCAGCTCCATTCTCTGGACTGCACTTCATTTTCAACCTCACCAGCTCGGCTTGTTCCTGAGCCTGGAGACCCTAACTGGACTTATTCCATCCTGGTTTGGAGCAGCAAGCCAGGCTCTCCTTGAAGAGTCCTTCTGTGGTGTGTAGTTGGTTTCCAATCCCCCCCCCCACCACCACCACCACTGAGGCTCTGGAACTCTTCCAAACCTTTGCCTTTCTCTGTCAGTAGATCCAGAGAAGGCCTTTCAAGTATGATTCAAACTCCAGAAGTCATAAAAGGAAAGACCAGCCAGTCCGAAGAGATAGCAGCAAGACTCTGTATGTGAAAACATTGGGCACAACCAAACAGTCTAGAAGAGAACTCTTGTGCCTCTGGTGGTCAGTGATTCCACGCAGAGCAGATGGAAGCACTTGGTAGCCCGGCAGATCAGAGCGGAGGATTGTCCAGGGGAGACAGGGTGATTCATGGACAGGGAAAGGAACTGAGCATGTCAACATATCATGGCCGGAATCCTTGCTCACACAGTCCAGAGGGACAGGAGACAGTGGAGCTGGACCTATCATCAGCTACCATAAGCAGGACACACTGTAGCTCCTCCCATTGGGAGGAGAGTGAAAAAAATGTTCACATTGCCCTAATAGCATCTTGTCTTCTTAGACCCTAGAGATCCCATAATAAGTTATATGGGCAGCCACTTTAGAGCCAACCTTACCTGCATACAACAGATGTGCTTGTTAAGAAGATACAACTCAGGGGATCCCTGGGTGGCTCAGTGGTTTAGCACCTGCCTTCGGCCCAGGGCGTGATCCTGGAGTCCTGGGATCAAGTCCCACATGGGGCTTCCTGCATGGAGCCTGCTTCTCCCTCTGCCTGTGTCTCTGCCTCTCTCTCTCTCTCTCTCTGTCTCTCATGAAGAAATAAATAAAATCTTAAAAAAAAAAAAAGATACAACTCATCCTGGGCTCTCTAGCCCATCCTTGGCCACCAACAGAATAGTGATTCCATCCTACCACATTGGATAAGCCACCCTGGACTCCTTACTAGCTTGTTGGTTCTTGCACTGGACAGGCAAAGGGATAGTCTCCTTAATACACAAAGAACTCCTAGAAGTTATTAAGAGAAGGACTATCCATTCAATAGAAAAAATTGGTCAATATGTGATCAGAAAAGCAAATACAAATTGTTCTTGGGAACCCTGGGTGGCGCAGTGGTTTGGCACCTGCCTTTGGCCCAGGGTGTGATCCTGGAGATACAGGATCGAATCCCACGTCAGGCTCCCGGTGCGTGAAGTCTGCTTCTCCCTCTGCCTGTGTCTCTGCCTCTCTCTCTGTGTGACTATCATAAATAAAAAAAAAACAAAAACAAAAAAAACAAATTGTTCTTAAATATATGAAAGAAACTCAATCTCACTCATAAAGAATGACACTGGGATTTTTTTTTTACCTATCAGAATTAGCATAAATCAAAAAGTTTTATAAGATACACTCTTGGTAGTTGTTTGCATTCTGCTCCCAATTCCAATGTGTGTGTGAGGGGAGGTTCGGGGAGCCCCCCACCTCAGCAAGCAATGCTCAGACACCAGCTGAGTGTCCTACAATTCAACTGAGTTCTGACACTGTCTACCTGGGGATGGCAGCAGGTCCCACAGGTAAAGGGGAGGGTTGTTGTGAATAACAAGACACCCATTCACCTTTGTGTTTCTGGATAGATTTCAGGAACTGAGGACAAGAGACCAAATATTATAACAAAAGACGCTTCCATTGGTCTTGTTGCTCAGCAAATTCCAGGAGCAAAACTCAAATAGAAATATGCGAAATACATTTTGGTTATCTGAATGACCAAATACATCTTTTTCTCTTTTTTAGAGAGAGAAAGAAAGAGTGTGAGCTGAGGGGGTAGGGAGTGGGAGAGAGAGAGAATCTCAAGCAGGCTCCATGCCCAGCTCGGAGACCAACACACGCTCCATCTTACAACTCTGAGATCGTGACCTGAGCCAAAACCAAGAGTTGGATGCTTACTGACTGAGCCACCCAGGTGCCCCTATATTTTTCTTATAAATCACAGTATCACAATGGGCTGTGAGGAAACAGATACATCATTGATGAGCGTGTGAGCTGCTGAGACATTTGGCTGTAATGATCAAATCCATCTACTTTTTGACCTAGCCTAGCAATTCCACTTCCAGGAATTTCTCCTGCAGAGATGCTTATACATGTGCAAAATGATGGAGATACATACAAGTTAGTTATTGCTGGTTTCTTCCCATTAGCAAATGACTGGAATTAATCCAAATGTGCATTATATTAAGGGAACTGGCTAAAAAAAAATCGTACATACACTCTGCTTTATAACGTTTACACCTTTCCTTGTCTTCTTTAACAGGATTAATATATCTTAGCTCCAAACGCAGCCTGGCATTTAATGGGGACCGTCAGGGGCATTCCCACCAAATCAGGAGCAAGAGCAAAGGCTCACCTTTGGCAGTATGATTTAAGAACGGACTGGGGGTGCTAAGCAATGCAATTTGGGAAGAGAAGACAGAGGTATACACATTTGAAAGGAGAAAGTGAACACTTTCACTATTAGAAGATAAGATTATCCACATGCCTGGAAAATCCAAGCAAATCATCGGAACAGCTACCACAAACAGCGAGAATTTATGAATTGCCAGTGAATGAAATTCGAACGCAGAGATCAAGTTTCATACCACTGCCTCCGGGTGATGGGCCGCAGGTGAGCCCAGGGGACCCCGTGAGCATGAGCCTATCACTGCACTTCATTTGCTATAAAACGAGGTTTTTGGGCAGAAGCAGTGCTGTGCGGAATACAATGATGATGACTTAGGCATTTTGTAAATCTGCTTTTGGCAGAGGTGTTCTGGGCAGCCAGTGTCCGCGGGGGTCTGCTCCAGCCCAGCCCTGTTCAGAGACAAGGAGTGGCCCCTGCCATCGTGGAAGCCCCCCACCCCAGGGGGAGGAACAGACAAGGGCATGGGCATGCACCCAGCACCGTAGGAACACGGGGCCTGCCTGTAATTCAGGCAGGAGGGGGCCAGGAGGGCTCCCTGGAGGAAGCAATTATCTATCTGAAGGATGAGAGAAGCAGGCATAGGGTGGAGAGGGCGATTCCCACAGCAGGAGATGGGCTGTGTGGAAGCAGGAAGAAAGAGTGTATCTGGGGACACCTGGGTGGCTCAGCAGTCGAGCATCTGCCTTCTGCCCACGGGGTGATCCCGGGGTCCTGGGATCAAGTTCTGCATTGAGCTCCCTACAGGGAGCCTGCTTCTCTCTCTGCCTGTGTCTCTGCCTCTCTCTGTGTGTGTGTGTGTGTGTGTGTCTCATGAATAAATAAATAAAATCTTAAAAAAAAAAGGGGTGTATCTGGGGGAACTCAACCTGCGAGGGCATTCACTGAAGAAATACGGGCAGTCCCTCAGTTAGCAGGGCCAGGCTCAGTCGAGTTGGTGTGAAACATTGGGGTTCGGGAGTCAACAGCTGAAAGAATTCTTGAATCATTTTTGGTGCAAAAATAGTGGTTTTATGAAAGTGCTGGGACAGGACCCGTGGGCTGAAAAAGCTGCACCCGGGTGGCGACGAGGTGACTGGTTATGTGCTCGGTTGGGAGGGGGTCAGGGAGGGCGTCAGTCTCTAAGAAATTTGGAAGCAGGGTTTCCAGGACCGCGAGGGGCTGGCTGCTGTTAGGGTGAGTTCATTTAGCCCCGTCTAGCAGAACCCGGTCGTGGGACCCTTCATCCGGGGTTGTCCGGTTTCAGGGGCCCGTAGGCTCGGAGGGTGATTGCTAACATTTTTCTGGGGAGGAGGGTAGAGATAAAGGGAGTTCCCAAAGGGATTTTCACAGGTTAGAGGAGGCTCCCAGGATCCTGGAGGTCAGGCTGGGGTCCTGCTAGGTTGCCTTCTGCCTCCAGCAAAGCCTTCACATCGAGGCGCTGAGCTCCTGGAGGAAGGTCACTCTGCTCCTCTCGAGTACTTGAGTACTTGCCCATGGGCGCGAGGGAAATTTAACTTTTTTTTCTTCTGCGTTTCTTTTACCTTCGTTATCGGAGGGAGCCACCCCACCTGGGCGGGGCTGTGGACGCTGTGGTGGGGGGAGGTGAGAGCACCGGACCCCAGAGGGGCAGTTGCTGGGGGTTGTCTGAAGCCAAGGCATACTCTAAGGGGCAGGCGGGAAGGAGGGAGGGAGGCGCCTCCGAGGCCGGGGCCTGGGTCTCGGCTGCCAGTTAAAACCTCCCAAGATGGGGCTCCTGGGTAGGGCTCAGTGGCTGAGCATCTGCCTTCAGCTCAGGGCGTGATCCTGGGGTCCTGGGATCGAGTCCCACATCGGGCTCCTCGGAGGGAGCCTGCTTCTCCCTCTACCTGTGTATCTGCCTCTCTGTGTCTCTCATGAATAAATATGTAAGTTTTTTTTTTTTTAAGATTTTACTAAAAATAAATAAATAAATAAAAAATTTAAAAAAAGATTTTACTTATTTATTCATGAGAGAGAGAGAGAGAGAGAGAGGCAGAGACACAGGCAGAGGGAGAAGCAGGCTCCACACAGGGAGCCCAACGTGGGACTCGATCCTGGGACCCCAGGATCACACCCCAGGCTGAAGGTGGTGCTAAACCACTGAGCCACCCGGGCAGCCCTACGTAAGATCTTTTTTAAAAAAATAAATCAAACCTCCCAAGAAGCACTCTGCCAAGGTGGAGGTGGTCAGGGATCTCTGCCAGGGGCCTCTGGCTGTTCCATCACACAGGCGGGGCCCACCCCCTACCTTTTGAAATGAAGGGCCTTGGAGGTCAAAAGGGTCAAGTGAGAACCATCAGGAGACAAGGTGCACATGGGGTCCGTGGGGCACGAGTGAGCATATATGGCGCCGCACTAGCGATAGCACTGAGGGGCCCGGAGCACGGCCTGGGCGGCAGAGGCTGGGCGTGGTGGGCACTTCAAGCAGGGAGAAGAGGCCAGGCCCAAGGAGCCCCGCAGGAGCCCTGCGCCAGGCAGGGCCAGGCCGGCCCCACCACGTGTGCTCAGCCCTTGCAGGACCCCCACCGCCTTCTTGGGACCATCCTGAGTGGAGAGCGAGTGGGGTCTGGGGAGGGCAGAATGAGGCCAAGGCTGAGGTAGGCCTCTGGCTCTTGGGCGTCAGCGTTAGCGGTCCTCTAGTCAGCGACAGGAGGAACATCTACGGCTGTGGGACATTTAATTGATCCACCTGCTGTTTTGGGTTCGTGGACCAGATCTCCTTGACTCATGTTCCCAAGAGAGCGGTAGGTGGAGGGGCGCTCTGAGCCCTGGCGCACACAGACGGAGGCCAGGGTGGAGGTCAGGTCAGTCCCTGGGTGCAAAAACTCATTGTGTTCACTGGCTGGGGGAGCGTGTAAAAATTTGGAAGTTTTGCTCTTGGGGTGAGAATTTGCTTCCCACAGAGCCGGTGCAGAGGGTCTGACAAGACGGTGGGGTAATGCAGAATGATTTGGGCAGAGGAACGTCACATATTCATGGTCGTGGAATCTACACAGTGTGGTCTGGGGTGAGGCTTCTCTGGTGTCGGAAGGACGGCATGGGGTTGGGGAGAGGATATAAGACGTCACCCTGCCAGCACACCACCATGCCCTCCTGTCCCTCACTGGACCTCAGGGGAAGCTACTCTATTCACTTGCTCTTGATTCTCTGTGGCCAGCTGGGGGGCCTCTCACCCACTGGAACCCCCTTGTAGCAGCAGGGGTCATGGTGTCATCAGAGGGCCCAGGTGCACTCTGGACACCAGCCTATAGACAAGGTGAGCCGTTGCCTCCCTCCATTAGGAGGTTTGCAACCCAGAGCTCAACTGATCCAAGGTCAACCTCATCTCTGTCCTTATAAGATTCGTGACCTTCTGCAAGGTGCTAACCTGTTTCTTAACCATCGGTTACAGGGAGACCATACCAATCTACCCACGGGGCTGCTGGGAGACTAAGTGAAGCGCGCACGGGAAGCGATCACAGTGCCGAGCACAATGGACTGTTCGCGAACGGGTACCATTTAGCACCAGCCTCCCCCATAGAGACACCTCCTGCATGGAGCCCAGGTCTGCACTTGGAGAATCCAGGTGAGTGAAGGTTACCTGTCCGCTGGCCTGGGCTCCACTGACTACATCGGAACCCCCAATCCTCCAGGAGATCTTGCTCCCTCCCCGGCCTTCCTGGGAGGCTACAGCCCCACCTGAGCACCCCCGCTACACTCTGCACGCCTCCCTTTGCATCTCCCTTGCTGTGTCCCGGAGCTTGTCCCCTTCAGATGGCGAGCTCTGGCGGGGGGACCACCTCAGGGTTCCTGTTCATCTCTACCGCACACACCATACTGCCCAGGCTCCCAAGTGGGAGGCCAGTGCTGGAGGAACATTCTGAGGCCTGCAGAAGCCAGCTGCGGACTCTCTTCCTTCGCAGCTGACACATCAGAGAGCTGTACTTTTTTATGAGATGCTGGGATGGAGATGGATGATTTGTCCAGGACGTTTGAGCTTGAGTCAGAAGGATCTTAGAGGGGAGTTCACTGGTGGAACGAGGCCTGGGGCTAAGTGCCAGGGCTGACACTTTCAACTGGCACCAGACAGGACTGTAGCCAAGGGAAAGCAGACCCAAGGCCCAGGGGCAGGGACAAGGAAAGATGAGAAATATCAAAACACAGGCTATCCAGGTCTCTGCGGAGGACAGAGCTCAAAGGAAAGGACTGGATCAGTTCCATTGCTCTTTGGCAAACAGTGGGAGTAGCTGCGTCTTCTGGATGTGGATTTGCAGTCCCCGTCCATAATACTTTTCCCAGCACAACCATCCGTGGATTGATGGAATGCCCTATTTACCAGCATGGCATTCTACATAGTACTTCTAATCAAAGAACCTTATTTAACAGCAAATGAAGTCAGGCAATGGCCTTGCGATCATGTAACTCACAGGCTTTACCACATCCCTCACCACACAGAAGTGCTGGATAGAGTGACGTGGCCTATTGGAGACTCAGCTATGATGCCGAGGGGAGACAGTACCCCGAAAGGGCAGAGTTCTACCTTAAAGGCTGCAGTATATGCTTTGTATGAATCTACTCTCCTGTAGCCAGAATTTGTGGGTCCAGGAATCAACGGATAGAGGCGGGAGTGGTTCCTCTCACCAGTCCACTCACGGTGGCTCTGCTGGCTTGAAGGGCTTGGTTTCCAAAGGAATAATGTTTCCAGTGGTTTATGCATACAATGGAATATTACTCAGCTATTAGAAATGACAAATACCCACCATTTGCTTCAACGTGGATGGAACTGGAGGGTATTATGCTGAGTGAAGTAAGTCAATAGGAGAAGGATAAACATTATATGGTCTCATTCATTTGGGGAATATAAATAATAGTGAAAGGGAATATAAGGGAAGGGGGAAGAAATGTGTGGGAAATATCAGAAAGGGAGACAGAACGTAAAGACTGCTAACTCTGGGAAACGAACTAGGGGTGTTGGAAGGGGAGGAGGGCAGGGGGTGGGAGTGAATGGGTGACGGGCACTGGGGGTTATTCTGTATGTTAGTAAATTGAACACCAATAAAAAAAATAGATATAAATCATAAAAAAAATTTAAAAAATCATAAAAAAAAAAAAAGGAATAATGTTTCCACCAGGAAACACAGCAATGGCTTCACTGGGTTGCAAATTGAGGCTCACCTGGCTATTTTGGGCTCATCAGGACACTGAACCAACAAGCTGGTCGGGGCATGATTCTACTGTTAGGAATACTGCAGAGGGGAAACGTAGGTGCTGCTACATGGCAGGGTTAGGGAGGACTGTGGCTGGAACCCTGAAAACCCTCTAGGCCCCTCTTAGAAATCACAACGATGAACGAAAAACTAAGAAAACCAAGGCAGGATAACTAATTCAGACACTTTAGGAATAAAGGTTTGGATCAACGGTGCCAAAAAAGAATCCTAACCAGCTAAGATCCCAGTTGAGGGCAAAGGAAATGTAGACCAAGTAGTGGAAAAGTGGTTATAAATATCAACTCCAGCCTCACAACAGACTCTGCGTATTCTTTCTAGATTGCTGTGCGCGTGCAACACACAACTTCCTTTCTGCTCCTTCTCAGGATTTCATGCAATGTCTGTTGGAAGCTAACTTTACCGTTTCGTCTTTAGGTAGGTACTGTTCTGTGCTTTTTTTTTTTTTTTAACTTTTATTTATGATAGTCACACAGAGAGAGAGAGAGAGAGAGAGAGAGAGAGAGAGAGAGAGGCAGAGACACAGGCAGAGGGAGAAGCAGGTTCCATGCAGGGAGCCCCACGTGGGATTCGATCCTGGGTCTCCAGGATCGCGCCCTGGGCCAAAGGCAGGCGCTAAACCGCTGCACCACCCAGGGATCCCTGTGCTTCTCTATTTTATCCAGACGAGACTGTGACTGGATGGGAGGAATCAGCGTGGCCCAGAGATCCACACAGCAGTTGCTGGGCTTTAGTTTCCTCAGTGTGGGACACAGTAAGTCCATCTTCTTACAATTAGCTGCATCTTGGGCACAAACAGTAGCTCTGGGGACAGTACTGAAGTTCAAATGAATGTAGAAGGCAGGGCATCGATGCTGGGTGGCTGCGGGGCAGGGCCGTACCAACTACTAAGCTCTTGCCTCAGCTTCACGCCCAGCATTTTAACTGCTTTGGTGAAACTGGCCACAGCTCTCTGCAAACCTTCCTGCTTTGCTGGGGGGCATCCCGTGGGATGCTCCAGCACTCCTTCCCGTTCCTACAGCATTACCCCTTTGCAGCAGTGGGAGGCGCGTTCCCGGAGCTACAGCTCAATCCAGGGGCTCTCCATCGCCAACACGCTCAGCAGCAGCTCCTTCACGCCAAGCCCGCCAAGCCCACCAAATCCACCATCTCTGCAGACGCAACCAGCACCGGGGGAATGGCTTCCATCCCGAGGCAGCTCTTCCTGGAGCTGCTGCCTCCTTGATTCTTCCTTTCCTTTTGCCTTTTTACTTACTATGCCAAAAATCCTATCCCATTGTTCAAATGACTTTCATGTGTTCTCTCGTCTCTCTGGACCATGACTTGACAGACACAGGAAGTTTCTGTCCATTTCTATTGAAATGGAGCGTCAAGTCTGCATTGTTTTAAATCCTTTATCAACTGAGGCCCTGTGATGTTTCTCTTTCCCTTGGTATTTCACATGGGCATTTGGGGACTTCTTCAAATTCTAATCCTTCAAATTTCCTTCCATTCCAATGGTCCTCACCCCATGTTGGGAATGAAAATGAACTGTATTTTGATATTAAAACTTTATACCAAAAAGAATTTAAATGGGAGTTTTGGCAATGATTAACACCAATTGGAAAATATTTTTACAACACATTTATGTCAATGACACTGATGGAGCGGCCACAATTACCAGTATCCCCACTTTCCTGTATTAAAGAGTCCACAATTTGGTTCTTGCGGATATTTTCCATTTATTACTGCAGTAGACAATTGCTCTGAAAGTGCAACACCAAATCACTTTGTCACAGCCTCTGCTCCTCTGCTGACAAATTCTTGTAAGTTCATTCTTGGAGCACCGTGGACCACAAGCTTCTCTTGAGGTGGAAATTTATTGCCACTGCCAATGTCACAGGAAAAAAACCCACACACATGAATAGCAGGATCAAATGAGAAGAGCACTGGAGGGGAGGAGGGGCCAATTTCAAATGGAAAACCCAGCAGAATGGTCATGGGGAAACAGCCCGCCTGTGCAAAGTGTGGAAGGGGACACCCCGTCTCCTGGCACCAACCTACGTCAGAGAGGTCAGCCTGCCGTGCACCTTGCCCCACTTTGCCCCCAGAGTAGATTGATACCATTGCCACTGCTGTGCCATATGGCAGTGTAGCAGAGGCCCACGGGGTCAAAAAAAAAAAAAAAAAAACATGAGAGGACCCCTCAAGCTAGTTTGGAAAATGGGTGGTTTGGCTAAATTGATTCCTCACCTCCCACTCTATAAACTGCTGGGTGAGCTCTGGGGGTAAATCACTCTTGTTCTAACCAGCACAGGATCAGCATCTTTTGATGGGAAAAGATAACTTTCAAATACTGCAATGACAAGGAGGAAGGGACACATGAGCAGCTCTAGAAAACACAAGAGATTTGAAAATCTGAATGAGACCAAAAAAAAAAAAAAAAAAAAAAAAAAAAGAAAAAGAAAAGCGCAAATATATGAATGTGAACGATACACCTAAGCACTCAGCCTGGCTGAGCCCTCCCTCCTGAACGCATCATACACATACGCACCCACTCGCACACACAACAGTCAGGTAGGTGCCCCACGGAGGGCAAATCCAAACGTCTGCTCTTTGGAATTCTCACGGCAAATCTTGAGTGTAGGCAAAAGTAAAGCCCTTCCTGGGGTCTAGACAAATACTCAGGAGGCACCTTTGCTCCCCATTTTAGCCAATGTTGCTTCTGTATTTGCCTGAGCCCTTCACAGTGGTCTGGGCACTACAATTCATTCTTCATACTCGTGGAGTTTAAATCACTGCTAGATCTTCTGAAGCGATCTAACGTCACCTGTAATGGAAGCACCTCCCTTTTGGCTCCTGTACTCCCGTTCTTTTGGGAAAAAGCATCCCAAGACAGTGGTAATTAAAAGGTGTTCAGGAGTTGGAAAATAGGAAGAGAGTAATATCAATACAGTAAGGAAATGCCTGTTACTCTCATATGACTTCTCTGAGACCAGGCAGCTACGGCCCTGGCCTTCGAGGATAGGTTTTAGGAGAGACCTTAATTTAAGGTACTGCGATCTTTGCTCACAAGAGCCAAGTAAGACAGTGCTCCTTGGAGGTTGCTGTAGGACTCGTACTTAGTACTTCTCTCAACCCTAGGTGCTCTTTTGACTTCTCTGACTTCAGTCCCTCTGGAGTCAGGTCACCCAGCTTCTCTGATGCATGACTGGTCATTTTGAAAGCGTGCTTGCAGTGGCCTATGAGGTTTCCGTCCAGGTATTATGGGTCAGCACACATTCACGAGTGTGTCTACCAGTTGATGAGGACCAAAAGCCGGTTTCCTCAGCCACTGCAGACAGGCACAGCCATGCAAAGAAAGCCACCAATCACGGTCACCTTTTCTTCAGATGCCCATTTCAGGATCTTAGAATTTGCCACATTAAGTGTTAATACCGGGTGACAACAAGCTTTTGCTTCCTTTCCTCAATGAGGGTCATGCAAGAACCCACAGAAACAGGCTGTACACACAGGCCCTGCTCATCTGGTTGCAGACAATGCCCTCAGCTCCAAATCCTGCACTTGGAACCGCTATTATAACCTAGCTCCTAATCACACTGGATTCTGCTCCAGTTTCATTTACCAAGGCATACCTTCTAAGCCGCCTCAGTGAAACCAGTGTGGCCCACTGGATTAAAATTCTAAGTGCAGCAGTGCCTAAGAAGAAAGAGTCCCACAGGAGGGAGGACTGGAGGGCATAAGGCAGGAGACTATACAAAATCAGTAACACATTTTCAGAAAATGGTGGGCTTGGGGGAAGAGAAATAAACAAAATGTCCCAATAGTTTAATGGCAGAGCTAGAAGAGAGCATTTATAGCTATTCCGGGACTCTCCAACAGAAAGCTTTTCCTGGATGCACAGACATTCATAATACTGATAACTCTCAGTCGACAGCTCTGGCTTGTACACGTGGTCACGATGCCCTCCATACAGCAGAGAAGAGCACAACAGAACGCCCGACAGGCATCTGACAGCACACAGCAAAACGAAAGGCTGAACTCCCCCCCGACAAAACCCCATTAAAAAAAAAAGTTTGTCTATTACAAAGTCACGTTTTCTGTTTTTCCGCTTTATAAAGTCAGCGATGCTGGAGGGTGTCTAGCGGAATCCGTCCTCCAGGAATGAGTGCAAAAGGGGAGCGCACGGCTCAGGGACGTCCCTTCAGTGAGCAGATGGAAGGACCAGCTGGAGACCTCCCATCCATTTCGGACAAACACACATATACAGAAAAGGATTATTGCCAGCTTGTGTACTTTCACAATGTGATTTTTGTATTTCGAAAGCTTGAATTGTCCCTGAAAGAAAAAAATGGGAGAGAACAGAGCATTCAATACACAGATCTTCTATAGGCAATGACACACATATGGGGCAGGGGCAGGAGGTAGGGGTGGAGATCTGAACTCAGCAGCTAATCTAATGCCAAAGTAGCAAACCACCTCCCAAGTCCCTTCAAACACTTCAACTCAACTACTTCCAAGAACCAAACACTAGAAACCCTAATACCTGGCAAAAGGGCACCAATTAAATATGATTATGGCACATTTACTCAATGGGACACTTGTGCAGCTTTAAAAAATAAGCCAAGGAAGCTCACCACTAATATGGAAAGCTATCCAAGAGAAACTGAGAAGGTACAGAATGGTCTATGTATATAGTACACTACCTATTGTGTAAGTGGGGGTTGGGGGAATAAGGTCATAGTTAATATTGCTTGTATGGGCATAAAGTCTATAAGGTCATCTTACAAGAAACCAACAATGACGGTTACATGGGGCAGTGGAGGGGGTGGGGGGCACAGCAGAAACTGAGCAGATGGAGTTAGAGTGGGAAGGAAACGCCTTTTTTCTCACACGCACAATGCACACACATACTTAAAATCAAATGATGTGATTTTTTCATGTATTCAAAAAAATCAACTAAACAACTGAAAACCTCTTGGTTGAAAACTTATAGCTCCTTATAAAAGGATATTCTACGAGGTGAAATCTGAGTACCACATACTTCAGACACTTAGCTGTAATTCTTGAAAGAGAAGCATGTATGTATGCAATACATGGTAATAAGACATGTCCTCTTAGTTGCCTTCTATTGGATGTGGAGAGGCTTGGCCACCCACCAGAAACCTTTCCTGTTCCACACTGGATATTCAACAGCATCTTAGCAGTTCACACTGCCATTTGAATCCCACAATCTCAGGGCTGGAAAGGGCTTTAAAGGACACCTCAACTGCTGTTGTAGCTCAGAAGTTGACTTTAAAGTACCTGAAATTCTAAAACAAATTCTTATTAATCTGATTTTTGAGTCATTATTTCCCTTTAGTTTTAATGGGGTATTTTAGAAGCTTTAGCTTTAACTGACCCATCTTTAAATTGCTACAATTTATTGGGTGTATGGCTATTGGTCCAGAATAAATATGAAAGAATATGCTTAGTCTAGACAAATAGCAGTTTCCAGTTAGCAACTGGCTAACAGATTCTGCGGCAGGCGGCCCATAAATAACAGCCCTCAATACACAAAGAGAATGACTATTAAACAAGTAGACTAAGAGGGGAACCAGAGCTGGTATAGGTGAACTGGGAAGAAACTGAGGTTATCTCAACACCCACTAGTATTTTTATAACTGACAGTCATGACCATGGAGCTCATTTATCAATGGCTATTGAGCATTTTGATGATTTCCACCTAAGGAGGTAGAGACCAAACACAAAGAAAAACTTAATGGGGTGATCATCTTTTAAAAAGGACTTTCAAAAGGACAGATCCCACTGAGGTGCCACAAGTAGCTAGCAAGGGATGAGTAAGAAAGTATCTGATTATAAAACAGAAAAAAAAAGCCGGCGTAACTGCTGTGTGAGATTTCTGAGTCCCCTTGGGGATGATGTACTACTGAGACTGCATGTCTGAGAACCCCTCTAATAACAACGAAGTGATTAGGAAGGAATGGTTTGCTCTGTTCCATTTCTTCCCTTATGTTGCCACGTCTATCTCCACAGAGCAACCAGATCACAAAAGTCAATCAGCAGGGAGAAATAAAATGAGTAAATAGAAAGGCAGGGTGTGGGACAGTAGAATCACAGAATTTTCTGACTGTGGGAGAATGATCTATTTGGGAATAAGAGAGCTGGCAAGCAAGTGTCTCACCCTAGCCCTTTCATCTGTTCAGTGATGGAGGAGAGAGCTTTCCAGACAAGTCATCACTGTAAGCAGGTCACCTTTATCTTTTGGAAGAGTCCCTGTACTGTGCTGGGGTTGGGCCACAAATTCTCTCTGTGGCAGGTAAGGTAAACTGAAGAGCCTATAATACTTTCCCATCCAGATATTTAGTATTTATTCTAAATATTTCTATTGTCCTAGATCTCTTCATGGTCAGAAAATCTAAGGAATCACAATTACTCTAAGGTTTATTTGTAATGTGAAAAGGAGAGAAGAGTAAGGAGCCAGGAAAATCGAGCTGAGCTTCTCAGAGTCTGATATAAAGGAAAACAAAGAGCAATGAGAATGGGTGACAAGCTCCTGACAATGACAGGCTGCTGGCAGCTGGTGGCTCTGGTCCAGCTTAAAAGAAAAAAAAAAAAAAAAAAAAAAGTGAGCTGAGAACAACTCACTGCAAAATTCACTCTGAGGAATGTGTTCACCTCAGACCAGCTGAGAACTAATCCACAGGTCAGTCCCTTACCCCAGGCTACAGTGCCAGAGATTAGGATACAGAGAAAGGAAGGAGAAAGACAGGAAGTAGCAGCGATCACAGGCAACTTTAAGTATTTTTTAAAAAGATGGGCTTCTGTTCTTTTAAAAGCAAACTATAATTTAGAAAACCCAGAGTGAGTTCCTAAAAGCTAACTCCTCTAACTACCTAGCAATGCTGTGAGGGTGCATTGGTGACTGGGAAGGACTTTCTGGTGTTTCTGTTTTTTCAATGGTACAACAGATCTTTTAGAAGGAAATAAGAACATTTTTACACCTTCATCTGTGAATTTATATAAAATAAGCAGCTGGGACTGGGTCCAGGGTATTAATTTAAAGGGGCTTTTCAGACATCAGTTTTTCCACTCTATCTTCATTTACTCCCAAAGATTTTACCCCCCCAGGACACAGGAGCTAAAAGACCTACAGGGCTAGAGAAATCAGAAAGACCTTCTCTACTGCATGACTCTTTGTCCTGGTCGTGGGGCCTCATAAATACCAGCGTCCCATCTAGACTGCCTTCCAACTTCAAGTTCCTAGGCATTTTGGGCAAAACGACTGCCCAAATACTCTGAAACAGCTTTCTAATCTACTCTGCCTCAAAATAATCGCCTTTCTTGTCCTTCTAGAGAAAAGGACATGTTCCAACTCTGGGAAGAATATGCTGAGGTAGAGGTTGGCTCCTGAGTGTGGACAACAGAGGAGAAGGTGGTTGGTTGGTTCCTCAAAGGAATGCCTCTCTGTTCTGGCAGGAAGGTGTCCCTGCGCTAGTGCCTAGCAGGGGCAGCACAGTGGTTCTGGGGCCTCCAGGGAAAACTGGGAGCGGAGCCACTGACTAGGAACCCTAGTGGACTCTCCTCCGGATGGGGATGTGAGTGTACGCTCACAATTCAGCCTATAGGCTTAAGTACACACAGTCTTCAGAGCAACATTCTCTGGCTGTCAGCTGTCCAACCCAGGCCAGCTCTGGCTTCCTCCTCTCTCCCTCACTGCATATGAAATAAAACTACAAACCCCTCCTAGTTCAATGGAGGCAAGTTTCAATCTCTAATCTCCCACTGAGTGCCAACTTCATTCCCCAAATAACACAGATCACTGCTCTGTGCATGTCAGCCCAGGCATAGAAGTAACCCTAAATCCTCCCCAGTAGCTAATCGGGACTTCTACTGAAGCCATGGTTAAAAGGGCAATACTGATTTGTAATGCAGATCAAATGAAACAGTTCTAGAACACTAACAGCTATATGTAACAGCATAAAATATCAGGTAAACTGAGAAGTATTTGTGGTTCAAGAATTACTTACAAAAAAATTAGTTGGGGCACCTTGGTAGCTCAGTGGTTGAGTGTAGGCCTTTGGCTCAAGTTGTGATCCTGGGGTCCTGGGATCGAGTCCCACATCAGGCTCCCCGTAGGGATCCTGCTTCTCCCTCTGCCTAGGTCTCTGTCTCTGTGTGTCTCTCATGAATAAATTAATAAATAAATCTTTAAAAAAATTTTTTAATTACTTAAATAGTTTTTATTTCTCCCCAGATCACAGTCTACTTGGAAAAAAGTGGAGAGGCTGAGGAGCTATGAATGGGAGGTACTGAGGAGCTATGAGTGGAAGGTACTCAGCCTCTTAGAGCACCTCTTCCAGGGTTAAGATGATAGAAATGAAATAGGGAGTCCTTTTCAGGTCTTTAGGACGATGAAGTGAGTCGACTTTTTTTGTTTTGACACTAATACTCCTCTCAGACTTCCACGTGCCATGAAAGCCATGTGCTTCAAGAACACCTAGGGTCCACCTGACTGGCTCAATCCATAAAGCACCAGACTCTTGATCTCAGGGTGGTGACTTCAAGCCCCACACAGGGCATGGAGCGTACCTTAAAAAAAAAAAAAAAGAAAAGAAAAGAAAGAGGGGAGAACACCTAAACTATCAAGTGCTCATGAAGTGCTTTCTTCATCTACCATATAAAAAAAGATACAAAGGCAACAAAAAGAACAAAGAGACTACAAAACGGTGATGATACAAAACATGTTTTTGAGGTAATCCAAAGATATCCTTCCCGAGGGATTCAGTGTTAGCAAAGGAGGAGGGAATCGTTTTTAAATTTCCTCCCATTCTATTTCAATTTCATTTCAAGGCTTTTCCCCTCCTTGTGGAACATAAGATGCTATTGATTTTTAAAGATCCCATCATTTTATGTACTCTAAGCAAACACTGTCAACTAAACTATGTTAAAATTTTTCTTATCACATTTACTGTAAGCACCCTGATTTTAGTGACATTAAAACAAACAAACAAAAAATCTTAGAATAATATGCTAATGTTATTAAAACAAGTCATTATAGCACCAGGCTCCTGGAAATCTTATTTTGCAGCCTGCAAATCAGTGGGGCTGTTATAGCCCATTCATGTTTTTCACCCCTCCTTGTCTATACTAGTAGCCACCTGAGAATCCTGTTGACTATATTTTACAGAGAAACCTTATAAGTAACCTGCAATTTAAAAAGTCTAATATTGGGATCCCTGGGTGGCGCAGCGGTTTGGCGCCTGCCTTTGGTCCAGGGCGCGATCCTGGAGACCCGGGATCGAATCCCATGTCGGGCTCCTGGTGCATGGAGCCTGCTTCTCCCTCTGCCTGTGTCTCTGCCTCTCTCTCTCTCTGTGTGTGACTATCATAAATTTAAAAAAAAAAAAAAATTAAAAAGTCTAATATTATCTAAAAAATTTAATTTATAAGAAAGGAATTAAACTGCTAAAAAAAGGCATCAGTGGCATCATTCATGCGTGCAGGAATGCTGGGACTGTTTATCTACAGATCATCCTGGCTCCAGAGTACTCAGACACTGGGCCACCTGCTTCTGTCCCTCAGTGTCATTCTCTCTTCCTGTCCATCTGAGGGATGCAGGTCTCCTTCTCTTGAAAATGCTCACTTCCTTCCTGGGAAAGGGGAGATCTGAAGAGGCTACTACAGCTGACATGTTCTGCTCCACTTTTAGCAATTCTCTCTCTCACAGGGATGGAGGTGGCTGGGGGGTGGGGGGGTGGTGGTGGTGGTGGCAGTAACGTCCAGGAATATGCTCCCAGGGTAGGCATATACAGACACTTTCCTCTCGTCCGGGATAAACTGACCCAGTTACCCAGTTCCCTCTGCTAAAAGACAGACATGGACTTGGCACTCTCTTAATTAAAATACATATGTTCTTAAAGTGAATGTATCAGTGGACCCCGCCTTCAATTTCCCAGGGCCTCTCCCTGCCAGTAAGCATGTGATGGTCTAGTGACAGCACATCCTGCAGCTACCCCAGCTCACTCTCATTGTGAAACCCTCAGGTTTTATCATTTTGCTCACAACCAACAAACACCACCAGCAAACAAGAGCCATACCTCTCACCTAACCCACACCGGAACCTATGGAACTGCCCTGTTAGTCCCAGGACACTGCCAGATGGCTTAACAATGGCCACATCTGGGTAAAAGACAAAGGATCTGTGGCACATTTAAAATCATGAAATAGCATCAGAAGAGATCTGAGACATTTTAGTCTGGGGAGCCTCACTTTCCCAAGTGAGAAAACAGGGTATAGTAAGTTAAGCAATCTTCCCAGAGGTTCACCAGGAGACAGGTGACCCAGCAAGGATGATTCAGTGGTTTTAGACTCAGTGCTTTTCTCTGAGACTGTGATAATCAGTCAAAGAGGACAGGCTGGAGTAAGCTCTATGTTGGGAGAGGCAAGGCTGGCAGTAAATGGGGAGAGGGCATGTCCTTGGGAAGAGGGGCCCTATGGCTGAGAGGTATGTCACAAGGTTACAGAGAAGATAGATAAGGCCCTACCCTGAGTGTGAGAGACAGAGGGGAGCGTCCGATCAGCGGCCGCTGCTGTTCACCAGGCCATGAAACTCCTCCCAGGCCCTGGCAAACCAGAGACAAAAAACACAATAGCACATTCAGATCAACAGCTTTTAAACAAAGAGCACAGACACGATAACCCCACACCCCACTTCAGATACCTCAAGGTCGAATGGAGCCCAACAGTACCTGGAAGCACAGTGGTAAGGCTTCCCACCTAGACTTTCCACTCACATTAGCAGTGGTAGCCAGTTCCTCTCCGGGGCAGTTGGCACTGCTCCCAGCTCACCCCCTCACTATTCCCTCAAGGATTTGCCAATCCTTCTGCCTATGCTTCAAGTCTACTGGGGAGGCCATGGAGGTCAGAGCTAAGCTCACCCATCCCTGGAGACACCTCTAATCACTGGGGCAAAGGAAAGAGGCACTTTCTGCCTTGGGGGCATGAGGACAGGTGGAAGAAACAATTTTTTTTCATTAGGCTTCACCCTGTGAGTAAAGGCAGGTACCCAATAGCACTATGATGTCTGAAGACGCAATGAGGCAACTATAGTGCCTTCTCTGCTTTCACATTTCCCACCTTCTGACCCTTCTCAACTCACACTCCAAATCTGTATCAGGTCCCATCTATTTCTGGAAATACCCATGTAACTTAACTATATAGGTCACAGCAGTTTAACATATCTAGGGATCAATGCTCCTTATAACTTTCATGCCAACTAACTTGATTTAGTAATTGGGGTTAGGAAGGGATAAGAAAATGACTGAGAGGTACGTAGTCTTTCTGGTGCTGTTCCATGAAGAACAAGTCTTTGGGGACTGCTGGCCAAAACACAGGAGGAAACCAGATCTCCCATACATCCTGAAGCCCTGAACCACCTTGAGTTGACTCAGAGAAGTTGAAGTCCTATCTTTGTGCCCTAGCTACTTTTCAGCCCCATTAGGACAAAGTGCTTGGTATGTTCTCCGGGAAGTATATATATAAAATGGACAATCTGGTGCTTATAAACAGAAAATTCCTTATCGGCAATTATTCCAGTCTCTGTTTAAAGGGATGACAATACCCAGGGTGACAACATATTATGTCACTCACTACAGGTTTAATATTATTAGTATGAATATACTTCATTACCAGGCCTTCAACGGGTAACTTTTCTTTTTTTTTTTTTTAAATAGGGAAGGATTAAATACAGAGACCTGGTATGACAGATTCCTTTTTCCAGGTAATATATATGCCAGTTTTGTTTTTCCCTCTTTTGAACAGCAGTAGCAATTAAAAGTTAACGATCTACCTCTTAGAATAAGAGATATAGATCTGTGGTTGATGGTTTCTTCAGAGAATATTACCAAAGCTACTCATACATGCTAATTTAATTGAAGAAAAATGTAAGACCGCCAAACAACCGTGCCAGTCTTTGTCAATTCACAAACTCAATGTCCACAGCAAGGTATCTGTTCCACAGCCCTTTCTGGAGAGGCGGAGAGGCGGTGAAGCGGTGAACTTCCTGAGTCCATGAGTGACATCAGAAGGCTATTTCATTCTCCATTCCAAAGGTAAGGGTAAAGCAAGTCCGATGCTTGGGCAGTGGCCTAGGAAACCCCTCTCTCCTTCTAATAGATTTCAATTCTATTTTAAGCACCTTAGGTGCCAACAAGAAATTACATGGCTGTGTTGAAGCTTCATCTCATTTATCCTTGTTTCCAGAAAGGCCTACTCTAGTCCAAACAGCAGTTTTCTGTGTGTTAAGAACCTGCAGAAATATAGATTTCAGAGTTCCCCCTCTAATCCATTCCAGTATGAAACTGCCCTCCCATTTTCTTCAGAAGAATCTTCTTCAGATGCTAAACCTCAACATGAAGAATCTGGGTACAGAAATTTCCTCACATGGATTCAGTGGAAATCAAACGGTTGGTCACAGTCACTGGAACAATCACTCTTACTCTTGTAGGCCAATGCTTGGCTAAGAGGCAAGTTAACTACCTAAAGCTGGATTTGAACATCCTAGCTATTCTCCATCTGGTATCCCAGGCATTTTATGCAATATTAAAAGTTGGTTCTTTTAAAGGTAAAGAAAGAACAAGTTAAATGTTAGAAGTGTCATATGAATGGAGTTTCTTAAAAAAAACAAACAAACAAAAAAGAAAACAGAGCCTATAGGGAATTCTCAACAGAATCAAATGACAGAATGACTAAGAGTCCTTTAGAGACCACTCTGGTCTCACTTACCAGAAAACAAATTCAGACAGCAGAGATCTCATTTCTGTGTAACTGAACTTGCCTTCACCCTGCCTAAAGCTGGGTTCACAGCCTTGGGTTCAGCTGGCCCTTGATACTCAAGAATGAGTGCAGCTTCCTGCTACTCTGGGCTTTCTTTGCTTCGAACGTCAGTATGGGGGGAACATTTCATAAACGCAAAGCCAGGCCAGCAATTAAGCTGGTTGTGACTCAGTGCCACCAGGCTATGATTCTGATTTAGCCAAAACAGGAGAATGATGGTTGGTTCTTGCCTACAAAGTTCAACGTTTAAATACAATGAAATCTAAAAGTGGTAAAGCAAAGTCCCCATGTTTGACCCATCTCTCCTCTAGAATAAAGTAATAAAGAGAAGTCACCTACCCTCAACTTCCTCTGCAGAGGGGTCTGGTCAGACTCCCCAATACTGTGGCCCACTGAGTGAAGCTGGCCCTGTCTTCCCCTTTTCCATTCCAGGCCAGACGCACAAAGGAACTCAATGATACTATTCCAAAGAGGAATTACCTCACAAAAGATATTGCTGCTTTATGTGGCTCTGTGCCAAGTTTTATCCTGGTGGTCCCCTGGTGGTTGCAAGTCTGGCTGCATTATGAGATTTCTCCTCAAAAGAGGATACAGTTAGTTACTTGATGTTTGCAAGGACCCAAACCTATGAAACCTCAACTATGATTGGTCTCATTAAAAGGAGCCATGCGCCTGAGCTAACAATCAATTTAACAGGTTTCCCATTTCTCAATGGGACCTGCTCACCCTTTAGGGGTGGAACTATCGGCAAGAAACAAGGATAGGAGGCAGCAAGCAGGAATCCCCTCTGCAGTAAAGCAGCTCACCACATGTGGTATGCAGCAGCGCTGGCCTCAGCTCACCTAGCAGTGCAGCAGGAAGAGGCCGCAAGCACAGTGTGATTAGGGAAAGGCTGGAAAAACCAAATAGTTGAAAAAGGACATTAAAAACTGGGCTGAAACAGCAAGGTGAAGAAACGGGACTGAAATCTAAGCCACTCCTAGTAAAATGCCCCTCACTATTTCCAGCAGCCCTACTCTCCAGAGAACTTGCAGGAGAACAAATGTCAGATCCTCCTTCCTCTACTTCCCCTGAATCCTCAAGTCCTCGGAGTTGCTGCTTCTTGGCTCAACCAAAGCCACACCTGTGGGAGACCCACAAGGACTAGAACAAAGCAGAACAGCTCTGATGTCTGTTCACATTTGGCAAAGATCACAGGGGCCTCTGGGTGGGTTTGGTGCTTTCTGATCAACTCTTACTCCGGATGGAGGCATCAAGCTTATCTCTTGGACCAGTTATATAGCTGAAATTAAGGTCAATACATGTAACATAATATTGGAAGGGAAAAGGGAGAAGGCCACCCATAGAAGGTAATTTTTTGACAAATGCTGAAAATATAGAGAACAGCCATTTCCATTTGCCAAAAAATCTCCCATTTTCTAGGTATCCCAACCAGTTTTGGATATGCAATAAACAGAGGAACAATGACACAAACACCTCCAGAATGTTGAACGCTAGTCCCATTGTGTGTTCTGTGAGATCCTGGGCCACGTGCAGACGGTGTAAGCGCAGGGTGTTGCTACCAAAATGGAATAGCCACTTTGGAAAACTCCACATTACACCCATAGCCACCTTCAAGATGCTATTAGGTAACCAGACCTAAAGTTCTGCAAAAATTGTTTATTTTTGGTTTGGGGAGTAGCTCATATGAAAACTTAAAGTAACATGAGGCCTGTTGAAATTCCACCTGCAGGTTGCCTAAAGGGCACGCTGCAGCACGTACAAGCCAAGTTACAAAGCATATGAGGGGCTGGTATGTGCTACAGTCAGATATCCTAAGGAGCAAACTCAGACAGGATGAAGACATTTCCCCACCCCAGATCCTAATGCACAATAACCCTGGGGAACTGGGAGAAAGGGAAGGGCTAGAACCCTGAAACCTTGCAAGCAGGACTAGCTCAAAGAGGAAGAGGATTTGGCTCTAAATGGAAAACAGAAGGGAGAAGGCTGGCAAAGAGCTCGTAGCTTGGGCAGCTCTGGCACAGTGAGAAAACCCTGTTAACACAAAGCGAGGAAACTACATACACACAGCCACACACAGAAGGAAGCAGGGCTTTACCTCCAAGCAAGAGAGTTCTTTGAAGTGAAGGCAAACAAAGTCAGCAAAGCAAAGGCCAAGGATCCCCCTTTCCAACTGTAACAGACTTTCAAGCTGAATTCTAATCAGAAATCATTCTGTTCTGGTCATCAGTGTGACCAGATGGGAACTACAATTCAAGTACCAGAAAATGGGGTCTCATTTTGAGAGCGAGATATCACCTCATTATGTCAGACCTCAGCAGAACTGGAAAAAATATCATGTGACACTACAATGGGCTTATGGAAATGAGGCTGCATTCCCCAGATGGCCCTCCATGGAGAAGTCTGTGCCATTCCTTAATATGGTGACAGTCAGTCTGAAAGGCCACTTCTTTGATGCACCATAAAGAGCGAGAGCATGAGACAAGCTAGTTTAGCACCATTTATTAAGTGATCTCAGCTGTTGTTGTAGCTGCTGTATATCAGCCTGTTCTTAAAACATAAAATGCTCTTCCAATTCCTCTTGTCCAGGACAGAAGGATCTTCCAGGTAGCACGCCAACAGAACAAGAGACTCCGATGATGCCAGCTTCAATGATGGTGCCATCCAGAGAGGGAGAGGGTCATGGCACATTCAACCGCGGCTTCCAGAGGTTTTGAAAAAGGAGCCTTTGGGGGCCCAGCCTGCCTGGCATTCTAGTGGAAGTGCAAAAGGTGGGCACATTGGGAGAGGAAAGAGAGGGAGACGCGAGGGAAAGTAGCATCTGGGACTCAAGGAGGGTTTCTGGTCCCTGTGGCTGTAGGGCTGGAGTGCTAGGCAGATCTCTTGATAAAGCAGCGAGCAGCAGACTAAGGCAAAAAGCCCACAGGCTCTCCTAGACTCTGTAAGAACTTGTTCACATTTTCTACAAAAGTCAGGAAGAATTGCCTCAGGGTATTAGAGAGGGAGAACAGTGGAGGGGAGAGTTGAAAAATACCTCTTTCCCTTTCCTATCCAGGTAAAAGCTTGCTTTTGTGGGGATTGGGGAAGTGGTGGGGGGCATTTGGGAACCTTGACCATAAGAGTCCTAGAAAAAGTAGGTGTAGACCTTTCCAACCTGGACCATGACTGGCTGGAGGGCAGAAACTATTCTCTTCCAGAATGAAGAATGGGGGAAATCTGCCTAGAGAAAAACAATGCTAACTCAGGAGTGCTAAGGCAAGCAACCGGGGCCATGGCTGGCTAGTAACTGTTGGTGTTTACGGAGAAGTCACAGCCAGCTATGTGATTGCGGACCAATGCTTGTGGCAGTGTTCCCAGTAAAAAACTGGCACTTGGCTAGTTTAAGCCAATTCCACCCACAACGTTATCTGTAAATGCATGGGAAAAAGATTCCCAAATAGTTTGCCTGCTGAACACCATCGCTGGGCTCGTTACTGGTCTTTAATAAGAATAACATGATGATGATATTATTACTAATGATGACGATGACAGCAATAATAATACTTGGCCCTGCAATAGCATTCTCCACCTGAGGACGTTCAATTACAAAGATTAAATCAGCCTCACAACAACCCTGTTAGATAAAGTATTATTATCCTCCATTTTACAGATGGGGAGACTGAAACAGAGTGGCAGAGACTTGCCAAAGGCACATATTGATACTGGAGTCAAAGGAGAGAGTTAAACCTCAAAGTCCTGACTCCTAGTTGGCTAGCTCTCCCTCTAGTTTTGAGAAAACCTGACAGCCACTCCCCACAACTTCTTCAAAATAACCTGAATTTACTTATGACTTTGGTCACTGAAGGAGCAACCCTAACCTATGATTCCAATTTGTGGACATCCAATTCTAGGTACCCCGAGTTCTAGGTAGATCGCAAAGCTTACTTCCCCCTTAGATTCTACTCTCACAAACGCACTATTCTGCCTCCTCTACAATTTCAGTTCTACACACAAGGAAGTAGAGTCATCATTTCCGATAAGAAGTCGATTTCCCAGGACAAAGAAAGCAGACTGACACTAACAAGTTAAAAAGACATGCAAAAGTGGGGTGAGGGGCAGACAGGGAGGAGGACTGGACTATTCAGTGAAATTATCCTTAAAAACAGCAAGAAAAAGAAGAGCGCTTTGTCTTTCATTTTAAGATAGTGGTTAGTGAATGAAAGACAAGACAGCCTGTGTAAATGAAGCAAGCCCAGGCAGTACAACTGGGATTCTGCAGAATTCTGCAGAAGGGCTCTCTCTGATACAAAGTGCCCCAAGTGTAGGTGGGCAGGGAGCCTCACCAGCAAACAACTGCTACAAGTGGCCAGAAGCACTAGAGGGGAAGATTGGTCTGTCCCTTCTCTGTAAGTCAGGCTCCTGTACAACCACATATCCCTCTGGGCCCAACTAAGGACCTATTTCGGCTAAGCTTAGGGACATGCCCCCCGAGCACCCCCAACACATACTTGATGCTGTCGGTGTGGGTTTTGTACTCCATAATGGTGTTGGGAGGTAGGTTAAGCACTCGCCGAAGGGTATCCCGGATGCGGGCTGTGGTTGCTTGGTCACTGGCAGTCTTATTCCATATTGAAATAATGTCCTCCTATAGGAGGAACAGAAGGAATCGTCAAAGCAAACCAGAGGAAGTGAGGAGAGCAAAGGCAATACAGGAAACCAGACCTGCCCATGGAGTGGCTTACCTGAAACCGGACAGAGACCACAGCCCCACAGATCTCCTCCCCAACCATGAACTGTTCCCCCAACATGGCCAGGATGAGATTCTCCCAGCAACGGGATGCCAAGCCCTTCCGCAGTCGAATAATCCACTTGCCACCATTTTTATTTGCATCATCCTGTACAAGAAAGAAACCATTAAAGTTAAAATGTGCTTTCACAGGTCTTTTACTTTTACATGATAAAAGCCGGCAGGATCAAAGCCCATGTATCCCTTGAACACTAAAGTCTTGTCACCTTCCAGTTATTCAACTTTATAGGAAAAATGATGGTAGGACAAGGGAGACAAGAAATGGGAAAAAAAGAAAAACAAGGTGGGAATCCTTGGTACAAGCCATTACAACGAATGGCTAAACTGACCCTTTAAAAACAATTCTCTCTCTTTGGAACTATTTCAGGAATCAAAATGAAGCGATGTCAGATTTCAAACACAGATTATTCCTCGCTTCATTCACTAAAAGTTTCCCAAGTGTCACGATATCTCAAGTACACGGACATAAAGCCACAGTCTCTACCAGACCCAATCTAGTGGATAAATCAGAGCAGTACAGTTGGAGAAGTGTTGCTGTACCAGAGATACACTACGTTAAAGAAAAACAAGATAGAAACACTCAGGAGGAAACATTTTAAGCTGGGTCTTGAGGGATGCCCAGTTAGGCAAGTAAAGCAGGTGAAGGGCTCTGCAGGCATCAAAAAAATCATGTCTGTGTACAAAGTGGTTCGTGTGTCAGGGAGACAGGCAAAGAAGAAGACTAGCACACTGAAGGGAAGGCTGAGGCATGCTGGGAGATGAGGCCTGGAGGGCAAGTGAGTGCAAGAGCACGTGAGCAATGCAGAGCTGCAAAGGGCCTGTAGTTAGGTGTGCACGTGTGTTCACATTTGTCTTCTAAAAAAAAAAAAAATGCTGGGATCCCTGGGTGCTCAGCGATTTGGTGCCTGCCTTCGGCTCAGGGCGTGATCCTGGAGTCCCGGGATCAAGTCCCGCATTGGGCTTCCTGCATGGAGCCTGCTTCTCCTCTGTCTGTGTCTCTGACTCACTCTCTTTATCTGTGTCTCTCATGAATAAATAAATAAAATCTTTAAAAATAAAAAAAAATAAAAAAATAAAATAAAATAAAAAAGGCTGGCATCAGAATAGAAGATGGATTACAGCAAAGAGATCTCAGAGCTCAGCTCTGGGTCTTTAACTACTGCCTATAAGCAAGCTTACTTTTTACCAGCTTCTATCACATGTACACTACAGTACTATATCACATACATGTACAACCAGTTTGATGGGAATGGGGTAATTAAAAAAAAAAAAGTCCTTTAATGTTGTTATAATACCATTTTAGTGATATAAACAATTTCTGTAAACCACCGACACAGACATGCAATGACATCAGTACCTTCTCCAAGGCCCTGGCTCTAAGGATATACCAAATAGTGATGTAGCTTTGAGGCAAGATTTCAAATACTTTTACTCTTATTAGGGAGAAAAAACCCCAAACAATCAGAAAAGTGATCTGAGATCCTCCATGCTTACCTCCCACATGGGCTTAATTCCTTCTTTGAAGAGATGGAAGTCACTGTGGCCTGTCAGGTCCCCAGGACGTACCATGTGGCTATAAAACCTCCAGAACTGCTCCACCTGTAGAGAGAAGACCCCAGAGTACAAAAGATGTGTCTTTTCTTTTTCTTTGAATATGACATTTAAGAGAAGACAAACATGGAAGACACTCTGCTACAGACTCTATTTTTTTGAAGATAAATTTTCATTTGGGGAAGTATGTGGGAAGGCAGGCACGTTGTTTGTTGATACAAGAATGAGGATTGTTTATTTTTTTATTTTTAAAAGATTTTATTTATTTATTCATGAGAGACACACACAGAGAGAGAGAGAGAGAGAGGCAGAGACACAGGCAGAGGGAGAAACAGGCTCCATGCAAGGAGCCTGATGTGGGACTCGATCCTGGGTCTCCAGGATCACACCCTGAGCTGCAGGCAGCACTAAACCACTGTACCACCCGGGCTGCCCTGTTTTTTTTATTTTAAGATTTATTTATTTAATCATGAGATACACAGAGAGAGAGAGGCAGAGCATAGGCAGAGGGTGAAGCAGACTCTTCACAGAAGCCGGATGCGGGCTTTGATCCCAGATCCTGGAATCACGACCTGAGCCGAAGGCAGCCGCCCAACTGCTAAGCCACCCAGGCACCCCAAGAATGAACTCTTTAGGTGAAAAATGACAGCCTCAGCCTGGAGTCCTAGTTATAGAAGCTCCAGGATAATCACTGCATGCTAAGAGGACCTTGTTTTACACAGTGGAATCCTTTTATTTTATGTTATGTTATTTTATTTTAGTAGGCTCTATGCCCAATGTGGGGCTTGAACTCATGACCGTGAGATTAAGAGTTTCCCACTCTAGGGACGCCTGGGTGGCTCAAGGGTTTAGCGCCTGCCCCTGGCTGAGGGCGTGAGCCTGGAGTCCCAGAATCGAGTCCCACATTGGGTTCCCTACATGAAGCCTGCTTCTCCCTCTGCCTATGTCTCTGTCTCTGTGTGGCTCTCATGAATAAAAAAAAAAAAAAAAAATCCTTAAAAAAGGAAAGAAAAAAAAGAATTTCACACTCTACCAACAGCCAGCCAAGTGTCACAACACAGTGGAATCCTTTTATTTTTGAGGTATATTAAAGTGCCACATAACCTTAGTCTGAATGTATCTTCTGAGAACCAAATCACTTTTTAAAAAATACAATATGGTAAAACAAAAAACAAAAAACAGTATGATTAACTATAGTCATTATGCTGTACATCACATCCCCATGAAGTCTGATCACTTCTCAATCAAACACTGTTACTGGCAGATACAGCGTTAACTACAATGCATATATTTTTGTTCTGTTTGGCTACTAAGCAGAAGCGATAGAACCAACCACATGCATTATTCTAAACATGGAGCCCTTTGCTAAGGCCAGAATAGTCAAAACCAAATGGAGCACAGCCTCTCATACTTAGGGTTTAAGTCCCTCTTCTTAGCTAGAAAATTTGTTTCTCCTTATCCCTCCTTCACAATCCTGTTAGAAAACTAGATAAGTTTCTCTATCAGATTCATGCTTATTCCTACTCATCAAGCTATTTCCGATTCACTCAGCAGTGCCATGATAAGGAGACCCTACTCCCTAGTCCTTTATAACTCAAAGGGGATACCCACAAAATACTGGCTAGTGAAGAGGCACACTTTAGGAAGAAAGGAAAAACATGGAATAGTGTGAAGACAGTGTTGGGATTTGCCAACACATCAATGAGGAGGCTCTAAAGAAACACCCAGAAAGACACAATAATGTGTAGTTAAAAATAGGTACTGAGTAGACAGAGATTCAGGTCATACTTCTAGATGTGGAGAGCAAGTAAGGAGAAAGAGATCTTACACTTTATGTAAGCGGCTGTTCCTACAGTTCCTCTAGAGAACAGGTACATGGGAACTGTCTCACATTACAAAGAAGTCAGGAACAAATGCCATCCATAGGAATTTGAAGCAGTGTCTCATCTCAATAATTGCTATGTTTAATTGTATACAGTGACTGGGGAAAGTAAGGGGCCATATGTATCCAATGAGCAATCATCTTTTCCATTCTGACACAGTGGGAAGAAACAAAATATACCCACTAAAGCCTGTGGCTCATTGTGAATTAGGAATTGGAGGCAGGGATGGTTAGGGAGAAAGTATACCAGCCAGCCACCCACAATTCCCTAAACAAGTACTGCTTTATTAACAATTTATTCTCTCCCGGGGATCCCTGTGGTGGCTCAGTGGTTTAGCGCCTGCCTTGGGCTCGGGGCGTGATCCTGGAGACCTGAGATCAAGTTCCGCATCGGGCTCCCTGCATGGAGCCTGCTTCTCCGTCTGCCTGTGTCTCTGCCTCTCTCTTTCTCTGTATTTCTCATAAATAAATAAATAAAATCCTTAAGAAAAAAAAGGAAGTTCTTTAAAAATAATAATAATAATTTAGTCTCTCCCAATTTTATGGCCAGACTACAAATCTTACAGTTCCAATCTTATATCCTAAACACGAAGAGATGAGGTAAACAAATTGAGAAATACGATTAGGCTTTAAAAGATTTTTTCTTCTTTCTCTTTAGGCAATTTTGGTTTTTGAAACTCCTCACTGAAAGCAAAAAACAAATGTTCAGACTCAGAATGTGGAGCTGCACAAAATACTTCAGAAATAATCTTGGGAAGCCTGGGTAGCTCAGTTGGTTGAGTGTCTGACTCTTGGTTTTGGCTCAGGTCATGGTCTCGGGGTTGTGTGACGGAGCCCTACATTGGCTACTTGGGGCTCTGAGCTCAGCAGGGAGTCTACTTTCCCTCTCCCTGTCAGTTTGCCCCTCCCCCAGTCACAAATATACTCTCTCTAAAATACAATCTTTTTTAAAAAAAAGATTTTATTTATTTATTCATGAGAGAGACAGAGAGAGGCAGAGACATAGGCAGAGGGAGAGGCAGGCTCCCTGTGGGAAGCCTGATGCAGGGCTAGATCCCAGGACCCTGGAATTACGACCAGAGCCAAAGGCAGATGCTCATCCACTGAGTCATCCAGGAGTCCCTAAATTAAAATCTTTGGGGGAAAAAAAAAAGTCTCAACTAGGTTTCTCATTTTATAGTTGAGAAAATGGTTTCAGAACTCACCCTGCCCTGAGTCCAGAACCAGAGCAGATGAGCCATATGATCCCCAAGTCCACTGCTCTTTCCATTTCAAGACACTGCCTTCTCAGTCACCCTGACTTCAAGAACTTTGAAATATGGTCAAATATTAGAATTAAGGAGCACTGAAATATACTACTTTGGATTTGATAAAACGTTCTAAAATGTGATTATTTCTCTGTAAGGAACCTAACATTGTTAGGCATTTCCTAATGCCTTGAATTACATGACAGTCAACTATGAACATTGTGGTCACACACCCACTGAGTCTGGAAGAATGATACCCTAGATACTGCTGCTGATGCTGCTCTAGTTAACTGAACATTTATGCCAAAAGAGAGGCACCTGGGGGGGCTCAGTCAGTTAAGTGTCTGTCTTTGGCTCGGTTTGTGATCTGGGGTTGAGCCCCACTTATGGAGCTCCATGTCATATGGCTCCCTGCTCCCCATGTCATATGGTCTCCCTGCTCAGTGGGGAAATCTGCCTCTCCCTCTGCCCCCAACTCGTGTGTGCGCTCTCTCAAATAAGTAAAATCTTAAAAAAAAAGGTGGGGGGGGGGGGGGGAGGAAACCCTTTGTGCACAAGTTGGGTAAATTCATATATAACACTTTCTTAAAAGGAAAGAAAAATGTTAGAAATATTCACAAGTATCCCCCAAATAACTAAACAGAATCCTGAATAAAAACTACCCCCCACCCAAGTTCAGTCTTCTCTGGCCCTTCGAGCGCTCATCCAGTTGTTCATAACACAATGGGCTGCTACCTTCCCTGTAATGTCTAACATTCCCACATGGCAGGTCAACAACATTTCTGTGATAGATTCAGGAATGTTAGAAATGCTCTGATATTTTTAAAAGCTTATTTCTATTGTTTCCTTTACCAAGAATTCCTTTCTTTCATGTCTCCTGTTCAAAATTTAAAGTTCAAGGTTATTTTATTCATATATATATTTAAATTTATTTATTTTTACTTTAGTAATCTGTATATCCAACATGGGGCTTGAACTCTCACAACCAGGAGATTAAGAGTTGCATATTCTTCTGACTGAGCCAGCCAGGTGTTCCTTAAGTTTAATTTTAAGCCCATCTACTCCAAAGAGGCTTTCCCCAAGTTGGAATTAATTCCTTCTTTCCTTTGAATTTCAAGAGCACTTTAGCCATGCCTTCCTTTTTAAAAATTTTTCCAAAGATTTTATTTATTTATTCATAAGAGACACAAAGAGAGAGGCAGAGACATAGGCAGAGGGAGAAGCAGAGAGAGGCAGAGACACAGGCAGAAGGAGAGGCAAGTTCCCTATAGGGAGCCTGATGCAGGACTCCATCCCAGGACTCTGGGATCACAACCTGAGCCAAAGGCAGAAGCTCAACCACTGAGCCACCCAGGTGCCCCTAGCCATGGGCTTGATCCTGGATCTGGGGATCACGCCCTGAGCCAAAGGCAGACACCCAACCAGTGAGCCACCTAGGCGTCCCGTGTCTGCACTTTAAATAGGAAAAAAACCGGGGATACCCGGGTGGCTCAGTGGTTCAGCGCCTGCCTTCGGCCCAGGGCCTGATCCTGGAGACCCGGGATCGAGTCCCACGTCGGGCTCCCTGCATGGAGCCTGCTTCTCCCTCTGCCTGTGTCTCTGCCTCTCTCTATGTCTATCATAAATAAATAAAATCTTTAAAAATAATAATAATAAATAAATAAATAGGAAAAACCTCCACAAATTTCAAGAAAATAACAAATCCATTTGATTCTGCCCAGAGATCAAATGTATATAGCACATAGGAAGTGCATAAAAATTTTTGTTGAACAAGGTTGGTTTTAGCTGCAAACAGGTTTCAGGGTACACAAACCTAGAAACCTAGACAACTGTGAGGGAGAGAAACAGAGGTTGGGTTCTGACAGGATCTATGAAAACAATTCTTAGGATTTAATTTTCTTTTTGAACACAGAAAAAGATGCTACTTCATGCATAATTACTAACAGGTTCAAAACCCTAACGAGAGGGTTTTGTTTTGTTTTGTTTTGTTTTTTTAAAGTAACCTCTATGCCCCCATGTTTAAGAGTCCCATGCTCTGGGGACTGAGTCCTGCATCGGGCTCCCTGCAAGGAGCCTGCTTCTCCCTCTGCCTATGTCTGCCTCTCTCTCTCTGTATCTCTCACGAATAAATAAAAATCTTAAAAAAATAAATATAATGTATTATAAAATTTTTCATCCTCCATGACACTTTGCACTATACAATAGGACTCAATACGTATTGATTTAAACAAACCTATATTTTTGTATTGTCCCCTTATGGTCAATTTGACAATTCATATACTTCTTGATACCTCTGTATGTTACCTATGGACATCTAATGAAAAATCTAAAAATGAGCAAACCTCACCTTAGAGACTCAGGTCAGTCAAATAAGGAAACCAGAATACTAAGCAGGTTACCAGGAAGGTAAATAAACACAGTGGTGTAAGTATAGGCATGAATGCTACTACCAAGGCTTACTACATTAAACCAGTAAGTACTCACAGAGGCAAAGGTGCCGATCTGTTTGATATTCTGTTCATAGCTCTGTGAGCTGGTGGGACGGCCAGGGGTTCTTCTGGAGTACCAGAAAGTATAGTTGTACTGCAGGGGATGCTCTGCTGGCCCAGGGACAACAGCCTGTGGATTAAAGAAGCTGTGTTAATCTAGGGCATTTTTCACATGATCAGAGACTGAGAAAACATTTTACAGTGTCACCCCTTAACCACCTCCACAAAAAGGATACACTGCACCACCTGCAACATGCCCAAGATTCCACTTACACAGTAAATTTCTTTTCTTTTCTTTTTTTTTCTTTCTTTTTTTTTTTTTTTTTTTTTTATGATTTTACTTACTTAGAGAGATGGAGCAGAGTGAGAGGGAGAAGCAGACTCCCTGCTGAGGGACCTTGAGATCACAACCTGAACCAAAGGCAGACATTCAACTGACTGAACCACCCAGGTGCCGCTACACAAAAAAATTTCTTTAGCGTTTAACTGACTCTAAGTTCCTGTAACATTTTATCTGTATTCTTATGGCATTTGTAACTTTCTGTTTTCTATCTTAGGTATTTACATTTATATCTTATCCCAGCCAAGTAATCCCAGGCCAAGTACTGCCTCCTCTATGATACTTTATCACTCACTGACTAGTAACCTTGACAAGCTATGTAACCTGTTTGTGCCTCTGCTGCTTACTTGCAAAATGAAGAAAATAATAACAACCATATCGTAGAGCTGCGGAGAGGATCAAATAAATTAATAGAGGGGGATCCCTGGGTGGCTCAGCGTTTTGGCGCCTGCCTTTGGCCCAGGGCGCGATCCTGGAGTCCCGGGATCGAGTCCCGCGTCGGGCTCCTGGCATGGAGCCTGCTTCTCCCTCCTCCTGTGTCTCTGCCTCTCTCTCTCTCTCTCATAAATAAATAAATAAATCTTAAAAAAAATAAAAAATAAATTAATAGATGTAAAGTGCTTAGCATAGTGCCTGACATATAGTTAAGTGCTCAGTGTCAGCTACCATTATTACTGCTACTATTAAATATAAATCCCTTGATCCATAGTCTCATTCACCTTTCTCTTTGCACCTATAGTGTTTGTATCTGGATAGTACTTGACCTCATGAGATAAACAATTGTTTTGATATTCCAAAAAAAAAGAAATTGATCCATCTATCTCTCATTCTCTAAATTTTCTCCTTTCCAAGTCACTTTCAGCTTAGACTATTATTAACTAAAGAGTCTAAAATTTGAAGGGATGTGTAGGACTTGAAATACTCAGCAGCAGCTTATGAAGCAACAAATAGCCCTGTTAAACTCCAGGGTTAATCTCTCATGCTGGGAGAATGCTGTAAAGCAAGGCAACATCTCAAGATCTGTGGCAAGGGAAAAGTTCTAACTTCCAATATGAATGTCAGTGATTCAACAATCTTTTTTTTTTTAGAGCAAAAGCAGATATTCCAGGGGGACCTGGGTGCCTGACTCTTGATTACAGCTCAGGTCATGATCTCAGGGTCATGAGATAGAGCCCCAATTCGGACTCCACACTCAGCTCAGAGTCTGTTTGTCCCTCTCCCTCTGCTCCTCCCCCTGCTCACACATCTGCACATGCACATTCTCTCTCAAATAAATAAACTCTTAAAAAAAAAAAAAAAAAGCATATATCCCTAAATAGGGTGCCATCAAGTTAATCCGGTGTCTTTCACATAACAGATTCCACAAGATAACCAAATCTCAAGTCCAAGGGCAACTCTATCTATATAGCACAAAACTCACCTTCCTCTTACTGCTGCCCTGACTTTTGTCTCGTTCCGTTTTTTCCTTCTCACCATCTTTCTGTGTGCTGTTTTCTTCATTCTGATCATGGTCCCCACTGTCATCATCTTTCAATCTGAATGGGAAGGCAAAACAATGTTAGCCCATGACTGAGCTGATATTTGCTTACCTAACAGAACCACCAGGTCAATGGAACTACATTATAATCAACCCCAAGTCACTCAAAATACAGGCAATGAGATGTACCTGAGATGAGGAAAGGGCAAGGAATGCAGAAAGGCAGTTAGGAGGAATTCCAAAAAAACCCCCAGTCTTCCAGTTTTCTAACAGGTAAAGAAGCAAAAGGCAAACAGTTTATTTTATTTTATTTTTTTTTAAGATTTTATTTATTTATTCATGAGAGAGAGGCAGAGACACAGGCAGAGGGAGAAGCAGGCTCCACGCAGGGAGCCCGATGTGGGACTTGATCCTGGGCCTCCAGGACCACGCCCTGGGCCAAAGGCAGGCACCAAACCTCTGAGCCACCCAGGGATCCCCAGCAAACAGTTTAAGGGACGGTTTTCTTTGCCAAAAATAACGAGTCAATAATGAGAAGAGTTTCTGGATTGTATAACTGCTCTGGCATTTCAAATGAAGTTTAAAAATTTACCTATCTCTCTCAACTCTTCTAACCATCTCTCCTATCCTTCCCCATTGCCACTGCTTTAGCTCAGGCCCTCTTCTTTGTCCTCTGTTATTGCAATAAATTCCTAAATGGTCTCCCTGACACAAATCCTCTCCACCCTCTATCCATCCTCCACATAGCCACGAGCATCTTTCTAAATGTAAATATGAGGGCACCTGGGTGGTGCAGTAGGTTAAGTATCTGACTCTTGGTTTCAGCTCAAGTAGTTGATCTCAGGGTCCTGATTTTAAGGTTGTGAGGTCCAGCCCTGCATTGGACTCCATGCTCAGCAGAGTCTGCTTGAGATTCTCTCTTCCTCTTGCCCTCCCCACTGCCTCGCACACACTAAAATAAATTTGAAAAATCTTTAATTAATAAATTCAATCTAGTCATTTAACTTCCATGCCTAAAACCATTAACCGTCCCCTGTCTTTGGATGACCACCCTGCAGGATAAAATACAATGAAATTTAAGATCCTCTAGAATCTGACTCCTGCCTACTGAAATCTTCTTTCCCTCCCCATCTCCCAAAGCAACCTATAGTCCCACAGCTGTGCTATCTGCAAACACTACCTCTAAGCCCAAGGTGACATTCTTCCCATGTCTGTTTTTACTATTAAGTGGAGGGATCTCTTAGAACAGTCTAATATAAATCTTTGTGCCTTCAGCACCAAGGACAAGAAGATGCCGCCCTAACGTGTAGCACAAGATGTTGAATCAATGTTTAGTGAAAAGAAAAAGAAATGACTGAAAGAAGGAATGAATGTCTTTTCGCCTGGTAAGATTGGTCAAATGCACAGTAGGTGCTACCCTCCTAGAAGCAGTGAAAGTATCCTAAGGCTTTCAGGTAACATATAAAGCTCACTGGATTTAGACAGAAAGATAAGCAGGTGATGACTTCACAAATACATAAGAATGCCATTTAGTTTAGAGCTGGACCATTAGCTTATCATGGATCTTCTCCAAAATTACCTCTGGCCCTAAGGACTATCTAGTCAAACAGAATTAGGTAATTCTCAAGAAAGGTACTAGAAATACTCAAATGATAACATACACATTATCTTACATACCTACAGAAACACGTTGCAAAGCATTTTGCATTTCTTTTGTCCATAAATTTCCCATGCCACACACATAAAAAGCACTCAATAAATATTAGAATGCACAAACTAGCCATGTATTGAGGTACCTCCTCTGCCCATTTCACAGCTCTACCTGTAGGATACATTCAGGTGCATCATGCCCCAAGTGACCCTATCCCCTACCTTCCTGCTCACAACAGGACTATGAAGGGCACCTGAACTAAGGGCAGTCCATCCTGGCCAATAACTGGTGCCTTGTGGTCTTGCTCAAATTATGACTACATTTCTTCCTTGGCCTTTCATTCAGGAGATGAAAGATCAGAGATTCAAGAGCTGGGGCAATCATATGGGTCCCATATGAAAAAAGCCATAATGGAAAAAGTGAACAAGAGAAAAGAAAGCCAGGAGGGAGAAAGGGAATGGAGCAGAGAAAGCAGAGAGAAAAGGGGCTTTGTCTATGATGCTGCGACCTCACTGACTCGGTAAGACCTAGGAGACTTCTGGGAGAATGTTATCTGCATTTATGATACTCCTTTCCCCTTATTAAACTCAAGTTGGTTTGATGTACTTTCCTAAAGGAGCCTGTATAGCACCAAGTCCCATATTTACCAAGCCACTTACTGTATCAGATGCTACTGCCTGTCCCCAAGCACCTGACTGAGGAGATAAGGTATACATACTCAGGCCTCAGCTTGGTTACAAAGGTCCTGCTCTGTGTGTATGTGCCAGTATCACCTCCTGCTTGGTCCCAACAAACACCTCCACTCTCATGTTATCAACTTACTTGCAGCTTCTTGATCTCTCCTCCCTCTGTTATGCTCATCGTCTGGTCTCTCGTTGGAGAGCCTCTCTTCCCCTACTTAAATTGTCCTCTAGGACTCAGGATAAGGGCCACTTTCTCTTAGAAGCATTTCCTAATCTCTCCCTAGGCTGGATCAGGTTCCCCTCTTCTGAACCTCATCATATCAGTGTTTGTACTTGTCTCAGCTATAAGGTTATGCCTAATTTATCAGCTCCCAAACAAATGGTTTTTTATACTGAATAGGCCCAAGACAGCCCTCGTTCTCTTCTTTAGGGCATATCTCAGGACTCAAACCATTTCCCTCTCTTCTTACCTCCCAGCCTCCACGATAGTCTTCTGGGGTCCCTTCCCTTTACATCTTGAAGAAAGGCAGTCATCCCACATCTCTCATTTTACTAGCACTAAGAAAAGCACATGTTCCTTTCTTTGCTGCTATTCATGATTAGGAAACAGAAAAATAGCAAAAATAATTATATCTGAGAAGAGAGTGCTACTGTGGTTCCTGGACCACACTTCCTGACTCCCTTCAGAGATGATAAAAGGAAATTCTAATGTGTTATTTCTTGAGGGTGGAGCTAACCCTGCCCTCTAAGCCTATACTTAAAGCAAATCACTTGCATCCTGTCTTCCAGAGGCTACTCTTCCAGCTTGAAGCTGGATTTGAGCCAAGATACAATCAGGACTAAAAATCAGTGCTCCAGACTCAGGAGGGCAATTAGCATCTCTAAGGCTATCCAGACTGAGTGGCTCCAAGTCAACTCACCAAACCTCTGCCCAGGTTTATCCTCACACTGCTCTCTAAGTAGACCAATTCCTTGTGGATAGGAACTTAGATTAATTCATCTTTACATGCCCAGCATGAGACCGAGGCAGACAACAAACATGTTTAATGAATGCACTTCTAAAATCAAAGCAATACAAGGCAGAATAGGATGGGAGCCAACAGGTGGTTCGGCCAATATTGTAAGAAAGGGCCAAAAACTAGCAAAGAGAGAACAGTAACAAAATCAAGTATGGCATCTAGATCTGAAAACTAAGGTAATCACAGTCTGGGACTGCAGAATAGTGAAATCATCCTAAGGTTTCACACATCAACAGGGTCAATGACAGTGGTAGCTAACTGACTGGATAGATGTAGGGGGTGGGGTGCAATTATAATCCTAGATTACACTCTCAGAAATCGAGCCCATGCAGGAGGTTAGAGCTCTTCTTTAAACTGGGCTGATCAGATTAGACTACAGTACCCAGCTCTAGGCACTGGACTTTTAGGATACTGGCAAACTGGAACCAGTCCTTAGGAACCACGTGGTAAAGAGTACAGAAGCCAAACAACTAAAACGTCTAAAAACTGCAGACTTTTGGGGAACCTGGCTGGCTCAGTCAGAGGAACTCTTGTTCTCAGGGTTGTGGGTTCGAGTCCCATGCTGAGTGTAGAGATTATTTAAATAAACAAACTTAAAAAAAAAAACCCTACAAACTTGTTACATGAAAAATAAAAACTAGGGGCAGGAGTGTGGTCTCTAATTGCTAATTTCAAATAAATGAGAGCTTTGTTGTTGTTTTTTTAACTGCATACCTAGGAGATGTTAAAAAATTCTGGGTCATTATAAGGCATAGTTAATAATTATAACGAATTAAAAATGACCCAGGTTAATTTTTGTCAAGAGTTACTTGAACCAAGGTTAAACAAACCGGGGTTTGAATCCTGCTACGTGCACCTTCCTGTTTTCGTGTGCAAGTTACTTAACCTCAGAGGGCCTCATTTTCCTATCTATAAAAGGAGGTAACATGATCCCCTTAGCAGAATTGTTAGCAGTAGAAATAACATATGAAAAGTATCTACCAAGATTCCTATGAAACCTGTTACTATCATTCTTTTTTTTTTTTTAATTTTTTATTTATTTATGATAGTCACACAGAGAGAAAGAGAGGCAGAGACACAGGCAGAGGGAGAAGCAGGCTCCATGCACCAGGAGCCCGACGTGGGATTCGATCCCGGGTCTCCAGGATCGCGCCCTGGGCCAAAGGCAGGCGCCAAACCGCTGCGCCACCCAGGGATCCCCTGTTACTATCATTCTTAAATTAGCTTACCGCAGATCCCCAAATGATATGGGCAAGACTCGGCTTAGCTGACCCATAAAGTGCCTTCCTAAGATGCAATGTTGATCTGTTCAATTCAGTGGAGGAAGAGGTATAGCATTTACAGAAAGCTCTACTGAGGGAGGACTTAGATCTGGAATTTGGTGTTGCAAAGATTTAAGATATAAGGGGTGCAAATGGCGGGGGGGGGGTGGTGGGAAGTGTGGCTGTTCCTATTGAGATGGGCTCAGCTAAGCAGCAGGCTGGGGGAACGTTGAGCCAAAGACTTTTTCCAAGTCCCAGAGACTTCTCAGCAACCAGGAACACATTCCAGAGGAGCTGCCTAGAGCGCTGAAATCCAGGACTCCCGAAAGTGCAAACCAGCACTCATTGTACTGGGGGGCGGGGGGGGGGGGGGGGCACACAAAAAAACTCCAAAAAAAAACAATTTCCCATCAGCAGCAGGTCACAACCTAAACAGTGATGCCACTTTACATTCCTCCCTATTAGCAATTTACAAAGTCCCTTTAAGCACTTGCTGAACGCGATTTGATCCTCACACACCAGGGCAGCAGCAGGGCCCCAACCGCTAACGTGCTTTACGTTAACAATGGGTGGGTGACTCTTCCACGGGCATAGAAGCGGTAAACTGGTGGGTCTGGACCTGGGAATCTAGGTCCCTAGAGATCAACTATGCTTACTAGAAGCACATAACCTGCCTCAAGACACAATCGCTAGAGGGAAACGTGCAAAGAAATAATTCTGCATTTCCTTTTTTTTTTTTTTTTTTTTGCGCCCCCAAACGATGCTGCTGGAACTGGGGAGGTGGAAACGGGGGCAATGACAGGGGGGTGCTCGGGGGACCAGAACAGGGGCAGCTCCTGCGGAGCGTGCTGGAGCGGGGAGGGGGGGGGGGGGAAGGGGGAGGAGAAAGGAAGCAGGAAGGAGCCTCGCGAAGGCCGGGAGCATTCCGTAACTGAGCCGCCTGCAGGCGCCAACGGCCACATTACCTCACTGCATCCTCACCACTCTCCGGCCCGGGCTGTCACCGTCCCCACTCTGCAGAGGAGAACCCGGACTCAGAGGGGCGAGGCGAGCTGCCCGGGCGGGAGAGCGTGTGCGTGGAGCCCCCGCCGGGTCCGGAGGCAGGGCGGCCGGGCTGCGCCAACACCCCAAAACCGCCGCCGTCGCCGCCGTCCCCGCCCCTCCGCGCCGCCGGCAACCCGCACCCACCGGGGCGGGGCGTCCAAAAATCTCCTTCCGGGCGGCGCGGCCACCCCTCCCGGGACCCCGCGCGTCGCCCTGGGGCCGTACCCCGCTCCGCACCCCTGCATGACGCCTCCCCCCCCAGCCCCCCTTCTCCCCCGCCGGCCGCCCGGGCCGCGAAGGCCCGCAGCCCAAGCCCAGGCCGCAGGACGGCGCCGGGGAGTTTCGCCGCTGCCAGCCCCCGTGGAGGCGGGCGCGGGGGGAACGGCTGGGGGAAGGGGCCCCGCGGGGCGGCCACGCGCCACTCACGCGTCGAACTTGTTGTTCATCCTCTCACCGCCGCCGTCGCCACTGCCTCACGGAGTGACTTCCGCTCCGCCGGGTCTCCCCCCCCCCGCCCCCCAGTTTAGGGCCCGGCCACTTCCGGCTGCGCGCGGCGCAGCGGAACGTCTGCGCGCTAGTCCGGTGCGGGGCGGGTATCCCGGGACGCCGGCTCCGGGCGGCTGCGCGGCGGCTGCGCGGAGGCTGCCTGGGTCCCCGCCGCACGTCCGAGGGGGCGCCCCGACTCCACACCCCCACCCCCCGGGGGGCGGCTGCACCGTCCTGGACTCGCTCCTCACCTGCCCGAGGCTGTTTCCTCCTGGGTCCCGGCCACGCCCCTTCGGGTCGCCGTGTGGCTAGAACCGGACCGCCGGTGTCCGGCGCCGGACGCAGCCGCCCGCGCGGAGTCTTCCGTCTTGCTGACCTGTGCGGGGGAGCGAAGGAGCTCATCGCGCCCCCCGAGGCGGTCGGAGATGTGGAGAGACCGACGCCAGGTGACACAGTTAGTGCGAAGCTCACCGGAACCCCAGATGGGCCCGCCAGGCTCGGAGCGAGCGCCTCCCGGATCCGAAGCCTCTGCTCCGGGGACACAGGGGCGGCGCGCACGGGAGTTAAGGACGCGAACCTGCTGCTGGTGGAGCCCCCAAGCCAGCACCCCTGTGCTTGGGGAAGGCGGTTATTACCAGCCCCCCCGCCCCCACGATGTCCCATTGTCAGGTCTTAGGCACATTTTTTTTAAAGACTTATTTATTTGTTCAGAGAGAGGGGGGCAGAGACACAGGCAGAGGGAGAAGCAGGCTCCACGCAGGGAGCCCGACGTGGGACTCGATCCCGGGTCTCCAGGATCACACCCGGGGCTGCAGGCGCACGCCACCGGGACTGCCCCTTATGCACATTTTTGATTCACTGTCACCCGCACCTTTGATCCTCTGATGGGGGTGGATAGGTAGGAAGCGGAAATCCGAACCCATATTTGCAGATGAAGAAACAGAGGCTCAGAGGGCACAAATGACCTGCTCGGGTTCTCTCCTCACCAACAGAACTCGGGCCCCAGCTGTATTCTCAAAGCCGGGCCTTGCCTCTCCCGCCAGGAAGACCTCAGCTGGGCATCTTGTTTTCTAAGTGGATCCAGAATCTCCTGCCGGAAGGGAAAGCCCAGCCCATCACCTCCCAGCCTCTCTGCCCAGCTCCTCCTTGTCTTAAGCATCCTTTGAGACCAGTGCAAATGCTCCGCCGCCCTTTGAGAAGAGAAGGAAGAGGGGTCTGTTTTCCAGGCCACCGAATCTTTCTTGGGAGTGTCTAAAATTGGGTTGGGAATTCTGCATTCCAAACTTTATTTAACCACCAGTGTTCTTTTTTTTTTTTTTTTTAAGATTTTAAATATTTAGATTCAGCCCCAGTGGCGCAGCGGTTTGGCACTGCCTGCAGCCTGGGGTGTGATCCTGGAGACCTGGGATCGAGTCCCACGCCGGGCTCCCTGCGTGGAGCCTGCCTGTGTCTCTGCCTCTCTCTTTCTCTCTGTGTCTCTCATGAATAAGTAAATAAAATCTTAAAAAAGATTTTAAAATATTTATTCATGAGAGACACAGGCTCTCATGATGGCTGCCCTAGCCATCAGTGTTCTGGGAAGCCCCCTCTCTCACTTGGAGCCCCAATCTGCCCAAATGAAACGTGGGGAAATAGTGACCCTTGCTTGTCCCTGATGACATGAGTAACTCTTCTGTGATCAATGACCAAAAAAAAAAAAAATGCATATGAATGGAAAGGTCACTTGTGCAGCAGAGTCTTGGATGCTTATAGCACCCAGAAAGTAGAAAAGGGATATACCAGCTGGCGTGGGCTGCTGCCCTTCCTTCAAGAGAACATTGCCTGCTATTCTTCACATCTCTCTTGACCTCTCTCCTCTGGGAGCCTGTGGGGAGGGACTCGTACAAAGGTAGGGAGGCCCAGTCCTGGAGGGATGGGACCTTGCCTAGTTGGGGACGTCATACAAGACAGAGTCCTTAGGGCTTCAGAAATGACAGGAGTTGCTAACGTCTTGCTGAGGTGAGGGGATTGCCAGGACTAGCTAGCCAGAGCTATGTGGATGCTGATTCCAACAGTGCACCCTGCCCACAGCCATTCTCAACCACTCAAGGACTCCAGCTTGGTCTCTTTATTTCCCATGCTTTATTTCTCAGGCCTGGTGGTCCTGAAGGCCACTTCCCAAAGAGCACACTCATGACCCCAGCCACTGAAGAACACAGCTGATAAGACTCCACATGGCTCTCAGCAGTTGGTCGGCTCAGTCAGGTGAGGGCAGGTAGGAGCGGGGGTCTCCAGGGAATGGCAGAGCGGGCACCTGGTTGTAGTGGGCCATGAGGAAGATGCCAGCGGTGCCACAGACAAAAAGCGAGAGCATGGCCAAGAAGCAGACACGGTCCAACACGCGTCCCACCAAGAACCACTCCTCGCTACCCTGAGGGTGGGAGGCAGGGTGTGGGATGGCCAGCAGTGACACCAAGCCTGACCTGGGTCACTGTGCCATCCTTGGTCATCCAGCAGGCCTCTCTTCGTGTCCTTCGGTCCTTCTCATCTCCTTCCAGACTTTAACCTGGCTTCTGCCATAGTCCCCTGGTCCATCCCATTGCCCAACCATGGCCACCCTACTCATCTTGGCCCCTGTCCCAGGTCCAAGTCCCTCCCTGGGTACTCAATCCCCCTTACGCTGTCAAAGTGACTTTGCTGGTGCCGGGCGAGGGCAATCAGGTTGCAGGCTTCCACACAGGCCTGGATGGCCGGGGCAGCTTGCTTCAGGCTGCCACACAGCTCCTGGCTCTGCCCTGGCTCCGGGCCTTTCTCTGGTGAGAGAGGGTAAGGTTTGGGGATAGAGTGGAGAAGAAGTAGTCTGAGAAGTTAGTCTCTCCTGAGCGGCCTAGCTTCTCTCTCCTCAACCTGGATGCTCATCTGCCGTCCCTGGTGCTTTGGCCGACAGGCCTGCCCGTTTGGAGTCCCTGGGGAGGAGGGTCCCCAGTGTCATACCCCCTGCCTCACCTAGCTTCTCCAGCGCTGCCCTCACCAGCCCATTGCGCTGCCGCTGCCGGAATAGAAGTTCACTGCGAGGCAGGCAGAGAGCAATGTCCTCCCCAGCTGTGATTGGCCATCCCAAGGAGGAGCCGTTCTGTAGCTGGCGCCGGGTGTCTCGCACAGCTGCTGGGGCTGGTGGGCGAACATGCATCCGCAACAGCTGAGGCAAGAGCCGTAGGAACACCTGGAGAGAGGGGTTTCTGGTGGGCTTAGCTTAGTAGCAGCAGACCTGGGCATGTGGGCAGCCAGGCTAGGCTTCAGAGCAGAAGGTGAAGGTTGGCACGGAGGGCTTGAGCCACCAGGGGCTCAGGGGCAGCAAGCACATTAGGGTCAGTGGCTTGACCCAGTACAGCTGGACTGTTCTGCGCCAGATGTGAGCCTAGGTCCTCACATCTGTGTGCACATCAGAATCACCAGGGCGCTCACTACACAGGTTCCCGGGCCCCACCCCGGCAGTTCTGGCCCACAATGCCTGAGGTGGGCCTGAGAATCTGCATTTGCAGCAAGGGTCCCAGCCGACTGCTACGGGTGGGCTGCAGATCACACAGGCCCTGGCGCCAGACTTCCTGGGCAGCACCTTGCTTCTGCTTCCTAGCCGTGCGACCTTGGGTGAGCGAATCAATCTCTCTGTGCCTCAGCTTCCTCACTGGCCGACTGGAGATGGTACTAACACCCACCTCAGAGGAGTTTATGAAGATCCAGTCATTAGTGTGCATAATACACCTGCCACATAGTAAGCACTCGGTGTCATTATTAATCCATTTGGGCACATGCTTCAAGATACAGGGTAGGTGTGCTGCTGAACGTGGCAGGGGAGTAGAGAAGGGGAAGGGGTGGACAGGAGGATGCTGGAGTGGGCAGGGAGAGGCCTTGCCTTTCGGACCCCATGAGCCATGGAGTGTGTGTGGGGGGACCGCAGGGACACGTTGAGCACGACCACGGCATTCACAACAATGAGGATGGTCACCGCCAGGAGGAAGGTGAGGTACCTGCCGGGGTTGGGTAGGCAGGAGGTGGGGCTGGCCCTTTGGCACCTCATCTCCAGATGCACCCCCACCCTTAGCAGCTGACTCCCCCAGATTCAGCTGGGTGAGGGGTTGGCACCGTGGACAGGTGAGGTGGGAGTGGCAGGAGGGTAGTGCCCCGAGTTCCAGGGAATGGAGGGAAGGAGGCGGGGGGAAGGCACGAGGGCCAGCCTTACTTGCTGATAAGTGGCACTGCCTGGGAGGTCTCGGGCACCTTCTTGGCCACAAGGAAGAGGAAGACAGTCTGGGCCAGGAGCACGTTGATGGCGACAGTACACTTTTGGCCACCCGCTGCCCATAACCAAGAGGCCTTCAGAGCAGATCTCAAGTTCCCTGCCATGGGGACCTCCCCTGCCCCACAAGGAGCCCAGTGCCCCTGGTCCCCGGGACAGGTGGTCTCGTGTGTGATGCCCCAACGCCGTCCCTCCCCACTGGTCCCCGAGCTGCCAGCTGGGGCCATGGCCCCCCTCCCCCAGGCTACAGCTACCCTTGGCAGGAAGGAAGTAGATGAGGATGGCGACCGAGGAGATGAGCACACAGGGCGCGATGATGTTGATGACATAGAAGAGGGGCTTGCGCTGGATGAGCACGTAGAAGACCACCTTCTGGTGGCCCGCCTCCTCGGCCGGCGCGGCCACGTCCAGCAGCATCTTGGCGGGCCGGTGCCGGATGGCCCACTCCCCGTTCTCTGCGGGCAGCAGGCCAGGGTGGGCACAGGGAGGGCAGGCCGGGCGGATCCCCACGGCCCCGGCGACCTAGCTACGGGGCGGCCAGCATGCGCCCAAAGAGCGCCATCCGGGGAGACTGGATGCCTGACCCCCTCCCACCCAAACTGGAGACATTATCGTGGGGAAGTGAGAACTTTGCTGGGCCCTTAAAAATACACTTTTTAATGATTTACCGTAGTGCTCACCTTGAGTGACATGGGGGGGTGGGGTATGATCTTAGTCTGGCCGTGCCCTGGGGGCCAGGTCCAGCAGGGATCCTGGGAAGAGGATACCTGTGAAGGCCTCGGGGTCGATGAAAATCCACTCGATGGTCTGACCATCTTCCTGGCTGAGCTGCAGATTGATCTCATTGGTGCTGTAGGTCTGGGACCTGGGCGATGGGGAGGGAAGTGTGTGTAGATCCATCTCTGAGGTCACACGGAGGGTCATCTGAGGGCAACTGAGGGCAGTATTGCCTCAAAGAGTGCAAAACTCAGAATTCCTGAGTTCTCCACAGAACCTGGCCGGGAGATGGTGTAAGGGCGGGATGGGGGTCAGAGGAGTCTTCGTGGAAGGGCTGGGAGGCTGGAGCTCAGTCCACTGTGTTCCTCCCCTCTGCTGCCTCCGGGGCAGGAGGGACTGATGGTCTGTCCCTGTCTGGTCTGTTTGTTAAGGAGGGTCTCCCTGTAGGGTCTCCTTGTAAAAAAGACTGCTCCTCTAAATTATGGGAAAGACCTCCTTTCCCCCATTTCTGGATGAGAAGACTGAGACAGCCTCTACCTCTCCATGGGGTGTGGGTGGCACTCATGTGGGCATGCATGTACATCGCGGGCATGCGTGTGCCTTCTTGCCCAGCCGCCTTGGTCATGAATTACTCCCTTGGGTCACAGGCAGGGAAACTGAGGCAGGGAAGGAGGCTGAGCCAGGGGACTGTGACTTAGCAGGGAGGGATGTGGGTGTCTGGGTGTGAGATGGGCAGAGAGGCTCCCAAGAGATGAGGCCTGGCCCTTGGTGAGAAGCCTCGCGTCCACCACCCAGCCAGGCTCCTCCTGGGGCATCTCTCTATATCCTCCCCCCTCCGCCCCCCCCCCAATAAATGGCCTCACTGGAAGACGAGGGAGCAGTTCTGCCAGTCGAAGGGGAAGTAGGTGACAGAGACCGGGCAGGAGGAGCGGAAGATGGCAGGTGGCAGCCAGTAGACACATCCATCAGGAGACACGAGCACGTTGCAGTAGAGGGCCACCTCGAACACGCCGTCCACGCTGCGCACAGGCCAGGCCCCGAGGCTGGGGGCTCACGTCCCCGGCAGCCCCGGCTCGCCCCAGTCCCACAGCCTCGGCTAGCCCTTGCCCTGCGTGGATGGGGACCAGGGACCCAAGCCCTTTGCGGCCACAGGGTCCGCTACTCCCCACCTGCATCGCCCCCAGACTTCCTCCACCCCACCCCCTTGTCACCAGGGCCTGGTCCTAATGGTACTAACATCTCTTCAGCTCTCGCAAAGTGCCAGCGCCACGATGGCAGCACTTCATGCCTACTGACTCCTGACAGCTTCTGTGGGAGCTGCCCTCATCCCCAGGTCAGAGGGAGGGAGCCCACCAGATGACAGGTGACAGGAGGTGGAGGAGGAGGAGGAGGAGCCAGGCCTCCAGAGGCAGGTCTGCCCACCCGGCCCCACCCTCAGCAGCACCTGCTCCAACCAGTGTTCCCCTGTCTGCACCTTCTGTCCACTTGTCCCTTTTCCCCAGAGCCCCCTTGTCCTGCTGGGCCCTGCACTTGTGTCCTTTTGGCACCCCTCCTCACTTGTTCTCCAGCACGACGTCTGGCCGCCACACCATGGTGGACGGCACCCTTAGCACCCACAGGCCTTCGTAGTCTTGCGGGTCCCAGCGCAGGCGATAATCGCACCACTGCTGCAGGGGGAGTGGGGTTGCCAGGCCCTGCTCTCCTCTGGGATGCCCCGCCCCCACCCCCAGAAACAGGAGCTGAGCCCAGGTGGGCCAGAAGAGGCAGGGAGGGGGCGGGGGAAGGCAAGCAGCTCTAAGGGCCTTGGGACCCCAGGGTGGGAGCCCAGACAGGAAAGCACTGCAAGGTGGCCTCTTACCATCTCTATCCAGACATTGGTGGTGAGTGCCTCCTCTCGCTCATTCTGGGGGTGCATTACAGAGGGCTAAGCTCCCGTTACTTGCCCTCTCCGGATGTTAGTCCCTATAGACCCCTGTTGGGTACTCCAGGACCCCAGCCTCTTGGGAGCTTTCCAGATCTCCAGCCTCCTCTCTGTGGAGTCCTTCCCCCCCCCGCCCCCGGCCTGGCTGCTAGAGCCAGCCCCTTCTTCTCCCCAGCAGGTCCCAGGGGCCCAGTACACTGGGCCTCTGTGTCCCCCACTGTCCCACAGGCCTGTGGCTTACCAGGGAGATGAGGTTGGTGAGGGTGAGTTTCAGGCTGACATTGACCACATCCGAATCGTGCTCAGCGGGTCTCAGGTGGGGATTGTAGTTGTGCATCAGGTCTGCGAGCAGCCGCTCCTCCTGGTTCCGGGCCTCAGCTCCTGCAACAGCCAGCAGTGAGCCTGGCCACAGGGGCCTTGGGGCAGAAAGAGGGGGAGGCCGCAGGAGGGTGTGATATGGAGAATTAGGGCGCTGGGGGTGGGGGAAGGCTTCAAAAGCCTCCAGACCCTCTGTCCCCTGAGGCCTGGGACCTCTACTCCAGGCCCCCCAGGCTCCTGACCCCCTGAGTCCGCACCCAGGTAGACGGCCAGCAGCGGTGGGAGGAGCAGCAGCCCCTGGCCCCAGAGCATGGTGCCACAGCCCTCTACAGTGACGGGTGGGACAACCGCTCCCCAGCTCAGGGTAGAGAGCTGTCGACTCTGGATCTCATATAACAGCCCATGCTCCCACCCCAGCCAGGCCAGCCCAGCCCCACCAGCTGTCCGACCACAGCACTGTCAGCTGTTCCAAGATGGACAAAATGCCAGGCTCAGGTTACCTGGGCTGGGGAGGGGACAGAGGGGGCCTATCTGCCCCAATAGAGACAGCCCAGCCTCCATCCCCTCTGTCTGAGTCTGCAGTCCCAGCCTATGTTCCTGAAGACACAAGCAGGGATAGGCAGACATGGGAGGGAGCAGAGTGTGAGGAAGGGCCCAGAACTGGGCTCCCTCCTCTGTTCCTCCAGCGGGTCAGGATTTGAGGAGGTATGGAGGCATGTTCTGTACCCAAGTTTCTCTGTGATATGATGGAGGACCCCAAACCTGTCCTACCAGCCTAACATGGGTGGTGCACTGGGCCCAGACACTGGAGGTAAAGCCTAGGAGAGAGATGTACTATGTTGCCCAGGTCCTGATACCTTAATGCAAATTAGGGGGATAGTTAGGGCCCACCCAGGCTCTGAGACACGGGACATGGGCCTGGTAAGCTTTGAAAGAAGGAGAGTTGAGGAAGATCTGTGACTTGGGGCTCTTGGGAACAGAACAACCCCTGGATAGGGGGTCCTTTGTGTGGCCTCCATATTTCTTAAGTTTATCCATAAACTTAGGGAGTCCCTCACATGTGGCAGGCAGCAGGCCAGGCGGGCAGCAAGGGGGACTGCAAGGGAAGCCGGGCTGAGCCTGGGTGGCTCACAGGAGGTCACAGTTCAGTAGGGCAGGCGGACAAGATCAAGGTTGTGACCCCAGAGAGTCAGGTGAGGGGACCCACCTGGGCCAGAAAACATGCTCCATCCAGTTTGTAGTTTGAAGTCAGGGGAAGGGTAGGGCTGAGGCGGGTCTAGGAGCTGAGGGCCCTGCTGCCAGCTGTGGCCATGGGCTCACCTGTCTTTTGTCCTCCACAGCCGCAAGTCGTCCCTCCTGTCTGTCCTCACAAGGACTTTGGGGTCAGGAGGACAGTAGTTGTGGCACCTGCCTTTCCCGGTCATCCTGCTCTGGGCCCCACCCCCAAGCCTTGATCTCACCCCCAAACCTCGATCTTGAGGAGTATGGTGCCCTTTCCCTGGGTTTGTAAAGCCAGCTGCCCCTTTTCCCCAGCCTGCCCCTTGGTGCTCCCCAGAGCAGCACCTCTCCCCCTCTGGAGTCCCTGCCAAGACCACTAATGGCACCTGCTAAATAGCGGACCACCTGTTCACCCTCAACCCCACCGCCCTGGTCAGTGGTGGTCTGGCTGATGCTCCAACATTTCTGACTCTCCTTCCCCTTCTCTACAAGTGTCCAGGAGGGGAAAGGGCGATGGTGGAGATTGACGTCCCTCTGATACGAATTATACCACTTCCCTACGTATGAAGAGATTTCAGCTCCTGTCTTTTCTCCTTCTCTCCTGCTGTGGGAGAAGAGGCGAAGTCTCCTTGGGGTTCTCAGGACGGTGGGTCACCTGAGGAGAGTGGTGCTGCCCTGGAGGGGCTAAAGGGGCAGGTGCGGTGTGTCTGATAGTCCCCCTTTGCCACTTTGTCTTCCAGAGGCTGGAAAAGTGGAGTGCTCATGTCCCAGGCTCCCTTGCAGAGAGGGGTGGCCATGTAAAAACATCTTGACTGGTGGGATGTCCACAGAAGTCAGCTGGAAGGCTTCTGGAGAGAGCCTTTGCTTTCTGATTAAGGGGCTAGAAGTGGCCGCTGCCTCCTTTCCTGCTTTAAACACAGATGTGAACTGCGGATCTGTGGCGGTCAGCTTGCAACCTGGAGCGACAGGCATGAGGACAAAGCCAACATGCTAAGGAGGGAGGGCTGGGCAGAGAGCACAGGGCCTGGGGGGCTAATAGCTTTGTGGGGCAGCTGAGCCAATGGTGCAACCACTGCCTCCTGATCTTATTATGCAACAAAGAGGGAGCCTTATTTGTTTGAACCACGGTTCTTTGGGTTTCTGTTCCTTGCAGCCCAGTGCATCCCTAACAGATTCATCACTGTTTGAAGGAGGGTGAGTAGCCCTGATGGCCTGGGGAGACTGTGTAGGTAGGGGCACTCTGTGGTTCCACAGGAAGCTGGCTCCTTGTGACTGTGACTTCCTGGGGAGAATCTGTGTCACCCAGAGAGGGGACCAGTGCTGACAGCCCCCTGGGGTTGCACTGCTGGAGGAATGGGTGCTGTTGAGGGTCCCGTTGTGACCCTGGGAACCTTGCACGGGGCACTCTTGATCGGGTATGGCATTTTGTGGTTGTCTTCTCTGGAAGGTTCCATGCCACTGCCACTGAGCAGGGCTGGACGCCAGAGGATTCACCTGGCAGTTGCCAACAGTGCCATCGTGTGGCAGAGAGAAGCAAGGACAGTGGCTGAGGGATCTGTTTCAGGGCCTCTGTTGGTGCTTGAGATGGGGACCCTCTCATGGAGGATGATCCTAGGGAAGCCCCAGACTCCTGGCTCATCTGGTAGGTGTAAGTCTGAGCTACTCCTCCTATTTGGAGGGAAAAAAATTAAAGATGTGTACCTCGAATCTGCGCACAGTTCATATTGGAAGTCAGAAGTAATGGGTCGGTTTTGCAGTTAAGAGGTCTGTCTTTTGTTCATTTCCATTGAAAGACCCAAAATCTCACCTTTTGTATACCTGAGCTAACGAGGTCACCAGCTACCTCAGAGGGAAATGGGTTGAGCTGTGAAGATAAGATCTTAACTGTGTGTGTCAAGGAGGAGAATAATTGGGTCCCCTGCGCTTGCTCCCATCTGCCCTCAGACCCCCTGCCAGCCTCAGACATGTGAGACCACAGGCTCATCCCCTGTGACCTAGTCCCACAACTGAGGAATGAGTTAAATAACCATCCCTTGGGGCACCTGGGTGGCTCAGTGGTTGGGCATCTGCCTCTGGCTCAGGTCGTGATCCCAGGGTCCTGGGATGGAGTCCTGCATCAGGCTCCCCGAGGGGAGCCTGCTTCTCCCTCTGTCTCTGCCTCTCTCTCTGTCTCTCAGGAATAAATAAATAAAATCTTTTTTTAAAAAAACCATAACCACCCCTTAAATTTGTAGGACACATGTAAGGACCTTTATGCCTACTAGCAAATTCGATTTTCACAACACCTCACAAATGGGACTTACACACACATTTTGTTGATAAGAAAACTAAACCTAAGACATGAGACAGGCTTGTCCCAGATGGCCCTCTGGTGTAACAAAGCACCCCAAAATTTTGTCTATTAAAGCAGCAAACATATACTATCCCACACAGTTTCTGAGGATCAGGAATCCAGGAGCAGCTTAGCTGGGTGGCTCTGGCCAGGAACTCATGGGGCTGTGCCCAAGATGCTGAGCGGGGTTGTGGTCTCATCTGAAGGCCCCACCGGGGCTGGAGGATCTGCTTCCAAGGTCACTCGTGGGGCTGCAGGCAGAGGGCCTCCGATCCTTGCCAGGTGGGCCTCTCCAGAGGACAGCTCTCCGTGCCAGCTGGCTTCCCCAAAGTGAGAGATCCAGCTGAAAGCAAGAGCAATGGAGCAGGAGCCAGGGGGGTGCCGCACTGTCTTTTAGAGCCTAGTCTCAGAAGTGGCACACCATCACTTCTGCCTCATTCTGTTGGTCACACAGACCAAGCCTGGTGCAGTGAGGGAGGGGGCTGCACAGGGTGTGAATACCAGGGGGTGGGGATCACTGGGGCCATCTTGGAGGTAGGCAACCATGTCTCCCAGCATCTGTAGCCTCAGCCTTTGGCTCTTGGGATGGGATGGTCGGGGGCTCCCTTTGGGATAGAGTTGCCAAATTTAGCAAATAAAAATACAAGGCGCCTGGATGACTCAGTTGGTTGAGCATCTGACTCTTGATTTCAGCTCAGGTCATGATCTCAGGGTTGTGAGTTTGAGCTCCCATTGGGCTCTGTGCTGGGCATGGAGCCTGCTTAAGATCTTTCTCTGCCACCTCCCCCCAGAATGAAACAAAACAGGATACCCAGTTAAGTTGGAATTTTGGATAAACAATGAATAATTTTTCTTAGTAAGAGTATGTCCCAAATATCATATGGAAACCCTACTTTGGGAAGGAGAATAGAAGCCCAAGAGGGGACACTCCTTGGGGAGGGCTGAGTTCTGGAGCTCTAGGATTGTGTGTGTGACCTGAGGTTGACAAGCTGACCTTTAGTCTTTGTGGGTGTTGACCCTGACACTTCCACCCATCCTCAGTTTCCCCGAGGGACCCAGACAGAGTCACCATGGCAGAAAAGGCTGGGGAAGGCCATTTTGCAACCCTGGCGCTCCCACCCCTGCTGGAAGCCTCTTTCCTTAAGAGGCCTAGAGAGGGAGGTATCCCCACATCAGCCCCAGGGGGGACCCTAGAAGCCCAAGGGTGAGGGGTTGTGGAGAGGAGGGTGGCTGGAGGAACAGGAAAGTGAAGACACAGGATCCCACTGCTCTACCCCCACCTCGGGGAGGGGAGGCAAGAGGCCTCTGCCTTTCTGACTCATCACAGAGGGGTCTTAAAAGGCCAGCCTGAGTGGCTCCTCCCTGGTCCCCTGAGCCAGCCCCCTTTTCCCCCCAAATTGTTCAGCCCCTCCCCTCACCAGCCGATGTCCACTCTCAGACCTGCTTGATGGCTCCTGTCTTTAGCTGCAGAGGATCTGCGGTTGAGGAGTGGGGTTTCTCCCTTCCTCTCTTAATCTCAGGAAAGCCCAGCTCTTCCTGCCTCAGCCTTGCAGGATCAGCTGGACTCAAGCCTCAGGGCCAGAAGCTGGCCGCCCCAGGAAGGACTTGTCCTCCCTCAGACACCCCTGTCCACACAACTACCCCCCCACCTGCTCATCCCTTCCAGGCCAGAGGCCCCACCCGCAGCTGTCTGGGAGCTGGGCCAGGGGGGCAGGGCAGGCCTATTCTAGATGAAGCGCTTGTCCTGCTCGTGGTAGGAAAAGGGGTCCCCGGGGAAGGGCTGAGGTGGAGGCTGGTTGTAGGCGCCCTGCAGGAAGATCCAGGCCGTGCCCACCACCATGATGGGTGTCACCACAAATAGGCAGAGTCGGTCCACTGTGCGGGCCACTCGGTTCCAACAGTCCTTCTCCTGGGGGCAGGTGGAGACAGGGACAGTGGAGTGAGGAAGGCCCACACCCCAGGCTGGGCACCCAATGACAGAGGCATGGCCCTAGTGGATCTGTGGGGGTTGCCTCAAGCAGGGCCCAGGCCCCCCCTGAAGCCAGGGTCTCTATCCAGGAGACCGAGAGCGGGACCACAGCCTCCCTCCTCACCCTGCTGCAGGGCTCCAGGGCCTGAGGAAGAGCTGGGGGGCCCGGAGTCTCTCTCAGGGGTCTAAGGAGGGTAAACTGTCCCCCCTCCCTTGTCCCCCCTCCCAGCCTCTCATCTCTGTGCTAGCCCATATGTGAACCTGCAAACAGTTCCCCTTTCTCAAGAGAGAAGTTTTAAAAGTTGTATCACATTGAACAATCACCTAAGGCTGCCTTTTACATGTCTGCTTATGGGGGCGCCTGGGCGGCTCAGTGGGTTCAGCACCTGCCTTTGGCTCAGGTCATGATCTCGGGGTCCTGGGATGGAGCCCCGCGACGGGCTCTCTGCCCAGCCTAGAGTCTGCTGCTCCCTCTCCCCCTTCCTCTGTGCTCTCTCTCTCTCTCAAATAAATAAATAAAATCTTAAAAAGAAAATAAATGTCTGCTTATGTCTGGAGTATCAGACTTGACGTTGAGCAGGGACAGGAAATGATTGACCACTGGGACAGAAGGGCCCCTAAGGGAACTGTAGGCCTGCAGCTATGCCTGGGTGTGCGCCCTGGGCACTGAGCCCTGCCCGAGGGGCTCTGCCTCCTGGGGGGCCCTGGAGTCTGCACCCACAGTGGACTCCATCTAAGTGGGTGTGTGTCTCCGAGGGGAACCCAGCTGCCTTTCGACGGGATACACCCTATGTGCCCGGCGATCCTGTGGCTACACACCTCGTTGTAATCGTTCTGGTCCTTCATGTGGTTGACGATGAAGTTGGCCCCATCCACAGCTGGCTTCAGCTCACTGAAGAGCTCCTGCTGGGCTTGCTCGGAGCCTGCGGGGGGCCGGCCTGCGGACACCGGGCCAGGGGCGGGCATGAGGCCTGCCCCCAGCCCACCTCCCGTGAATGGGCCAAACTCCCAAGCCACCGGGGGACCCACGTGCAGTGGTGGGGCGCCGGGCCAGCCCGTGCCGCTCGGACTGCTTCTCAAACATGAGGTCACTTCGGGACTTGAGCAAGAAGTACTCCTCAGCCTTCGAGATGTAGCCCAGGGAGCTGCTCCTCCGGACGAGAGCCCCTGGGCTGGGCCCATCCTCTGCTGGGCGGGACATGTGTAGGAGTTCCGGCAGGGTCTCCAGGAAGAGCTGCGGCAGGTTGGGGGACACAAGGAGGCTATTTTACAGACATGGGGTCACCTTTACACGTCAAAACTGCTGTGACTAAGTTCCTGGCTCCACAAAGTACTCCTGAGTCTGATGCTGTCACTGATTCCCCCGATCCCCTACTGAGGGACACTTAGTTTGCTTCCAACTCTCCCCTATTGCTCAGCTCACGGCACACAGCAGAACTCATTCTCGGAAAAACAAACAAGTAAGAAAAATCCCCCAAATGCTGAGCGCTCTTCTATACTAATGACCCAACAAGTTGCTAAAGCACCCTCAGCCATCCCAGAACTGCTAGCAGCCCTGCAGTGGCCCAGAGTCAAGGACACCCCCTCCTGGGCACGCCGTCCCCACATTCCTCGCCTTCTTTTTAATTGAGGTATAGCAAACATAACAGTCAAATGAACTGATCTTAAGTGTAGAGCTAGATGAATTTTTACAGATGCATTCAACTGTGTAAACATCCCCCCAGATGAGATCTCAAACACTATCTCGAAGGTCTCCTCGTGCCTCCTCCGGTCACTTCCTACCCACCCCCCGGGGTAACCACAGTCTTGATTTCTATCACTAAAGGCTGGTTTTGCCTGTCCTTGAACTTCATAGAGAGGAAACTGTGCAGCTTCTGCTCATTTGTGCCTGGCTCCTTTCAAGCAGCAGCGCGTTGGGAGGGTCATCCACGTGGTGTGGGCAGCAGCCCGGGGCACTTTTGCCATGCAGGGTGGCACTCCCCCGTGCAAGGATATGCAGGGTCTCTCCCTGCCCTCCTGTAGATGGACAGCTGGACAGTCTCCAGCTTTTGGCCTAGAGCCCTCACCTTCTTGACCCCCTCAGACAGCACGTGGGTGCTGGGTGTGCGAAAGTGGATGTTGAGCACGATGACACAGATCACCACGACCATGGTCACCAGCACCATGCCGAAGAGCAGGAACCTGTAGGCACACGCTCAGCCTGGAGCCCGTGGGGCATGGCGGGGCACAGTGGGGTGTGGCAGGGCAGGGTGGGGCGAGGCAGGGGGAGGTGGGGGAGACGCAGAGTGGCACGGCTGTCACTCACTTGCCGATGAGGGGGATGGCCATGGACGTGGCGGGCAGCCGCTTGGAGATGAGCAGCAGGAAGACGGATTGAGCCAGGAGCACTGAGATGGCCATTGAGGTCTTCTCGCCACCTGGGGGAGGCCAGACTTAGCTGCTACCTCTGGCCTTGGGCCCAGGGGCTCCCCCTGCGCCCCTTGCACCACTGTTCACAAAGCCACAGTGCCCTGATTAACATCATGGGCTATGGAGCCAGAGCACCTGGGTTCAAGTCCTAGCTCTGCCATTTACTGGCTGGGAGACCTTAGGCAATCAGCCTGACCTCTCTGTGCCTCAGTTTTCACAACTGCTAAATGTTGTGAGGACCAAGTGAGAGAGTGAGTGTTAAACGTTCATCACGCTGCCCGGCACGGGGCAAGTGCTCAATGATCACCAGCTGTCACCGTTAGCCAGCTCCCTGCCACTCCACCCTCCAAAAATCACCCCTGTACGGAAAGTTCCAGGGCATCTTCGTAGCATCAATATCTCACCAACTCTTAGTCCTCCCCTCAGAGACCCCGACCTGCATTGCCTGGCTCTTCCCACTCGAGCTCCTGAGCTTGCTGTGCGGGGGTCACTGTGGTCACAGGCCCACAGCCCTGCCCCAGGGCCCTTTCTCTACCTGAAGAGTGCCTCCCCACCCATCTCCAGCTCAAGCACCACCTCCTCCAGGAAAGCTTCCCCCATTTTACTCTCCCTGGGGCGGTGCTCCTAGTCCTCTGGTTTCTACAATCTCTGCCAGCAGCAGAGGTCGGATCACATTTGTCCCCGGGGACTCACTACATCTTGCTTGTAGTAAATATTCTGGAACTATAGTGAAACCAAGTAACATAGGTTACACATGGCCTTCTAGAACCAGGTGAGCATAGATTGCATGCCTCCACACCTGGCTTCCTAGAGATCTTCCTAGACATGCCATCACCCACTCACTGGTTCAAAGTGGAGGGCCTTCTGTGTGCCAGGCCCGTGGTCACACATGGTGACCAGGACAGAGGGACAGTCTAGTGCTTCTCCCTGGGTCCTTGGGAAGCCCCACTGTGAGAAGCAGAAGCAGGATCCCAGAGGGACAGACACCCTCCACCCCCCGTCCCCAGGGCCCTGTCCACCTGGGGATGTAGACAGGGTCACAAAACCCTCCACTTGGCTGGCCACATGTCTCTCATGCCTGGACCCTGGGCAGGGAGCCCCAGGCGTGGCGACCCCCTTGTGGCTCCCAGGAGGAAGTGAGGAGAGGGCTGGGGAAGCCAATGCTCAGATGCCCTCAGGGGAGAGGGAGGGGCTGCCCCAGGTGGCCAAGGAGCTGGGACAGGCTCTGAGGCTCACTGTCAGCCGGCAGGTAGAAGACCAGGTTGATCATGAAGGAGATGAGCACACAGGGCACCAGGATGTTGATGACATAGAAGAGGGGCTTGCGGCGGATGATGAGGTAAAATGTCACATCCTGGTGGCCGGGACTGTCCAGTGGGATGCTGGGGTCCACGTTGATCCTGGCTGGCCGGTGCACTATCTCCCATTCCCCGTTCTCTGAGGGTGGCAGAAGGATGCCTTGGTGTCAGGTCAGGGGGCTGGGGGGGCCTTGGGGCAGGGTGGGGGCCGGATGGAGTGAGCCAGCCCGAGGGGGCACCCAGGGGAGAGCTCAGATTCTGTTTGTGGGTGTCTCCCTGGGGAAATCTGCAAGAGGGAAATTCTCTTCTGGGAGTTTTTTTTTTTTTTTCCTTCTTCTTCTAAAACAGGGGCACGCAGGGGGCACCCAGGGGAGAGCTCAGATTCTGTTTGTGGGTGTCTTTCCCTGGGGAAATCTGCAAGAGGGAAATTCTCTTCTGGGAGTTTTTTTTTTTTTTTTCCTTCTTCTAAAACAGAGAAGCTGAGGCCACATATGGTTCAAATAAGTCTTAGAGATAAGGGGATGCAGTGAGATCAACACCTCCCCCTCCACGCGGCTGTGATGTCACAGCCTTGGGACCAGTGTGACGGAAGTCTCCTCCGATGGACAGGGGCATGTGGGGGGGGCATAGAAGATCTGAGTCCGATCACAGGGGTGGAGGCGTTGGGAGGGGGTGACATACACACTAGGATGCCCGCTAAAGCCCCAACCACACCCCTGGGCTTACTGGGAACAGAAGTCTGACTACCCTTCTCATCGATCAGCTACAACCATCCCCAGAGACCCTGTCCAGACCCGGGAGGATCTCTTGGCCTGGGCAGGGGAAGGGGTGGGGTGCTGGCACCTGTCTCTGCCTTTGGGACACAATCCCCTCCGTATGGACTTCTTTTCCCTTCAACGTGCTAGATTTGTGTCGGTAGGTATGTCCGCGTGTGCTTCTCTTTGGGTGCCCATCTGGGTCTCTCTGCCCGTCTGGGTGCCTGTAGGCCCATGTTCCAGGTGTGTGTGCGCACGCGTGCATCAGGACGGGAGTGTGTCTGAGCCCCCCCCCCCCCCCCCCACGCCTCGCCCATCCGCAGAGGCTCCTGCCGACACCTGTGAAGCCCTCAGGGTCGATGATGATCCACTCCACCGGATAGAAGCGGCCCTCTTCTTCCTCCTGCTTCAGACTCAGGGTGATCTCCTTGGCTGTGTACTTGAGGGAACTGGGGAGGGCAGTGGGTAGAGGGGGGTCATCAGTGCTGGGCTGCGGCCACCGAGGGGGGGCAGGGGGGAAGGCTAGCCGAGGAGGTCCGTGGTCAGGCGGGTGCAGGGAAGCTCTAAACAGGACAGAGCAGGGGCCTCTCTGCACCTCCCCCAGCCCCTGGTGGTGGGCCCTGGAGTGCGGGGTGGCTGGACAAGTGGGTGCACCTGAACTTGAGGGAGCAGTTCTGCCAGTCAAAGGGGAAGTAGGTGACAGAGATGGGGCAGGAGGAGCAGAAGATGGCAGGCGGAAGCCAGTACACGTAGCCCGAGGGGTAGATGAGCACGTTGCAGGAGTAGGAAATCTGGAAGGAGCCGTCATTGCTGAGGGACAAGGACAAGGGCCACGGTGAATGCCGGCCAGCTTGGAACCGGTAGGGGTGGGGGAGGCAGAGTGGGGAGGGGATGCCAGGGAGGCCTGCGGCTCAACTTGTTCTCTAGCACAATCTCTGGGAGCCACAGCATGTCAGGCGGCAGGCGCAGGACACTGATGTTTCCAAAGTCTTTAGCGTTCCACTGCAGCCGGCTGTCTGTCCAGCCCTGGAAGCCCAAAAGGTGTGTCAGCAGTGGGCTCCGCCGTTGCCCAAGCCCCCCACCCTCCTCACGTCCCTGGGGAAAGACTGGAAAGGGTCTGGGAGCTGTGACAAAGAGGCTTAGGGAGCTGAGTCCAGAGATAGGACTCAGGTCTGTCATGCACAGTTGTGTAGAATGTACACTGCACAACAAAGGGAGCCTATTTCCACTGTGGACATAGAAAATGTACGTCTGTCTTATGAACTGCTGACAGGTGGCAGAAGAGTGTCTTTTAATAAAATCAGGATATTGTGATAACTTTCCCATACATGAAGAATCCCAATCTACCAGAAGTCTCTATCTGAGCTAGTGGCCGTACAAGGTGATGGGAAGGGCAGCTGGGCCTGCGGTAGGAGCCAGCTCCTCCTGGAGGACAGGCTGATCCCCTCCCGGAGATGCCCAAGCAAAAGGGAGCATAGGGGAGCCTGGGCCCTGCACCCTTACCCACCCCCCTCCCCGCCCCCAGCCCTGAGTGGGGTATTCTTACGTGCTCAATCCACACGTTAGTGGTCAGGGTCTCTTCTACTTCTTTCTGTAATCACACAAGACACCTGTCCCCCAGGGCCCACATGGTTCTTTCACCTGCGCACATTCACCAGGCACCTATGCCTGGCTGCCACCCAGGGGAAACCATGGCAGTTGGCCTGACTCCTGCAGCAAGCACTCACAGTCAGGAAGGGGTGGGCAGACCAAGGAGCAGTGTGTCATGGGTCCGATGCGGGGCACCCCCCAGAACTGAGGCTGGAGGGGAAGAGGCATCAGCCCAAGACCTGTGGGCGGCATTGAGCGTGCAGAGCGCTGGAGCATGCTTCCCTGGGAGAGGAGCTACCATAGGCCAGGCTGGCACCCAGGTCCCTCCACGTCCGTCCCAGTCCGGGAGACAGTCAGGCCTGCAGGAGGCTGTCCCTGGCCTCCTGCCCCCCAGCCCAGCCACCGAGGGGCCTCTCACCAGGGAGATGAGGTTGGAGAGCGTCAGGGCCAGGGAGACCTCCACACTCTCTTCCTTGTGCGCCACAGGCCGGAGCTCCTTGTTGTAACCTTTCTCTTCAAACAGGTAGCGGATGAGTCTCTCCTCCTCGTTCAGACCCCAGCTGCCTGGGGAGGGGTAGGGATAGGGACGAGGTGCTGGGAGTGGGGGCCAGGAAGGGAGCTGCCCTGAAATCCTGCTGGGCCACCGGGCTGGGCTCCGCTGGGGGATCCAACCACTCCCCAGGAAGGGGGCTTGGTGGTCAGCCCCTCCAGGGGGAAATGGCAGTGGGGGTGGGGAGTTGGGCCTGATGTGCCAGGGAGGAGGTTAAGGAGGGAACCATGCAGTGGGAGCCCTGGATGAGAGTCCTGAGGGACCCTTCAGGGCAGGGTGATGTCCACTCTTACCACACACGACCAGTATAGCCAGCAGCCCCAACGTTAACACGGGCCCCTCCATCCTGTCCCTCTGACTGGGTCTTGTGGCTTCTGCCCCTCCAGTCTACAGGGCTGGGGAATGTGGGTGGGTAGGAGAAGGGACAGGTGCAGGGTGGGGGGGGGGTGCAAAGGGAGGAGGCATCCGGAAACGCAATCTGACACCTCTGGGCATGGCTGTGGGATATAAATCCTAAGGCAGGTGGTGATGAGGGGGTGGGGACAGGGACTGGCTGCCAGGCAGGAGCCCAAGGACAGGAGGCAAAGATCCCAGGCTGGAACTCCCCACAGCTAGCGGCAGGGGTGGGGGCTGGGTAGAGCACTGGACACTGGGGGCAGCACTGGTCAGCCAGGGATAGGGGAGTGGCGACAGGTCAGCTGTTGCTGTTTCTTGGGGGGAAACAAGAACGTGGAAATGGGGACTTAGCAGCCTCTCTCCAGTGTCTTTGTGACCTCTGCCAACTGCTGTTGGAGGCTGGGCCCTGCTTGGCCCTGTCCAATGCCCCCCCCCCCCCACCCGGTTCTCATCCCAAGAAAGCTCCAGAGTTATTGCTGTAGATCATAAATAATGTTTATTAAAGCAGCTGTGATTTTCTGATGGCACATCCGGGAAGACACATGGGCCCTGGTCCCCCACCCCACACACCCAGCCCACTGTGGCCGTGACACTTTGTCATCACAGGAGCCTCCCAGAGTGGTAGGTCCCCACCAGGGGTTGGGGGCCCAGACGTGGCTCATGGCCCCCTGGCTGGAGAAATCTGAGGACTGAGTGAGTGATGCCCCTTGGTCCCCAGCCCCTGTCTCTGCCTTGCTCCCATCTGGGATCCCTCTGCCTCCGCCAGGGCGGCCAAGCGGAAGGCCTGCAAGGCTTGTACCAGCAACCGGGGGAGGCTGCGGGCCATCGTGGCTGGCTCCAGGCCTACCAGGCCACCAAAGACCACATGCTGGCCCCCCAAGCCTGCCCGTACCCATGCTCGGAAGAGGCCAGTCAGTGTCTTGGAGCCCAGATCGGCCAGGACCTGCAGAAGGAGGAGGGAGCTCAGGGTCCCACAACCCTGCTCTTGGGCCCCCTACTCCCAAAGCCTGCACACTTCCTGCTCACTTGGATATCCCCCACACATGCCCTTCCACTCACACCCCCTCCCAGACCTTCCTATCCAGCCAGCACCTCCTCTTACATACAACTGCTCTCCCCACCCCTTGCCTCCAAGACACCCCAAGTGGCTGGAGGTCCTGCCTCCTGCTGTGGAGGGTGCCCGTTCTGTCCCCTACCCATCAGGGCTGACCCAGGTCAGCCTCCGGAGGCCACTGTGAGTGAATATGGGAACCTACCTCCTGAAAGTCCATGGCCAAGTGCTCTGATGGAACCTGTAGGATCCAGGCATGGGTGCCCTGAAGGGTGGTCAACTTCTGTCGCAGGCCTTCCAGCCCAGGGCAGCCTGCGGGAAGGAGAGAGGCCCTGGGAATAGCCAAAAACGGATACCAGCAAGGATCTGGGCGTGGGATGCCCACCAGGACCTCGAGATGGCCTCCCAGTGGGCAGATTTCTCCTCATGTGACAGATGGGAAACTGAGGATCAGAGAGGTTAAGTGGCAACCCAAAGCAGATGGCCTCTGTGGACACTGAGGGGGGCCCAGAGCCACAAGTCCCCCCAAAGAGTCACCCTGCCTACTGCGTGGCGGGGGCGGGGGGTCAGGTGGGGAGAGCCAGCGGGCCTGGTGGCCCCAAGAATCCCCCCAGGCAGGGCCTCGCCAGCCCTTGGTCGGCCTCCCCCCACCACACCCCGCCCCGCAAAGGCCGGCAGGGGGCGTCCTCACCGTTCGCTTCCTCGCGCTGCTCCGGCCTCCGCTTCGGGAACCGAGCGCCGGCAGCCCGCGATCCTGGGGAGACGCAGGGTTAGGGGGTGGCCTGCGCCGCGCAGCTGGCGGGGCGGGGCGCGGGGGCCGGAATGTGACGGCGGGGTACCTGGGTGCAGCCGCTGCTCGCGGGCGGGGTGCCTGGGAGGCTCCAGGAGCGCCAGGGCGGGGCGCGCCAGGAAGGGGGCCAGGCGCCGCATCCCCGGGCTCGGGCCGAGCAGCTCCTGAGCGCCCCGCAGCAGGCCCAGCAGGGTGTGCGCCAGCGAGCGCAGCTCTGCGGGCGGGACAAGGTCCGAGCGACGGTCAGGCGCGGGCCAGGCCCTCCCCGTCCCCCCGGCCCAGCCCTGGGGACCGGACTGACCGCATCGCCTCCGGCGCTGCAGGCACTGCTGCTGCGCCAGCCGCGCACAGGCGGCCGCGGGCCCGGGGCACAGGCGCGCGTAGAAGGCGCAGGGCGCGGCGGCGTCGGCCAGCGGCTCCCCCGGCGGGTCCCAGGCCAGCAGCTCCCTGCAGCTGGGCTCCCGGCTGGAGGGGGGTGCTGCGGCGGGGGGGGGGCGGTCAACTCAGTCCCGGCTTTGGGCCGTAGCCCCCGCAGCCTCCCCCGCAGGGAGACCAGCTTTCCCGGCGGCGGGGATGAAGATACTCCCGGGAGAGGTGAATGGGAACGGGGTGCTCACCGCTCATCTGCTCCTGGAGCCAGTCTCTGAACACGGCCACACGAGTGTAGACCCCGGGCTTCCCTGGCTCTCCGCATCCGTCCCCCCAGGAGGTGACTCCGTACAGGACCTCCCTGGGCTGGGGGCCAGGCTCAGAACAGGTCAGGGGGCCTCCGGAGTCACCCTGCGGGGACCCGAGCCAAAGGGGAGGTACTACATTGACCTGCCCCTCTCATATGCCCCTGACCCTTGGCAGGGTAAGGCAGCTCCGGGCTCTCTGGAGTTATTACTTTTGTACCCATTTTAGCAATGGGGACACAGATGCTCAGACAAGTTGAGTGACAGCCTGACTGTGGAAGGAAAGAAGCTGTCCTGTCCCTGGGGGCAGCCCACCCAGCATCCTGCGACCAGTCAGGGCTCATACCTGGCATGAGTCGATGCCCCCGGCCAGGTAGCCGGCACAGAGCATGCTGCTGGGGTGCAGCTCGGGCCCCAGCGCCCTTTTGCAGGTGTCAGCGCTGAGCAGGGGCACTCGCGCCTCCCTCACCGCCTCGGCCTCAGGCCCGTCTACAGGGAAGCGGTGGAGGGGGCTCAGGCCCACAGGGCAGGGGCCTAACTTCCAGGGTCCCTCCCTCCCCCTCCCCCTCCTCGATTCCTCCCCCTTTGCAAGATCAGGAAGCATTTTGCGAAGGCAGTTGGAGGTGGGTGGGATTCCCTACACCCCGCTTTCCTGAACTCCATCACCCCCGCCACCCCCCCCCCAATTCTTCCCACTCACGCTCACCCAGGCCCGGGCCTGCCCCATACCTTCGAAGAGGGCCCCCCAGCCCGCGATGGCGCAAGCCGTGCCGGCTGGGGGCTCCCGGGGACCCTGGGGCAGGCACACGGGGCGCACCGCCCCCGCCCGGCTCACCGGCGTCCACAGCTGCACCAGGGCCAGGTCGTTGTGGAAGGTCCGCGGGTCGAACTGCGGAGTGGGTGGCGGCGCAATGTCAGCGAAGCGTGGGGTAGGGGCGCTGTTCCCACCTCAGAGCCTGGGGTCTCCCGTCTCACCTTGGGGTGGGGCAAGATGCGGTTCACCGGCACCTCCTCCGCTTGCTCCCCCCGGGGGCCCTCGGCCAGCGTCACCGTCCACAGAAGCTCGTTCGGGGCGCTGCGGGGCGAGCGGCAGGTGATGCGCAGGACCGGGGTGCCCCTGCCCTCCGCCCACCGGCACCTCCCGCCTGCCGGGCTCTTCCTCCGCCGTGGCTCGCGGGCCAGGGAGGGGGCCGGGGAGGGGCGGCGGTCCCCAGGCGGCCCCCACGAGCCCCAGCCCCCTTTCCGCGCCCCGGCTGGGCGCCTCGAGCCGGGAGCCGGGGAGGGCGGTGGCCGCCGCCAGGAGGCAGCAGAGACCAGCCCTCGCGCGGGGCGCCCGCCCGGCGACCCCGGAAGAGTCGGAGGGCGCGCGGGGACGTGGGCTGGCCGCGGGGGGGGGGGGGCACGTACCCCGCGAAGCAGTGCGCCGCGGTGAGCACCCAGGACGCCGCCACCAGGACGCCGCCGCACAGAGGCTGCCCCCCGAGGTGCAGCCGCACCAGCCAGGGCCAGGCCCCGGGGGGCGCAGCGCTACCCCCCACAATGCGGCCGTGGGCACGGGTCACGTTGACAGTGCTCGGGCGCCTCTCGCCGCACGGCCCTGGAAAGGTGGCATCGGCGTCACAAGGGACAAGTCCTGGCCGCCTTCACCATCGAGGCCCCTACGGGTTCGCCCTGCCCCCGCCCTGCCCCCTCGTGCCCTTTCAGCCTCACCTGGCTCTGCTGGATCTTGGAGGAGGGGAGCCTGAGGCCTAGAACGCCAGGGTCCTGCTGAGACATAGACCTTTGAGCCTCCCACCCTTCCTGCACCCAGGCAGAGCCGGGCCACCTCCCTGCCCTGGGGCTCCCCTCTGTGACTCCACCCGGAGCAGTCAGGGTCTAGTCAGCAGCCATAAACTTCTCACTATTCAGCTAACGAGCCCAGACTCTTCCTGCCCTCCTGCCTTTGCAAATGCTGTGCCCTATGCCTGGAGTGCCCTTCCCACTCGGAGAGACCTTCATCAGCCCGGTGGCAGCCCCACCTACTTTCTGTCCCCAAGTCAAATGTGAAGGGAAGGGATGGGGTGGGCAGGCGATCCGGCCACGGAAGTCCCTGCGAGCTCACCGGGGCATGGGATGGTGTGGTTGGCACAACCTCTGCACTCGTGCAGTCTGTGCTGGATCTCCATTGCCACTCGATTCACTGCCCACTGGGCGCTCCTCTGGGCAGCCTGCAATGCTTTCGTGCCCTGGGCTGACAGAGCTGCTGGGACACGGGGCACAAGTCATGTGTGGTTGGGGAAGAGTCTCAGGCTCCAGCCCCCAGGCCTGCCTTGGGAGAAGCAGGTGGGGGCCCGGGAGCACCAGGGCAGAATGGGGAGGAGAGGGAGCCCCGGGACCCAAGGGCCCAGCACTCAGAGCAGATGGTCCCAGATTCTCAACCCAAGAGCTCTCTGTAATTCAGCTGAGCTGGGCTGGAATCTTTGAAAAGGGACTTTCCTTAAAAACCTTGAAGGAAAACAGCACCCCAAAGGTCGAGACAGCACAAAACTCAGGATTTTCGACAAAATTATTGTGGTCAAGCCGCCCACCTTTGGGCCCAGATAGCCAAGGAGATGCCACCCTGAACCCTTCCTCCTGCTGAACCCGGAATCTTCCCCAAAGCACACCCTTTGGTGGTACTTGCCAGGTCCCCTTCTCTCCGCACACTTGTCCTCCCCGTTTCTCTCCCACCTGTGCCTCAGTTCCTGGCCCCTTCTCCCGGCAGGGTGGGCAGAAGGGACCAAAGGGCCCAACGAGTGGGAGCTGGCCAGGTCACACTCCCTGCCCTGGACCCATTTCCTCTGTGTTCCTCCCACCTCGGCCGCCCCCTCAGACCAGCCCAGGCTCACCTTGCAGGGTGCTGGGGGGTAGGCGCATATACAGGGGGTGCCCATAGGCAGACCATGGGTCTGGGAGGGGCAGCAGCAGCAGCAGCAGCAGCACGGGAAGCAGCATGATGACTGGGAGCCGGGGCGACCCTGGCCCTTTTCCCCCTTGGGGTCCACCCTGCAGGTGCTAATCCTTTGGTGGCTGCCTCCCACTGCCTTTCTGCCCCTGGGCACTGGATTCTTGTCCCTCAAATCATCTGACTGTTCCCGCCCTTCAAAATCACCCACCTTCCTCAGTTGGTCCCTCACCTGGCCCTTAACTCCCCGGAGCCCACAGGGGAATGGGGCTTGGGGGGCTATATAGAGGACAGACTGGGGGGGTACTCGGGAGGGGGGCCAGGGTTGGGGGAGGGATCGGGGTAGTGGGCTCGACCCTCACCTTTGAAGTTTCATAGTCCCGGCTCTGAGGCCCCCCTTCTGTCAAAGGAGCCCTTGTTTCTGCGGCTCCATCAAAGGGGCCTGGACAGGCCAGAAGAGCTGACGGTTGGGCTGGGGGCCAGGCAGAGGGGGGCCAGTGGGTAGGGGTTGGCCCTGTCTCCAGGGCTCAGATGGGGGGGGGATTCCCATCTGCCTCTATTCCCTGAGGAGTTTATGGCTATGCTGGGGGCAGATACTCCTGGAGGGAGGAGGGCAGGGGGTGTCTGAGGGTCCTTGGCAGCCCCACCCCCCGAGGAGGTGCCCGAGCTCCCGGCCCCTCTGCCCCTAATTGCTTGGCAGCGTCTCTCCCCCATGTAGCCATTTCTAAAGATGATCAAAGCGCCCTAATTAGCGCCGTAATTGCCGCACTGGGGGTAGTGGGGTGGGAAGAGGCAAAGGCAGGCCCCGAGAGGAAGGCGGACATGAAAGGCCCCACCAGTGGCCCAGTTTGGGTCGGACAGGCCCCAGCAGCTTCTGACGCTCTCCCAGACCCCCTGCCCCTATGCAGAGCTCGCTCGGCCTGTCCAGCATTGTTCTCAGTTGCTATGACCCTGATCTGGCAGGAGGGAATCTTCTGGAATTTCATGGGAAGGGCCCCAAATGAGCAGCTCTCCTGGGAGCTCCCACCTGGGGCAGAGAGGAGGTGCCCTTCTGCCCCACAGAATGTCCTGGGACAAAAAAAAAAGAGAGAGAGAGAGAGAGCGAGGATCTTGGCACCCCAATTCATGTTGGTGACCCAGGGTGGCTTTGGCAGGCCTGGTGCCTTCCCAGAGCAGATCCTGTCAGGACATTCCTCTCCCCCCACCCCAACATATTGTCCTTTCTTTTCCAGCCCTTGCTCCTTCTGTGCAGATGGTCAAGCCTCTGATGGGAGCCTGCCCCCCTTCATAAGACAGAGCCCCAGACCTGCAGAGAGAGCCTGGGTCTCAGGGGTGATGGGTGAGACTTGGGGAGCAGGGTGGGGTCAGTCAGATCCAGCAGCTTCTCCGGCCTCTTCCTTCTATGCCACTGGGCAGCAGAGAATGTGCACGACCTCTTTGTCCTCGCTGAGACTCTCTTCCCCTGTGATCACCGAGATGTCATCATCATTTTGGTTCTCCCTTCCCTCTCTGGGCCCTGGCCACAAAGAAGCTTGTGGAACTCTTCCAACTCCATTGGAGGTTGCCACCCATCCGGTGGTGTGCTGGGAGTCAGATCATACTGGCTCCTGAGAGCTGAAGATTGGCATCTCTTCCCAGGTCTGCCCTGGGTGACTTCACATGGGGAGCTTGAAACCAGCCACAGTGGGAGCATACACCACGGGAATCAGCACGCGCTGTAAATCAGAGCCCCCCTGCCTTCCGCGCCTGCCCCAAGAGCCAGCTCAACATTACGCAGCCCACCAGTGTATATGCCTCCCTTCCCCTGCCTCGTTGCCACCGCACCTCACGAAGACAGTACCTCTGGTTCAGGAGTGCATGAGATGGTGTCTGACTGTGGGTTATTGTGAGTGAATATTGTAAAGCTGGAAGTCACCCATTTGCATCTGAATATCCCTCTAGAAAGGATGTATATCTAGATAGGGTTTATCTTTTTTTTATCCATGATCTCAAATTTTTGGCAGAGAGGGTGTTAATACGGCCTGTACTTGAGGTATAAACAGAAGTTTGAAAAAGCTTCCCAAGGGAATTACCTGTGGTTCCAAGAAAGAGCCAGCGGGGTAGGGGGCCCAGAAAGCAGAGAAGGTGGGTGGAGAGCCTCACAAGCGTCTGGGCGACAGGCCGATGCTTCGGGCCATGGGTGGGGGGGGGCTGGCATCCAAACTAGAGGGATTAAGCCTGGAGTGTGCCCCACAAACCAGAGGCCTTGGGGAATTCCTCAAGGAGGAGCACACTGCTTGCATGTTGGGCACCTCAGTCCCTTGGCCAAGTGAGGCCGTTGGGAGGCAAAGCCAGGCGGGCCAGGCCAGAGCCTTCAAGGCATGCCGTGGGAGGAATAGAAAGACCTAGAGCTGCTGGTCTGCTTACTGCCCCTCCTGCCCCAGCTCTCCTCAGGGTGAGAACCCTCCTGCTGCCAAAGAAAACAAGGGGCCTCACAGCATGGATTGTGAGTCATTCCTCCCCAATCCCGGCCCCCTTTCCTCTGCCACTTCCTGTGACCAGGGCCAGCCTGGGCTCTCTCCGCTCCCGCACCTGCACCCCAGCACCCCAAGTGCCGTCAGCTTCATCCACTTCCTCAGGCCACCTCTTGAGAACCCGGCCTAAATCCATGTTGCATGCAACTATTTTGTGTATGATTAGTGATTGGTCCTCTTGCTCCTCAGTGGTCTCTCCCACTGGAATGGCGGCCCACCCCGCCACTCCTCCTCCTCCCTTCTGGCAGCTTCTTCGGAGCAGTCGCTTCTCTGTGGCAGGCTGTCTGGTGGGGTCTGGCCGGTTCCGAGGGGCTCAGCATCCACAGGCTGGTTGAGTGGCCATCCCCCCAGACCTCCTTCCCACTGCAGGGCTCACTGCTGGCCCCTCAGACCCACATCCTCCCCACAGGCCCTTGCCCACATGCAGAGGAAAAACGTCTGAGGCTGGGGAGGTGGCATGGGTCGGTGAGAGCCGTGGGGCTGTCACGGGGCTGGGGGAGAGAGCCTCTTCCCTCATTTCTGGAGCAGAGCTGGAAGGAGGAACAGGGTCCCCAGAGGGATGAAGGAATCCCTTACCCAGGAATCAGGGGAGCTGGCAGGAGGGAGAGGCTGGCATTTCAGCGTCCCATTGGGGTTCAGCTTAGCAAGAGGACTCACTGAGCTGCTGGGGGACTCCCGGCGGAACAGCGGGGTGGGGGCTGCTGAGTGAGGAGAGGCTGATACCCCCACCCTGAGGTTCCCGGGCCCTCAGAATTTACAGAAGGTAATGTCACCTACACCCGCAGGCCGGAGAGTTGACCCCCGAGTGTGGATGAATCTGTGGCTTCAGGCTTCTGGGGACCATGTTGCAGCATTAGGTGCAAAGCGCGGTGCGACGCGGTGCTGCCAGCAGTACACTTCCGTGACATCCCTGTCGGCAGGCAGGACTGGCTCCGGAATTTGCATGGGTCCTGGTGCAAAATGAAAACAGGGCCCCTTGTTCAACAATGATCAAGAATGTCAAGACCACATTAAGCCAAATGTGGGGTTTTGCTGAGCACGGGGCCCTGTGCCCAGGGGAGTGCCCCAAGTGACTCCATTGGCGGGCAACTTAGACCCCTGTGGTACTGCTCACAGAAAAGGTGTTGTGGGGGCACCCGGGGGGCTCAGTCAGTTAAGCATCTGCCTTCAGCTCAGGTCACCATCTCAGGTCATGATTTTAGGGTCCCGGGATCGAGCCCCATGTCAGATTCCCTGCTCAGTGGGGAATCTGCTTCTCCCTCTGTCTCTGTCCTGCCCCCCCATTTGTGCTTCTCTCTCTGTCTCAAATAAATAAATAAAATCTTAAAAAAAAAAGAAAAGGTGCTGTGGTTTTGGGGCTCCCCGGCCCACGCACATCAGGAGCTGGTGCCCCTTTCTCTCTCCCTACACAGCAGTGCAGAACTGAGGGTGAGGGGAGCCCCCCCGCACAGCCTCCCACCCCCATAGAGCTTCTGAAGCTCCACCTGAGCACAGGGAGGTGACAAAAGTTTTGCATCAAGCAAGAAACTAAGAAACCAGAGTTTCACTGGGCAATGCCCAGAAAGAGATTTTTAAAAAAATTTATTTGTTTGACAGCACGAGAGAACTAGCTCACAAGCAGGGGGAGGGGCTGAGGGAGAGGGAGAAGCAGGCTCCCTGCTCAGCTCCCTCCCTATGTGGGACCTGATCCCAGGACCTGGGGATCATGACCTGAGCTGAAGGCAGAGGCTTAACTGACTGAGCCACCCTGGCGTCCTGAAAGAGAAGATTCTAACCTGGCAGGTGGAGAAGGCTCAGAATCTCCAGTAGGAAAGCTGCCTCTGCCCAGCACAGCCAAGGCAGAGCCTGGAAAATGAAATCACTTCAAGTCTATTTCCCCAGGAGTCGAGACTCCCCGATAATCTGGTTAGAGCCATCTGCGTTGTGAGCTTGGTTACTTGTCTCTGTGCTGCCAGGGAGCAGGGCTTTGTGTTCGTATGTTGGTGTCCCCATTACCCAGAACGGAGCCTGACACCCTATATTTGCTAAACAGCTGAGGAAATGAAGGATCAGTACCGGCCCCTCTTCCGGCTCCAGAGCTGAAGTCTCTGCCTCTTGCAAGTCAACCTCAATCTGTCCAGAGCAGTCCTGGGGTCTCCTGCTCCCCTGCCCCGTGCAGGGGCTGGGGCCGGGTCCGCTGCCCCTTCCTCCTCACACCCATGTCCTGGCTGTGCAGTGCTGCTCTTCTCCCTGGAGTGTGGGTGTGAGAGGTGACATCTTCTGGGTGTCTGATCATGGTCGGTGATCTTGGGGACCAGCAGAGCTGGGGTCTTCCCTCTTCTGCCCTTCCTGTGTCCTTTCCTCTTTGCTGCTCTGTTTTGGGGGGTGGGAGGAGCAGTGTGACTGTCCGGGGTGAAGGAGGGATCCCAAAGGGACAGGAGGGACTTTTAGTGGCATCCACAGCCCCTGGTTTCTCCACCCCACCCCCACTCCCCATGGTCACAGGTCCCCCACACTGACCCCTCCTGCAAGTTCAGGCAAAGCCTCAGCCCCAATCTCCCACTTCAAAAAGAGGGAGGGAAAGAACCTTGGACCTTTTTGTTGATATTTCTGGAAAGTTTCAGCAGGTTCATGTCAGGAGGCTCCAGCCCCGCAGCCTCCCCACTGGCACAGAGCCTTCTTTTGTGTTCTGAGGAGGATGGTGGGAGGATCCTGGGCCTCTGGAAATGGGAAGGAGAGACTCTGGCACTAGGTCTGTACACTTGTCTTCTGGGGAGGACCTTCCTCCTCCTCCCTCTTTAGGACCCTCCTGCCACGGTGTGCTCACCCCTCCCTCCATCCCAAACCACACTGATGTCCTGGGCCCTGCCAGGGCCGCGGGAGGGAGACTCAGCCAACAACTGAGCAGGCCGCCTTTTGGGGGCAGTGCCTCTGGACAGGGTAGTGGGACCCACAACTATGCCAGCTCCACGGACCAAAAATGGCCTGTGAAGCACAAAAGTGGCCACAAACCAGCATCCCAGGCATATTGAGGAATAAGGGTCTTCTCAGGACGGGAGGCAGCTCAGGCAATGATTCAGCGCTCAGGCCTGGGGTTCTGATTGCTTGCCTGAGTGACCTTGGGTGAATCACTTCCTGTTATGGGTTGAATTGTGTCCCCAAAAGACATGCTGATGTCCTAATCCCCAGTAGCTCAGAATGTGATCTTATTTGGAAAAAGAGTTGTTGCAGATGCAATTCAAGTTGAGGTCACATTGGAGTATGTCGACCTCGCAGAAGAGAAGAGACATCTGGGGAGAGAGTGCGGTGTGACAGTGGGAGCACAGACTGGGCTCATGCAGCTTCCAGCTAAGGACTGCTGGTGACACTCGACACCGGAAACCCGGAGTAAGAGAAAGGCATGAGGGGCGCCTGGTGGTTATGCGTCTGCCTTGGGCTCAGGTCATGATCTCAGGGTCCTGGGATTGAGCCCTGAGTCAGGCTCCCTACCTGCCCCTCCCACCTGGTGCTTTTGCTCGCTCTCTTTCAAATAAATAAATAAATAAATAAATAAATAAATAAATAAATAAAATCTTTAAAAAGAAAGAAAGGCATGGAACCAATCTTCTCACAGACTTTGCGAGAGCGTGACCCTGCCAACACCTTGATTTTGGATGTCTAGCCTCCAGAACTGTGAGAGAACACATTTCTGCTGTTTTAAGCCAGTCTGCGGTGATCTGTGACGGCAGCCCCAGGAAACGAGCACACTTCACCCTCTCTCAACCTCAGGTTCTCAATCTGTGAAATGGGATACCAACAGCCACCTGGCAGGGAGAATTAAGGAACACCCACCCGTTGGTGTCCCGCAGAGGGCTGGCAGGGGTTGTCATCATGCTCTAGATCAGCGCTGGGCGACCCCATGGGAATTGATAGGATGTTATTTCCCTACGAGGATGAGGTGAGGGCAGCAGCAAGGGCCGGATCCAGAGCGGCAGCAGGGGAGCCCAGAGAACAAGGGAGACGAGGGTGCAGGGCAGCAGTGTGGGTGGGGCTCCCCAGGCTGTGCGTGGCCTGCTGCTCTGAGGGCGTCTTCATAGGGGGCTCCTTCCTCTTGGATTGCCAGGCCGCTTCAGCTCTTCAGCTTTGCTTTCTGCTGTGACCTTCTTCCTCCCTCTGGGCTGAACTTGACTTTAAGAGGGAGAAGCCTGGGGAGAAGGGTGTTGGGGGGGCTGCCCCCCCGCAGGCTGAATGGGTCTCTGAGAATGGGGAGGGTAGTCCTGGAGCCTTGCATCTAGGACTCTCTGAAGTTGGTGAGACCCCTGGCCTCAGGGTTCACTTTTCACCCAATATTCTGGGCAGGAGCCACAGAGCAGGGCTGCATCCAGTCCACCCATTTTCAGAATCAACGTCTCATTCCCATCCCACAGTCTTCCCAGTCTCCATCCCTTCCCACCAGACTTTCCTGTCAGCCTCTTCTGAAGTGCTTGGGAGAGGGAGGGGGTCATCCACACCAGTCCCCCTAACCCCGGCCAGGCCAGTCCAACCTTCTCCAGTGGGGACACCCCCCTACCTTAGCTGCTGGGATCCTTGGTTGGGGGGCGGGCTCTGCTTTTCTGCTTTAATCAGAGACCCTCAACTTCATTTCTTTTCATTTAGTGAGAAAAATCAGTTCAAAGGAATTTTGCTAAAACTTCCAGGAAAGCAGAAACAGAAAATACACGAAAGCACAAGTCCACCTGAGTTTCTATAGCATGCAGTCCTGTTCTACGACTCGCGGGGTGGGCAGCTCATCTCTCAGGCTGAACCAGATGAACTCCTCATTCTGTCCATCAAAATGGTCAGGTACATTCAAAAAAGACCCGTGTAACAGCTTTATTGAAAAATGTCATATTTACAATGTGTCAGAAATCATATCCTTTTTTTTCTTCTTTTTTTTTTTAACTTTTAAACATGATGGAAAACTTTAGAGAAGGAGACAGTGTCAAGACCAAATTCTTTGAAGTCAAAAAGGTGCAGAATTTTGCATACCGCTGCTCAAGCTCCTGACTGGAAAGAACGCAGGCCATTTCGAGGTTCTGCTCGTCCCCCCCTTTCTGTGTGTATTATCTTTCCTGGGGTCTCTCTCCGGAGGCTTCCCTTCCCTTTTCCCAGTCGCGCGCTGTGGTTGCATTTCTTTGAAACTCGCTAATTTAACGAAACGCCCTCGGTTTCCACTGTAATATTCACATGGCTCCTCCTCCTACATGATAGATCCTCCCTAATCAATAATTTTTATTCTTCTTGCTTCCAAATCTTTTTGCGACCACGAGATGATCGTTTTAGAAAACACTGTCTCTCTGACAGAGACATTTCCTGGAGTCATGTGGTTCCCGTCGGTGTTCCTTCTGTTTATCTTCTTTTGTTAAGATAAACCAAAATCAGATTTAATAAATTACATTTAAAATATTCAATCAGATCCCTTTATAGCAAGCCTCCTATCAGTTTATCTCTCTAAACGTCTTATCCGCATCAACACGACAAGAGATTTCTGGAAATGGTGGTTATTCATTAATTACAGCTACTTCTGATAGGGAGACTTATTTTGTTTTGCTTTTAACTTTTTTTTTCTTTGTGCTGCCCTGCCTCGCCTGAATTCTTTAAAACCAGCAGGTAGCATTTATACAAATGGGAGACAGGAAGAGTATGAAAGAAAAGTAGGGACAGGAGGAGGAACCTTAACACAAATTCACCCACTAAATGCTAAAGTCAAAAGTCGGTTGAATATAGGCAACTTCCTGTGGTTCAGTGCATTACAAATACCTTTATATTGTTTGAGGCAAGTGTTCCCAGACCCATTTTACAGGGAAGGCCACTGAAGCTCAGAGAAATTCAGTGATGTGCCCCCAGACCGCATCACTAGAGGAGCAGAGATGCAAACTGGTCCTGCTTGCTGAGGAGGGACATGCCCTTGACCCCAGCCCAGCCCCGCCTCCCAAGTCCACAGGTGTCTCCTGACCATGCCCACCGGCCTGGGTTTGTCCAGGGTTTATCACAAAGGTGGAAGGCTCTTCTTGAAAAAGTGGGGGGGGGGGTGCCTCCCCCTCCAGGAGAGCTGGCTGTGCCCGGGAAGGGGGGCCAGAGGGGACAAGGTGGGGCAGCTGAGATGACACCTGGGGTGAGGTCTTACAAATGGCAAAGCAGCAGGCAGAGAGACCAGGGGCCAGGAGGACTTGGAGCAAGGAGGAGGAGAAGTCAAGGCTTCAGATGCCTGCCACCAATGTCCTTCAGTACCCATCTTATTTCCCCAGGGCCCCTGAGGTCTAGAATGTCGCGTTAGGGGTGCCTCAGCCACTCTCCCCTTTCTGAGTCCTGCTGCCAGGCGTGGGGTAGAAGGGGAGAGCACATACACCAGGGCCCCTCTGCAAGGCCTAATCACACTCCAGCTAGGCATGGCTTGTCCCCCCACTCCACCCCGGCCCCCCTGCATGGAGCCCCAGGCCCTATCACCTGGGGTCCAGCAGAGGCCGCCAGCCTAGGACCAGAGGCTGGGAGTGGGGGGCAGGGGCCTGCGGAGGGTGGAGCCAATAAATCTTCTAAGGCAATTATGGAGGTAAGGCATAAACACAGCTCTTCGCCTGCTGCAGCCGCCCCCTCTCCTGCACACACATACACACACACACACACACACACACACACTCTAAAGCGTGGCCCATTTGCAGGGTAATGGCTTTGCGACAGCAGGAATTATCTGCAGCATTAGAGGCAGCCAGACCAGGTGGGGCAAACAGGGGTGCAGGCTGAGCCTCCAGGATACGGAGGGGAGGATTCAGGGACCCTGGTGCTAGGAGCTGTGCCCCTGAGGATGCCACAGAGGTGAGAGGCATCCATGGGGACTGTAAAGGGCTTGGTGAAGACCAGGGCCAGGAGGATGGCCCCTACCTCTGCTGTCCACGGTCCCTTCCTTTTTGCTTCCAAGGCCTATAAGTGGCCAGACAACGAGGAGCAGTAACTTAACCCCTTGAAATCATGACCAAGCAGCCCCCTGCACTTGTCCTGGCCTCGGGGGTTCTCAACCCCAGACTCCCGTGTCTGCCGACAGCCTACAGAAAGAGGCCAGGAGTGACCAAAGGGAACCCTGGGGGGGGGGGGGGGCAGCGCTCCAGTCGTGGTGACAGGGGTGGCAGGGTTGGTGTCAGTTGGTCTTTTCCCTCTGTGATTGCCCTAGGAACTGGGGCCAGGTTGCGCAGCAGTGCCAGGGAGGAGGGGGTTAAGGAGGGAGGGCTCCTTCCTTCCCCAGAACAGGAAGCTGAAAAGAGCTACCACCTGGGTTCTAAGAAAAGGCTTCTGAATGCTTGTTTCAGGGTGAGGATATTGGGGGCTTATCTCCTGCCCCCCTTTAGCCCCTAGCCTGGGTAGGAGCAGCAAAACCTCAGTACAGAAAATGGGGCAAGCTGAATCTTCCAGGCTGCTTGGGACCTGGAGGTCATGTTGATATGGGGGCCCTCATCCCCCCCACCCCCACCCAGGGCTCAGCCAGGCCTGCTGTCTGACATGGGGGTGTTGGTGAATCATGCCTGCCAGCCTGACAATAAAGCCAGGGCTCTATGACTCTGGTGGCAGCAGAGCATCCTGCCCACCTGCGGGCACACCCAGATTGCATTTGCTGAAATAAATTGCTGGAGAAAATAAATCCTGCACACATGATTAATGGGAGGCAGGGAGGCAGGCAGCCGCTGCAAAGAGCCGCTGGGGAACAGAGTGACAGTCGGGCACAAAGCCAGAGCTGCCGTGGGGCCTCAGGGAAGGGGCTCTAGTGGCTCTGCAGTCACGGGGGTGACGGTCGCCCTGCCACTGCCACCAAACAGGGGGTCTGAGCCTGCAGGAGGATGGGGCCACCAGGGGCTCAGGCCAAGCCCCAGCGTGGCTCTCCATCATCACAGGTGAAATGTGGAGGGGGCTGATCCCAGCTTGGAGCTACCCTGACCTGGGTCTGACTGTTCCTGGCAATTGGGGGTCCCCACGGACCAGAGTGGGGAAAAAGGCTAGGGTCTCAGGAGGAGGGACAAGGGCTGAGGAGAAGGGACTTCCCTACTGGACAGCTGTGAGTTCTTAAGCAAATCACTCCCGGTCTGGGCCTCAGTCTCCCGGTTTGCTCAGTGGAGCTAGTACCTGTGCCTCTCTCAAAGGTGGTTGAGAGGCATAGCTGAGGCCGCAGGCAAAGCCCCTACGTGGCTGAGGTGCTCTCAGGGGGCCATCCCAACCAACAAAGGGGTAGTCAGCATCTCTGAAGTGTCCATGTTCGTGTTGTGCTGGGGACTGGGGTATAGTCTCTGCCTGCATGGAGCTTATAGGCAAACATTGAAAATCGTCATCATGGGGGCACCTGGGTGGCTTAGCTAAAGCATCTGCCTTCGGCTCAGGTCATGATCCCACGGTCCTGGGATCGAGTCCCACACCAGGCTCGCTCCCTGCTCAGCAGGGAGACTGCTTCTCTCTCCCCCTGCCCTCCCACCTCACTTGTGCTCTCTTTCAAATAAATAAATAAAATCTTGAAAAAAAAAGAAAATCATAATCATAATGACACAAAATGGAAGTCATTTCAAATGCACAAGGTGCTGTGAAGGAAAAAAAAAAAGCCTAAGTGCTGGAGGTTACAATATAGAAGTCAAGGTAGGTTTCTGGGGGGCACTGAACACAAGAGAATTTTGGGCAGAAATGCAAAACTTTGACAGTATCCTCTGTCAGTGAGGTTGCTGGGAAATAGTCTTTTTTTATTAATAATAAATTTATTTTTTAATTGGTGTTCAATTTGCCAACATACATAACACCCAGTGCTCATCCTGTCAAGTGTCCCCCTCAGTGCCCATCACCCATTCACCACCACCCCCGCCCTCCTCCCCTTCCACCACCCCTAGTTCGTTTCCCAGAGTTAGGAGTCTTTATGTTCTGTCTCCCTTTCTGATATTTCCCACACACTTCTTCTTCCTTCCCTTCTATTCCCTTTCACTATTATTTATATTCCCCAAATGAATGAGAACATATAATGTTTGTCCTTCTCCGATTGACTTACTTCACTCAGCATAATACCCTCCAGTTCCATCCACGTTGATGCAAATGGTGGGTATTTGTCGTTTCTAATGGCTGAGGAATATTCCATTGTATACATAGACCACATCTTCTTTATCCATTCATCTTTTGATGGACACCGAGGCTCCTTCCACAGTTTGGCTATTGTGGACATTGCTGCTAGAAACATCGGGGTGCAGGTGTCCCGGCGTTTCATTGCATCTGCATCTTTAGGGTAAATCCCCAACAGTACAATTGCTGGGTCGTAGCTGGGAAATAGTCTTGTCATGGGTTGGGGAGAAGTACCTGCTCAAACCCCTATTGAATCACAAACACTCTTATTCCATAATGAGCTCTTTGCTTAGGGCATTTTACCCCACAGATATGTGCAAAAGTACATTTATGCAGGAATAGATTACACAGGTGTTCACTGCATCGTTGTTGTTAAGAGCAAAAAAATAACAACCCAAGTATTCATCAAAAAAGGACAGCATTAAATAAACTGAACAACCACACAGTGGAATATTATGCAGCTGTATAAAAGGACCAGGGCATCTATTGTTATGGAGAGAATGTCAAGATAGATTTAGTGAAAACAAAACACACAACAGTGTACAGTGTACGCTCCCTTTTATGTAAGAAAGGAGGAAAAACAGAACACAGATTCTTATCTTCCTCAGAAGGCTACACAAGGAATTGCAAGAGTAGCCATCAGGGGTCATGTGGGAGGGAAGCCGTGCATGGGGACACCGAGGCAGGGAGGCTTTGTATTTTGCATTGCTTTGATTTTTGAAGCATTTGAACGTATGCTCCGCTGCATATATTGTTTAAGTAATGTTTGAGGGCCTTGGCTTCTTCCTGGAGGACTCGGTGCTCAAGCCCGCGCCGGGGCGACTGAGAAGGTTCGAGAGCGCTGGCCTATTCTGAACAAATACAACCAAGCGTCAGGGAGGCACCTGAGGCTCCGCACGTGTGGCCCATACCGGCGGGACTCTGGGCCCGGTGCTCACAGAGGGGCCGGGACTCCACGGGGGCGCTGGGGGGGTGGGGCGCTGGAGGAGTGACCCTATCAGGGGACCCGGCGCCCGGGAGTGTCTGGAGGGACCCCCACCCCCCACCCCCCAGCCGATGGGGGTCCAGGAGGGAGAAAGGGAGCGCGGCTTCGCGAGGACGCCCTGCTCCGGGGCTGCCCGCGGGCTCCAGGCTCCAGGCTGCGGCGCGCTCCCCGCACCCCCGCCCCCGAGGCAGCCCCTCCCCCCGACCGACCCGGCCGCGCCCCAGGCTCCCCAGGGCCCAGCAGGTGCGGGGCGCCTCCTGGTGGCGCTCCGAGGGACACGCAGGCCTTGAAGGACCCAGAAGCCCGGGACGGGGTCCAGCACCCCAGGGAGGCGTGGAGGGCTAAGTGAAACCAAGGGGTCGCACAGCTGGGACAAGGGATTCAAACCCCAGCTTCAGGGAGAGATCCTGGGGCAACCGAAGGAAGGAAGATTCCGTGACTGTGGCTGTCCCCAGCCGACCTGCAGCCGATGGGCTGCGCCAGCCCTGTCCCCCCCACTCCCCCCACCGCCCTTGCCCTCTCTCAGGCCTACCCATAGAAGGGCACAGCTGCCCTGCCTGGCGCCCTTTGGGGCGCGGGGGGGGCGAACCTCCTGGGTCTCCGCCCTTCCTATGATCTTTCCGCCTTGCCCTTCTCTTTCTCCAAGGCAGCACCTGTTCTCTGAATCACCCTCCTCCTCGAGCCACAGCACCGAGCAGCTCTGCCCACCTGTGGAATCCCGGAGGCGCAAAGTGGAGGACGCGCCTCAGGATTTGCTGGGCCCCTTGTCGAACAATTATTAAGAATTCAAAATGGCCAAAAATTAAAATAAAATAATAAAATAATAAAATAAAATAAAATAAAATAATTCAAAATGGTGATGGCAGAGCACTGAGCCAAGTGGGGCGTGTGAGTGCAGGACCGTGACGCTGAGTGGGACCAGAAGCCAGGGCTGCTGTGAAGGTGGCGGTGGAAGGGGGGGACGCAGAGGGTGGGGTGGCTGGGCTTCCTACCTCTAATCCTGGGCACACAGGCTCCTAGGCCTGAGGTTGGTGGCTCCCCTCACCTCATCCTTGTGTCTGAGCATCTCCTCTGAGCATCATGAGGTCTGAACATCTTCTGGATCGTCCCTGCTGCCCAACTCATGTGCGCACACACTGCAGTGCTCATGCACATATGCGCACCGGGTCAGGGGGCTCCTCAGAGCAGAGGGCCGGCCCATCAGAACCAGGCCCTGCGGGCTTTATGAAGTGCTTATTTACATGCACTAGCAACACTAAGCCTATAGATATACCCACTTTGCGGATGAACAAACTGAGGCACGGAGAGGTTGATGGCTTACCAAGAGGAGTCAGAGTCCCTAGGTCTGGGCATGGACAGCGGGGGAGACCCCTGTGAGGAATTAAGAGGGCTGTGGGAACTTGCTTTAGCTATTGTCTAGCTTACACAGTCCTGGCTGTGGCCTGGGGGAAATAAAATAATTTACAGTAATCTGTGGAGTTCAAGGAACTGTTAGCATGTGCCAGGCTCCACTCCAGGCATCCTACAGGTTCTGACTCAGGGATCCCTCACAGAAGCTTCATGCAGTAGGGGCCATAGTCACCCCACTTTACAGACAGGGACCATGTGAGCTACAGTCAGGTCACACACCCTGCTGGGGGCCACAGGACAGAAAGGGGAGAGTAAGATATATTTTTAAAGATTTTATTTATTCATGAGAGAGAGAGAGAGAGAGAGAGGCAGAGACACAGGCAGAGGGAGAAGCAGGCTCCATGCAGGGAGCCCGACGTGGGACTCGATCCCGGGTCTCCAGGATCACGACCTGCGCTGAAGGCAGCACTAAACTGCTGAGCCACCTGAGCTGCCCTCCGGGATCACTCTTTGAGCTGAAGGCAGACACTCAACCACTGAGCCACGCAGGTGTCCCTAAGGTAGGATTTGAATAAAGGCAGGCAAGGTCTCCTGCCTGAGCCAGTACGTGGCATACCTTTGAGGGTGCTGGGTGAGGCCAACATGGTGACAGAGGGACAGACTGCCCCCTGGTCTCTCTGGGGTCCATCTCCGTCCCATTGTGCTCTCTCTTGCTCCCTCAACTTTGAGCCACATTGTCTCTGAGTTCTGCTTCAGGCCTGGCTCCATCTTCTCCAGGGGGTCCCCACAATTCTCAAGCCCTATCATGGGACCCAGCCTATGGGGGATGTGGGGTTTGCTGAGTGAGGGGCTCCTCAAGGAGTGCTGGTGCTTGGAGTCGGAACCCTGGCGTCTGGTCCCCCGTCCCCCAAGAAGCAGGCTGCCCAGGAAAGGGTGCTGTCCATGGCGCCAGAGGCCCTGCCCCTCGGCCTGAGCCAGTTCCGACAGGTCCACTCTCCCCACCCAGTGCCTTCCCAGCCCAGGAGGCTCCAGATCAAGTGCAGAGACATTAAAGTCTTGAAGCCATGTGGCATCCTTGCCCTGTATAGGTCAGGCATCTCACCTCTCTGTACCCTCCCCGCAGTCCTTGCCTGTCTCTCTGTCCCTCTCTCCCTCTCTCAGACACCCCTGCCCCCTCCATCTCTCAGTGAGTCGGGGTCTCTGTCTCTATCACTGTCTCTCTCTAACATCCCAACCTCTGTCTCTCGGACTCCTCCCTTCCCCTCCCCTGTCTCTGCTGTCTCTGGTTCTCTCTCTGTGCCCCTCCTCCCACCTCCCCCCTTCCCCCCCACCTTCCCAAGTCCTTTTGTACCCCCCCCCCCACGCTCCCCAGGGCTCCGTTCTCAGGAAGCCTCCTCCTCTCCCCACCTCTCTTCCCAGCCGTGTTGGGGCAGAGGGGGAGCAGGAGCACATTTCTTCTTGTCCAGGCCTAATATCTTAATGCAAGGCCATTACTCACCCGGAGTCCAGGCAGGGCAGGCCTCTCCCCTCCTCGTTTGTCATCCAGAGTGAAGCCTCTGCGTTGTTCCTCGGGGATCAGATTAAGGGATTGACAGTCAGGATGAACAAATTTAGCGGCCGGTGCTGCCTCCTCACTCCCTCCCACCCCAGCCTCTGGGGCTCCAGGTCCCTCAACCTTGCACAGGGGAGGTCTGAGGCCCCAGGGAGTCCTGTTGCAGCTTCTACTCCTCAAAGTGCCTGCCAAGGGGAAGGGGTAGTAGGAGCTTTTCTCCCAAGTGAGGAAGAGGAAGAAAAAGGAGCTGGGTCCAGAGTGACCTCTACCCCTGGGGGCTGTTGAACATTTACTATAAAAAATAGAGCAGCTAGCTCGAGAAGGCCCTTTATTAAGGACCCTTTGAAAGCCCTTTACCTGGATTCACTCATGCAATCCTTACAACTGCCCTAGGAAGTAGGCACTATTATTACCCCCATTTTACAGGGACTCAGAGAGGTGAAGTGACTTGCCCAATGCCACACAGCTAGTGAAGTCTGTCAGCCATGGTGCTTTTTATTTTTGTTAATTTTCTCAACACAACGTCTGTGGGAGAGGGACCAATGTTATCCCCCTCTGACAGGTGAGAAAACAGGTGTTTGTCCAGGTCTAGAGCCCTTGGGCATGGTTCTGTTCCCCTATATGGTCCTGCCCTCCCTCCGTGTCTCATCTTTCCCAGGGACAAGCTCAGCTCCGCACTGCTGTCTGCAGAGCAAGTATTACTGTAGCCATGTGGGGGAAGCAAGAGTGAGGGGCTCCCTGGCCTGGCCTGGCCTGTCTGCCCCTCAGTTCCATCTCCGGGGCCAGATCCACACCCCCCACCCAGGGCTCTGGAGCAGGGGCTGTGTCGAGAGTGACCCCCGATCATCACACCTCTCTCAGGCCTTGTCACGAGCACCTGCTGCCTGGAACCCAGACCCCAGAGCTGACAGCCAGGAGCTGCCTTCGTGGGAGGGGCAGGGGAGGGGCTGAGGCGCACACCTGGAGCCTTCCCACAGCCGCCTGGACACCAACTCTCTTCCACTTTCCACATCAGCCGGGTTCCCATAGTAACCTCCAGCTTGCTGTCTCCTAGCAACTGAGTGGTCCTCGGAGGGGGAGGCAGAGGAGTGGAGAGTGGCTGACATTTGAGGCCAGAGAACTCAGGTTCGCGTTTTGGCGATGCGATGTCAGAGCTGTGAGGTCTTTGGCCGGTCGCTTAACCTCTCTGAACCCCTGCTTTCCCTTCTGTGACATGGAGATGACACTGCTCAGGGACGAAGCGTTTGGGACAGAGCTGACAACCCGGGAAACCCAAAGGGTTATGCAAAGGTGTGGAAATAATGTGAGAGGGCCAGGGGGACACTGTTGGGCCTGGGTGCGAGCGGAGGGAGGTGAAGCCTGGGTCCGGGTCCATCATGAGAGACCCCAGCCTTGCCCGGCTGGCCCCCCCGCCCAGAATCCTTGGCCCTAGAGATCACCACGGGCCCCAAGGACTCTCCAAGACAAACCACACGCCGGGGATGGTTCTGCTTGTCCCCTTATAAAACCGCAATGTGCTGGCTTCCGGAATCAGATATGTTCTGTGCCCTTGACGTGGACCGCTTCATTTTACCCAGCGAACTAGGTTCTTTTGTTATTGCGGGTGTCAGTTGGGGAACCCGGGCTCAGAGAGGCCATGCGCTGGGCTTGCTTGTCGCGGCTCTCCGCAGGCAAGAGGGGGCTGGAGCCCCGGCTCTGAGAGCCAGAGTCCTGCCACCTGTCCCTTCCTTCTCCGGGATCGTGATCCGGAAGGAGCGAGTGTGAGAGGAGGGGTGACTAAGGAGGGAGGTGCCCGAGGAGGGGGTTGGGAGACCCCGGGACAGGCCGGGGCACCTGAGGCAGGGGACAGGGTGCCAGGGGGCAGAACGGAAATCCCTGGGCCGCTTAACCGGTGCGGACAAAGTGCCTGGGGGCTGTGCCTCCCCCCCACCCGAACCCTCTCGGGAGGGCAGAGGCGGGGGTGGGGGGTGGGGGGCGCTGGCTCGGGGTCAGCCGGGGTTCTCCGCACCCACGGGCGGAGGCAGGCAAGGGTCCAAGGGAGGGGTCAAGCCCGAGAGGCAGGTGCGAGGAGGGGGGAGCCTGCGGCCCGAGTGCCCTGGGGGAGGGTGCGACCCCCCCCCCCCTGCCTGTGCCCCGAGGCCCGGCCCGACCCAGCCTGCCAGCTCCGCCGGTCCCGGTCCCTGTCTTCGCGGGGCTGGGGCAGGGCTGAGCCGACCCCCACCAATATTCCCCTGGGAGCTGGGTCTCCCCGCCGCAGGCCAGGAGGCCCCCTCCCCCACGCCGCCCTCCGGGCTGAGCCTTTCCCCTCCACACCCCCCACCCCCAGCTCAACCCCCCTCTGGGCCAGAGCCAAGGTCGCTGCGGCATCTCTGGACGCTTGATTCAGTTAACTAATTCCCGACAAGACAGATGTGCAATTCCCCACCGCCTGCCATTGGGCGGAGATGGAGCTCCCCGCGGGCGGGGGGCGGGGCGGTGACGTCAGGGCCGGTAGCTGACGTCATGGGCGCCCAGCCAGGAGTCCCGCAGCGACCCGGCCCTCCCAGGCTTCTGCAGTGAGTGCTTGCTTGCGCGTGTGGTGTGCACACCTGTAGCTCCATGCGCCACCCCTCTAGGGGACGCCCTGGGTCGCGGGGGTCTCCACTGGGTCCACGGTTTGGTCCAGCTAGGCTGACTCCTAAGGGTGCGACCGTCCCCGCCCTGGCCTTTCTCCTTTGCCCTCTGAATTTGCCACGGGGGCCCCGCCCCCCCGGGTCTCTTACCTTGGTGGAGCTTTCTGGTGAGTGCGTCACAGTGAGGTCCACGCGTGTGCATACACACCCAGGCATGCACACACAAGTGCACACAGAGCCTACCTGGACACACAGGTGTATGGCCTCGGAGCATGCTTCCAGACGAGCACACAGTGGTGCCCAGGGGCACACACAGGGACACAGGGAGCCACGGTAGTATCTCAGCCACGCGTGCACACACATGTGCCCACGCATGCACGCCCTGCAGGCCCCCCCTGGCCTCAGCCCCTCCTCAGACTCCTGGGCCTCCTGTGGGGGTGGGGTGAGGAAGGGGCAGCAGAGGGGGAAGGGAGGCCTCGTCAAGGACACCAGCAAGGAAAGAGGAAAAAAAAAAATGAAGTGGAAGAAATAAAATCAAAAGGCTTTTAAGGCTGCTCTCCCCAAGTAGTTGATGTCTTGGCTGCGATTGCCGGCAATGAAATATGGTGCTCTCTGATCGCTTAATGCACAGAGCCCTGCAGCCCCTCCCCCTGCTCAGAGGCAGTCCCCTCCCCTACCCCTCCACTCCCCTCCCCTCCTGATCCTCCCTGGCAGATCTGCCTCCTTGCTCCCAAATGGCCCAGAGTGTGTGGTGGAGGGCACAGCTGATGCTCACTTCGAGTCTGGCATTGACCCCAGGAGGGGCTCCAGAAGCCACAGCTGGCATGAGGACCCCAGCCCACAGTCTGGGCAGGAGGGGAGAGCCCAGGGCTGGGACCCCTGCCCATGCCTGGCAGTCGTGGAGCTCAGGGTTCTCCCTGCAAAGATGCTGGGTCTGGGGGCCTCAGGGCTGAGGCATCCATCCTCAGCCAGGAAGGGAAGGTCATAGGATCCATGTGTGCCTCATAGGGATCTTCAGCAGCCTCCATGGAGAGGCTGAGACTCTTGGAGATTTTGTGTGTGTGTGTGTGTGTGTGTGTGTGTGTGTGTTGATGGGGGTGGATGACTTGGGGGGTGGGGGGACGGAGTCCTGGCCTAATTCTCAGCCTTTAGCTAAAAACTAATCTCAGTCATGGTTAAAAGGCCTGGCTTTCAGCCTCAGCTCACATTCAGCTCCATCACTTCCTGGCTCTGTGACCTTGGGCATCTGTGAACCCCGTTCCACACCTGCAAGGATGGAGCGAATCATAGAACTGGCCTTATAGGGTTATTGGAGGATTAAAAGAAAATATATGCGAAGCGCTTAGCAGGGGCCTGTGCAGGGCGGGAGGAGGGCCATAGCGGGGCTAATTACGTAACTGCCCACTGGCCCCGCGCCCTGGCCCTGGACTTGGAGGGCCCGCTGCCCCTTCCCCTTCCCCAGGCGCTCTCCTCCCCCACCCTTGCTTCCACACCCCACCCCGCCCCCAGGCAACTGTTCACTCTGCGCCTTTCTGTCAGGGCTGCCAAATTGGCCAAATCTCCGTAATGCTAAAAAATTGGCCCATTAGCTGGCAGGGAACATTGACAGGAGCGGGGAGCGGAGTGTATTGCTGCCACAGATGTGCCAAGAGGGCCAGAGGGAGGGGGCTCCAGGGCTCCCCTGGGAAACCAGCGATGCCCAGGGAATGGTCAGTTGCCAGGGTGTGTGTGGGTGTGGGTGTGTGTCTGGGGCCCTATTCTATGCCAGACATACTGCCAGGGGCTTCCACACCATCACTTCATATAAACCCCACAAAGGCCCTGAGAGTTTGGCCCTGTAATTGTTCCCATGTTACAGATGAGGAAGGTGAGGCTCAGAGCACCATTGCTCAGGAGAAGACTTACCCCTGGTCTGAAATTCCACTGGGCTCCCTGGAGCCCCCTTCCCGGGTATCCCAGTGGCCCCCCAAATACCCCAGAGGCCTTGCTCCTGAAGTCTCTGCCCTCTGTCCCATCCCTGTCCTGCCTGTCCTGCCTCATGGGGGTGTCCCTCACTGGGGCAGCTGGCCAGAAAGGTGGTCTTCTTGGGATCAGCCATGCCCAGTTGCTCCTCAGTGGAGAGAAATGAGGTGTGTGGAGGTCACCAGGTGCCTGGAGGAGGATGGGGAGGGAGGCTCAGGGCTTCCGGCTGGCCCCCCGCCTTCCCTCTTGGGGGTGCTTAGACAGGGGCTGCCCACCTGAGGCATTCCCCAGACTGGGGGCCTAGTAATGGGCCCCGGCTCTTCCCTGATCTCCTTGTTTAGGATCTCAGACAGACACATTGTTCCCATTCTCAGATAAGAAAACTGAGGCTTAAGGAGGCCCAGTGACCTGTTCACAGCTGGGCAATGGTGGCTCTGGTGTTTAATCCAGATTAGTATGACACCAGAACCTGAGGTTTTAATCCTATTGCTCTAGTGATGGGGAGCGACCTCACTGGGTGTCACGTCCTATTCGGAGACAGTTTTAATCCTGAAAATGTGTTCATTCATTCTTTCATCCCTTAAATGTTAAGCCCCTCCTAATGCCAGCACCATGCACTGGAACACAAGATGAATAAGGCCCTTCCCTACCCGGGCCTGGCTGCTCCATGCGGTAGAGATCAGCCCTGCCTCACTAGCAGACCCAAGGAGGCCCCCCTAATCTGCACCTCTGCCTGCCCACCCTCCCCTTCTGCATCTACTTGCATATAGTATGCCATTGTGCTGAGCTACATGGATCCAGGGGTCTCCATGCCTGCCCTGGAGAAGCTGAGACACCTGTTAGCGGGGTTCAGGGCCCCTCTGGTCCTTCCTCTGCAGTCCCCAACATCCCACCCCCACTGCCAACAGACCTCAGGCAGGGTGGTAGGTACCTGATGATGCTGACGGTGGGGATCGTGTGCTGATGGGGTGGATATGGGGGTGATGGAAAGGAGGGGGTGATGCAAGTCCAGGCCCAAATGATGGGAAAGAACCAGCAGAGAGAAGAGAGAAAGGGGGGGGCGTGCATGCAGAGAGGTGCCGCTCACTGACCTTTCACCTGCCCCACCCAGTGAGGCCCATTTCCTCAGCTAGCCATGGGAAGGCTGGGACCTTGCTCCTTTCCAGCCGGGGTCTGACCAGGCACCTGGAGCATGCGCATAGGTCCCGACAGACAGGGTGAACCCCAGCTCTCCTGCACCAGGGGCCCTGTCAGCAGGGGACCAGGGGTCCAAAGTGACAGGCACGGTACTGGTGCATGGGCCTTGGGCAAGGGTCCCAAGGTTGTGGCCTTTCCCTCAGGGCTCTGAGGAGGGTGGAGGCAGAGCTGTGGAATAAGGCAGGCTCTGCAGGAAGGGACGGTCATGTGGGCTGGCATGGGCAGGTTGACATGGTGCTTCTGAATTTGGGATCAGACCGGTTCAAATCCAGTTCCACCACTGACAAGCAGGGGTGAGGGGGTGGGGGACGACTCACTGTTTCATAATCTCCTCGAGTCTCAGCTTCATCACTGTCCTGGCACACGGGATGATATGCTATCTACTTGGTAGTAGTGATTTTTGCAACAATCCTGCAAGTTGGAGGCTCAGCAAAATGCCTGGCATGGAGGAGGCACTCCGGAGAGGTCACTGTCTTCATTCTTATGGCCTTTGTTGGCTCCTCTGGGCTGCCGCAGATCCTGCCAGCACCAGACCCCAGGTGCTCATGGCTGGGCGAGGGGCTGGGCTGGGGACCCCTGCCACTGGGCCTCTTGGCAGGCAGGCTGGGCTGGCAGGCCGGGCTCAGATGGCCCACCTCCCTGTCCCCTCCCTGTGCCAGGCGGCCCGGCCCTCCATGGCCCCCACCTCCTGGCCTCCCCCTGCGCCCTCTCCACAGGCTGGTGAGGGCTCTGACGTGTGAAATAAAAAGGGATTTTAATTACCTCTCAGCAAAACAGCAATTAGAGAGAATCACAGCCCAACAACAGTCTCCTCCTCCACTGCCCCCGCCAGGTCTTTCTCCCCTTTTTCTCTGGCCCCCACCCCAGCTCTGAGGCTGGATGGAACAGGAAGTCCTCTGAGTCAGCTCAGGACCCTGTGCCCCAGGTCTGGAGACAGGGAGCCAAAGGCCATGAGCTGGTCTGTACTAGGGACAGGGCAGAGGGGACAAAGAGCTACACAGGGAAGCCCCCTGATGGCTGAGGGCTGGTCACTCAGGTGGGGTCTCCCTGTGTATCTGCACCTTGGAGACAGCCAGTACCCATATCTTTGGGGTCCACATGTACCCCGGTACCTGCCCATCCCTTGTGTGCATGCACATGCACATGTGTGTATGCGTGTGTGGCCTGTATGACCGATGTGTGTGCACGCAAGCGTTTAGCACCCCAGGGCAGTGCAGCCCTCAGGATGAGCCCTCTGCGCTGGGGAAGCTGCACAGTTTTCAACAGGCTTTTAAAATAATTGCCTGTGACCCTGAGCCGAAGCTCGTGTCCACTGGGCGCCCCCCGCCCGGGCCCCTGCTGCCTGGGGTCACTTCTTGGTCCATCTGCACAGCCTGCAGCTCTGCATTTGGGGGGGGCGGGGAGGGCGGGGTGGGTGTGTCCACAGGTGGCCTGAGGCTGGGGGCGGCGGTGGTGGGTGGCTGATTGAAGAGGTAATTGCAGGCAGCAGGCCCTAGCTAATGCATGTTATGATTAAGCCCCATTACGGAGGGAGGCCGCTGGAGCATGGGGGCGGGGGCGGGGGGAGGGCAGGGAGGCTGATTCTGGGGGGGCCTCCGCCAAGGCTGATAGTCTTTCTCATGGGGTGGGGGAGCAGGCTGCCACTGCCACCTCTGCGGTCCCCTCCCCCTCCAGGACTGTCCCTGGGAGAGCCGAGCTGTGTCCCCCGGCACACACACCCCTGGGCGACGGTCTGAAAGCCCTGTTCTGTGCTCTAAGGGGCCCAACCCGGGGTTAGCAGCAATTTCCTGGCCATTAATCTTGGGGTTCCTGTGGCTGTCAGGGGCCCCCTGGCCACCGTAAGTCTCAGCACCAGGGGATAGCATGTCATTGGGCTGCAGAAGTCAGGATGGCTGCAATTAGGTGGCTGACACCAGAGACCCCAGCCCCACCCCATCTCACTGGGTGCCATAGGTGCCACTCAGGCAGCCCTCCTGCCCATCAGCTGAGGATGGTCCCGGCCAGAGCCCCCTGATCTCCTGCGATGTGGGCCTTGGAACTGGGCTTGCTTGTCCGTGGGGAACAGGCCTCGGAACCTTTCACTTCACAGAAACCCAGAGAAGTTACACACTTTCCCAAGAACACACAGTAAAGGTTGGATCAGACCTTGTGTTACCCTCGAATCCTAGCTTGGTCACTTGCCAGCTGTGTGACTTTATGAGTGTCACTTAACCTCTCAGGCCTCAATTTCTGCCTCTGAAAAATGGGGATAATAGTGGCATCTACTCCTAGAATTGTTATGAGGATTTAAATGAGACAAAGTAGCACTTAGAGTCCAAAACCTTTTCCAGAAGTCAACTACTCGTACTTTTAGCATGGCCTCTGCTCTTTGACCTGTGTCCTTTGTGGTAGTCAGAGTTCTAAGATGTCGCCTAAGATTCCTGGCCCCTGTTGTACATACACACACAGACTCTCCCCATTTTTCAATCAAACACAAACCTGGGTACTGTTATGAAGGGATTTTGTAATTGTAATTAAGATTCTGAATTAGTTGAACTTAAGATAGGAAGGTTATTAGATCTAATTACTTGGGCCCTTTAAAAGCAGTTTCTCTGGCTGGTCGATGAGAGGAAGACAGATTCAAAGCATGACAAGGATTCAGTGCCAACAAGATTGTCCACTGATGACTTTGGCTGGAAGGGCCACCAGGCAAGGGGTGCAGGTGACCTCTAGTTGCTGAGAGCAGCCCCTGGTTGACAGCCAGCAAAGAATGGACACCTTGATTCTATACTGAAGGAATTGGATTCTGGCCCAACCAGTGAACTTGGAAGAGAAGCCTGAGCCCCAGGGAGAGAGCCCAGCCCCCACCCACCCTGACTTCAACGCCGTGAAGCCCTGAGCCGAGAACCCAGCCATGTGGAGCCTGGAATTCTGACCTACAGAAGCTAAGATCATAAATTTGCTGTTTTATTTTATTTTTTATAAGGTTTTATTTATTTATTTGAGACAGAGAGAGTGCATGTGAGCATGACCTGAGGAGGGGCAGAGGGAGAGGGAGAAGCAGCTTCCTGCTGAGCTGGGATCCGGGATGTGATGCTCTATCCCAGGACCCTGAGATCATGACCTGAGCCAAAGGCAGACGCTTGGCAGACTGAGCCACCCGGGTGCCCCAATTTGCTGTTTTAAGTTCCCACATTTGTGGAAATTTGTTACACAGAAAACTAATAACCCTCTGTGGTAGTTCTGAGGGAAGGCCCTGGGACATCCTGCCTGGAGGGGAGCTGGGTGGTGCTGGGCTAAGGGCAGCCCCAGGTGAGGTTAGCACCCTCAGACTTGTGGCTGCTGGCACTTCTGAGGAGAGATGAGGATGGCAGAGATTGGCAGCCAGGCTTCCGGCTCAGGACACCAGCGTGGGGCCGGCGCCCCTGGATTGCTGCCAGCTGACCTCACCTCTGACCTATCATCCATAGAATGTCTGTGGGGGCCCCTCACCATCCCCTGCCTCAGCCCACAGCTAGAGCTGGGCGTGGATGGTCCCGGTGACATGCAGGTGTTCAGTGGGAACTCTGGTCCTGGCACTCTATCCCACAGTTCCACTCCAGGGAGTCTCTGACAGTGCCCCCTGCAAAGCACACGGTCTAGAGGGAGGTCCCACCCGGGGCCGGGGCCCTGTGCCTGGCCCCCTGAGGCCCTCTGAGGCCCTTGGTCTCCTCCCGGCCGCAGCCGTGCTTTCCTACAAGGGGCAATTAGTGGCCTCGGCTTTAATTAGCTAAAGATCCCCTTCAGCTCCAATCACTTGAAATGATGGTGGAGTGCTGGGGGAGGGGACTTCGGCCCAGTGACCCTGTGAGGCAAAGAAGAGGCCCTTCAGGTCCCACTGGCTTTTCTGGGCTCTGCCCATCCCCAGCCCCCTTGCTTCTTGCAGTCCCCGGCAATGGGCCCTGCTGATCCTGGGAGGAAGTTCCCCAGGCTCTGGGGTCCACCTTCCTATATCCCCCAAACACCCCTGGCTTTATCCTCATCTTGTACTAGGATCTGACTCCCTGTCACGGCCTGTCCATCAAACAGTAAACCCAAGAGGCCTTGGTCTCAGAACTGAAGACCCACAGGCCTCAGCCTGTCTCCCCTCTTTCCTCCCTACCCCCCACTGCCAACGCCCTGCTTTGACTCTGTCCATCTGGCCTCCACCCCCAAGTGCATTGTGGTCAAGGCGGTGACACTCGGGCTGGGCAAGGACAGGGTGCTGGGAAATCTGGGGTCCCAACAGAGCTAAGGAAGAGAGGCTGGGAGAATGCCAAGTCACAAGATAATGTCAGGTGGGGACAAATGCTGTACAAGATGTACCCAGAGCGACAGACAGAAAACTGTGTTTTCTGGGTGCTCCAGACAGGGAGATCCAGAAAGAGCCCTTGGAGGTGGGGACATCTGGACGGGAGGCCAGGCCCTGGCTGCAGGCCCTGAGATCCCTCCTGAGGTCTCTGGGTAGAGCCACCATGGCACGTGCCTGGTGCCCCGGATGCAGCCCCCTGCCCCCCAACACAGTTCCCAGGCTGAGCTCAGAGCTGGGCCCCTGTCTGTGTTGCCCTCACTTGGGTCCCAGGCACCCTGTCTGTCCCCTCCAGAGCCGACCCTTCATCTCCTGGCCATCGTGTATGCATCCCCAAGACGCTGAATACAGCAGGCAGGCTTCAAGCTCAGCTTCAGGGCTCGGGAGCCGCGTGAACAGGGCAACTTTCTTTCTTTCTCTGGGCTTCGGTTGCCTGCAAGTAAATTGGTGTCAATGCCAGGGACCCCCTCCTAGGATTTCTAGGGCTCAGTGTGGTGAAGCAGGTAGAAGGCCTGGCTGCTCCCACCTCTTCTATTTTGGGGGTTCCACCCACAGCTGTGGGGGGCCTGTCTGGATGGGGGCAAGGCCTGCTCTTTTCAGGCCAGCCTGGCACCGGGTTCCAGGCTGGGCACACAAGGGCACAAATCTCTCCTGCAAGCAGAGGCCCTCAGGCAGGCACCTGTCCAACCAGGGGGGCTGTTAGGGGATCCCGGAAGCCTGAGAGGGAACCCGAGGACAGGAGGGCTGGAGCTGGGGTCCTCAGGCCCAGGGGATGGATAGCACAAAGGCATAGATTTGGGGGTCCAGTCCCCTTGAAGAGGAGGGACATTTAGGGGAGCATGACCCAGGGCCCTGGAAGAGGGTCTGAGGCCAGACTGAGGAGGCCCCAGGAGCCATGATGAGGGGTCACAGAGGAGGGTATGGGGTGGGAACAGGCAGGAGGCAGCAGCACCTGGGTGAGCAAGCTGAAGGAGGACAGCAGCTTCCTCTAGCAAGGATGGGCAACTAGGGACCAGAACGGAGTCAGGATGGATGGGGAAGGGAGGAAGTAAGGCTGAGACGTTGCCGGACTCAGACTGGGCCCTGACATAGAGAATGAGGACACCAGGGAGTCAGAGGTGAGCGGGGTGTGGAGCACGGTGAGCCGGGTGGGCCCCAGGGCAGAGCTGGGAGCCAGGCCAGCACCGGGGCACAGCCTCCAGGGGATGGAGAGGAGTCGGAGCCAGGGAGGGCAGGGCAGGTGGGCCAGGAGGGAGGGTGAGAGGCAGGGAGGACTTCTCTGGGGGAGGTGCTGCTGTGGGCCTCCGGGTACAGGGCACCAAATCACCCCTCTTGTGATGTCCCATTGATTTTAAAAAATAAAGCGATGCCCATGTGGGCCTAGAGGCTCATGCTAAAGTGCTCATAGAGCTTATTCTATGTTACCTTGGGGAGGCCTGGGAGGGGGACATGTGTGAAGGAGGGCTTCACATTTGTTTTCCACCTACTTATATAGCGTAAGTCCCTTAAAACCAGGATATATTTATATTATTTCCTCTTTTTTTAAAAAAAGATTTTATTTATTCATTTGAGAGAGAGCAAGAGAGCACAAGCAGGAAGATTGGCAGAGGGAGAGGGAGAAGCAGGCTGCCCACTGAGTGAGCAGTCAGATGCAGGGCCCGATCCCAGGACCCTGAGATCATGACCTGAGCCAATGGCAGATGCTTAACTGACTGAGCCACCCAGGCGTCCCTATATGTTTCTTGTATGAAATAAAAACTGAGCCAGAGGTTGGTAGATGGCCCCATAGAAGAGTCTGTGCCTAGTGGGATGGAAGCCTGCTACATGGTAGGAGAAGAGAAGTGAGGGGAGCTGGGGCAGAGAGCAGGGATGGCCCCTTCTTGTCATCTGATGGATCCCAGGGCCGAGGAGAAGTGTGTGTAGGATCTGAGAGCCTGGGAAGGTTTGTAGGTGGGGGCGCTGTGCCGGGTTCCAGGAGGCCTGGGTCTGGGATATACTTTGCCTGGAGGTGGCGGGGGGAGGTGGGGGTCCTGGGAGCTGACCACAGCTGTGTCAGATCTTTCCGTGTCTACCAGGTGTGTCATCTGTGCTGCACTCTGGGCTACACAGCAGAGTAAGGTGTAGGTAGTGTGGTGGGGGCTCAGGGGGACAAGCCACCAGCCCATGGACACGTCACCTGACCAGACAGGAGAGGCTGACATCCCAAGAAGGATGAGTGGCAACTGGCCAATGTAAGAGGACAAGAGGTGATGCGAGAAGGGTGTTTCAGCAGCAGAACAGCAAGTGCTAAGGCCCTGAGGTGCAGAAGAGGTGGCTAAGTTCTGGGAAATGAAACTAGATCAGAGTGCCCAGAAGAAGAGAGGTGGGAGGTGGGGAGACAGAGCGGGAAGGGCAGGGAAGGGTGGGGAAGAGGTCACTGCCCCATGGGCGCACTAGGTGTGGGAGTTCTATCATGAGAGGAAAGGAGGGGTGCCAGGAGCCCGAGGCCAGTGGGAGGCTGGGGCGGCGTCCAGGTTGGAGCCAGGTTTGGGGGCCGAACCGCACCGTGGTGTTGGGACCCAGCAGAGGAGCTCAGCTAAGGGTCTGCACGGGGGAGGTTCTGGAGTCCAGCTCCGTGAGGGCCAGGCACTTTGGGGAGGAGATGGAGCAGGCCAGAGAGCCTAAGTGCTACCCTCGAGGCCCAAATATCTGCAGTAAGTGGGGTGCAGGAGCCAGGGTCCTGCTGCCCTCCCTATCCCCCCTGTCTGGTCAGGTGGATACCCCACTGGGAGCTCAGGCAGGAAAGAGGGCACCCCTTCACACCACCTAGTCACAGCAAGAGGGAAGAATAAAGGCACGGGCTGGGTGCTGGGGCACCTGGGCCTTTGGGGGCCCCCCCCCAGCCTGCGGTGGGCACCCGGCTTTCCCACAGAAGTCTGAGTCAGCATCGTGGCGGCTGCCTAGAGGCTCCGGCCTTCCCCCGCCCCCTCCCCGCCACCCCGGCCACTTGGGAGAGTCATTTCATTTCTCAAATTAAAAATCCATTTTGTGCTGTGAATAATAGATGGGATGAGCACTGGGAGGCTGGGCAAAGGACAGGAAGCTGGTTGGGGGGTGTTTTCCAGGACACAGAAGATACTGCAGAACAGTCTGTGGTGGGAAGGGGGCTGGCTGGGCAGGGTGGAGGTTGGGGGGCATCTCCCAGAGCAGAGGCGGGACTGGGGGGCTTCAGCTCCTGTGGGGCTCCTAGGCCTGTGTGCTGGGGTGACAGGCAAGTGGGGGCCCAGTCTATCCCCTTTTGTGCAGGCCAGAGGGGTGCAAAACCAGTTCTGATCACAGCTGGGGCTCCAGGCTGATCCAGGCCTGGCTTCAGGTTGGGGACCCCCCCTTTGGAAGGAAGCGTTTCGCGTCGTGCTTGGTAAAAGCTCAGCAGACACGCCATGGTGTGAGACCTGTTGTTCCCAGAGAGGGGGGCTGCTCTTTGCCCCTTCCCCAGCACCCAGACCTGGTGACCCCCTACCCAGGAGGGGCAGGCTGGGATCTGGCCCGTGGTCAGGGAAGAGGCTGACTTGAGGGTTTTGGGGGTCGAACCGCACCCCTCACCTTGCCCCTTGTGCCCCCTCAGGCCTTCTCTCTCCAAGGCAGCTCTGGTGGATGCTCCCCAAACTCCTGCGTCCCCCGTCTCCAGTTGCCTGGCTCAGGGCTTGGCTGGGTGCTGCTGAGTCCTGTCGTCCTCATGTTCCTGAGTTAGGGGGTCACCTTGACAACTGGGGGTGGGGAGGAGGAGCGCTGGAACTGGATGCCTCCAAGAGCACATGTGGGGGAGCTGGAGGCCAGACCCGGCGTCCTCCCCACCTGGGCTCAGCTTTTCTTTCTGAGAAGGAAGGAGCAAAGGACCTGGTCGCTCTCTAAAGGCGGACTGTCTAGGGGGTGCAGGACTGGGTGCTCATGGGCCCAATCCCCGGGCCACTCTGGTGGGCCCTGGTTACTGGGCTGTCCTGCCAGGGGCGGGGGGGGGGGGGGTGAGCTGCTGCACAGAGCTGGCGGGATGGAGCGAGGCAGGCAGCTAGGGCGGCCAGGCTGAGAGTTGGGGGGAGACAGGAGAACAGATCAATGGCAGCTGGGAGCCCTGGAGAGGGATGGCCCGGAGGGTTCCTGCAGCTGACCCCGGAGGGAGGAGGGGCTGAGGGCTTGGGTCCCCCACCCCCTAGTGGCTGGAACAGCAGGGTCCCCAGGGAAGCCCGTTTGCCTTTGTGCCTTTCTGTCGGAAGAGAGTCGGCTCCCTGAGACAATATCCATTTTTATATTTCTTGGAAATTTCACGGCATTCATTTCAGGGAAAATAAAAGCTGTCATTGCTGGAGAAATGATACCAATCAGGGCCTGAAAAGGCTGGAAAATTATCCTCCTGGAGACGGAACGTTGAGGGGAAAAAATGCAGATTAAAAGCACAAAGAGCCACTTTGCCACCGCCCTGCCCTCCCCTCCTCCCTTACGGAATCACCACATTTTACATAATTCCACCTCTCCTTGGTGGAATTAATTGGACCCAAGAAGAACGCGTGGGGCCGGGGAGGACCTGAAATGGCTGGAGGTGGAGGCAGAGAGTCTCCCGAGCAGTGGCATCAAGATGGACAGAGGGACAGACACAGGAGACGCAGGATGGGGGCAGAGGTGGCCACTCGGGGCCAGGCTGCTGAAGAGCCCCAGGGAGGGGACGCGGTGATGGGTCCTTTGAACCCCTGCCTGGTTGTGGTTTTTACCAGCGGGGGCTCCATGGCAGCCCTTGGGCTGTCTCATCGGTTAGGCCTGTCCCCCACATGTGGAACTGGCAGGCCTGGGAGCACTGGTGCCTTGTGGGGTCCCCTGCTAGGGACACAGGAAGCCGAGAGGGTGGGAAGGACAAGACCAAGAGAGCAGAGACTCCAGAAACAGTAGCACTGGTCTAAGAAGCCCCGAAGTCCCTGTGCCCCACATGGCCCAGCCCTGCAGGTACAGGGGGGTGAGCCAGGGAGAAGTGCGCCCTGCCTCAGGGGCTGGGGGCTGGGGAGGGGGAGGTCGCACACGGAAAGAGCAAGTTGTCTGGTTAGAAGGTAGCCGGTGAATAAATTCAGAGGCGCCCCCACCCTGACCCCTACACCGGTCCTTATACGTGGGCCCTGAGGCCTGCACTCTGAGGACCAGGGCTGCAGGGCAGGCAGGCAGGCAGGCATCCCCCCCTTCGTCCCTCCCGGTCCCGGGCGGGGGGAGGCTCTTGCATTACTCCTTAGTCCTTTTTTCTCTCCCAGATCAGGGGCTTCCGGAGCAGGGGGGCGCCGAGGCCAACCAAGGTTTGGGGGTGGGGTGCAGTCTCAGCCCCATGCCCCTTCCTGCAGTGGCCTCCGAAGCTCTCCCTCCACCGAGGTGAAGGCCAGCCTTCCCCAAATCCCCAGACGCCCTCGGGAGGGCTGGCCAAGGGCAGGGGCTAGAGGGGAGGCCCCGACGCCCGTTTACTGAAGGCTGCTCTGCCAGGCGCGAGCGGCGAGCGTCCGCGCTGTGTGAGCGCACCCCACGGCCTTGGGGGGGCCGTCCCCGGGCGGCGCTCCGGTCCTGTGGGCGCGGCTGGGACAATCCACGAGGCTCCGAGGCTCAGCTCGAGCCCTTTGCAGGTGGGCTGGTCGGCGGCGCCTAGTGCGGGCATCAGATCAGAGGGGAACCCTTTCCCGGGAGTAGCGGGCGCCCCGCTCTTCCCGGGACGCGGCTGCATCTGGGATCCCCGATCCCGGAGCCCCGCCAGCCCCTCGGGAGCGGGTCCCGCCGCCGCCGTCTCCGCCCCCGAGCTGCCAGGTAGCGGGGATGGAGGGTGGAAGGAGGAGGGGGCGCGGGGGGCGGGCGGAGGAGGGTGGAGCCGCCGGCGCGCCCCCTCCCTCGGGGCCAGCGGGCGGCGCGGCAGCAGAGGCGGCGGCGGGCGCACGGAGACAGCTGCTGCCCGCCCGGCTCCGCTCCGCTCCGCTCCGGCCCGGGCTCGGCCCGCTCCGTTCCCGCTCGGCCCGGGCGCGCACCTGCCGGGTAAGTGGCATCCGAGGCCGCCGCCGCCACCATCGCAGCCACATCCGCCGCCGCCGCCGCGCCGAGCCTCCGGGCTTTGTCTGCGTCCTCGCAGCACCGGCTCCGGCTCCGGCTCCGGCTGCGGCTGCGACTCCCGGGCTCGGCTCTCCGGCTCCGCGGGCTGCGCGGCGAAGCGCCCGAGGCTCCCGAGGCTCCGCGCCCGGACCTTGGGGCGCGCGGGGGTGAAACTTCGCCCAAGTTTGGGTTCTGGGGAAAACCTGTTGGAGCCGGGAGCGGCCCTGGGCGGGGGCGGAGGGGCGGGGGACGGAACCGCTTCCAGGTTTTCAGGGCCGTCGGGGGTTTGTCCACGGCCCGGGGTCGGCCGGAGCGCGCCGCCTGGGGACGGGGCTGGCGGGCATCCTGGCCCTTGAACAGAGGACGGCGCTGGGGGTGGCCCTACGGACATCCGCAAGGACAAAGTTTGGTTCTTTAGCCGCTTTCCCTAGCGTCTGGTTCCAGCGCGGCTCCTGGGCCGGCGTAGACTCGCCCTTGGCCGCGCCTCCCTCCCCAGCCTCCGTTTCCCCCTCCCCCACCCGGCCTGGCCGTAGCGGGTCGCAGGCGAGCGGGGCAGTGCGAGGGGAGGCCGGCCTCCGCGGAGAGCCTCCTACGGACGCGCCGCCCGCGCCCCGCGCCCCGCGCCCCTCCCGCGTCGCAGCGGCCTCCCGTGGCACCCGGGCGCGGGGCGGCAGGAGGCAGGTCGGGGGACGCCGCGGCGCGTGCGGGAGCTGGTGGCGCCCCGGGGCCTCCCGCTTGCCCCACTCTCGGGCGCCCACGGAGGCCGGGCCCCGGCCCCAGGCCTGCGCCCCTCCGCGTGCTGCCCGTGAGCCCCGTCGGGCCCGCGCCTCTCTGACCCGCGCCGCCCCCCCGCAGCCGCGGCCCGGAGCCATGCGGAGGCCCGCCCGGAGGCCGGCGGCGCGGCGGGCGCGTAGCTGAGATCGCCGAGGGCTGCGCGGCGGCGGCGGCCGCAGCATGGAGACCCCGTACTCGATGACCGCGCACTACGACGAGTTCCAGGAGGTCAAATACGTGAGCCGGTGCGGCGCGGGGGGCGCGCGCGGGGCCTCGCTGCCGCCCGGCTTCCCGCGGGGCGCGGGGCGCGGCGCCTCCGGGGCCCGGGCGGGGCTGCCGCGCTGGAACCGGCGCGAGGTGTGCCTGCTGTCGGGGCTGGTGTTCGCCGCCGGCCTCTGCGCCATCCTGGCCGCTATGCTGGCGCTCAAGTACCTGGGCCCGGGCCCGGCGGGCGGCGGCGGCTGCTCCGAGGGCTGCCCCGAGCGCAAGGCCTTCGCGCGCGCCGCCCGCTTCCTGGCCGCCAACCTGGACGCCAGCATAGACCCGTGCCAGGACTTCTACTCCTTCGCGTGCGGCGGCTGGCTGCGGCGCCACGCCATCCCCGACGACAAGCTCACCTACGGCACCATCGCGGCCATCGGGGAGCAGAACGAGGAGCGGCTGCGGCGCCTGCTGGCGCGGCCCGGGGGCGGGCCCGGCGGGGCGGCCCAGCGCAAGGTGCGCGCCTTCTTCCGCTCGTGCCTCGACATGCGCGAGATCGAGCGGCTCGGCCCGCGGCCCATGCTCGAAGTCATCGAGGACTGCGGGGGCTGGGACCTGGGCGGCGGCGGCGGCGGCGGCGGCGGCGGCGAGCGCCCGGGGGCCGCGGCGCGCTGGGACCTCAACCGGCTGCTCTACAAGGCCCAGGGCGTGTACAGCGCCGCCGCGCTCTTCTCGCTCACCGTCAGCCTGGACGACAGGAACTCCTCGCGCTACGTCATCCGCGTGAGTGCGTCCCCTCCGCGGTGACCCCGGGGCCCGGACCGGGAGGGAGGGGCGCCGCGGCCCGGCACGCGCACCCCCCGCGCTGGGCCACCGGGCATGGGGCGGGGAGGGGGGAGCACGGCCCCCCGTGCATCGGGGCGGGGAGGGGGAGCACGGCCCCCCGCACTGGGCCACCGTGCATCGGGCGGGGAGGGGGGAGCACGGCCCCCCGTGCATCGGGGCGGGGAGGGGGAGCGCGCACCCCCGTGCATCGGGGCGGGGAGGGGGAGCACGGCCCCCCGCGCTGGGCCACCGTGCATGGGGCGGGGAGGGGGAGCACGGCCCCCCGCACTGGGCCACCGTGCATCGGGGCGGGGAGGGGGAGCGCGCACCCCCGTGCATCGGGGTGGAGAGGGGGAGCGCGCACCCCGCGCTGGGCCACCGTGCATCGGGGCGGGCGGGGAGGGGGAGCGCGCACCGGCATCGCGCGGGAGGAGGCCGCAAGTAATTTCCCTCGAGTAATTGCGGTGTTTAGTGGAGCCGCGGGAGCCGCAATTTCCCCATCCGGCGGCCGCCGCGAGAGCACGGAACGCACGGAACGAGGGGTGTGCCAATGGGCTGGGGCGGGCCAGCGTGCCAGTGGCCCCAGCGCTCCGCGTGGCCCTCTCGAGTGCCCTTCATAGGTGGGGATGGTGAAGGCTTCCGGGAGGAAGGATGGGGGTTCGGGCTCCCCGCCGCCTCCCAGTGTTCCTGCCACCGTAGCCGTGGGGGCTTCTAACAGCTTCTCTGGATGGAGGCAGGGGTAGTGTATTTGTGCTCCTGCGGCTTGTGACGGTGGACATCTGGCACATCCCCTGGTTGGCCATTTGGACAGAACTTCAGTCTGTTTGCAGGAACCTGGCATGGTGACCTCTGATCGCTGACCTCTGACCCCCTCCTTCTCCCCAGATTGACCAGGATGGGCTCACTCTGCCGGAGAGGACCCTGTACTTAGCTCAGGATGAGGAGAGTGAGAAGGTGTGGGGGCATGGGCTGGGATTGCAGAGAAGGCCTGGGGCTCCAGGAGAGAGGGACTAGGGCCTGCCACTGACCCCACCCGTGAAATGTCCCCTCTGGGTGCAGATCCTGGCAGCGTACCGGGTGTTCATGGAGCGCCTGCTCAGCCTCCTGGGAGCCGATGCCGTGGAGCAGAAGGCGCAGGAGATCCTGCAGCTGGAGCAGCGGCTGGCCAACGTGAGCAAGGGCACAGCCATGGGCTTGGGGGAGGGGAATAGGCGGGGGCGGGGGGGGGGGGGTCAACTCTCATCTCCACCCCCAGATCACAGTGTCAGAGTACGACGACCTCCGGCGAGATGTCAGCTCCATGTACAACAAGGTGACGCTGGGGCAGTTGCAGAAGATCACCCCCCATGTGAGTGCAGACCACCATGATGGGGGGTACGGATCTTGGGGCTCCCGGCCTGTCCCTTTCTCAGGGCCAGGCGAGGCCTTCCATGGCCATGGATTCCTGTGTCCTCCTGTGTCTCTCTCGGACTCCCTCCTGTTCTCTGTGGTCCCTGCTACACCCAGTCCTACTGTCCTCTACCCACGACAGCTGCAGTGGAAGTGGCTGCTGGACCAGATCTTCCAGGAGGACTTCTCAGAGGATGAGGAGGTGGTGCTGTTGGCCACAGACTACATGCAGCAGGTGTCCCAGCTCATCCGCTCCACACCCCGCAGGTACAGCGGCCATTCACCCACCCCTGCACACCTGCACCTCGGGGCCCCTCCCCTGCACCCTCTACATGTTTGCTGGGTGAGTTTTGAATTCCCGTTTTCACTTCTGTCCTGTGGCCACACTGGGGAGGCATGTGAAGAGCACTGGAATAGGAGTCCAGATCCCTAGATTCAGACGAGGCTCTCACCTGCTCCCTGGGCCCCTGGGCAGGGTTTGTGAGCTTCCTGAGGTGCAGTTTGCTCATCTGGGGATAGTGAGGCTGAGTGAGTCCAGACTTTAGAGGGGCCACCTAGGGAAGAGCTTCCCTGATCTCTGCCCACCTTGGGGAGGAGCAGAGCACCTCTCAAGGCCAGGCGTGGGGCAGATAGTCACCTGGAGTGCGCATTGTCCTACCCTGTCTCAAGTCAGCACTGGCACTCTGCTAGGTGGCCAGAGGTGTGTCCTACGTGTGGGCCCAGCCTTTTTCCCTGCCCAGGGCTCAGGCCACTCCTGCTTCCGCCTCCATGTACACAAATGATCCTCACTCCTTTGTGGGTGTTAGGTCTAATCCCAGCCTGGAGGGTCTGGAGTAGGATGGGGTGGTGCCCTTGGGTGGCCCTTGCACACGAGCTTGTCTGGACACCCAGCTGTCTCACCTGGCCCTCAGGATCCTGCACAACTACCTGGTGTGGCGTGTAGTGGTGGTCCTGAGTGAGCACCTGTCACCGCCATTCCGAGAAGCACTGCACGAGCTGGCCCGTGAGATGGAGGGCAGTGACAAGCCACAGGAGCTGGCCCGTGTCTGCCTGGGCCAGGCCAACCGCCACTTTGGCATGGCACTTGGAGCTCTCTTTGTACATGAGCACTTCTCAGCTGCCAGCAAGGCCAAGGTCAGGCTGCCCTGGGCTTGGGTGTTGGGTGTGGGTGCTGGGCTGGGCAGAGTCCTCCCATGGCCTTGGTCTGAGAATGGGGAGTCCCACAGATCCCCTTGCAGACAGGGGCTCAGCCCTCTCTGAGTCTCCAGACTACTTCTCACCAGGGAACCTCCCCCAGGAAGCCTACCTGGTCTATCAGCCCCAGGAGGGCTTCCCCCTCAGGCTCCTGCCCCCCCTTCCCCGCCATGCTCAGTAGGTGTGCCTTAGGAATGTAGGTGATCATTGCTGGAGCAGTTTGCTTTCAGACTATGAGCTTCTGGTTGGGGGTACAGGGCCTGGATCCCCACCTGGGAGGGCTCCCCTCAGTGCTCAGCACCCAGCCTTAGGACAAGGAAGTGATACTGAATTAGTGGTACCTCTCGTCAAGGGTCAACCTCGTCATTCCTGGCTCTTGACCCTGCAGGTACAGCAGCTTGTGGAAGACATCAAGTTCATCTTGGGCCGGCGCCTGGAGGAGCTGGACTGGATGGATGCCGAGACCAAGGCAGCTGCTCGGGCCAAGGTGAAGTGGACCCTGTCCCCGTTCGTAGGTTCCACAAACACTGAATGCCTGCTGTGTGCCAGGCTGGGGTAGCAGAAGAGGCAAAGATGCCCCTTGTGGAGTTGTCATCACCTGGGCTGGTCCCCCCTGTCCTAGAGCCCACTTCTAGGCCTAGAGCTTTCTCCCTTGGGGCTGGGGGGCCGTCTCCCAAGGCCCTGGCCCACTCTTGCCATCCTCTCGCCCACAGCTCCAGTACATGATGGTGATGGTGGGCTACCCGGACTTCCTGCTCAAACCCGAGGCTGTGGACAAGGAGTACGAGGTGGGTCTCCCCCTGGCCCTGCCCTGCCTGACCGGCTGGGCTGCACTCCCTTGGTCAAGACCCCCAGGGAGGCCCAGCACCACCACAGAGAAGGAGTCATGGCCCTCGGCTGATGGCCTCTGGGCGGACATGGGGCCTGCACAGCCCTGGTCTGGGCATTTATATCCCTGGCTTGCCGTTGAGAGCTGCCCATCCCCTGTGCAGTTCGAGGTCCACGAGAAGACCTACTTCAAGAACATCTTGAACAGCATCCGCTTCAGCATCCAGCTCTCAGTCAAGAAAATCCGGCAGGAGGTGGACAAGTCCACGTGGGTGCCTGGCCCAGAGCTGGGGGAGTCAGGGAGGGTGGCGGGCGGGGCAGAGAGGCTCCTTGCCGGGGCCAGGTGGCTGGTGGGGCAGACGGCCTCAAAGCCGGCGGTGCAGGTGTTGGGGGGTGATTGGGGGACTCCGAGGTGGTGGGGGTGGGACAGGACATGGCTACAGTCTGAGCTCCTTCAAGGAGCGCACGTGGGAGGTGGGGGTGGTGGGGGAGCGAGTGCGGGCCCCTAGCTGACCCCCACCTCCCTGCACAGGTGGCTGCTCCCACCGCAGGCCCTCAATGCCTACTACCTACCCAACAAGAACCAGATGGGTAAGGGGGCATGTTCCGCACGGGGTGGGTCGGGGGGGCCCTTCAGGCAGGGTTCCTCTGACCCTGCCCTCTGCGCAGTGTTCCCCGCAGGCATTCTGCAGCCCACGCTCTACGACCCGGACTTCCCGCAGTGAGTGCCCCGCCTGGCCAGAGCCCGGCCATCGTCTGGGGCTGCATGAACGCTGCTCAGGGTGTCCTGCCCCGGGCTGGGCCCAGCAGTCACCACGGCCACCACCCTGGGTCCCCATAGCCTTAGGTCAGCCTTGGTTATTTAGAAAACTGTGTAGCTTTTCATCTTTCCTCTCTTCTTCTTCCTCTTCTCTTCTCTTCTCTTCTCTTCTCTTCTCTTCTCTTCTCTTCTCTTCTCTTCTCTTCTCTTCTCTCTTCTCCCCTCCCCTCCCCTCCCCTCCCCTCCCCTCCCCTCCTCTTCTTTCTCTTCGTCCTGAGTTCCTCCTTTCCCGGTTTGAGGCTTCATCAGGTGTTTCAAAAGTGGAGTGACCCTAGTGATGAGGAAACAGGCCAGGTCCCAAGTGGGCTGCCTCAGTTTCCTTCCTGTCTTCCTCCAACTCGGTCTCTTCCCCTATCGCAGCTCTGTTAGGGATCGTTTCCTAAAAAGTAGTTGCAAAGGCATCACTGCCCCTTTTACGTATTGCATGAGGAACCTGAGGCATAACTGCCCCAGGACTGGGAGGACACGGGTATGGCCTCCCCGGGCCACTGTGGTTGGCCTGCCTGGGGCCTCCCGGGGCCTGGGCAGCAGCATGCAGCAACCAGGAGGTGGGCGAGGCTGGGCCTGACGCTGCTGCCCTGGGCCCAGGTCTCTGAACTACGGGGGCATTGGCACCATCATCGGACACGAGCTGACCCATGGCTATGACGACTGGGGTGAGGCCCGCGGTGGCAGAGGGGGTGTTGTGGGAGGGGAAGGACAGGCAGCGGGGGGGCAGAGTGGTGACGGGCTGATGTGAGACCCTGCAGCCCTTCTGTCCCCACTGGCCAATGGGTAGATGGGGGAGGGGTTTTGGGGATGAGGGTCAGCCTTAGCCACCCCCCCCACTGCCCACAGGGGGCCAGTACGACCGCTCGGGCAATCTGTTGCACTGGTGGACGGAGGCTTCCTACAGCCGCTTCCTGCGCAAGGCGGAGTGCATCGTCCACCTGTACGACAATTTCACCGTCTACAACCAGCGGGTGAGACCTCTTTGCTCCCCTCCAGGCCCAGCTGGGCACCAACTAGGGGCATGCACACTCGTGTGCACACACGTGTGCCTGGGTCCCTGTACGCATGCCCGAGTTTTTTTTTTTTTTTTTAAAGATTTTATTTATTGATGAGAAACACAGAGAAAGAGAGGCAGAGACACAGGTAGAGGGAGGAGCATGCAGGGAGCCTGATGTGGGACTCGATCCCGGGACTCCGGGGTCACGCCCTGGGCCGAAGGCAGGCGCTAAACCACTAAGCCACCCGGGGATCCCCGTATGCCAGGGTCTTGCACACACTCACTGGGGCGCATGAACAAGTTCTCACAGACTCCTGGGACATGGGGCACAAAGCGTTCAGAGCCATGTAAACCCTCTGGGAAAAGGAAAGAGGGTGGGCAGGGCCCAGGGCGGCAAGGCCAGTGGACTGCAGACAGCCCGGGCCTCTTCCGCTCTCGGCAGGTGAACGGAAAGCACACCCTTGGTGAGAACATCGCGGACATGGGTGGCCTCAAGCTGGCCTATTATGTGAGCTGCCCCTGCCTGGCCCTTCATTCCGTGGGGGGAGGGTGGGGATGATAAGGACGCAACTAGGGACATAGGCACCCCTGCCTTCCCAGCCCTCGGAGATCTGGCCCGGGAGGGGCGGGGCCTGTGATTGGCAGGGGGGCCACGGAAAAAGGAGGGATTCCCAGGCTGCCTTTCTGGGAGAGCATGGAGGGCTGCCTGGAGGGGGTGAGGGCTGCCTGCCGTTAGCCCTCCTGGGAAGGAGCACAGCTCAGGGAAGTTGGGAGGCAGGATGCCCAGGGCTCAGGGGCCGGTGAGGGGCTGACTGGGTGGAGGCTGAGTCAGGTCACCACCCTGGGGCACCGCAGCTCCACACTGTCACCCCCAGGCCTATCAGAAGTGGGTGCGGGAGCACGGCCCAGAGCACCCGCTGCACCGGCTCAAGTACACGCACAACCAGCTCTTCTTCATTGCCTTTGCCCAGGTGGGCCAGGTGGGGGCGGGTGGGAGGTGGTGGGGATGGGGACAGCTGTCAGCCTGTCCTCGTGGGTGCCAGCCCTGGGAGGCGGTGGTCCCATGGGTTCTGCTCAGGCAGCAGGGCCCAGTGTGCTGCCGGGAAGGTTTGCAGGGCTTGCTCAACGGACTCCTTGGCTGCTTCTTTCCCTCTCCTTCCTTCCCCCACCACGGGGCCCAGAACTGGTGCATCAAGCGGCGGTCACAGTCCATCTACCTGCAGGTGCTGACCGACAAGCATGCACCTGAGCACTACAGGTACGCCTGCCTGCCCGCCTGCGCCCCATCCCCTCCTTGTGTCTGGGGTGGGATCAGGCGGGAAGGGGAAGGGGCAGCTGGGACCCCCTCCAGGTGGGTCTCTCCTCCTGCCCCAGGGTGCTGGGCAGCGTGTCCCAGTTCGAGGAGTTTGGCCGGGCCTTCCATTGCCCCAAGGACTCGCCCATGAACCCTGCCCACAAGTGCTCTGTGTGGTGAGCCTGGCCATCCGCCCGCACACCCTCGCTGCCTGCCCTGCACGAATTGCCTCCCTGCCAGCTGCCGGGGCAGGCATGAACCCGGCACTGGTCCTCGCTGGGCGCCACCCGCCTTCTGAGCCCCTCTGGGACCTGGCCTTCCTGCTGTCCCTCACCTCAGGAGGGGCCCAGAGCAGGCCTGAGGCTGGGCTCCAGGAGGGTGCGGGGGAGAGATGCGGGGGTCCCCAATACTGGCTCTAAGGAGCCAGACCCCCGCCCCCGGCCAGGCTGGATTGTACAGGCCCCACCTTCACTGTGTTCTTGCTGCTAAGTCTGGTCAATAAACTGCTGTACTGTTGTCATGGTTTCTTCAGGGGCCTCCGGAGCGGGTGGGGCTGGAGGGGCCCCCTTGGTGGGGAGGCTCAGGCCCTTAGCACAACGGGGACCCTAGACAAGACCCCTTCCCGTCCCACCTCCCTGGGTCTTCTGTCTTTTCCATCAATCAGCTGTTCCTCCCTTCCCTGCAGTCCTGCCTCGGCTCCCATGCGATTCTGGGGGTGCCCCTAGACAAGGCTGGGGGGTGTGCCCGAACACCAAGCCCCGAGGGGGCTATACTCCAGCATGACCCTGTGACCCACTGCCCCCGAAGGTCTAGACACCGCAGGAGCTCCGGCAGTAACCTTAGCCAGTCATGGAGCCCAGGCCAGGCCTTGGGCTCAGCATGTCCATGAGAGGGGAGCTGTGACACCTGCTTACACAGAGTTGGGGGTCAGTCGTGTCCCTCTCCAGCCCAGAGTGGAGGCTCCAGGGGTGAGAAAAAGAAAGGAGCTCAGGCCCTTTGCACAAACGGGACCCTAGACAAGACCTGGCCCCTTCCTGTCCCACTTCCAGCCTCCACCAGGGGCTGGAGCCGAGGCTCCAGGCATGGCCCATGGTGGAGGCAGGAGGCAAGTGGTGCTGCCTCATGAACAGGAGGGTGGGGGTGCAGGGGGGGCAGATGGAGCAGCCCCACTGGGTTATCTGAGGACAGTGGGGGGGACCAGTGGGCCTCCTGCCTTTCCTCCTCGAGTCCGTCTCTCTTACTTCAGGGATAGCCTAGACAGGGTGGTTGCCCCGTCCCCGCCAGCCCATCCGGTGTGGCCTGTCCCCATCTCCCACTGCAGTGACGAATCTCCTGCTAGCCCAGCTCCTGTCATGCTCAGAGAATGCCTGTCCCCATATCAGCCTTGAGTGACATTTTAAAAGTTCCTGTGTCTGAGCCTCGGGCACACCAACCCTGGAGAGTGAGAGACAGGGCACAGGCCACGGCGGATGGAGCCAGAGTGGAGGCGGGCGTCATGGGGCCCTGGGGCTGGGGTGCGGGGGGCGCCCTACAGAGAAGAGGCAGGACCTTAGAAGGACCCCATGGGGACAGGCGAGTTCCCCAAGGGGCACCTCAGGAGACACAGAAGGCCGCGCCCATCAGGGCAGAGCTGCCCCTCACAGGCGTGGGGGGCACACGGGGACTCGGAGCCTGGTGGAGGTGCTGTGTTTGTGGACCTACCTTGGTTTCCCCTCAAAGCCCCTTCCTGGTGTGTACGTGTGCTGGGCACGTGTATACCGTATCCCTCAGCCGCTGGCAGCCAGAGCAGGACAGTTCTCTCCTTGCCGCCCCCTGGGAGGGGCCCGGTGTCTGGGCCCGCCGTACCCCACACTGCACCCCGTCCCCCTGACCTGGGATCCTGGCTGGAATCGGAGCCCCCAGGCCCAGCCCTTTCGCCCCCAGTGCCCCAGTGGCTCTCCCGAGCTCCCCAGCTCCCCGCAAGGCCCATCCCTCCTGTCTCCCACCCAGCTCGGGGCAGGCCTGGGTGGACGTGGCCGGGGGTGAGCCACCAGCAGGCCCAGCAGGCCCACTCCCGCCCTGCCTCGGGAAGGGGTGAAGTCCCGGCGCTCCTGGGGCTGAGTCCCTCCTTCCCCCTGTGCCCCACTGAGGGGGCCAGAGGGGCCTGGGCACTGGGGGTCGGCGGGCCCCTGGGAGAGGCTGGTCCGAGCTGCTGGCCGGGAGCCCGATGCCCCGTGTGCGTCCCAGCCGGGGAGCGCCCACCCTGCTGGCAGGCTGGCGGTCTGACCGGCCGTGAAGCCACCATGAAGCCACCGGAGACGCCTCAGCCTGCTGGCTCCTTGCTGGGCGACCAGCGGAGATGTCGCTGCTCCCTGGGCCTTCGGGCCTTCTCATACTTCTTTAGGGAGAACGGAGGGAGGTCATCGGGTCAGAGGCACCTCAAGCCAAGGGCACCCGGAGCATTGAGTCCTGGTGCTGGGACGGGGCCCCGACGTTCAGACAGGGCCATATAACCAGCAAGGCACAGCTGCGACAGTGTGTCACCCACTTGTTCCCAAACTGCTTTTCCAGACAGATGCTTGGAGCATCCTCACTGCAACTCGGTGAGGTGGACAGAGTGACAGGGACAGCCCTTTTAACAGGGAAATGGGGGGGGGGGCACATGCCCTAAGGTCACGCTGCATGTGTTAGCTGATGGGCACCTTGTGGCTGCCGAGTCCCCTTGGGCCCCAGGTGTCCCTCCTGCCCTCAGTGTCAGCTCTCTGCGTGTCCTGTTAGGAAGCCACACCCCGTCCAGATGCCGCCCGGCCGTTGTCTGCCGGGCCTTGTGCTCACGGCCACGCTGAGGATTAGCTGCCTGATTCCTCTGGGGCGGAGGAGCCGAACGAGGCGGGCGCAGCTGCTGCTCTGCCTCAGTTCCCCTTTGTTGAGCTCAGGCCATGAGTGCAGGGAAGGTCTTCTCGGTGGCAAGGGGGCAGGCGGTTGGAAGGCTGATCCCCTCCATTCCCCCATCTGTCCCCCAGGGTGAAGGTGTCCTCTCGGCACAGCCCACAGCCCCCTGCGATGACAAGGTGCAGTCTCTGGAGCCCCATGTGGGGCTCGATCTCGGGTCTCCAGGATCACGCCCTGGGCGGAAGGCGGCCCTCAACCGCTGAGCCACCCGGGGATCCCCTCCAGCTGAGCATTTAATAGCAGGGAAAGAAGAGCTGGGGATAGTTTACAGCTGCGTTGAAGCTTCCAGGCATCCACCCTTGTGCCCATGCGCAGAGCGCCTCACGGTCCCTGCTGTGCCTGGATCTGCTGTCCCTGGCTTTGAGACCTTGAGCCCAAGGGCCCCTGCTGGGTGACCTGGGCAAGTGACTCACCGCATCTGTGTCTCAGGAGCACCATCGGCAGCCCCGGCGGTGCCTGTGAGGGGGGCCTCCTCTGATGGATCGATGAGCCTGCCCTGTCCCCACCCCTCCGCGGCCTGCGCGGCTGCTGCCTCAGCACGTTGGCTGGACTCTGGACTCTGGGTCCTCAGGGCCAAGGAGGCCGGGAGCCCGTTGGTCTGGGGCCCTCTGGGTGTCGGCTCTGTACAGATCTGGGAAGGGCTGGAAGCCAGCTGGAGAGGGGTGCCCAAGCTTCCCTGCCTAGGGTCTCCGAGGGAGTGTGGGTGTGGGGAGCCCTGGGGTTTCTGTGGCACCCAGGAAGGGGCACAGGGCGACCGGTGCCACCGAGCAGCCTCCCAGGCCTTTCTAACCAGCTCAGGGGAGCCAGATTCGTGGTCCCTGTGGCTGCTTCTGTGATGACCCAGATGCCTGGGGTCCTGGGGGCCCTGGGGGGCCCCCCTCGTGAGGTGTCCTAGCTGCAATATTTTTAAATGGTTTGAGCCCCCATTCTAAAAATGTCGGGAAGCCCAGGGTCCTCCGTCCGTAAGTACCTCTGGGGCTGGGATCTCAGGGGGCCTAGGTTTCTCCTCCTGCCTCCTCTCCCACCCATGTCCTCTATGCTGGGCAGCTCCCGGATCCCCTCCGCCCCCGGACTACCCACACGACACTAGGGGGAGTCACTGACTTTACGGAAGGTTTGGGGTGCCCGAGGGGCCCTCTCTGTGCCTTCTCCCCATCCTCCAACATGGCCTGAGAGACCCACTTCCTCTGGATTTATTAAGAACAATTTCCCTTCCCCCCTGCTGGCTCCAGGCTGGTGCCCAGGCAGAGCACAGCCTGTAGCCCTGGGAGCGTCCCCTCGGGCCACCCAGCGGCGGGACAGCTCAGGCGGCAGGTGGGCCAGGGCAGCTGCCCATCCCCGGCCCCCCGCTTCTGTGTGAGTCTGGATGGCACATCACCGAGTGACAGCCTCTCCTCTGCGTCCACGGGGTCGCCGGCTTTGTCTGCAGAACTGCCAGGGGTGGGGGCTCCCAGGTCCCAGGCGCCCTGCCCTTTGGGGAAACTGGTTGCCCACTGGCGTGGCTTTGCCTGCAGAGCCCCTGTGATGAACCGACTCCACCCCGGGGGCCTGGTGGTCCGGCTCTGCGGCTGCTCCGCCTTCGGGGCAGGGCTGCAGGGCCCCAGAGGGCTGCAGGGCACCGGCTGGGCCCTGGGCCCGGTCCCCGCGTGAGCTCCTCGCCGGCGCCCCCGGAGCCTCTGGCAGCGGCTCGGGCGGATTCACTGGCGGCAGCTCCGCCCCGGGCCCCCACCGCCACCGCCACCGCCACCGCCACATGGTGCTCTTAAGCCGCATCTCTCCTTGGCTATCGTTTGCATAAATAATAATAATAAAACCCGCCACTCCCACCTTCCCGTGGGACCAGAGCCGCGATGTGCGTGGGGGGCTGGCCGTGGCCGTGGCTCCGTCACCTGGCTGGGGAGCGGGCGCCTCCGGGGAGACCCACGGTTGGTCCCGGGCCTCCCCAGCGCCAAGGGTACGCCCAGGGGGGCTCCGGCTTCGTGCTGTCAGGACCCCGGCCTGTGTGGGTGCTGGTGGCAAGTGCCGAAGCTCTGATCAGCTCGAGTAGGCGGCCCTGGGGTCCCTTTAGACCAGAGGGTGCGATTGAAAACACTGGGCACCTTCCTGGAGGCCTGGGGGTGGCGGTGGGGGTGCCCTAGGGAGGGCAGGTGAGGACTGGGGGTGGCAGCGTCACAGGGGCAACTGCCTGTCATTCAGATGCTCACCAGGCGGGAGACCTGTTTCTGGACCTGGGGGTGGTGGGGAGGGACTAACAGAATCAGATGGTAATGTCAGCTTCAAGGTCGGGACGAGGGCACATCGGGCATCCTGTCCCTGAGAGATGGCATGCCTGTTGCTCCCCATGGTGACACACCCCATATCTGCTACCTGAGCCCCGTTGGGCTGGGTGCAGGGACAGGGGCTCAAGGGCACTCCAGCGGGAACCACATATTCATATTTAACATCTAGCTCCGGCTGGCACCTGTGCCCTGTCATCTGGGCCCCCACCCCAACATGGTTACCAGTGTCCTGGGGGAAGAGAATGAGGGTGTCCAGCAAGGGACACCACCTCCAATGAGGGACATCCCCTCCCCACTTGCTCACTTCCATTTCTTAGAGTTTAGTGTGTCTGCCTCAGTGGATTTGTGGATAATGTGGTCTAATTTTAAACAAACGAATCTTCCAAAAACAATCAAGTAGCTTCTGAAAGAGCTCGGTAAAGAAACTGCAAATAATACGGATAATCCCCACGGGGTAAGCAACCACAGAAGTGGCAGTTCTGACATGTCCCCCCTCCTGACACATGCTCATCATCCCCCCGGTGCAGACCTGATGAGAAATTAGCTCTAAGTTTTAAAAAAATAAACAAAACTGAACTGTTTGAAGCAACTCCACTGCCATCATTACTGGGGAAGCTTGCCCCGAGTGACAGGTGCCGAGAGAAGCTAGTCAACAGCAGCACGACATCCTCACGGAAAAAAACAAAAAAACAAAAAAACAAAAAACAAAAAACACAAGCTTTCAGAACACGGAGACAAAACCCCCCCGCAATTCTTTTCCCAGGGATGCTTAAAGTTAGGTGCTTCTCAACTCAGTTACTTTTTGATATTTCCCTTAGCGATGATAAATATTTGGAAAGCTCTTTTAAAGTTTCTTGCATAATAGCATGAGACAAAAAAAAAAAAAACCTACCACCAGGCAAACACTTCGTTTTTCTCTGCCGCAGTAAAAATGGCAGAAACAATGAACAGAAAATGATCTGTCGACAAACCGAAAGGCATTTCTTTGTCAGCAAATACTGTTGAAAGATGTAGAGAAAACACCACCACAGATTGGAGGGAAGTGTTAGCGCAAATTACCCCGTGTGGGAGGCTTGCTGCACGGTGTCTACACAGCTCCGCTCGAGGTATCTGCTGGTTCTGGTCCCATAATGAAATACACAAACCATTTGCGTGTGTGAGTGTGTGTGAGTGTGAGTGTGTGTGTGTGTGTGTGAGAGAGAGAGAGAGAGAGAGAGAGAGTCAGGAAAGGAAACCTGTAGCAGAAAAGATAGGTGCCCAACAGTGGATGCTTTGTTTAATAAGAGCAATTGCAAAAATAAATAAATAAATAAATAAATAAATAAATAAATAAATAAATAAGAGCAATTGCAAACGGCGGGGGGTGGGGGGTGGGGGATGGGGGAGGACACAGCATTAGGGTACCCGACACCGAACAGCTACTGGGGAAGGATTTTTAAAGGCTTCTGGGCGAGGGAAAGGTGCAGAGGTAGCGGCAGCTCCCCAGCCCACGCACAGGCCCATCCCGTCAACCCAATGCAGGAAAGAATTAGAAGCCAGAGGGCCCGTAAAATGCTGCAGGAGCCCCCAGGGGTGTTGACTTTAGAAAGTCAAGGTTGTTCTAGCAGACTTGAGTCTTTATGATACTTGGTAATAAGATGGGGTGTGACCAGGGAAACTTCCAGACCACACAGGACGAGTCATCTTGATGGCAAAGAATTGAAAAGGGCTGTCGTGGAGTCCCCTCCCTCTCTTTCCTCACAGCTTTTCCTCCTTAAACACGGAGGAGGAGACATTTCTTGAGGAGACAAGAGCTGTTTTAGGCACCCAGTAAAATTATTAGAAAAATAGATTCACCTTCGCTGCATCTGCCTCTTCCAGGTAAAGTGTAATTTTTAAATGTAATTTCTGTGCTGAAAAATCCATTCTTTTAAAGTGTACAATCCGTGGTTTTTAGGATAGTCAAAGTGGTGCAATCGTTACCACTAACTCCAGAATAACCTGCTTTTTAAAACTGTAGAGTTTTACATTAAACAATTTTTATTTTGTTTAAGTAAAATCTACCCTCAACATGGGGCTTGAACTTAACGACCTTCAAAATCAAGAGTCGCACCCTCGACCCACTGAATCATCCAGGCCCCCCTAAACCTGTAGAGTTTTAAAATGTAGAGTTTCCTTGGACTTTGAACCCATTTATGAAACATAAACATTCGGCACCTTCCCACTGGTTTGTAAGACCAACTCGTTGACAACAGGGAAGACAGAAATGTAACAGCTGGATTTGATCAAATCTTTGCATAACTGGTGGATGGAGTTTAAAAATGAATATGATGGTTTAGCAAGCCTAGCTAATCGTGCCCTTTTTCCATGCAGCTCCCATATTTTTGTGACAGCCACTAAGATCCAGAATTGAAATAAACTGCCCTGAGGGCCGTGCCTTCAAATTGATGTTTTACAGTGCAAAATCAAGAGTTTAGTAAATAAGAATTATAACAACTCAGTATGGTGACAGATGGTAACTAGACTTACTGTGGGGGCCCATTTCTCATTGTATATGTCTATCGAATCACCGTGTTGGACACCTGAAACTAATACAATCGGGTATGTCAATTATTCCTCAATTTTTAAAAAGATTTTAGTAAATAAGAAAGCATACTCAATCATATTGATATTTCCAGTGAGAGCAAAATGCTTTTTTGCACCTTTGCAAATGTACAAATAAATCTGTAATTTTGTAAAATTTATTTAAAAATACAGTTGATGTCATTTTCATAAATTCTTTTCAGTGTTCCCCGAGGGAGGGAAGTTAGATACTCAACAAGCACAGCTCTAAGGGAGGGGGTGCTCCGGAATATTTTTGGATGGAGGTCAGAAATGTTTGGAGTCTGCACCTCCTCTCTGGTTTCCCAGCTCCCACCTCTACCCTCTTCCTACAAACAAAACAAAACAAAACAAAACAAAAAACAAAACTCTGATCCCTGAAATAATCAGAGTGGTATTTTCTAAGAGTCAGGTCATGTTATGTATGCCCCTGCTCAAAGCCTTTCCAATCATATACCACACTTTGGGTCAAGCTCCCAACCCTCATCATCCCTCAGGTTTCACTCCCTACTCTGTGCCACCCGCACTCTGATCCAGCTATTAGTCTGGAAGAACACTTGCTGATCGCTGCCTCAGGGCCTTTGCACAGCTGTTCCTTCTGCCTTGCTCATGGCCTCCTTTCCTTGTCTTTGCTCCATGGTCTGCTCCTCAGGCAGCCCCTCCCTGACTTCCTGATCTGAATTGTCCACCCCACCCCCTCACTCACAGACTACTTCTGTGCTCCCACACACTAATGATTTTTCTTTCTAGAACATATCACAACTGGCATTACTCTGCATAACAGTTTATTTGATTATTGTTTTGTCCCTCTCAGTAGCATAGAGGCGCGGGGAGGAGAGGGAATTTCCTCACAGACATGCTCCTTGGATCTCCCAGCCTGGAATGGGCACTGGGGGGTGAACATCAGTAGCTAAGTGACTTGGGACCTCTCTCCCACTCTGGGTCAGCATGTCCTGTGTGCAATAGTAGGCTGGTCCCCCAGGAGGTGCCCAAGGTGGGTGGTACCGCACCCCGGCCCGCAGCCTCCTCAGCCAGCAAGGGGCCTGCAGGGCGTGTTGCGGGGTGACAGGAAGCCACCCCTTTCCAGTCACGGTGACATGCCCGAGTGCTCGGGTCCCCAAGGTGCTGTGGAGACTGTGGCCAAGAAACATGCGTACTGCGGGGTCTGGGCGAGTGGTGGCCCCGTGAGGGACGCCTCCAGGATGGGGCTCACCTGGTCCCCTGCCAGGGCTTTCTGCAGGGCAGGGCCTGGTGGTCGGAGCCACCCTACCCCGCACCCCCACCCGACCCCGTCCTCACCCTGGCGCTGAGGCTGGGGGTGGGGAATCGAGAACAGCTCAGGGGGACGGTGGGTGCCAGGGGAAGCCACCACTACGGGCGAGGGTCTGGGGGCGGGGTCCGCGCTGGGGGCTCCCGGGACGGAGCCGGGAGCGGAATAGGAGTGGGCGGGGCCCGGGATGGGGCGGGGCGGGGCCCGGGATGGGGCGGGGCGGGGGCGCTCAGGGCTCGGCCTACGCCAGCAGCGCGAGCAGCAGCGCCCCGGTCAGCAGCTGCAGCATCAGCTGCGCGGCGGGGCCGGGGAGCGCGGCATCGGTGGGGGTGGGGGTGCGGGTGGGGGTGCGGGTGGGGGTGCGGGTGGGGGTGGGCGCGGCCGAGGGCTGCAGGTTGCAGTCGGCGTAGGGCTCGAGGCAGGCGGCGAAGGCCATGACGTGCGCCACGAAGCTCTGCTCCTGCACGCCGTGCACCAGGTGCGCCTGCGGGCCGCGCGCGAACACCGCCACGTCCTCGCCGCCGTGGGTCTCGGAGTCCAGGGGCACCGCGGCCTGCGGCTTGTATGCGGGGTCCCCTGGCGGGGCGGGGAGGGGGGCTTCAGGGCCGGCAGGGCGGGCGGCCTCCCCATCCGGGTTCCCCCGCCGTGCCCCCCCCCCGCCCCCAGCGCCCCCCAGCCCGAGCCGGGGTGCTCACTGCTCTCGGCGTCGGAGACGTTGGGCCGGGGGACCCCGCTGAGCGCGAAGCCGGGGCCGTTGCCATACAGGATGGAGGTGTAGGTCTTGTTGTCTTTGGCCATGCTGGGGGCCAGCCCTGCGGGGAGGAGGGGCCTGCGAGCACCCGACCGGCCGCGGCGACGGGGCCCCCGCGTGCCAGACCCAGGCTGCCCACCCACTGGCCCAGTCCTCACAGGAGCCCCACGCGGCATTGCTACTACCCCACTTGACAGGCGAGGAAACTGAGACCCTGAGCCATTTCTGCCACCCGACTCGTGGACAGCACCTGCCCCCTCCCTGGGCCTACCGAAGATGGAGCTCCCTCGCAGGGTGTAGCCCCCGAAGGAGAACACGTGAGAGTGGTCGGCGGTGACCAGGGTCAGTGTGTCCCTCTCGCTCGTGAGCTGGCCCGCCTTGTCAATGGCGGAATCGAACATGACGGCCTCCGTCAGGGCCAGGTAAGCTGTGCCGTCGTGATGACCGTGGTCGATGCGGCCTCCTGCAAGCAGGGCCCGGGCAAGGTGGCCAGTGCCCCACCTGCCCCGACCGTCCCCACTCCTGTGCTCAGCAACGGCTGCCGCTCACCTTCCACAAAGAGGTAGAAGCCCTTGGGGTTCCTGCTCAGCAGCCTCAGGGCCGCCTCTGTCATCTCCATCAGGGATGGGTCCTGGATTCCGTCTCGGTGGACATCATATTTGGTGTCTCCTGGCTCAAAGAGGCCTGCGGGAAAGGGGTTCCGGTGGTGACTGGCTGGGGAGACGGGAGGGCCAGGGGCGTGGACCCCCGTGTCCATGCTTGGCTCTCTGAGGACTCGGGAAGCCAGGCAGGAAAGTGGGGGCGTCTGGGGTCATTACCCATGAGGTGTGTCACAGAGGCGTCCTGGGATGCCTGAATGAGCGCCGTGCGATTCCACACATACCGGGCACCCTGGGAGGGGCAGAAGCGAGCCTCAGTCCAGAGCCCTCCGAGCCTTGTCCCTGTTGTATCCCTGGCGCCCACAGGCCCCCATCACCTGGTACTTGGCCTGCCATTCCTGCACCAGGTTCCGCCCGTCCAACCGGATTCCGTTCTGTTTGGCGTCAGTTGGATACTCAGGATCCGGAGTCCCCTTGGGAAACATGTACTTTCGGCCTCCGCCCAGGATCACCTGTAGCCAAAGGATTGGGGAGGAGGGCTTGGGGCCTGGCTTGCCCTTTGCTCCCTCCTCAGACAGCCATAGCTCCCCTACCAGGTCTGTGGGTGTGGCCTGGGCCCAGCTGTACCACCTCCACACCGTCCCCCCCTCGGCCCCCCCATTCCCCAAGATCTGGGAGACCCCGCCAGGCCCCAGAGCTAGGCTGTCAGTTGCCTGGGACTATGGCCCGTGCATGCCCCCTCCCCACCCTTGGGGTCCCACATCAATTTCCATGTTGGAGATGAGCTGCTGGGCGATGTCCTGGCATCCGTCCTCCAGCGCCTTGGCAGGCATGTTGGCGTCCGAGTACCAGTTGCGGTTTACTACGTGTGCGTAGGTGCCGGCTGGCGAGGCATGCTGCACTCTCGTGGTGGTCACCACCCCCACAGACTTCCCTGAGGGGGCAGAGGTCAGGGTGAGCCCCTGAGGTCTCTAATCCTGCCTCTGCCCACTAAGCTGGCCCCAAGCTCACCTGCTTTCTTGGCCCGGTTCATCACGGAGATGACCTCATTGCCACGTGTCGTGTTGCACTGGTTAAAGCGGGCGGCCGCGCTCACACCAATGGTCTGGTAGTTGGCCTTGACCCCGCACAGGTAGGCCGTGGCTGTGCCTGCGCTATCTGGCACCTGTCTGTCCACGTTGTAGGTCTGGGGAACAGAGACACCCTCAGCTCTGTCATGACACCATCAGACGGCCAAGATCCTGACCCAGGCCCCAGGGCCCACCCTCACTGCGCTGGTGGGGAGCATCCTGAGGCCACCCTGCCCTTACCTTGGACAGAGCCAGGTATGGAAATTGGTCCATGGCCAGGGGTGTCTCAGGTCCCAGATTGTCATTAATTTGCCCTTTGAGGATCCGAGTGGCCGTCACTGTGGGCACCCCCATCCCTGAAGGAGCACACCTCGTCAGGCCTGAGTCCTCAGCATTGCTCTGTGTCCACTGGCAGCCCTGGGTGCCAGGGTGTGGGAGCCCACAGGGCACGGACAGGCCTTGCACACTCACCATCCCCCAAAAAGAGAATGAGGTTCTTAGCAGCTGTCTGGATGGGCTGCAGCTTCTTAGCGGCGTCCAGGGCCTGGGCCGCCTGGCGGTTCCAGAAGGCTGGGTCCTCCTCCTCAGCTGGCCAAGGGGAGAGTGGAGGTCAGGTCGGTGTTTGGGGGAGTGCCCCAGGTGTGTGTGTGGGGGGAAGCTGGGAGGTGCCTCCTTACCTGGGATGATGCCAAGGGCCAGCCGTGGCCTCAGGCCCAGCAGCAGCAGCAGCAGCAGCACCCGGGCCCCCTGCATGGCTGTGGGATGGCAGGGGCGCGGCAAAGCCAGGACTGCGGCAGGCTGGGACCCCGGCGGGGCCAGAGCTAGGGTACCAGCTGCCGTACCAGCCAGCGGGCCTTTAGTCAGGGCAGGACTTTGTCCCTGGCTGTAAAAGTCTCCATGTCCCTCCCATTGTCCCCGGTGGCCACCCTGACCCCGCCCCTGCCCTGTGACTCTAAGTCCGCTGGCAGAAGGGATATGGCAAGGTGTGGCCGAGCAAGCCTCGGGGCAGGGGTCCTGGAAGAGGCAGGTGTGTCCACACGGGATAATCCCAGCAGCCTCCCCAGGGTGGGGTGGGGACCAGGGGGCACACCCCCTGTGGGTCAGGAGCATTGCAGGGCCCCGTGGGGGCTGCTCCTGACCCTTTGCTCACACGGTCTCGTGGAGAACCATTACTCCTTCGTGCACCGCATTTGTTCAGTGTTTTCTGAAAGCCAGCTTTCTCTGGCCGGGCTCGGTTCTGGGTGCTGAGAGGAGGGGATGGGGTGTGAAGCACACAGCCTGGGCCAGCGGCCTGGGTTTGGCTTCCTTTTTTTTTTTTAATTTTTTATTTTATTTATGAGTCACACACACACACACAGAGAGGCAGAGACACAGGCAGAGGGAGAAGCAGGCTCCATGCACCGGGAGCCCGACGTGGGACTCGATCCCGGGTCTCCAGGATCGCGCCCTGGGCCAAAGGCAGGCGCTAAACCGCTGCGCCACCCAGGGATCCCTGGGTTTGGCTTCCTGATGCTGCTGAGGCCCAGTGACACGGGAAAGGTGGGGTGGCCTGGCTCTGACCAGGCTTGGTGTGGGCAGGTGGGGGAGGTGCTGGGCTCAGAGGGCACCCCGGAGGCCGGACCCAGAGTTCCCGTGCTGTGGAAAAGGGTGGGACTGATGGTGACAGAGCAGAACCTTGTCTGTGCGTCCAGTTACTGAGAACCGGGCGGGCCTTGTGCGGGGTGTGTGCTTGTGCGTGTGTCTGGGGGGGGCGGGGAGGGAGGCCCAGTGTACGTGAGGTTGATCTCTGCTCCCTTGGACAGGCAGACAGAACGCAGGGGTGAGTCTCTCCTCTCCACGGGCCGCGCACACCCACAGGTGTAGCTTCTGTTAGGGAGCTAAGAGGCTTCAGTAGCCAGGCTGGTGCGGGGACACCTGGGTGCCTCAGGGGTTGAGCGTCTGCCTTCGGCCCAGGGCGTGATCCCGGGTCCCAGGAGCGAGTCCCACATCGGGCTCCCTGCATGGAGCCTGCTTCTCCCTCTGCCTGTGTCTCTGCCTCTCTCTGTGTGTCTCTCATGAATAAATAAATAAAATCTTAAAAAAAAAAAAACAAAAGCATCCCTCCGATCCAGCAATCGCACTTCTGGGTGATATCCCAAAGAATTCAGAGCAAGGTCTAGAAGAGATATTTGCACTCCCTCGTTCATAGCAGCATTGTTCACAATAGCCAAAAGGGGCAAGCAGCTCTGGTGCCCATCGCCAGGTGAGCGTGTAAACAAGGTGTGCTCCATCCATGTCATGGAATATCATTCAGCCTTAAAAAGGCGGGCATCCTGTCGCCTGCTACACCGTGGATGAACTTGGGGACATGATGCTAAGTGAAATAAGCCAGTCACAGAAGGACAAACGCTGCGTGACTCTACTCAGACTAGGAATCTAAAGTTGTCAGGTGGGTAGAGCCGGTTGCCAGGGGCCAGGAGGAGGAGGCGGCCCGGGAGGGGGTCGTTTAGTGGGCACAGAGTTCCAGTTCTGAAGAAGGAAACATTCTGGAGAGCTGCCCTACAACGGTGTGAATACGCTTACCTCTCCTGAACCAGACACAAACGGTCACGATGGTAAATTTTATGTTGTGCTTTTCATCACGATTTTTAAAATATTCAAAAAAGAAACACCTTCGTCCTGGCTCCACCCAACCCAGTGGGCCATGTAGCTCCCTTGGGGCGGGGGGTTGGGTCCTCCCTGCCCAGCCCCACTCTGCTCAAGCAGAGCTTTCCTGGGTTCCCCTCCCCTGACCTCCTCCCACCCGCTCACCAACCACACTGTCCTGGCTGTCCCCTAAATCTCTGGAGAGGTACCACCTTGGGAGGGAAACTTCCAGGCCTCTGAATGGCCCCCAGAGCTCCCTCTGTTCCCTGTAGTCTTGCTGTATTAGGCTAAAGTTCAGGGAAATACTAATCCCTGGGCAGGTCCTTAATTAATTAGTTGGTTCTTTTTACCAGGCTGTAGGTGAAAGGTTATGCCAAGATTAGTCGGCCTTCCAGGAATTCCCCATATCCTTTTCCAATTGGATTTTTTTTTTTTTTATTTTTTTTTAGAGAGATATCAAGCAAGAGAGTGCATGTGCAGGCAGGTGGAGGGGCAGAGGCAGAGGGAGGCTCTTCAGCAGCTCCACCCCCAGTGCAGAGCCTGATGAGGAGCTCAAGATCACGACCTGAGCTGAAACTAAGAGTCAGACGCTTAACGACTGGGCCACCCTGGGCCACCCAGGCGCGCCCCTCCTCCATAACTTTTTCAATCAAAATTTTTGACCTAACTTGTCGACTCACATGCAATTGTGAGAAAAAATACAGAGATCCCTTGTGTGGTACCCAGTTTCCCCCAAAGGTACAAAATCCACAGACTTTCAGATTTCTATTCGGATGTCCCCCCTTTTACGTGGACTCCTTTGTGCGGCTGTGTGGGCTCTACGCTATCTGGTCCCCTGCATGGGCTCATGTGAACGCCACTCACTGTAGTTGAGATACTGAGCAGCTCCAACCCCACGCACTGGCACAGATGCTTTATAACCGCCCCTCCCTCCCACACCCCTGCTCAGTCTCTAACCCCTCTCCTGCATTTCTAAAATTTTGTCAATTCAAGTAAGTTACATACATGGCATCATATGGTCTCTGGGGGTTGGCTCTTTCTCACTCAGCATACTTCCCTGGAGATTCATTCATCCAAACACGGATCAGTAGCTGGCTCCTTTGTATGACTGAGTGTCTTCCGTGGGATGAGTAGACCACAGTGTTTAACCCTTCACATGGCCAAGGACAGACACCTGTGCTGATTCCAGTTTGGGGGATTATAAATAAAGCTGCTGTGAATATTCACTCAGGCTTTTTTTTTTGGGGGGGGGGGGACATACGTTTTCATTTCTCTGTAATAAAATGCCAGGAGTGCAGCTGCTAGCACTTCTTATGGTGGCGTTAAGTAATCATCAATTGTGATCAGCCTTGGTTTCTTGTGAATTTTGTCATGTGCCTGAGTGGGACTGACCCCATGTCACTGGCAGGAAACAAAGCAGGTCTGTCCACATTCAAAACCTGCAGCTATGACCTGGCTGTGCGGGAGCTGCCAGGGCACCCTGCCTCCTTGAGTCAGGCAGGCACCTTTGGGTGCCTGAGTCACCTGTGATGACATCTGCTTATAGTCCTTCTCCCAGGACCCAGGATTACAGGTCCGCAGGCAGCAAGGTCTTTCTGGTGTGGAGTGAGAGATTACCTCTGGGGTAATCTGTGCAGCCTGCAGTCTGGCTGTCCTCGTCTGCTCCCTGGGAAGGAAGGGCTTGTCCTGTAGGGCCCCATCGGGAGCTCAGGCACCCTCCACCATCATCCTCATTTACCACCGGAGGCTGTCCAGGCCGTGTCCCAGCCCTGAGCACCGGGTGCATGTCGGCCCTGCCAGGGGCAGGGTGATGCTGGGCCCACCCCCGGAGCAGCTGCTGCCAACCCACGGATGGTATATGGCTTCTTCTTGCCTCCTGCCCTCCTGCCCTCCCGATGACACCCCCCTTGGGAACTATAGTGAGGCCCTGCCACTCAGGGGGAGCGGGGCAGGAGCTGGGAACGACTGCCGATCATCAAAAGACAACACCCCTCAGCACAATGGGGAGCACTTTGGGGAAACGGAGGCATCTCCTTCTAGGGGCCAGTTTCTCTCATTTGAGCCTCCCACCAGCCCTGTAGCAAAGGTAGGAGTGTCTCCACTCAGGCTGGGATGCTGGGAGCAAACACAGTTGGGTTTTGCCCTCTTTTTTCATGGGTAGCCCTCATGGGATCAGGGAGTAGGAAGGCTCCTGAAGGCCCGCCTGGCAGGCAGGAGGGAGGGCACGGGTGAGCAATGGGGGCAGAGGCATTATCTCAGCTCCACTCAGCCACAGTGGCAGTGCTTGACCCTCCCTGCACTTTTCTTTTCTTTTTTTAGATTTATTTATTTGAGAGAGAGAGAGAGAGAGAGAGAGAGAGAGGGAGAGAGAGAGAGAGAGAATGCTTATTCAGGGGAGAGGGGCAGAGGGAGAGGAAGAGAGAATCTCAAGCAGACTTCCTGCTGAGGGAGGAGCCCAACTTGGGGCTCCATCTCATGACCCTGAGATAAGACCTGAGCTGAAACCAAGAGTCAGAAGCTCAATCAACTGCCCACCCAGGCACCCCCCTCCCCACCCTTCTGATGACATGTCTCCCCTCTGGCCAGTTCTGGGGCCAGCCCACCTATCTCTCCTCCTGGCCCAAGCGGGGGTGCCATCAAGAAAGTCACGGGGCCTGCGCCACTCACGGAACAGTTCGCCGCTTTGTGGCCTGGGGAACTGATGGACCACGAAGGACACTCAGCTGAGAGCAACAGGCTCAGCCAGGGTCACAGTCTCCGTGAGACAGATCTTAGAGGCAGCAGGGGAGGGAGCAGCCCCCAGCCTTTCTTTGCAGCTATGGTGCGTGTCTGGGGTCCCTGCTGCACGCCCAGAGACTGAGGCCCTGCCCTTCCCCAGGAGTAGAGGGGCGCGGACCAGAGAACAGCCCCAGGAGGGGGTGCCTCTGGAAGGAAGCAGCAACAGCACAGACCTTGGGGGCACCCATGGGGCCATGGAGGGGAAGGTTTGCCGAGGTCCCTTCCGGGGCTCAGTGGAGGGGTGTGCCTCTGAGGCTGGAGCTCAAGTGCGCACTGGGGCACACCCCAGAACCCCAGGGGTTCCGCTGTACCCAGTCACTTGGGAATCCCCTCACACTGGGCATTTTGACCTGCACGGGGGTCAGCACCAGCTCTGTGTCCGGGGCCAGAGTGAGGTTGCAAAGCCCAAAGGCGGGCCCCAGAAGGCAAGCGTTAATAGAGGGAACCCCTTACTCCAGCCTTGGAAACTGAGGCCTGGGAGGAGCATGAAGGCCTGCGAACCTCATGAGGCCATTGCAGCCGCCCTCAGCGAGGGTCCTGCGGCACAACCCAGAAGCTGGGTAGCTCCTAGTTGTTCAAAGGAGATGATTTTGTTCAGTCAAAGTCTCTGGAGCACCGAGCTTATGTAAATCATCCTGGAGGTCTAGAGGATTCAAATCGGACCCAACCAGCTGGGGGCTTCCTGTCTAGAAGTGGGGGTGGGGTGGGAACCCTAAACCCAATTATGTTCCTGGACACTGTCCCAGGGGAAGAATCAAGGTTCCCTTGACCAGTGTCAGACCCCGTTGTGGGGGAGCAGGAAGTAATGCCAGGGTGGGGGGCATCCAGGCAGCATGGAAGCCTGGCCAGCCGGCTGGCGGGGTTGGGGCTGGGCCGGGCTTCGGGGGGCTGTGGGCAGAGTGGGGAGCACAGGCAGGAGCAGGTGAGGAGCCACTGGCAGAGGAGGGATGGACACGGTGGAGGGACGCTGGGACACTGTGTGGCTTTCTGTACTTTGGCCCCACGTGGGATCGTGGGATCATGGGATCGTGGGATCGGCTCTCTCCTCGGTGCCCACCCGCCTCGCTGGCTCCCTTCCTCATATCACCCACACCCCAAATCCCTCTCCTGTCACTGCCATTTGTCGGCCAGCCACCCTCCGGCCTGCCTCCCCGAGCTCTGGCCTCCCCTCCCACTGGACATTTCTTCATGCGGGATGATTATCATAAAGGTGTTCAGGGCGCAGGGTGGCTCAGTGGGTGAAGCGTCTGCCTTTGACTCAGGTCATGATCCCGGCCGGGGTCCCGGGATCGAGTCCCCATCCGGGAGCCTGCTTCTCCCTCTGCCTGCCACTCGCTCCTCCTGCTTGTGTGCTCTCTCTGATTCTCTCTCTCTCTCTTCCTCTGACAAATAAATAAATAAAATCTTAAAAACCAAACCAAACCAAAAAGGTGCTCAACGGCGGCAGAATAAACCACATTACAGATCTCCAGGCTGGCAAAGACCGGGAAGCCCACCCACAGCACCCTGGGGCCTGGGCTCAGTCTCCACCACTTCCAGTGGGTGCCCTTCTGCACTTAACCTCTCTCAAGCCTTCAGGTCCCCCTCTGTGAGATGTGAAGAACAGGACCCAGGTCCCAGGGCTGTCAGCGCAGGGCCTGACAGAGACAATTCTGGAGGGGGAGAGGAAGGGTGAAACCCTAACTTTTGTAAAAAGGCAGGTCTTGAACATAATTAAAGCTAGCTGAAAAAAATAAATAATAAATAAAGCTAGTGGAGTGTTTGAACACCAAGTGGCCAAATGTTAGACAAAGTGGGTCATTCCTAAAAAGCAAGTATTTATGATTAAGGTCTGTGTGGGCAAAAGCCTCCTTCTGGGCCATTCCGCTTACCTGTGTGGGGGGTGCCCAGGCACTGCCCTTCCCCAGGGGACCTTGGGTCACGTATCTTCGAGGTGGGGGGAGCGCAGAAAAGGAGACTGTCCACCAGCAGGGCAGCAAAGGCCACCGTATGCCCCTCCCATATGGTTCCTGGGGGCTCAGCGTGCTCCAGGTTGGCGGAGTGGGCTGCGGCCAGGCCTCCCCTCTGCCTGGGGAGGCGGGGGGGGGGGGTGAGGGCAGGGGCAGGTGTGGGGGGGCTGGCAGGTGGCTGTTCTCCCGTGGGGCTCAAGGTCGGTATCCTTAGGCTGACGCAGGGCGGAGGCAGGAATGGCTCCTCCGTGGCCCACAGGGGGTTTGGTCTGGATGAACAACGTGGGGGAGGGAAGGCTCACTCCTGTAACTGCATTCAGAACTTTAACTCTGGTTTCTGGATCCTGAGAACCAGGAGGGCCGTCTTATTCCAAGAGCAGCTTGGTTTGAAAATCTACGAAGGTGAAATCTCAAGGAGACATTTGGCTTCACGTTCTGTCTCGCATTTCCGTTTCTGTTGCTTCTTCAATATTTCCCTGCATGCTTTCCAGAACTGAGCAACAGACAATTTATGAACGTTAGAGAATACAACACAATTCACGAAACTGAGTAAAACAGCTTTAAGTAAAACAAATTCTTTAAATGGGACTTCCCCCCCCCAAACTGCTTTCTATGTATTAAAAAAAACACCCCCAAACCATAAAAACTCGTAAAAAGAGGTTCAAAGAGATAATCTTGCAGGCTTTAAATATGTAACTGATTCAGATATGTGCAAATTCAAACTCCTCATTCCAAGTCCTTCATATACTCCCCCCGCCCACATCTCCAGAATCTTCTTTATTGCTGTGAAAGGCATCTTCTTCCTCCTCCCATTCAGCAGGGCTCACATCTTTCCTCTGCTGCAATACCCCTCTCAACTCCAATTGGCTCTGGAGTGTGCGACTGGGCCCACGAACCGGGCCTCAGCAGTGGGTGCCAGCCAGGGCCGGGGTTCAGGCCGCCCACAGAGCCACCGTGGAGCCTCACCTGCAGTTCTGTCCCCCTCCCCTTTGCAAATGCCACACGGCTGCTTCCTGGCTGGCTAGCTGCCCAGGGCCTCGTCCCTCGCCCTGGACTCCCTGCCTTGGCTCAGACAAGGGGCCACCAGGGCCCCTAGGGGCTCCCCTGAGGCCACCAGTGGACCCGTCCCCACCAAAACTGCCCCCTGAGTCTTTCAGTAGAAGGCCTCAGGCACCATTTGAACTCACTGGGAGGATCAGCCACCTGTCAGCAGGAATTTTATCTCACTTACTGGAATGATGGACTGTTTAATATCCCTGTTGCTGAATGTACAAAAAGCCTTTTAAACCAACCGTAGATCCATTCCTGCTAAGAAAAAAGATTTTTGGGGGGCGGTGTTGGGATTTTTATTCTTATCCCAGTTGTACATGAATATAGTTTAGACTGTCGAGTAGATCTGTAGGGTTTGTTACAACAAAACAAAAGCAGCAGTTCCCTGTCTTCTCCCTGCATTTTCCCACATCCGAGGCAACCACTTCTCTATGTTGATACTTCTCACTTCTTCACTTCTCTATCGTGAGCTCTATCTGCTGACACAGTCTATGGCTCTTCTGTTCTCGGGGTCTGGAGCGGTGTGTGTATAACGAACCATCCCCAAACTACCTTACACGTTTACCTGATCACAAATCTGCAGTCTGGGCAGGGCTTGGAGGGGACAGTTTGTGTCTGATCTACGGGGCTTCCGTGGTGGTGGCCGGAGGGGGCCTGGGGGAGCCACTTCCAAGATAAACTGGCTCGTTCCCCTGAGGGCTTCTCCACAGAGCTGCTTGAGCTTCCTCACAACGAGGCCGCTGGGTTCCAAGAGACGGGGAGTGGAAGCTGCCAGCTGGAGGCCTGGGCCTCGACCCTGGTGTCACTCCTGCCACATTTCTGCATATTAGCAGCCATTGAGCCTGTCCAGGTTTAAGGGGAAGGTGCACAGACTCGGTTTGTATTTATCTGTTTATTTAGCAGCTTCGCTGAGGTATAATTCACAAATAGGAATTGTACATACCCGGGAAGTACAACTTGATGTGCTGACATATGTACATATGGCGAAATGATCACCACAATCAAGCGGGTTAACATATCTATCACCTCAGGGTGACCGTTTTCTTTTTGTGGCGAGAACACTCAAGAGCTACCCGCTTGGCGGCTTTCAAGTCCACGACACGGTATTGTTAACTCCACGGCCACTGTACACGAGAGTCCCCAGAACGTGTCCATCTTACAACTGAAGCTGTGTACATGTCCCCACCTTGCTCCCTGCCCTGGCCTGGAGACCAGCTCTCTCCGCTGCTTTCATGAGTCCGATCACTGGAGGGCCCGGCCACGAGCGAGCACATGCGCTGTCTCCCGCCGGGCTCCCTTCACCTGGCAGGACGTCCCCCAGCTTCACCCGTGTTGCCACACCGGCAGGGTCGTGTCACCGTGCGTATGTACCATCCCTTCCCCGGCTGCCGGCACTTGGGCTGTTTCTCGGCCTCGGCCTCGTGAAGACGGCTGCTCGCCCCGTGCAGTCCCAACCCTCCGCACGCCGCGCCTCGTGCTCTCACCTCCCAGCAGCGGCATCTGAGGCTCTCTTGTCCCCAGGAGTCCGACTCTGGCCTTGCTGTCCCCAGCCCTCCTCTGCTCTGTCCTTTGCACCCCCCACCCCGGGGTGCTCCCCCCGCCGCCTCTGTCGGGGGCCCACCCTTGCCGGGGACTCCAGCACCTGCCCGCGCCTGCTCTGTCCCAACATCTTGGATCTGTTCCCTCTCAGGCCTTCATCTCACCTGGATTGTCACGGCCCCTCCAACCTGGACTCCTGCTTCCTGCCGTGTGGCCCGTCAGTGCCCTGTGCTCGCAGCGGCCGCAGTGGTGGCCTCGCCTCCTGGGACCTGCTCCCCGTCCTCTTGTCCATCCCTCCCAACTGCCAGGGACCCCAAGAGCTTCCATTCTGCTCCCTGATGGGCCAGGGCTGGGCAGCCGCCCCATTCTTTCCTGGGGTCTCTCTGACTGCAGCGGGGAGAGGCTGTCAGTCTCTCTCCAGGAGGGTGGGCTGCAAGATACAGAAGATACACGCTTCCAGAAGGTCACCATGGAGGAAGTGACCTGCACCAGGAGGAAATGAAGCAGAAGGGGCACAGGGCCACCCCCGGTGACCCGGAGGCCTGGTGCCTCCCTGCCCCCCAAGGCGGCCTTCTCACCCTCCGGTATTCTCTCCGGCCTTCCTGCCAGCTCCCTTCCTCCCAGAGCCACTTCATACTGGGTTTCTCTCCTTTGAAATCAAAAGACAGGAGTCCCCCTGGGGCCTCAGGACCCTTCTTGGGCTCCTCTTTCCACCTCTTTCTCATCTTCCTGATTCCAGATTTTCAGTCCTGAGCCTTCCCAGGCTTTTAACCTGGGCTGAGTGCTGAGGACCCCCCCGCCCAGAGCCCCACTCTCCCCTGCGCTTCAGGACCTAGGATGCCCAGGCCCCCGCCCACTCCTGTTGCTGCACCCAGACCCTCCACCCCTGCCCAGTCTCTGTCCTGAGGCCCCTCGGGGCCTGTCCTCAGCATGAAGCCTGGGGACGATGGCCTGCACCCTCATCTGTTCTGCCCCAGCAAGGAAAGTCCTCCTCACGCCAGCCCCCGGCTCTCCTGGCTCCCTCCGCACCTGTGCTCTGGCTTCCCGCCCCCTCTGCGGCCCACACAGCCCCGGGCCTCAGGGCCCGGCCTGCACAGAGCCATCAGGCTGCCCCCTGGGCTCTGCCCCGCGCCACCTCCCTCTGGGCCTTCACCTTCCCGCCATCACCACTCCCCCTCTGGACAGCGGCCGAGAGCACAGAGCATCGCGGGCTCCCCCTGTTAAACAAAGGAGTGAAGGAGCAGCCCTGGTTAGAAACCGTGAGTTCTCTGGCCAGCTCAGGGTCCACGCGATCTACTGTTCCAGCATCTTCTTGCGTGAGCTCTCGGCACTCTCTGATCCTGGCGACCTCGTGGTGAGGCAAGTACCTTGGAGCCTCAGTCCCTTCACCCCCGAGGGGCCGGTGCATCATCTTCTGGCCACTGTCCCTTCAGGGCTGGGAATACACTCTCTAGCCCTGGAGCTAAGCTAGAGCCTCGTCGTGCCGTGACGTCGTTTGCATCTACGGTTCCCTCTGCCGTGGTGATCCGCGGTGGCCCCTTGAGGAAGGCAGAGCCCCGCTCTGGGCCCTGGGCTTGTCTGTACCGGTGTGCAGCGGCTCTGGAGCGGCCGGAGGGATGTCTTCCTTTATGATGAGGTTTTGTGTCTCGTCTTCCTTTTGTCATAGCTCCATCACGTGGGGACACAGGAGGGGCTGGCTCCCTCAGGGGACCTCCGTCAAAGCCAGGTGTGCTGGGACAGGGGATGAAGACGGACCCGGCTACCTTGGGGAGAGTGCTGGGCCGCCTCCTTTGGGCCTACCGGTGGCGGGGTGCAGTGGAGGGCAGGTGCCTGATTCCTGGTCCTGGCTGGGCAGGCTTGCTGTCTCCTTGGCCAGAAGCCTGCCTCCTCTCTGGGTGCAGTTTCTGATGATGCAGGGGTGGGCTGGGGTTGCCATGGCCCCCATGGCTCTAGGGTGCATCAGGGCGAGACCCACCTCTGCCATCCAAGCAAGTCCTTGCTGACCGAGCTGGCTATGCCTCACCAGGGCTCAGGGGGCGCTGGGGCAGTAAGGACAGGGGTCCGGGCTGAGTCCATGCTGCTCAAGAGGGAGCCCAGGTGCTCTGACATGTGGCCTCCCTGACAGGTGTCACTCCCCAGGGGCCCCTGCTCTGCCCTCAGCTCCCAGGCTCTGAGGGAGGCTGTCAGGGGACAGCACCAGGACAGGACAGGGCTGCTCCTCCTCAGAGGGTAGGAAGTTGAAGGGACGGAGTCAGGGTTGGGATGTCTTGCCCTTGGGCTCTGTTGGGCTGCCTAGGACAGGAAACACCCAGAAATCTCATCCAAATATCAAACCACCAGACCCTCTCACCTCTTCTTCCCTTCAGATCCTTGGTTGCAGGAGGAGGCTGTGGGGACGGAACGGGGGGTGTGGGGGTGGTGGCCTCAGGGACATCCTGAGGGTGGTGAGACGGACATTGGAAGGCTGGCTGAGGCGCTGGAGGAGGAGAAAGTAGCTGAAGGCAGGACGGTGGCGCGTCCTCCATTCCCCTCCCACACCCAGCTGGGGCCCGGCAGAGGACGAGCCCTGGCCTGTCGGTGGTGGACAAAGGCAGCCACACCATCGGTCCTCTGGTCCCCGAGAGGCCCTCCTACAAGGTACCGTATTGGATTTTTCTTTGAAGAGAATTCATTGCAACCAGATCCAATGGGCTCGTTAGTGCTGACGCCTAAGGAAATAGCACGGTGGACCCAAGGCCGGGGTCACCATGGTTTTCACCCTAGTTTCACCCACAGTTTGACCTGTGGCTCCCTAGTTAGGAGGGGAAGGAGTGCAGGCTGTGGTCAGGCCAGCTGGGGAGAAGGCACGACCCAGCGGCCTTCCATCTTGGTCCCGGTCCCCAGGATGGTGCAATCGGTGGGTGCTCAGGATGATGCAGGGCGGGTGACTAGACCAGGCCAGGGCCCCCAGGCACCTTGGTTGGGAAGGCCAGTTTGAGGGCCCTCCTCTTCTCTGCAGGCCTAGGTCCCCTCTGCCCCTCTGCTCCCTCAGGGCTGCCAGTGGAGGTGCGAAGGCTGGCACTGGAGGTGCGAAGGTACCAGCTCGAACCACGGGGTGTGGACAGGGCTACTCAGAGCCCCGGCCCAGGACCTAGGGGAGGGAGAGTCACAGGACCCATGGCCCCCCTCCTGAGGCTAGCAGGCAGGCAAGAAATGGTGCAGTGGGGGCAGACACAGTCACTTGAGGAGGGCGATGGGTGAGCTTGCTGTCTTGCATACTAATTATGTTTCTAATCAGCCAGAATGAGGCACCGGCCTCAATCTGACATGTGGCCAGCTCTGTGAATCATCCTGGAACTGACAGAGAGGTTCCGGAGGGTGGTGACCCCAGCTCAGCTGTGAGGGGTTGGAGCCTGAGCTGGGTCCCTCGTCCTGGGTCCTGGGGCACCCTGCTGCCCTGGCCTCCCAGTGGTGCCCCACACGCCAAACAGTAATTCACACTTGATTTTATTCCATGACACTGATTTGCTGAAAATCCCCCGGTTTCCTGGGCAGGGGAAGGCAGTGGGCGGCCTGGCTGAAGTGGGGCTGGCCTCCCAGGAGGACCGGGTCCTGTCCCGTTCCGGTCAAGCACTGGCCAGGCCTCAGCCTTCCATCCAGCCCCACTCTCTCCTCTCCAGTCTATTTAAAAACTGAGCTGCAAAAATAAAATAGAATGAAGAAATAAAAACAAAACCCTGAGTTGTTAAAAACCAAATTAAAAATCCCCTTTGGTGTCAAAAGGTCCTATCCCTAAAAGCCAGTGGGTGGGGTGGGTGTGGGGGTGGGTGTGGCTGGCCGGGGGGCTTCAGTCCAGCTGGCCACTGTCAGCACGTTCCTCGTGGTGCTGTAGGCCCAGGAGGCCCTCGGTGCCCGGCCGCTTCAGGATGGCGCTGTACTTGAGGGCCGTGGTCTCCGCCTGCAGTACCACCTCCACCAGGCTGAAGATGGTGACAACCTGCAGCAGAGCAGAGCCCGGCATGGTGACACGAGTGGGCCGTGAGGGGTCAGTCCTGCCCAGCCCTGCCACCCACCCTAGTTGGGCCCTGGGACCACTTGCCCTGTTTGCCTGTCGTCAGCTGCGCCTGCTCGGGAGCTGAGGCCCTGGGGCTCCGGTGAGAAGTAAAATGGGCCAGTCACCACAGTGTGCGCTGTCTGGTGCTGTGAGTGCCCGGGGTCAGGGAGCAAGGAACTGGGGTGTGGGGCTGGCCTTCAGAGCATGCCATAGGTGAACACCATTAGATACAAGATCTTGGGTAGGAGGATCCACAGTTTTCCTTAGATTCTTAAAAGGACCCCAAAAGTTAAAACCCTGCTTTAGAGGGATAGGCAGTGCCCCCCACCGCCCACCGTTCCTCCCACAGTGGGTGTCCCCAGGGCAGGGAAGGCAGTACAGGAAAGCTCTGGCCCAAAGGAGGTGATGGGGGTGAGCTGTGCTGGTCTCCTTATGTGGAATCTGAAATCCCACAGGGGAACCTAAATGCTGGGGCATACACTGGGTGGGGAGCAGGAGGGACAGCAGGGGAGGCGTGGCAACTGCGCCCCAGGAGGCAAGAGGAGGGCTCACGAAGAACTGGGGTGGACAGGCACACAGTGGTACTCTGGAAAAGCTGCCCCACCCCCGGCTTCTGACCTGCCGCACTGGCTCCTGCTCCATGTCCTCAGGCTCCCAGACAAGTGTGAGCTCCGGCTTCTTACCCACCCTCTGGAAGTGGTGGGACCGCAGGGGCAGTGCCTGGGGGGACACACATCTGTATCTCAGGTTGTAAGCTCTGGATGCCACCTCCTAACCTTTGACCCTGCAGCCCACCCCCAACCCCCTGCTTGGAGGCCGCGTCCCCCACCACCGCCTGTGCCCACACCCAGCAGCTGGCTGCTGACCTCTAATTAGGGACCATCCCACCCTTGCCTCTTGTCTCTGGCCGGCTGCAGGGAGGCCTTGCCAGGCCGTCCTCCGTTGAGGCAGCACCCGAGGGTGACCAAGTGCTAAGGGGCAGGGGCTCATCAGGGACAAGGTGGACCAGGCAGCTAAGGGTAGAGGGGGGCTGACCCCTGCGGGCACGGGGTTTGCTAGCACAGGCTGAGGGCTGGGTTGTCTGCAGACCTAGACCTGAACTTCTGTCCTGCTCAGAATTTCAGGACTAGAGCCCTGACGGATTCCAGCTGGACCCCAGTCTGTCTCTCCTGCTTTACCCCACTGCCTTAATGCCATGCTCGGTCCACTCTGGGTGGGGGCTCTGCATTCCCCCAAGTGTTCTGGATGTCAGGGAATCCAAAGCCAGGGTCAGGGGCCAGGTGCTGACCTGCTAACCACAAGGTCATCTGAAATAGGTCCTTCAGATGGCATTAGCATAGGCACCACGTACCCTTGGAAAGAACCCCAAATAAATAGCCACACAGGGCAAGACCCGAGGCAAGGGCTGGTCTTTTCCTTCTCTTCAGGGGACACAGTTTCCAGAGTGGCCAAGGACCATCCTCCCTGATCTTTCCTTTCTGCACTTTCCTCTAAAACCATCCCCCAAAACTTGCATACTCTACCGTCCGGCACTGGGTAGGGAGGGGCCCGTTCCCTCAAGCCTGACCCTTGGCCTGGATCCCTCACCTCAGGCAGGTGTGGCCAGTGGTCCCAGCATGGCCCATCAGGTGGGCTTGGAGCTGGGTGGTGGCAGGAAGCAAGGTCTGGGACCGCATACCCTCTGCCACCACATGGCCGGTGTCACCCCCAAGGCTTGTATTCTCCAGTGCCGGCGAGGACAGCAAGGACCCTGGCCCGTGCTGCCATCCTCCATGCCTATGTGTCTGCCAAGGGCTGTCCCTGGGCCAGGCTCCCCCACATGCCAGGCAAATATGGAGGAGACCTCAGCAGAGGGATGGGGCACATGCAGGTGAAAACAGAGTGTGCAGTGGACACAGCCCGATGTCTGTGAGGGGAGGGGGGCCTTTGCCCCGAAGCCACAAGGTCCCCGGTAATCGCATCACAGTAGATGCACTTCAGCACCCAGAGTTGGCCTTTGCCTGCCCGCAGGTCCCTGACCCTGGCCCGGGGGGGCCTGTGGGTACTCACGTTACAGTAGATACGCTTCTGCACCCCGTAGCGCAGCACCAGCACATCGAAGGCTTGGTTCAGGACGCCGAGCACCATGGCTTCTGACTCCAGGGGGCCACTTTCCTGCAAGGCAGGGCTCCAGCCAAGGCTTGGCCACGGGGCATGGGGATGTGGCATCACCCCCGGGCCCAGCCCAGCTGCCGAAGGCCCCTAAGCTCCTTAAGAGCTCCTTGTGAGCAGGTGCCCAGGAGGGGACGTGGGGTGGAGGAAGGGGAGGGGGCACCGGGCTGGTGGCCTCACCTTAACCAGGATGGCAAAGAAGAGGCCGGTGCTGAGTTCCTGGACGCGCTTGGACGCCATGCGGCGGTCATTGCAGTGGTCAGCCTGCTTTTGCAGGGTGTCAGGCTCCATGTCTGGCAGCTCCCTGTAGCCTGGGAAGAGGGTGCTGGTGGGGCTGCTGGCAGGGTGCTGTCTGTATGCCAGCCATGGCTGGGTGACAGGCAGCACAGTGCTCCCTGCCAGGCAAGGTGGGGCCTGGGCGCCCATGCAGAGCCAGAGCCTCCTGGGGCCCGGCTCCGAGGGCTGGGAAGGTGGGCAGCCACTGTTAGGGCCGCCTTGAGCCCCGGCTTTTGTACAGGACTTTCAGTGAGCTCTCCTGGGGCTGATGCCTAGCAGACTCACAGGGGGAGTGTTTCTGGGCCCCAGCTCCCCTGCTGCTCCCTGGCTACCTCTTGGGGCCTCTACAGCCATGCAGTGTGGCCTCTGGCTGCTAGGTACCCGCTCTGGGGCTGGGCGGCCCTTAGGTGGGCACAGGTCGGTGTTACCCTCCTGTGCGCTGCCTCTTACCAAGCGCGGTGGCCAGGAGGCGGTGCACCAGGACGTCAGCGAAACGGCGGATGGGAGAGGTGAAGTGGGTGTAGAGCGGCACGTTGAGGGCGTAGTGCCGGAACTGTGCCTGGTCCTGCAGCACCCCCGAGCAGAAGTACAGTGCCATCTGCGGGGACAGAGGACGGAGTCTTACAACCTGGCCAGGCTGGGTCAGGGCTGGGTTTGCGCTGCCAGGCTGTCACACTCAGGGCCTCGTGACGGGCTGTTCTGGAGTGGACTGACCTGCCAGGCTGCAGGACGCCAGGGGCCATTCTCTCTAAGGGGATCCATGGGGCTGCCGTGGGGCTGTGCAGAGCCACGGGGTGTCCATGCCCCTCTCCCGCTGAGGACAGAAGTGGGCCTTGCCCTGGGTTGTGCAGACCCCTCGTGGTGATGGCACGGAGAACAGGCCGGAGAGCACTGCAAGGGGCCCACCTCGCCTCTGGGGGGACCAGAGGGTGCTGGGAACCTCAACATGCTAGACTGCTTCCTCCCTCAGAGCCCTGTAGGATGGGCCACCCCAGCCCTCGCAGCCAGCCGGCCAGGTGCCAAAGTCTGATGGCAGCTGGGGAGGACGAGCTGCTGCTGCACCGCCAGCAATAAGAAGGGAGCGGTTCGGTCTGCTCCACGGGGTGGGGATGGGGCAGCTACTCCAGAATGGGAGGAGAGGAGGCCAGGGCCGGGCCGGGCAAGGGGCTGCAGACCAGCTGTGGAGGCACAAGCGGAAGCTGGGGTGGCTCTGCCTGGACACGGAGCCTGCCACCACCACACGACCAGAATGGCAAGTAGGACGGAAGGCCTGGGATGCCTGTTACCCGCCTATAGTGAAATGGGCAGTGGGCACCGGGCTCTTCCTCTGGGGCCCAGGCCAAATCTTTGGTTGTGACCGACCTCACGCCCTCCGGCTCTGATCCCTGTCCTGCGGAAGCTGTGCTGGCACCCCAGCACCTCTGGGCCCCCCAGAGGCAACCCCGTGCCAGCCAAGGAAGGGGGAGGTTTGCCAGCCGCCAGCCTCAGCCCTCCTTGTCCCTGACAAGCTGTCCTGGCACCAAGACTCAGAGGTCCGAGTCTAAGAGGCCCTCCTGCAGCGGAGGAGTGATGACCTGGGTCACTAAGAGAGGCCAAATTTCTCGAGGGGCCCAACAAATGGCTCCGGGCCACCATGGTTCGGGCTGTCTGGGGGGGCTCAGCCACAGTCCCTGCAGCTGCTTGTCCTGTGGTCCCCAAGCTCTCAGGGCAGGGAATCAAGAATGCTGCAAGGAGCAAGTGAACAGGTTCCTGATTGAGGGCCAAGGTCACACCCTTGTGCGTTCACTCGCTTGCTCCCTTGCTCTCTGCTCACACCCACCCGCTCGTGTGCTCAGCCAAATGGACAGCCAGCTCCAGTTACTGTGGAATCCAGGGCACAGCTGGCAATGAGCCGCTCAGCTCCCCGAGTCCACCTCCCTTCCAGTTCCTGCTGGGGCCTGGTTTACATCGGGGGCAAGTCACGGGGGGAGGTGGGAGCAGCCGCCACTCCAAGCCATGTCTGGGCGTCATTCTCAGCGGCGGGGCCACTTCCCCAGATGGGCTGGGCTGAGGAACCCAGAGGCCCTGGTCCCAACCTGTCTGGGAAGGTATCTCTGGGCAGGGTGGGCAGGGTGGGGGAGAGGGGCTTTCCTATTTCAGCAGCTTACTCAGGACTCTGGTGTTCATGCTGCTGCTGCTGCTGCCTTGTTCCCTGTCCCTGTCCCGGTTCTCAGGAGGCACCGCCGGCACTCTGGAACCCCTTGCCATCAGTTTCCCACACAAAGGCCAGCCTTGAAGGTCACTCACTGGCAGGAAAGGCCAGAAGTCCACTCCTTCAGGCTCTGGTTGACACAGAAGAGGAAGGATCCTTTCCACAGAGCTCCAGGGCTAGTTTGACCTTGGAGGTGGATGCCTTCCAGAGGCTGGGGGCAGTGAACGGGGGTCCAAGTGGCCCTGCATGGCAGTCAACAGGCAGTTCTGGGACCAGAGGCTACTGCATCTCCGAGTAGCTAGGGGACAGAGTGACCTCGAGTCTCTTGGCCACAGGCACACCTTCCTCTGTGTGGTGTGCTTTAAAGGTGTGTGTGGGGGCAGGCACTTGTGACTGGGGACAGGGTAAAAGTGGCCAGACCCAAAAGGGCCCTGATGACTCCATTCTGGGCAGAATATATGACTGTTGGGAAATAAATCAGCTGTGGCCAGCTGAGGTGACCTGGTTCTCGTGAACAGATTGAATCTGCAGAGTGACTGAGCCCCTGAAAAATGGTTTGTCACTGTCCCCTGGCCAGAACGGGGCCCAGAGCTGCCCCATTAGCGTCTGCAGCTCCTGCTGACCCGACAGACGGGTGGGGTGGCTCCTTCCCAAGATGCTTAAGCCTGCAGGGGCCAAAGCTCAGGCTCAGAGGGCTGAGACATGCTGCTAGGAGCAGGTTCACTGTCTGCCTCCCAGGCTGCCAGCCCATCACACTGTGTGCGGACACAGGCCCACGGCCCGACTCCTCTTCTCCCAGCTGCCAGAGGGAGACTTCTCTGCCTGGGGTCCAGAGGGCACAGTGGGGGCTGCGCCTTCTCCTCTGGATAGGCTGCTGTGGGGGACAATCTCTCCCCTCCGGGGTGTCCACTCAACTGAGTGCTGACCAGCCCCCATTCCTTCGCCAAGCCGGTCTGGTCTGCGGGGCCTGAGCATCGAAGGCTTGGTGTATGCCCCTTCCCTGCCTTCAGCGAGGAGACGGAGCCCCAGAGGCCGGGCGGTGAGGGGGCAGCAGGGCTCAAATAGGGCCCTTTAACGGCCCCTGGAAGCCATCCTTGGGCAGGTGAGGGAGGCAAGTCTCAGGAGCCCAGGGCTCACCTGTCGGAGGTAACACGTGGGGCTGTCCTCCCCACTCCTCCCCTTAGGTCCTCTGTGTGTGGTGATCACGGACTCCCCTGGGAGAAGGGGGAGGTTGGGGGCTTGGCCCCTCCTTACCTGCATGGGCCGAGAGCACATGTTGGTGAGCACCTCCTTCCGGGCCAGTGAGTACTTGTCATCTCCAAATGTTTCGGTCAGACTTTTCTAGAAGCAAGCCCATGTGATATGAAGTCAAGCTTGGGGACCTCTGGGGCCCCTGTCACCCTCTGACCATCTGAGACCTGGGGAAGAAGGGGCTCAACCCTGCTCAGATGGCCATGGTGGAGCGCAGGGGCCAGCAGCTCCAGTCCGTGTCCCACACTGGGCCGTGGCTCTGAGGTCAGTCCTTCCACGTACGAGACATGGATAGAGACACTGGTTTCCAGTTGTCTGACCTAAGGCATCTCTCTGCCCACCCCAGGCTTAAAAGCACAGATGGGAACAGCCTCCCTTCCATGGGATCAAAGCTAAGGCCTGAGCCCCATAGGGCTTAGTTCCAGGCAGGGAGCACTTGACACCACTTACCATATAAAACATTCTCTGGCTTCCAGTCATCTCAGCCCCCTACTGAAAGTTTCTGGGCCCAAGCCCAGCCCATCCCTGGCCATGGGATCCCTGCCCACAGATGAGCATTGAGTGGCTTCCCTTGGCCTGGTCCTGGTGGGGAGCATGGCCCATGGCCTGGGCTTCTGTGACTTAGAGGCCTCCCCTCAGGGCCTCCCCCTCCCCTGCACTCCCCACACTCACATTGAGGGCCCCGGCAGAGCTGAAGTCCATGGGCAGCCCCATCTGGTCACAGAATTCCATGAGGTCGTTGAGCATCTTGGTCTGGGGTGGGGGGTGCCGGCGCAGCAGGGCACGCTCAGGGAAGGTGCGGTGTGTCTTGTGGGCCACTGCCATGTTGGCCAGGAGCATGAACTCCTCCACGAGCCTGCAGTGGGGACAATCAGCAGGGGCCAGGGGCCACCGGCCCTTTCCCAGACTAGCTGCAGGCTGGCCCTCTTGGGCTCTTCGGTCTCAGCCTGGAGACGCCCTCCTGCCACCCAGTCTCATCCCCACTCCCTTGTGCCCCCCTTGGAGCTAACCAGTCAGCACCACTCTTCTCTTCTGATGTGTGAGCTTGTGCACCACCTCCCCCATGAGACTAGGGGGATGGCATCTGTCTTATCCTCACCATGGCCCCTGTGCTTGGCACCCCAGCACCCTGCCTGACAAAGAGAAGGTGCTCAACAAAGCTGTCTGCTGAATGACTAGCCTCCCGGGATGCTTGGGGGTGTCCTCCGCTGTAAGGAAACAAGAGGCCCAGGCCGCCATGAGAACTCCGAGCGCTTCCTGGGGGTGTGTAGAAGGCCGTAGAAGGTGCTCAGCAGACCCAGGACTCCCTGCTCCCCGGGAGGAGAGAAGGGTTTCTAAGGATGACTAGGAGAGTCACGGACAGCAAGAGGACGTACATATCCTGGGGGGCAAGGCCAACGTGCCGTCGAGGTGTTCAAATCCCAGAGAGTTAACCTCTTAGGATTTAACACTTGACTCTTGCTGCACTTGAGTGTAATTCAAATCAACAGGTATGAGCAGATATGGCTCCAGGTGAAGAGACGAAGGCACAAAGGACCCAGGGAGAGGAGCGGGGGCTGAGGGCGGATGAAGATGAGAGCCAGGATCGAGGAGTCAGGCCGAGTGGGAAGCTGGGTCACACAGGCCTGAGGCTGGCGCCCCCACCCCTCAAATGTGGGGCAGGAGGCCACGTGCTGCTTCCCTCACCCAGGGCTCTGCTGGCAGGGTGAGTCACACACATGCACAAGAGCTGAAGCCCCTGGAAAGGGGGCTTGGGCACACTGCTGCCGTCGTGGCCTGGGTACCCTGTGTGGGGGCTGGCTTCTCCCCTGCTTTCATCCTGGATCCCAAGCTGCATGACAAGCCTGTGCTTCTCCCATGGATGCAGAATAGGTCAGGGCCTAAGCTCTGGTAGCCCTGCTGGCCAGCAGCGGAGGCCTGAGAGGAACTTCCTCTTCCTGGAAGTGTGGGTAATGCCTCAGGGTTAGCCTCGTCACCTCGCCAAGCTCTTGGAAGGGAAAGCAGCCCGGGATGAGGGCAGAGAATGAGCATGAGCTTACAGCCCCTCTGCCCCCCAGACTGGGCCTGCCACGGAAGAATTGTGGCTCTGGTCCTGAGAACACGTCTGTCTCCCAGAAGGCCTCCCTACCAGGAAGAAGGGCTGTGGAAATGGTCCTCTGGTGGTGGCATGATCAGAGGGACCGGGGCCAGGTCTGGGCCTTGGGACAGGTCTAGCTCGAGCCTTACTCATAGCCCCTCCTCTGTGAGGATGACTCTGGACTGGCCTACTGGATATACTGGGCCAGGGGTATAGTTTGGGCGTCAGGCTGCAAAGTCAGGTGTCAGCTGGCCCTTGCACCATGCAGGAAACCCTAGGTGTGGAATGAAGAGTTTCTTTATCCTCTCCTGTGCACTCGTAGTCAGTTAAGTGACCATTCTGCTTCCCCGTGCCCCCAGCCTGTCCTCGTGCACGACACTTCCTGCTGAAAGACCTCTGGGCTCAGGCACCTGAACCCGACCACCATTTCCTAAGTGGAGGTCTGAATCCTGGCTCCATGTTCCTGCTGTAGGAACCAGGATGACTCCGGGACCTTTCTTGATCCTCCTTTTTCTCAAACGTAGAACAGGGTAGTAGCACCTGCTCCACAAACGGGTTGTGACAACCAGTGGGAATATCACATGCTTTCAGGGCAGACCCTGTGCCTGGCACATTGTTGGCGTCAGGACACAGGATGTACTTTCCCCCTCTCCCCACTGTCCATGCCAAACGGCCAGCCCGGGGTCCCTCCAAGGCGCCCTGTGAGTTTCACCCCTGTCATTTATCTCCTCTTACTTGCCTTTCCCTTGCCTTCCCCGAAGGCCCAGGCTGAAGGCTGCCCCGTCACCCCCTTGGGTACTTACTGCCAACCAGCCACCTGGCAACAAGAACCAAGTTGTTGGGCAGCCCCGGTGGTGCAGTGGTTTAGCACCGCCTGCAGCCCAGGGCGTGATCCTGGAGACCCTGGATCGAGTCCCACATCAGGCTCTCTGCATGGAGCCTGCTTCTCCCTCTGCCTGTGTCTCTGCCTCTCTCTCTCTATGAATAAATAAATAAAATTCTTAAAAAAAAAAAAAAAGAACCAGGCTGTTGTACGGTCACCTGTGTCACAGCCTAGCACTGTTGGACTCTTCATACTTGGTTTCCCAACTTAGATTTTACCAACCCAAGAGGAGTCTCCGTTCCTGCTCAGTAAGTGTCTGATTTGATTTACTGTCTGTTCTGGGCCAGATACTAGAGGCTGTCATCCCCTGAATGCTTCAGACGCGTACCTTTGTCCCTCTGTTCACTCAGCGAACATTACTGTGTGTCAGGTGCCTCTAGACCTGTCTCCCCACGCAGCCTGAGAATGCTTGTGGGCAGGGCGCTCGAGGTCTGCTCCTTGGAGCCCCGCACTCTCCAGCGCACACTCGGGTGGGGAGGGTACCCCTGGATAACCTTGGGGCTGACCCTGGGCTGTGTTTTGCCAGTATGGCCAGCAGGGGGCAGCATGGCCCCACAGCAGCGCTGTGGTCAGGCTGCAGGCTGAGGAGTGCTGGGCAGGGTACAGGGGCGGTGGGCGGTGGGGTTCTAGCCTGTCGCCCCAACCCGATTCCCACCCCTGGGGTCACAGGAACTGAATGCGTGGGGGCTTCCGCAGGTGGCGTGCTCCTGCTCCCAGCTCCTGCAGGAGCTCTCCTGCCTCATCTCTCAGGTTCTCATGTAAGGTCGAGAATAGGAAGGAAGGGATAGGGAAGGTGGGGCCGATGGCCAGAGCCCCAGGCGGTGACAACAGACCCAATCAAGCCGCTTCTGCATTACTTGTCCTCCCTGGGCCCCCAGTATAGTCCCATGAGCTGCCTGTAGCCGGTGGCAGAAAAACGAGTGTACTCCTGTTAACCTTGAGAAGAGTCTGGCAAAGCTTGAGATGCAGAGGCTGACCTTGGACAGGTCCCTTGGTGCCTCCTGGGGGCTCCGCGGCTCAGTCCCTCCCTCACGACAGGGGGCAGGAGCCGAGAGGGCAGCCCGTGCAACTTTCTCCCTGACACTTTGCTGGTATCAAGCATTCACCCCAGAAAAACATCAATGTCACCAAACTGGGAGGTGGCGTAGCAGTAAGCCCGACTCCCCGGGTGCTGCCACGGCTCATTAGTGTTCCGGGATAGCTGCAGGACCGTTTCCCCACAACCTGTCCTTAAAATCCTTCTTATACCGGCAGGTGGGAGCGGGAGGGGCAGAGAGAGCACGCAAACTGTGAGCCACGGCAGTCGGATCCTGGGGGGCTGTGGGGGGCCCGGCGCAGCTGCGGAGGAGGGTCCCCCGGGGAAGCGAGGGAACAGGAAGGCCAGATTCCACGGAGTTCAGGATTCAAAGACAGGGCCAGGCACCACGGAGGGAGAAGCGGGCTGGCCGGGACTGGGTGGGGCAGGGGGGTGTCCTCGCTCTCATCTCATCGGAGCCCAGCCAAGGCCCCCTTTACCCGACTCAACAGGTCACCCTGTGGGTCAGTTCCATGAACTGGCCAGCAGGGGGCCCCCAGCATCTTTCTTCCACAGGACCTGGGACGTGGCAGGAGCAGCCTAGAACCTAGGAACTGGTGGGCAGGAAGGAGCCCTAGTTTATAAACTGTAGTCCTGTGGCCCAAGGGCCAGGGGTCTCTGGGCTCCCATTCAGGGGTTTTCTCCTTAGCCAGAGGGGCTGAAGGCTTGCCCTCCTTGGGGCACAGGGCAATTAGAAGAGGAGCCTCAACAGCTGGCTTGTCTTCACCCAATCTCCCTCCCCTGCTGGGGGCCAGTGCTGCATGCACAGGTCCAGCAGCCAGACCTCAGATGACACCCGAAGCTGTTTTGGGTGCTTAGGATGAGCCCCTGAGAACAAACGCCACACACCAGAGTCGGGGAGGTGGGGATGGAGGCTTGCATGTTGCCCTGGCCTCAGACCCTGCTCCCAGATCTGGGTACCTGTCCTGGTCGTAACCCACCTCCTCCTCCTGCTACAGCACAGCACGGGCATGAGATCACGCAGCCCCACTCGGAGGGTGGTGGGGAGGGGGCTGGCAGTGAGCAACCGTCTGACAACTGCTCTAATGGACGCTCAGGCATGGCCACCAGCCAAGATCACCTTCCAGAACGGCAAGCCAAGCCTTTGGATATGGGGCCTCGGTCCCAGTGCTGGCATCTGCTGAGCATTTGCAGCCCAGTGCCACTGGGGGCCCGCAACTCTGGAGGTCTTGGGGTGGGGTGGGGGTGTCTGTGGCATACAGGTGCACAGCCAGCCGGGGGCCATGCCAGGATGCATGCTCGTCAGCACTCATTCTCCACATCCCACCTACCTAGGCTCTGGGTTTCCAGGTGCTAGGACATGGGCGTGGGGGGCAGGTGAGAGGCCTCTCATCCCGGGGAGGAGCTGAGCAAGCCTAGAACTGTTGAAGTCCCTCACCGGCTATGGCAGATGGTGGGAAAAGGCCAAGAGCAACCTCCTCAAAAGTATACACATTGTCACACGGCAAAGACGACTTTGGTCCAGAATGCTGTTTCCCAAAGTGTGTTAGTTACTTAAAGAAAAAGTATATTTAGATATATGAAATGCTTGGGGATGAATTTATCTGGTGTTTTTATTACAGGACATTCTTTTGCCTTTAAGAGGCTAATATGCATCAAGACAAGAAGTTCCCGGATGTAGCATTTGCTGCTCATTGATGATTGAATTTGTGTCGCAGCTGAAGGATGATGTCTGGGAAAAGACACTCTACCTGGCAGGGGTCAGACAGTGGCTAAACGAGAAATGGGCTAAAACATCTGCCCTTTCAGAGGAAGGCTGCCCATTCTCGACCATCAAAGGAACTGGCCTGAGTTCTCTGCTTGTCTGCGAGACTGTGGCTCTGTCTTGCTCATTAGGGGCCCGGGGGGTGTCTGCGGCCAAGGAGCCCCTCAGGTGGGGTAGGGGAGCGAGGTGTCCTAGGTGCGGTGCCTGCTTTTCCCTGTTCCTGCTACTTTCTACCACGTGTCCTGATTCCTTCCTTGTTCGCACAGGCCAAGCCATGCGGAGAGGAGAGGCTAGCGGTCACAGTTCAGTCACTCGCCAGCTGTGTGATTTCAGATACATTTTGAAACCTCTCTGAATCTCAACTGATAGACTTGCAAGATGGAGGCACAGTATATACAAGCGCTCGGCCTTCGTGAAATATTATACTATTATTACGCACACCGGGAATGTGACTGACTGGGCGCCCCGACCCCAGGATTTGGGCTGAGCACATGGCAGGATTCCTGGAGGCTCCTGCTCTCCCTCCTGCCCCAACGCCACCACCTTGGTCAGGCCTCCAGCCCTGACCAACTGCCTCCTTACTTCTCGTCTCGCCGTGCTGTTTACTTCCTTACGCCCAGAGTGGGGCATTCTTCCTCGAAGGCAAACCTGGTCATGTCCCTCTCCTGCCTGAAGTGCTTCAGCGGCCACCACCATCCTTGGAACTGGCCACCCCCATCCTTTGGACGGTCCATCTCCTTGGTAAAATGAGGTTTAGCAGGCTTTTTGTCACGTGCCTGGAATCACTTCTCCCTCTCCCCGACCCCAGCCCTCACAATCTAGACACGCTGACTTCTCGTGGCTCTTCCCTGCTGCCGCCTCACTGCACTGCTGCTCTCTTAGCTGATATGCTGGCCCCCTGGCCTCTCTTCTTCCTCCAGGGAGGCAGCATGAGGGGCGACCCCTCCGTGCGTCCTGGGCAGCCCACCCGAGCGTTTTGTTCATGCTGCTGTGATTGCCCTGATCATCGCTGAATCTCCCCTCCCCATCCCAGTGCTGTCTACCTTGGTCCCAGCACAAGGCTGGAGGATGCCCCGAGCTGGCACAGTGCAGATGCTCCAGAAATTAGTGCAGGTTCCCAGGATGGGCACAGTCAGGATCTGGGGGGCTGGGTCCCTGCCAGCGTGCCCTGTTCTGCTTAGGCGTACAGCCCTCGTGCATACACATCTGACCCCTAACACCTGCTGCCAGGAGTCGTCGACAACTTAAAGCCCTGCCTAAGGAAAGAGCTTGACTGAGCCCATTCCTGAACTAGGTGCAAGAGAAGCAACAACCCTCCTGGCTTCCCCCTGGTCTGAGGGGGAGCACCCTCCACTTACAAGACCGTGGCATTGCTCTTTATTGCCAGCCCAGGGTAGTAAGCCTCCTCAGCTAGAGCCATTTGTTGGGTTCTTTGTTCTCTTACTTGTCCTCATGTCTTTTTTGAGCTGCTGCTGTGGCCTAATTCTGCCCCATGTGCGACGAGAGAGGGAGAGACACTCATGGGGTGCCGGTGACAGGCGTCACGCTAGGAGGAACCCGGACGTGAAGCCCCTGAGAGTCTCCCGCAGCCCTGGAAGGGGTTTCTATCCATTTCTGTGCGAGGGGAGCGTATGGTACAAAAAGGAAAGGTGTCTGGCTCCGGGTCCCACAGCCAATTGACGACAGGCCTGTGTGACCTCGAGGCCCCACTGCCACCAGAAAGCCTTGTGGGCAGATCAGTTCCAAGAGGTGGCAAGGAGGAGGGAAATACTTTACACGGGAGGGATGAACAAGTACAAGTGTGGTGGCAAACCGAATCTAGATAACCAGGAACCAAGGGCAGAGGGAGGAGGGCTGTGCTGCGGGCGCCGGCCGGCACCAGTGCTTCTCTGGGGAGCGGGGAAAGGCTGCCAGACCAGGGGTGGGACCGAAAAAGAACACGACGAAGGGCATGCGGGGCCCAGAGGCCAAGCATGGTTCGGATGAATGTGGAGAGATGGATGGTTTGTGAGAAGCAGCCGGAGGCAGCAAGAAAGAGAGGTCAAGGCAGAGTCCAAGATACACACATGAGGCGAAGCTCTGGGAGGGGGCAACACTGGCCCCTGGCACCGAGGGGCCAGAGGAACGGAGTTTGGAGGCTGGCGGGGCAGCGTGCCAGGGGGACCAAGGTCAGGGAGAAGCTGCCCAGGGTGTACCCTGCCCCACGTGGGGAAGATGGGGAGGCTGCGGGCGGGATGGGGGGCCTGGGTTTAGCAAGCAGGAGCCAGGTGCCAGAGCCCTGGGGCTGGGGCGGCTGGTGCAGGAAACCAAAGCCAGGGCGAGGAGGGCCTCTGTGATGCTTCCTGATGGCTGTTCTAAGGATCTGAAAGGTTGCTCTGCATGCGTTTCTGGAGGCAAAGGAGCTGATGGTGAGGCAGCACCTGAGGGTGGGTATGTGACCAGCCTGCATCCGACGGGAGGGGCTGTCCAGGGAAGAAGTCAGATGTCCCCTTGGAGCTGGGAGCTCTCAGGAGGGGACTCAGGGCCATGTGGTTTGCCTCGTGAAGAGGAGCAGGCTTGTCCTCACCACCCTCTGCTTGAGGAGGGCCCTGGGGAGGGCCCGGAACAGTATCGGTCCTGCAGGAAGGGGCGGGCTGCTTCCTCCTGGCAGCCTGGCGCTCCGGCCAGGAGACAAAGGCCACAGCCAGGCAGGGGAGGGAGGGGCGGGAGCCCACATTCCCCAGCCCCTTGTCCCAGGCTGTCCTTGCGCTCAGGGAGGGCATCTGGTCACCAGCAGCCCCGGAACACAACAGGCCCCTGTGTGAAGAGCAGCTGGGTAACCTCGGGGCACTGGCACCAGGACGCTGTCCCCGAAACTGTCTTTTCAAGTCCACTGGGCAGAGGAGAGAAGAGAAAGGCCCACTCCCATCAGGTTGACGAAGACAAGGCCCTGGGACAGGGTGGCGTGGGGGTGGGCGGGTGGGGCTGTTGGTCTCTGGAAGGCAGCAGCGGCAGGCATGCTCCAGACCCAAAGTCGGTGCGGGGCTGACCACAGCTCAGCTGGCTGCCCTCCCTCCCTCCCTCAGCACTCGGCTGATCTAGATGAGTGCAGGGAGGCTGGCGCCGGCAGCAGGATCTCTCTGGCCCAACTGCCCAGACCCCAACAGCCCTTGCCCTTGGGCTCCTGGCTCCTCTGCACTTACCCTCTCAACCCTGCCCACCCAGAGCAGCGGGGCCTCCAAGGATGTTCCATCTCCAGATTCATTTTACCAGCTAAACCAGAGGAGAAACTCGCCCCACCCCTTCCATACCCAGAACGCTCAGAAAGTGGCTTTGGAAAGGACTGGGGTGCCGGGCAGCCAGGGCACAGTGGCATGGCTGTGACCCAACCCTGAGAATGCATCCATTTTCAAAGACCAAAAGCAAGTGAGAGCCTCTTTTGCCCTCAGCCACCGGGGTCCTTGTCACAGCTCTGTGGGAATGTCATGCAGATGGAATCAGGCCGCTCACTGGGACTGTTCAATTAGCACTGGGTGAAAACTGCTAACTCGGAAATTTGATAAGAACTGCTCCCAGCCAGTTTTGAATCAGTTCTGCTCAGGACCAGACTCCCCTGCAGGGGCACAGCCTCACCGCAGGCCTGGGAGCCCTGGGGCTTGGCCCTGGCCTTGGGCCGCTCGCTCATGAGCCCTGAGCACTGAGCATGGAGTGTGGCCCCTTCTAAGCCTGAGCAGTGGTGGGGGGTGGGGGCGGCCACCCTCGCAGAGGACCTGCTGCCCTGGGAATCGGGGCGGGATGGGAATGATGGTTGGCTGGAGTTGAGGGGAAGCCGCCGGGGACGGGAAGCTTCAAGAGATCTTTGTTGCGGTTCTCGCCTAGGCCAGGCCGGGGTGGGGCCGGTGGCCTGGGAGCTGGAAAGTGGAGGCCGAGGGAGAGAGAGACCGAGAGAAAGAGCGCACTGCAAGCAGAGCTGGCCGGGGTGAGGGTGGGGGGCACAGGCAGGCGGATCGATGGGCGACCACCCACAGCCGGCCCGGCACCCCGCGGCCAGCAGCCAAGTGGAGGGTGCTGGGGCCGTGGGGCTGAGCACACGTCACAGCTCGGGCCTCTCGCTGACCCCTCTCCTCCTGGGCTTGCTGCAACCTGCGGAGTGTTTTGGACATTCCCACGAAACCACAGGGAAATGAATGGGGCCTAGTTCACAGGCATGGAAAAGCCCAGAGGAGAAGGCCTCTGGAGCCAGACATAACAGGCCCTGCGGGTGAGGCCGGAGCCAGGTTTCCTCTTCTGTGAGGCTGAATCCACTCCAGGGCCTTTCTATAGGTTCAGCGGGTGGGGCCCAGCTGCAGCGAGGCACGTTTCAGCCGCTTGTTTTTCTAGCTCCAAAGGAAGTCTCAAGAGGCTAGGCGTCCGGAGCGTGGGCCCTCGGGCCTTGCCAAAGGGGGGCCCAGTGGCTGCGGTAGGGAGGGGATGGGGGTTTGCTGGGGAGCTGGGCTGACAGGCAGAAAGCCCTTTGTCAGCGTAAAGCTAGCTGAGAAGCCGAGCTCCCTTCCCGAGGTTCAGGACTCTGCTCGAGGAGGCACAAGGCCGGTGCTCATGGCACAAAACTCCCCCTAAGCAGAACCAGGTGGCAGTGTGTGCCTGTGGCCTCGCAGAGCCCGGTAATTAGGGCTTGCTGGCTGCGCTGTGGTGTGGACGCACATGCCTTTCTCCACTTCTAGCAGCTGTCCAACTGGAATTAGAACCGCTGACCAGAGGAGGTGGGGCCAGGAGGCACGGCCACCTTCAGGAGCCATCGCTGTGACCCCTCAACAGCTTTGCTGTCCTTTTCAGACTCCCTGGCCTGGGGGACACTTTCATGCCTCAGCCCAAAACTATGAGGCCTGGCTCCATAGCCCTGGACAAGGGGCAGAGCTTGGTAAGGCTAGTAGGGGGCCAGCTTGGTCATCACTGACAATGGGAGAGATTAATTTTGATTTTAAAGTCAGACTTTGACCACAGAGATATTTGGGAGAGAAGAGTATTCCAGAATGTACAGGTGTCCCCCCTCTCACGTCCCCCCCCCCCCCCCCCCACGGCAACAGACGATTAGCTAAGAGAGGATGAGACACGTGTTCCTGGGAACTCAAGCTACTTTGCTTTTGCAAGTTACTACATCCTTTTCTCACCTCTCCAAAGACACTCTTGTCCTCTCTGCTGCTGGGGAGCAGCTCCCCTTGAGCAGGGCATCAAGGCTGGAAGGAAGAACAAACAACTGCTGGTCTCAACCTGGGCTTTCCACACACCAGAGTGTGGTGGGGCTGTGGTCTGTGGACTGTGGTCTTTTTGTCTCCAATGTCTCCTCTACTCCCAACCAAGTGGAGGAGAGGGTTTTCTGGAATGAGCAAAAGGGAATCTGAGTCTTAAGGTAAGCACTGCTTCCTTGGTCACAAAGAGGGAATCTGTGTTCCAATGTCCCCATGCACTCTAGCCATCAAGACCTGTAGATGCTAGTGGCTACCTGGGTGGGCTCAGCCCTGGGGGAGGCCTTGTGGTTGGTGCAGTGTGCTGCTCACAGGCTGCCCCCGCCCCAATCCACTGAGCCCCGGTCATGCCAACCCCATGTATGTACCTCGCCCTAAGCCACGGGGAGGAGAGGGACAGGCAGAAAGCACTGGCACGGGGCCGTGGTCAGGGCCATCTGGGCTGTGAAACCGCTCTGGGGCACTGCTGAGGACATGGCAGGACAGAGCTTCAGTCTCTGAAAAGGCCCCTGTGGGGTGGGCTCCTCATCACCTAGACACATTATTTATGCCTTTGTTTATGAACAAGGGACATGTGGGTGCCACCAGCTTCCTCAAAGACAATACATCTTGTAAAATCTTTCAGACCCAAGAGTCTAGACCTGAGGGTCATCCTGGAGCTGGAACTTCGAGTCCTTAATGCTTGAGGCTGCTGGGGAGGGGGCAGGGCCACTGCTCCGAGGGTCCTCTGCCCAATCCAGCCCAGATGGGGGCCAAGGACTTGATGATGCCTCTTACCTCTGAGCTGCCACAAATCCTATGCTCTGCTAGCATGGCCTTGTGCTGGCTTCTGCAATCCCCCCCCCCCCCCCCCCCGCCCCAGCTCCTCACTCATGCCTGTCCCACACCAACCTCTCTGTGGCTGGTTCTTTACCTTAATCCCAGGGCCTAGGGAAGTATCTCGTATACACTAGGTACTCTCCAAATATATGTTTTTATCTGCAATTGTCTACTTTGTCTATGCAAGATCAATACCTCTATTTCCACAGCACTTTATGCTGTTTTCACAAGTCTTAGACTCCTCACTCTTCACATGAGCAAGGGGAGGCTCAGAGAGACTGGGTGACCCCTCTGAGCTCACAGACCAAGGACACAGACGTCCCGTCCACTGCTTTTTCCTCAGGTCATCTTGTGTAGCCTGCCCAAAGCTCCCTGAGGACTGGGCAGCAGGGTTTCCTGAGCGATGCCTGACCGAGGGCTCTGCTACAGTATTAGGGCCCCATAGAGCGCCTGCCCCGAGGCCACACTGGTATTGGGGTACAGGCCGCCGTGGTAGACTGCAACATCACTACAGTCCTTCTTCCCAACTGTCAAGGGCACCTCCTCCCTTCAGCAAGGGTTGCAGCAGCCACAGAGCCAAGGTCATTCATCTCAGCGACCTCAGAGGGACGGAGACTTTCCCAAGGACTGCTCCCTGCCCCGTGTCTGAATCTGGCCACACCGGGCAGGCAAACACATAAGGCCACCTACAGGCCTGGCTGGGCCGGGATACTTCTATAATCTTGGAAGTCTTATTTGCAGCCCTGGCTTAGCCTCTGCCTCTTTTCTGCTCAGGAATCAGAATTACCTGTATATCAGCACTTCCCCAAGGAAATGCTTCCTCTCATCTCTGTTGGGGCTCAGGCCCCCTCTGCGTCATCTCAGTGTTACCACTGGATGAGCACTGGTGCTGAGCACATTTATTTTTACTGCTCTAATCCCGACGGCTGCCCCGGGCACCACTCCTGCTTCTGGTAACTAGCTAAAGGCTCAAAGGTTCGGCCCATTTCACCTACAAACTTTTTTTTTGTTGCTGTTCTAATGCTATTGCTCCACCGGTTCAGAAGGGAGGGCAGAGCTTTCTGCAGAGCCATGGCCATCCTGACCCTCAGAACCTTGGTCTGAAAGCCTGCCCTGGGAGCTGCTGATCGGCAAGGGTATTTCCATCCTGAACTGAGTTGGGCAAAGAATCCAGGCCCCCTTTATGCTTATCCTGGTGAGTCCCATACTGTCAGAAAAAGCTCACTCAGTCTTGTTCAGCCAGTCCCATGGCCAGCCCGACTGTGGACAGAGCTCTTGGAGGGGCTGAGCCCCAAAAGAAAGATCTGGCTTCCTGCAGCTCTCTTGGTTCCTGTGCACCTGCTGGCTGGCTCCTGGCTTCAGCCTGGTGCCCCCACTAAGTCACGAGTGGGCACCTCTCATTGGCACCTCTGCTCCAGGAGTGCTCTTGGGGCCCAGACTCCCCAGGACCGCTTCCAGGCTCCTTGTGCTCCCATGGCCAAGGGCACGTGTAGGTCACAGCCAAGGGCATGTGTAGGTGGTAATAAAATGCTCAGGGAACAAACGAGGCATTTCAGAGAACTGATTTGCTTGGTGCTCCACAGACAATGTTGAGAGGAAAATGAGGCCTGTCTCTGGAGGTGGAAGTGGAGACAGCAGGTGGGCCCAGGAGTGGGGTTACAGTTCCCATGGCTTCCCTGTAGCTTATACCCACCGGAAGGCAGAGCATGACCTTGGCAGACAGAACCCAAGATGGCTTCAGCCAGCAGAATGGGACCTCTGGAGTCTGCTCTGATGAAACTCCTGCTTGCCTGCAGATGGTTATTGCTTAGACCTGACACGGGGTGATGATATGGCCAGGGCTCATTTGCTGGTCACCTGACAAATGAATACTCTTGTCCAAAGGCAGGCCACCTCACTCTCTCTAAATATGAAACCCGGTAGATTACAGAAAAAAAAAAATTCTCTCCTCCAGGCTGTTTCCACTGAACTAACACTTGTCTTATCACCCACTGGGATGTGGTATGTTGAGTCTGGCAGAGGTATTCATTAGCTAAGTGACTTTTAAAATATTGACTTACCGTTTTATGAACTAGGCTCAGAGTGGTTTAAATGGATATGTTCCTGTCCAGAGCCTCTGGGCTTCCCCAACATTATAATGTCTCTGCCTGGGCAACCTCCAGGACACACTGAGGCACCAGCTCTCCCTATGAAGGGTGGGTGAGGGCCAGCAGGGCGACTGCTGGTTTTTATCCCCACATCCACCCTCTGTCGGGCCAAGGAAAGCTCTCAGATATAGGCTGTGGGAAGACTCCAGTGCTTTCCGGGTGTTACCCTCAACTCGACCTTAGACCCAAGGCCAGAACAATCTGGATCAGGCCCTTTATCCCTCTAGGTGAGCTGGGTCAATGGTAAGTCAGACGGTGAGGCCAGCAGATGTCAAAGCTTGACTGGATCCAATGGTTTCACTTTCCTAAGCACCCACTCCAAGTTCATCCTGGGGAGCCCTGTTTAACGAGGATTTCAAGACGGCTCTAAGAAAATTGCACCCAGTACCCAGGATGCTGACCAGATTTCTGTGTCAGGATGGTTTTCTGGGAGCTTCTTTAAAGGTCATTCATGACCGGGAGGACTAGTCCATTCCATCCTGACCTCTCTCAGGGTAAGAACTGCTCTTGCTGGCAGAGGCTGCTGCACCCAGGGCTCCCTGGCCTCAAACTGTCCCCAACTGGAAGGAGGCCCTGTCCAATGCCCTAGGGGGTCTATGTAGCTCCCCGACTACAGCTATCCTCCCACGCCCATGCCTCTCATCTCTCCATGCAGCTACTGCAGGGGGCGAGTGACAGTGCCCCCCCACCCCCAAGTTAATGGTGTCATGCCAGTCCACTCACTAGCAAACCTCTGTGAGACTCAAGCCTAGTTCCTCATATGTCACATTTGTGTATTGGTGGTATTACTGCCAGATGTCAACAACAGAGAGACTGGTGCTAGTTTGACCCAGACTTCCTTGCAGACAGTGTGCAGATCTGGTGGTTCCACTGCCAACCCTACATACAGTGGGTGCTGCTCCTTGCTCTCCCCGGCTGTCTGCCTAGGAATGGTGACACTCACCCTGCCGAGTGTTGAAGCAAGCTGTGCTTCATACCCTGGCACTGAGTTCTGAGGAAGCAGCAGCATGGTCAGTGCACGCGAGGGCTGTGAGTGGAGGAGAGCCACCCGTGCCCGATCTCCTGGAGATATGGGGAGAGGCGTTCAGCATCGATGGGCAGAACCATGCTCCTTCTAGCCATAGTTCTCTCACTCCAACAAAGGCTGACAAGCTGGAACACAGAGCCCCGCTGAGCTCCTCTCCTAGCTCCTGTCCCTCGGCCTGCCACCTGCCACAGAGAAACGTCCCCCCCCCTCGGTGGGCTGGGGCCCTCCAGACCTTATACCCTGCAGGGCCTCCCACACGGACACCCCGACCTCATAGGCACCGGGCAGCATAGGCTTTCCCACGTGGGATGGGCACGGCACTGAGAGCCTGCTCTGCGCACACTGCGTACCTCTACCATGGCCTTTGTCACTGCTTGAGAATGTGGTTTTAGGTGCCCACTTCCCCAAAGGGCTGCGCACTTCAGGGAGGAGGGCCTTTCTCACTGCCTGTGTTGGGCATAGTAGCTGGCACCAGCAGTTGTCCAATAAGGTTTGGTGGATCAGGAAGGAAAGGTGTCTAGATCTGGGCTGAAAATGCCTGGCAACTGGTTCTCCAAGCCACAAAACACATGGGCAGGACCCATGGCTCATGTGCTAGGGAATCTCCTTGAGGTCACTTTCAGAGTTTGGAGGTGGGAACGGACCAATCTGGCACACAACACAATTCTGGGTAAAGGGGTTTCCTGTGGTTCCCCCACTCTGGTCCATCTTTCCCAGGGATCTGACCAGTGCTGGCCTCAGGCCTCCAGGGAGGCTGGGTGCGGATGGCAAGGACGGACCAGGAAGACAGGGACTCTCCCTGTGGACGGACAGCTTCGCTTTCTCACCGAGCATAGTGGCAGCAACAACCTCCTACTCCTTGTTTGTTAAAGTCCAGAGGGAAAGGTCGGGAGTCATCCACCACAAGCTGCCTGGCTAACCTGAGGCAGGTTAACCTCTGACCTCCACTCCCTACCCTGCACACTTTCCCTTGTAAGGATTAAATGAGATAAACCATTTAACCTGGCATGCTGTTAAGTAGTCCATAAATATTAATTATTATCACCATGAAGACCTTAAGGTGACAAGAGTCTGGTGCTGGTCAAAAAAAGAATGTTAGGAATACAGGACACAGGTTGCCTGGGTGACTCAGCAATGGAGTGTCTGCCTTTGGCTCAGGTGTGATCCTGGGGTCCTGGGATCAAGTCCTGCATCGTGCTCCCCTGCAGGGAGCCGGCTTCTCCCTCTCCCCATGTGTGTGTGTGTGTGTGTCTGTCTCTCATGAATAAATAAATAAAATCTGGAAAAAAAAAAAAAAAAGGAACACAGAACATGATGGAGGAAAAGAGCAGAAAGCCCCGGGGATGGTCATGCAGTATTTCTGGGCACCTGTGGCATTCCAGGCGTTGTGCTGGGGGCTGGGCAGGGACGGTGACCTTGCCCTTGGGTGCGGAGGGTGAACACACACTCACCCCCTATCCCCTGTCAGAATTTTCTTGGAGTCACAAGCTGGTTCTTCCCTGGGGCTCCCACAGCAGTGCTTTTAGCACTTGTGGCAGTGAGTCCCTCAGAAGTCTGAGGAGGGAGGTTTTACCCTCACTCTCACCCTCTACCCACGAAAACTTATGCATCTCATTGCAAGGAGTTCATGGGTCACCAAGCCAAAGGCAGGAACCTGCCTCGTGGGACCCACACCCGAGGACTGGTTCTGAGAAGACAAACGGGCACATAAACAACACGAGAGTTAAGTCTGATGACATGGGGAGCTGGACAACACGCCAGGAAGAAGGCCCACAGGAGTGAAGAATCCCTTCAGCTTCAGGCATGGAACACCGAGGAATCTGATGGTTTCTTGGGATGCTTATGACTCAAAAGCTGGTGGCCAGCTAGATGGTCTTTCATCTGCGCTGAAGAAGAATGTGAGGGAGCATGTGGAGGTGAAACTGGAGGCGGTGAGAAATAAGGAAGAGCCTCCTGACATGACAAATGCACCGCATGATTCAGTTCACAGCTGGTTTTACAAGCACCAATTTGTCGTGCTTCTTTGGAACTCAACTGCACGCAATCTAGAATATTCAAGCAAGGGGCAGAACCAGGAAACAAACACCAAAACAAAGCCGGTGAGTGGCCAACACAGGTGCAGGGGCTAGGCGTCCTCCTTTGCCCCTCACCGGGAGCCCTTCCTCCTCTTGAGCAACGGTTCTAAGCACCTGACTCAGCTCCCTGAGTCCACACCCCCCACGGGGCCTCATGCTCCTGGACAGCGGTGAAGTGACAACCGGCCCTGCTTGTAACCAGACACACAGGCAGATGGGGCGGCGACTCAGCAGGTTGAGTGACCACACATATTATGGAGTGTTTTGTGTGGGGAGAAAAGGCACGGCACAGCATGCTAGACCTCAAGGAAAACATTTTTATAGCACGATATAAACACTGTGAATAATCCCAGATTACTAGAAAGGGCTCCGTTTACGTCCAGTTAACACTACTAAAGCAAACGGTAGGTGTATAAACTTAAACTTTTGGTGCTTGGAAGAATGAATCTCTTTCCAGGTGAAAATAATGTTCCAGAGAATAGGTTAGAAGCTTCCAGATGACTCAGACATTAAGGTATTTATCTAAGGATCACAGCTGGCCTACCCCTGTACGACATGTCAATGAGAAGTGCAGTGTGAGGAAGCCACGTAAGAGTCTGGGCTCCTGGGACAGATAGTGGTGCCCCAGCATTCAGAGAGGGAGTTGGTGACGGGGGGCGGGGGGGGGGGGGGTGCTTGACGCCACTGCCTCTGTGCAGTGCGAGTACTTGTGCCTCTGTGCACTTGCGAGTACTCCCCGCAGCCCTTCAGTTACAGGTGATGTGAGCAGGGTCCTCAGCTCCAAGAAATTCACCACGTCCTCTGTCATCTCGGGCCACTCTCACGGTTGGTACTTGCCCCCTGTGAGGGTGGGTGACTGACTGCTTTGGGGATAGATGCCGTGTCTCACCTTGGAGCCTGGCCTAGCAGTGCCTGGCATGTCCTTGGGGCAGACATGGGGTCACATGAGGCTGGCCTAGGGGCAGCTCCAGGTCAGCAGAGGGGTTCATTCTGGGTCTGGGAGGCCTTGCTGTGCTGAGTTCTCAGAGCAGCTGCATATGTTGGCCACTTCCTGCCACTTGACTCAATGGCCAGGCGCGGGGAGCTTGCGCTGAGTCACTCTGTGAGATCTCTCGTCACCTGAGTGCCTGCCATGGAAGCAGTGTGCTCAGAAGAGAGAGTAAGTCGTGTTCAATTCCTCTTCAATAAATGAAGCAGCCTCTAAGTGATTTCTATTAATTGATGGCCTTTGTCATCAAGCACAGCAATCCCTTCAGGCTCTGGAGGCTTCCTGCCCAACCACCAAGAAAAAGCCACAATGCCCCAGAGAGCTGGGGAGTGGCAGTGAAGACGGATCAGGAACACTTCCCCGCAGAGAGCACAGCCAAACGCTGAGAGAGCCAAGCACGTTCTGGTTATTTGCCAGGCAGCTGTAGGAGGTGACAGCCACGGGCACCTTTCTTTAGGCTTGGAGCCAACACACAATCCTGTGGCTTGGTTTTCGTATGGGCTAGCCTCCCTGAGAGTACCTCAGGCCTCTGCGGCCTGGGCCGGGGCTCTGGACTTCCATGCACCCCAGACAGGATGTTTATGCAGAGGCACTTGCTACTCTAAGTATCTGAACATGCCCTAGAGTCCGGAGCAGCACACCAGCATGGAGGGAGCTGGAGGTCATACCCCACATGCCAGAAACTGGCCTAGTCATCAAACGGGATTGGCCTCAATGTTGCCAGCCTCTTCTAGAACCCCCCTAAAGTCTTGGAAAGGGACAGGCCTCCTTGGGTTTAAAAACTGCCCAGCTGAACTATCAGCTCATAAAACTAGCCTTCGAGGCCAAAGAGAAGTCTTCCTTCCAGAGATGCAGAGAAAGAGGCAGGAGTCATGCCAGAACATTCTGAAAAAGGTATGGATACAGCAGGTAGACATACAGAGAAAACAAATCTGTTAATTCTCTCTCCTAGGTCAAAGCATGTCACCGCATGCTAAAAAGCATCTGGAAATAAAAAATAACTGAAGGGCTCCGAGTCATGCTGGGTTGCTGCAGCCCCAGCAGGTGCCCCAGAATGTAGAGACTGTGGTCTGTTGCAGAAGATGCATAAAGGAAAGGCAGAGCTGTACAAAGGACATTGAGCTCCAGAAGGAGAAAAAGTTGTTTGCTTAATGTAACCCTGTGTTAAATTAACCAAAGAAACATCTATTCTTTGTTATAAGGTCTTTGAGAGTTTCAAAGTATTCAGTTTCGAGAGTTCTTGGTGTCCTAGAATTTTCTGTCTTGCAGGGAAATCTCCCTGGTCATCCTTGGGTAGTTATTTGGGCTGCAAAAGGAGAGGTGTAAGAATAATGGGGACATTCTTACTGAGGCTTGGGCCCAGGGAGCCCCTGCCAGCCCCAGGGCCTATTTGGGTTTAGTTCTCTACCCTCCCTGTCCTCTGTCTTCCCCTCTCCACATCTCAGCGGGGAAAGATTCTGTGCATCTGCACAAGATTCAGAATCTTCAAATTGGGACAGCTGACACTGCAAAGGGCTTTAATATACAAGGTTCTACTCCACAACCCGAGCCACCTGATGGGAGGAAAGCCTTCAGTCTCCACGTCCTATCCCCTGGCATCAGATAAGAGCTTGAGTGGCAGGAGCCTGAGAAGGCCCTGGCCTGGTGGGTGGCTCAACCAGGTGGCTGAGGAGAGATGCAGGTGCAGCCCTTCAGGGTCTCAGGCAAACCGGGAGGGCGCCTTTCAGCGTGAGACTCCCAGCTGCCCACATTTGCGTCCATGGCAACAGAAGTCAGAGAAAGGTGGGATGGGGAAGAGGACAGTGATATAAGGGGATTTGGAGGCAGAGGAAGAAGATGTTACATGTATCTGTGAGGTAGTTTAACAATGCTTCTCCAGGGAATCTGTGACAAAAGTGATAGTTTTGTGACCTTGGAGATTTCTCATTCAATATTCTAGCAGGCAATCTGGGAGGGGTGAGAATAATTTGGGGCTTTGGGTCTGACACATCTGTTTGAATCCCTGGTCAGCTATAGGTCCTTCTGTAAAGTGGACAAGGCAAAATATTCCTCACAAAGTTACAATGAGACACAGTCTTGGGATAAACATCAATTTCTGTTCTCTTAAAACACTGATTTCATTCACCCAGCTCTTAGCCTACAAACTACCACTGCCACATTTCAAACCTAAAAGTATTTCCATACTGAAAGCTCATCTTGGGGAAAAGTAAAATCAGGTGTATATAAAAGGTAAGATTTCATAATCTTATGGGAGCTTGTGGCAAAAACTCCTTTCTGAGATCAGGAATAAGACATGGATGTCTGCTCTCATCACTTCCATTAAACACTGTACAGCACAATAATGCAAGGAAAAGAATTATATGGTGTGAGCATCAGGAAGGAAAAAAGTAAAACTGTTACTACTTGTGGATGACAGGACTGGGTATAAAAAAAAATCAAAAAGGACTTATAAATTATTTGGGTTTTATAAATAAATTTAGCAAGATCAATGGATACAGGATCAATACAAATAAGTTGTATTTCCACAAGTCGGCAACAAGGAAAAAAGGAAATTTATAAATACCACTTAAAACAGTATGATAAATGATCAAATGCCTAGGAGGAACCCAATACAAAATTAAGACTTCTACATAGAAAATTATAAGACAGTATTGAGACAAATTAAAGAAGACATAAAGAGCAGGATATACCATGTCTGTGGAGTAGGATATTCAGTATCCTAACAGTATCATAAAATCCCAAAAGGATTTGTGGATGCAAAGTAATCTCAATGTAAATCCCAGCAAGGTTGGGTGCATGTGTGTAGCAACTGACAAACTGACCCTAACATTATTAAATATGGGAACGGAAAGGGGCAAGAACAGCCTAGAAGAGGAACAAGGTGGGAGTGTCTAGCTCTACTGGAGATCAAGACTTTTAACAAAGGTACAATAATTGAGACGGTGTGGCATTGGCACAGGAGCAGACATACAGAGCATGAAGTGAAACAGACCCCCTGACAAAGGTGGTACTGTGCTTCAGCAGGAAAGTCTCTTCAACAAATGATGCTAGGTCAACTACATAAATTCATGGGAAAAATGAAACTTGCTGTACCATATTCCAAAATCAATTCTAGCTACATTATAGATATAAGATCGAGAATGTAATAGAATAGAGCTTCTAAAATTAATGTAGGAAAAGTTTGATGGTGAATTTTGTGTCAACTTGCCTGGCCAGGGAATGCCAGGATTAAACATCATTTCTAGCGTATGTATGAGGGTGTTTCCAGCATGGGTATAAGCACTTGAGTCAGTGAAGTCTATAAAATAGACTGCCTTCCCAAAGGTGGGTGGGCATCATTTGCTCTGCTGAAGGCCTGAATAGAACAAAAGTCAGAGGAAAGAGGAATTGATCCCTTTTTCTGTCTTATTGTTTGAGTGGGGGCATCTTATCTCCTCTTCTCCTGCCCTCAGACTGGAATTTATACCATCGACTTTCCTGGTTCTTAGATCTTCAGATTCCACTAAATCACCACCAGTTTTCCTGATCCTCCAGCTCGCAGATGGCAGATCATGGGACTTCTCAGCCTCATAATCACATGAGCTGATTCCTCCTAATAAATCTCATTTTATACAAATATATTGATATATAAATATACTGGTTCTGGTTCCCTGGAGAACCCTAACACAAGCAAGTCTTCAGGATTTTGATACAGATTTCTTAAATGGGATATAAAAGAATTAACAATAAAGAAAAAGATTGATACACTGAACTATATTGAAATGGGGAACTTCTGTTCATTAAAACTCTACCAAAGAGAGTAAAAAAGCAAGCTACTGATTAGAAGATATTTGCAACATGTATAACCAACAAATGACTCGTAATTAAAATAGAACAATAAATCAACAAGAAAACCAGAAAACCCAGTAGAAAAATATACTTGAAACTTGAAAAGACACACTACAGAATGGACAATAAACATGAAGTCTCATACACTGCTGGTGGGTTAAGCCGGGAAACCACTTGGGAAAATTGCCTGGCAGTGTCCACTAAGGTGGATATTTTTTCTATGATTCAGCAACTTCACTCCTAGGTATACACTCAGTGATGTATAATAACCCCAGACTGGAAGCAACCCAATGTCTGAATCATGTAGACTGGACGACACGTGACGGATTCATACAATGTAAAGTCTTCCAGCAATGAGAACAAACAGATGTAGCTAGATGCAGCAACAAAGATGAATGCTAACAACATAATGCTGAAAGAAAAAAAAATCAAACATGGAAGAGAGTATATGGGGATGTGGGGCCAAACAAATCTGTAAGTGTTAGAAGCTGTGATGGTGGATTCCTTCCTGGAGGAGAGCAGGGTATGGGGGAAGCTCCCAGGCACTGAGATGTTCCATTTCTTGATTTGAGTAATACTTATATGGGTGTGTTCATTTCTACTCTTTGAACTAGATGCATAGGATTTGTGGGCTTTTCTCTGTGTACATCATGGTTGACAAAAATAAGTTTTACAGGTGAGCTTACCGTAAAAATCTATTTTCCAGTGCATGTGCTATGGAAGAAAACAGCAGAATGGAGCCCCCCTTCCATGTTGAGACATTGATTCATGTGCCTGTGCGAGTGCACTAATGAGTCTGCACAATCTCCCCACTGTTGCTGGGTCCAACACTCTTACTCTGATGGGTTCTGGACTTAGAAAGCCAGCAGGAGGGGCCCCTGGGTGGCTCAGTCAGTTAACCATGTCTGACTTTTGGTTTCAGCTCAGGTAATGATCTCAGGTCTTGGGATAGAGCCCCACATTGGGGTGTGCACTTAATACGGAGTCTGCTTGAGATTCCCCTGCTTGCAGTTTGTGCTCTCTCTCAAAGAAATAAACAAATAAAATATTTAAAAAGGAAAAAGAAATCAAGGCAGCAAGAGTCGAGCAGCTAGAGATTCCTCTTTGGGCTGAGTACTCTGGCCCACAGCATGGGAAACCACTGCTCACGCAATCCAGTGCTCTAAAACCTGACTTCATGCTCCCTTCCTCCCCCATTCTCTCAGTGGGCAGAAAAAGGGTGCTGATTGCACACGGCTGACCAGGAGTTTCTCTCTGCCCTGGCCAGCTGTGGCTTGCATTACATCTGCAGGAGACTGGGTGACTGTAACCCAAAGGTCACGTAGGCAGCGCAGGAGGCAGCCACGCTGACCCAGGCCTTGCTGTCCTCCCTGCCGGGGGCCCAAGGGCAGTTTCAGCATTTCTCTGTGTTGCTGAGCCAGCCCCTGCCTCTGCCTGAATCATTTGGTGGATACTGTATCCCAGGGAGAAGGCTACTTGCCTCCACCTCCCGTTTATAGCTTGATCTTGGGCAGGACGCCGCTCAGGGAATCGGTTCCCCTCTCTGTAAAATGAGAGTGTTGATCCTGGCTTCCCTTTCTATAGGGAGAGATGAAGTCAAATGTACACTGCAGTGTTGGCATCCAACGTATGGATGCTGTGTGGAGTGAGGCAGTGGGAGGGACCAGCGAACCACCCACCATCTCTCTGCATGGTGCGAAAGAGGGAGAAGCGTACCCCCCTACCCCCCATCACCATCTTGACTGGGGCAGCCTGAGCTGGAGTTGTGGCTGCACCGCACAGTGCCCAACACTCACGGCTGTGATGGGAAACGGTGAGCTCACACCTGTACTGGACGTAGCCAACCCCAACACGCATGCTGCAGCTGCAGGCCTGCTCCCGTGAGGTCACCCCTGGCACCTGTCTCTGGTTGCAATGCCTCCAGCTCCCCATTCTCCTAACTGAGGGCTTCACTGGGAACAAGAAAGGCTTTCTTCATTCAGTTGGACCTGGCAGTGTCGGTGGGAGGTCTGGGGGCTCTCAGGTAACGTCACCACTTAGCCCGAGGAGCTGGCAGGAGGTCCAAGGTGCGGACACAAGGTGTCATTTCCAAAGCACTGGGAAGTGTTGGTGTTGGTTTGAAGTCGTTAAGGCTGCTGGGAAACACCTCCTCTGCTTATTTGAGGTGAAGGAAGAGAACAAGAATCAAGCAGAGTGGAGACAAATTATCGGGGTTTTATCTGGGAACCCCTGCTCTCTTGCCCGCCCCAGTGTGGCAGCCATGGAAAGGCGCCTCTCAGACCTCCAGCCACAGGAGCATAAACCACCCTACAGCTGGGCTGCAGCCTCTCCAAGCCACCACTGCACTGGTGCCGAGGTGCACTTCCCCGGGGTTGCTCTGGCAGGTGACTTTAGCTCCATGGCTTCCCATGGACCTGGCTGCAGCCCGAGTCTCTCCCTAGCCAGGCCTCCTCCTTCCACCTCCTCCACAGGGGCCGAACTGTGTGGAGGGCTGCAGACTGTCTCCCTGCCCTCTCCTGCCGCCTTCTCTTCTGATGCTGCCCTGGCCTCTGCTTGTCGGCAGATGTGAACAAACACAAGCAGTGTCGCAGTGGATAAAAGAAGACAGGCAGAGTGTCCCCTGCCTCCTTTCCGGCAGCCACGGCCCTGACTAGGACTAAATGCCAGTATGACAGTCCTGCTGGGGGAGTGCTGGGCCTGATAAGAGAGGAAAGAGATTATATACCATGAGCAAGACTTAGCCGGCAGGATTTGAGGGCTTAATCAAAGGGGCCAGGAGATCAGACAAGATGAGCAAGAATTCATGGACTTAGGGTATTTCATGGGATGTGCAACTGAGCACCCTGGCAAAGGGCCTAGACACACTGCTCCTGGGGTGCTCCTCAGAAGCCCAGAGTGAGTGATAGCTAAGGCTGAGAGAAGTGGGAAGGCATGAACTGCCCTGGCAGACAGCAGAGGAAGGAGTAAAGAGGCTGAGGGAAGGGGCCATGCTGGACTGGAAGTACTGCTGAGGTCAGAAGACCCCGCAGAGACCTCTGTTCACTCAGGGCCTCTGTGGGAGGACACTCCTTCACCACCATCATCCACAATGCACTAGGAGAGGAAGATCAATCATTAAGGAGTTTGCTGGTACCATGCCTCTGTAGGCTACAGAGGACAGCAGGAGAGGCCATCACAGAGCTGGGCTCTAATGCTCCTGGGGATGACGCTGCCTGAGGTATTAGAGGCCAGCAGTAATGTGGCACCGGCCCCTCTGAACTGCCAGTGCCGGCTACTGCTAGGATTCTTCAGACTCCTAAGTGTGCAGTGGCCAGGAGATGACAGGAGCAGTCACCATGGGGGTAAAGGGAGGGATAACCCACTCTGATCAGAGGAGGGGCAGGCGGAGGTATGTGGAACTCAGGGGCACCTTCTGGTGCTCCCTTGCCCCACTGTGAGTGGACACACAGGCATGTGCCAACCCTGGCTTGAGAAGGATATGACAGCCAAGAGCTTGGAAACCTCATGAGGCAGGTTTGGGTCAAGCCACCAGCTAAGCTGCCAAGACCTGCTGAGGCTCTGGGTGAGGGTGAGAAAAATCTGAAAGGGACAGTGGGGGAGAGGGAGGGGAGGACCAGTAGGGGCCCCAGGTTCCATTCCCTGATGGAGGCGGTAGTTTGTCCCATTGACTTCTCCTTTCAAAGCTCCTCCTTTCAAAGAGAGGCCCACAGGAACCACAGAGGGGTTGCTCCCCAGGTAGTGGAGCACAGAGGCCGACACATGTAGTACAAGGGGTGGGCTGTGGCCATGAGAAGACCTGGGTCACTCCAAGCACAGCAGGGATCTTGAGGCAGGCCGGCTTCCATGGGATGTGAGATTCCTCCAACAAACAAGGCTGGTTTGAGGCCTAAGATTTCTTGGAATCATGCTGCAGGCTGAGCCTCTACCTGCCAGCCCTCCTTTCCTCGCTCCCTGCTTCACGGGGGCAGGTGCCATGGCCTGCAGCCCTGCATCCCCCTGTGCATCTCTTGCATGCTAATCCTGACTGGGAGGCTACTAGTCAGTGGACCTGAGCTCACCTGTCATACCTGTCATGTCCTCTATGAGGTAAACATGAGAACAGAAAGAGAACCCGGTGTGATGCTAAGCTCTCTGACCCTTGGTCTGCTGTGATGGTGCCAAGAGCATCCTGAGACCAAAGCAAGGATGCTGACTGAGCAGGCCAGTCCCCTGGGCAGGCCTGCATGTGGGGGAGCCCCCAGGTTCAGAAAGCACCATTTGCTCAGAGGCTAGGGGAAAGAAGCCAGGTGGCCCCAGGACCCTGCCTGAGCTCTGTTGCCAGAAGGGCCAACAACCTGAGTGATGAAGTGCCCACGGGTTGCGGAGAGCAGAGGACTTGAGGACTGGCACTGCCCTCTCCTCTGGAAGGCTGCAGTGCTGCTGTCTTCAACACGGGTTTACAAAGATGGGAAGGCACCTCAGCTGAGGAAAATCAGTCCCGCAGGGAAGCTTTCTCAGACACCTCTAGATGTTGGCTATTTGATATGGGTTTCAAGGTGCCAAAATGAGTTATCTAGCAAGTCAGGAAAAAACAAAAGATTTAGTTTCATTAAGTTTAGCAAATGAACCTGTCCCAATAGTAAGATGGAGGTGGGGGAACTGGCTGTGGGAGTGAGGTAGTCCCCGGACCAGGGCGAGGCCTGGCTGCCCACAGCGGGAGGAGAGGGCACTGCGAAGTCACAGCCAGGGTCTGCCGGGACCCAAGGCATGAGCCACGCAGGCATGTACAAGGGTGACAACCGCGCTCAATAACTGTTGACACAGCCACATCACACATGACCTCATTTCATTCTCCCCCAGACCTGAGATGTATGGTCATCATGTTCCTAATGGAGAGGCTGCATCCCAGAGAGGACAATGACCTGCCCTGGAGAAGACTGACAAGACACAGGTTTGTGATGAGAGGTCAGGAGCCCATTGTATCAGACCATGCGGTCTGCTCCCCCAGGGGTCCACAGGGATTGCCAGAATTGAGAGAGAGCTTTTAGGGCAGACCTGCCAAGGAGAGGCTAGAACTAGAAGCTACCCCCTCCCTCAGCTCCAAGATTTAAGTTGTGGAGAGAAAGGCAGGTGGTATGAAGGCACAGCATGGGCTTTGGAACTGGCTAGTATTGGGGTAAAATCCAGGCTCTGCTCTTGACCATGGTGTGACCTTGAGCAGGTTAACCTCCCTCTTTAAAAAAGAAAATCTATAAAATTATGAAGATAAGATCTGTCTTGAATAGCTTTGGAACTAGAAATAACCCAGATAAGCCTGTAGCCTCATGTTGGTGATTTGTGGGCATTCAGAAGCTGGTAGTTCCTGTCACTATCACACTGCAAGGTTCAGAAACTTGAGCGGTCACTGACAAAGTGTCTGGCATATTTAATCCTCATCATAATTATTACTATGCCTCACTCTCAGGCAAAACACGGTAGGCAGTTGATATAAATGACTATAATCACTACTATATTTACAGAGTTAAATCAAATTTTTATAGCTTCTTTCTTCTACATGTTAGTTCAGAATTCATAAACTATCCAAGGAGACAGTTTTCCCTGATGTCAGGAGCAATTTAATCCTCATCGTAATCCTACAACGAGTAAAAAGACAAAGGGGGGAAAGAGATTTGACTCCCCAGTAGCCAGGTTCCCTCTCTAAAAGATTAGAGGTCCCCCCACCCACTTCCTTCATCAGGTATTATTTGCCAGGTCCTGGGCTAGGCATGAGAGACGCTGAGGTGAATAAAACAAGGCCCTGACCTTATAAGGGCCCAGCACCATGGGGGTAGCAGCAAGTGAACAAACCATTGCCTGAACTGCACCGTGCTCAGTGCTGGAGAACTGGACAGGTGAGCTGCAGGACCATGGAGAAGGGGCAGTGGCTTCAGCCTCTAGTGCCTGCTATTAGGGGCTGGAATGCTTCCTGGAGGAAGTTTGTTAGGGGCTGGAATGGTTTCCCAGAAGACGTAATACCTAGCTAAGAGTGGAAAGAGAGAAAGGGGCTACCCAGATGGGTGGGGAGAGGGCTGTAGGAAAAGGTGGGGATCTAGAAACAGGGAGCAACCCGGTCACACAGAGACATGTTGCACATGAGAGAAGGTGGTCTGGTAGGCGTGGGATGCAGGGAATGCTGCAGCAGGTGGGGGCCCAGCCCCTCCCACTAGCCCAGGGCCTCTGAGGGCCTCTGGAGTGTTCAGTTAGCTCTGCAGCCTTGGTGCAGAGGACTATACTGGTCCCTCGTGGAAACTCTCCGAATGCTTGAAGAATGCGTGAGTGGTGGTCAGATTTGCATTTTAAAAAGTTCATTCAGACTTCGGGTTCTGACAAGATGGTGGACTAAGCTGATGTGGGCCTCTTTCCTGACACGAACACAGAGAAATGATGGATAAAATATATGGGAAGAATATTTAAATATAAAACTGAGCATGGAGAATAATGGGACAATGCCCAGGTAGCTGAAATAAAGAGGAAACCAAGTCAAAGCCAGAATCGTTACCATGGCAACTGGAGCTGGGATTATCAGACTCTGATATAGTTACAGGAGCTGGGATTTCTTTCTTTTTTTTTTAAATTTTTATTTATTTATGATAGAGAGAGAGAGAGAGAGGCAGAGACATAGGCAGAGGGAGAAGCAGGCTCCATGCACCGGGATCCCGATGTGGGATTCGATCCCGGGTCTCCAGGATTGTGCCCTGGGCCAAAGGCAGGCGCCAAACCGCTGCGCCACCTAGGGATCCCAGGAGCTGGGATTTCAATGTCCACTGGAGGAAGAAGAACTGGCCAGGGAACTGGACTTAAGAGCCTCGCAGAAAGCCAGGAATCCAGGAAGGGCTGTTGGTCTTTATTTTATATTTTTTTATATTTTATATTATTTTATATTTATTTGTTCTTGAGACACAGAGAGAGAGGCAGAGACTTAGGCAGAGGGAGAAGCAGGCTCCTTACAGGGAGGCCGAAATGGGACCAATCCCCGGACCAGGATCACACCCTGAGCTGAAAGCAGACACTCAACCGCTGAGCTACCCAAGCGTCCTTGGCTGCTGGTCTTTAAACAGGGACCAGGAAGACCTTTCTCACAACCCAGAGGGTATCTGTATGTGGTGTGGAGCAGAGGTTTCTCCTTTGCAGAAAGGAGATCCCCATCCTGTGCTGCATGGGTGGGGATAGAGGCTGAATACACGCTACCCAGGTACTGAGAATCCTGAGCCAAGCAGTTCATGACAAACCAGCTTGGCCTCTGGAACTCCTGGGGTCTTGGCAGAACAAATGCCAAGGTGATGAAAACACATATCCACAACCCATGGCTCCCATGGTGTAAACAATCCCTTAAGACAGTCTCTTGATAAAAAGGAACAAATCACATGAAGAAATGAACCACCATGAAGGCAAGGCAACAGACACAAGACATGGGAGAACTGGTACCCTTAAACTAGAAATAATCAAACACTCTCAAAGATGCTATATGTGTCATCAAAATAAACGAGTTGAAAGGAATAGAAATCATGATTAAAAACTAGGACACTGAAAAACAAAAAACAAAACTTAATAGGCTGATTTAAAAAAGCTCCAAATAGAAGTTCTAAATATTAAAAAAAAACCCCTCAAGTTTGGAAGGAGTATTGAACAGGTGATTATGAATAGCTACAAGAAGATTAGTAAACTCACAGGTGTTTTTGAGGAAGTGCTGGAATACATCACTGGCAGAAAGGGAGACAGAGAAAAAAGGAAGAGAGAATAATATGGGAGGTTTCTAACAGGAGTTCTAGGAAAGATCAAAGAGAATCAAAGAGATAGCAGAGAAGAATTTCCAAAGTGAAGAATGACACTGAGTCCCCAGCAACCTGATAAAGATGAATTCACTCTCAGACTGCAGTAAGACTGCAGAATGTCAAAGTCAAACATGAGGACTTAAAAGCAACCAGGAGGAAGAGCCATGCAAAGCTCCCTCAGGCAGTACAGAGGACAGGCTGGAGGTCAGAGAGCCAGAGGCAGGGAGAAGCCTTCTAGGAAGCTCCCTGTCCCCGGCAGTGGGAGGAGGGTAGTGGGGATGGAGGCAAGGGAACATTCTGGACAAAGTTCTCCTCGGGGGAGGAGCTGCAGTGAGGTCCACTATTTACACAAACTCTTCGAGGCCCTGGAGCAAGTGTAAGTCATCTTTTGTGCCCCAGTGCCCAGCACAACATGTGGTGTGGGGCAGGGGCCTGATGAATGTATAAGTGACTTCTCATGAATCACTTATTCGCCCTTTGAGGCCTTGCTTTGTGAAGAGATTTCCAAACCCCAGTGTGAGAAATGAATCTCAGAGAGTTCCAGATTCACTGGACTGCTTATTAAAGGTGGTAAAGTTTTCTGCAACAGAAAAAAAGAAGATCCCGGGTGGAGACTGGCAGCACTGGCCGGGGTCAGGGGAGAGGCCTCACCTCTTTTAGGTACAGATGTGACCAGCTTTTGGGAGGCTGAGGGGATAATTTGAGTGAAGAGCTTTAAAATCTAGTTCCAGGCACAACAGGGAAGCTTCTTCTAATGGCCTTGGAGTTTAAGAATATTTACCTGATGACTGTGCCCTCCAGCCCAAGAAGAGGGAGGATCCAAGTCCAGCCGGATATCAGATACAGACAAGTCCCAGGGCCTGTCCTCCCTGGAGCCCAGGGGCAAGTATGAGCCTCTTTATGCAGATGGAGAACAGGAAGCCATGGAACCAAAAATTGGGGTTATCAGGATGTTTCCAGGGAAAATAAAAAGCAGAGTGCTTATTTTCAGGGCCACTCCATTTGAAAAGAAAGCAAAAGACCACTGGGGTGAACCGTCTAACACTTTCAATAATTATTCACAACACTTTCTTTGCTGATGGACTGAATTTGGCAGAGCTGAATACTAAAATGACTCTGAATTATACTATGGGGAAATGCCCAGGTGAAAGCAGTAGTTTCAATAATTAACTGTACCAAACTAATATTCAGACTTCAAGCTAATTTCTTGCATATGTAGAACCTTCTCCTCTGCTGCTCTTGTATTCATGTTACTTGGCTGAGGCAACAAGGACTCCTTAGGGCTCAGGGTGAAATACCCTCATTTCCCCCACACCACTGTTACACCAATATCGGGGTTCAGGCACTCTAGGGGAGATGACTCTAAAAGTGACCAGAGGAACCCAGACAGGGCAGAGTCCAGGGGAGAGGAGAAAGTCACAGTCAAGCTCATGGCGTTCTCCATGCTTTGCTCCGCAATTCAGTCCTGGGCAGAGGTGGGTGCCTTTAGACAGAGTGCTTTGCCCACAGCCGGGGGCTGCCGGAGGCAGGTGCACCAGCCTCTTCCCTACTCCTACTCTGGTAGCAGCAGTCACAGCTCATGGATGCAGCCCTGCCGGCGCTGGGAAAACAGAATGGAAGTCATGAGGTAACTTTCCTGTTTGGGAAGGAGAGGAATCAATGCTTACGGTGGGCACTTTATATGCTGGGCTGTGACGATGTCTTTAACATGCTATTCCAATCCCCAGGACAATCATTCCCCCAGTTATGGCAGAAAGTATCATTAGTCCCATTGTTCTTAACACAGGAAGAAATCCGAGGCTCAGAGGTTAGGAAATCTGTCCACAGATTGAGGACGAACCGCAAGACTGCCACTAAGACAAGCAAGAGAGAACCAGAGAAGGGGCATTGAGATGTCTGATTGCCATGGTTTCCCAGATTGTGGCTCCTTTCCAGTATCCTACACAAATGCTTTCTTTTCCACGTCTCTGGGGACCAAAGCTTATCAATATTCACAACCCCTAAATTCTCCTCTTATGTCACTTATTCTGATGACATGCCAGGAGTTGGGGATCAGGCCAAGAAACAGAGTTAGGCTATTTTCCTCTCTCAGCTCCAGAGACTACCTAGGTTGTTGTCACTGCACCTCTGTACTGCGACAAACATAAAGGAAGGAAGGCTGGTGTCATCCTCCCAGTGAACAAAAACACTGCCAACCTTTTCCCCAAAGAGCACAGTCAAGGCAGAACTGGAGTCTTGCAACACCCCTGGGCTGAAAGATCTGTTTCTGCTGCCATGGTCTGTGTGTGTGTGTGTGTGGGGGGGCTACCAACCATGCCATCCAACAAGCACCAACCCAGGGAGCGCAGGGCAGCACAGACAAGCAGCTTATGACTGATGTTTCTCTTACTCCCTAGTGATGTTTGCACTTGCCACTGTGGGCTTCTCTCAATGGTCCCCACCTCTCCCTGGACCTAGGCAGGCTGGCCCTGCTTCTCTGCTCAATTAAGCATTATGAGAAGCTGAGATGGTATCTCTGATGGCCTAGAAACCCTGAAACTTCCAGAAACAGTGCCATCCAAGAGGACAAATGATGGTGTTGAGGGCACTTGGTCAATCCTTCCTAAATGATGGATTTGGTAGGAACAACAGCTTACCATGGCATCCTCTAAAGATAAATGACAAATAAGAGTCATGCCTTGAAAGTGATACCAATGGAGATTTGGTCATGAAGGCACCAGTCTTCCACCCATAACAGAGCAAGAGTTCTTCAGGAAGACCCTTTTCTCTTCTGGAATGTAAAGGACAGTTCCACTGGCCTGTGCCTATTGGATTCTTTCCACTGGGTACAATTAACTAGCTTGGATATTTAAATAATTAGTCCTCAAGTCCAGGTTGGGACTGATCCTGTCACTGACCAGGGTTTCCAAAAGTAGCAATGTGGGACATTTAGTCTCTTCTCAGAGCAAATGTGATCATCGTGACTCCTCATGTGGCTGTGCCAAGTGACCTGGAGCAAGTTACTTATGATCCCTAGACTTCAGCTTCTGCAAACCCACCAGTGATAACAACAGAAGAAAACTCTTCAGGCTGCTATGAGGATTACACGGGATAACAAATGTAGAGTCCCCAGGAGTGTGCCTGCGGCCCAGCGGGTGCTCACTGGTAGCTGCCATTATCGCCCATCATCACCACTGTCACTGTCATCAGCAGGCACTTGCCACCACTTCACTGTCTCACAGATAAAAGTGCACAGTCAGAGAGGCAGTCTGTGGTGAAGAAAAGAGCTGCTGTGACAGCCTGCCAGGTGTCACCTTTCTAATGACAAGATTACCAACTTAAATCTCTGTAAGTGCCCAGAAATTTCCCAATTACAAAATTCACAAGGTAGACTAACACAACAAGACCTATCCACAGAAGTACAGTCAGACATGACAACAGCACAGGCCAGAATCACACAGTGAACCAAATTAGCCAGTGTGTCATTGCGGAGTGGGCCGGGACTGGGGAGGGAGGTGTTCCCTAGAGGAGAGCTGAAGTCTAGAAGGGAAGGTCTACTTCTGCATATACTTCTAATATCTCTCATATCAGTACTTCAAGTCCTATATTTAGGAGTCAAAGAGATCTTACAGGAGAAACAGTTTTGGGCCGGCTGCTTTCCAGTTGAGTCCCCCAAAATGTGATTCCCTTCCTGCCAACCCCTTTGTCAGAGAAGCCTGCTGTGAGAAAGCCCACAGGCGCTACCTCTGCAGGACGCTCTTTCCCGCTGAGTGGCTTACTTGTTGCTGTCACGGTACTCATAGATGTGGCATCCTTGGGGCAATCCAGTCTCGTGATCCAGAGTGAAAGCAAGCTTTAGCTGCATAAAGAGAGAGGAGAGAAAAAATTAAGTCTAGGCAGGCATGTGCTATTCATTCTGGCTGCTGAAATGAGAAAAAAAAGTAAAGCAAAATCGCATTCCGTCCAGCTGACATGTTGTGGAGAGCCTGGGCCTGCCACCTCTGGGCAGAGCCATGCCTTACAGGGACACCGTCATCAGTGAGGATTGTTACTGGGACTCTACTTGCTCAGTTAGCATGTAACCAATTATTTACTAGGCACTTACTCTGTGCCAGATACTGAGCTAGTGGATGGGGAAAGAACAGGGAAGAGAAGCAGAGAGGGGCCTCTTTCACAGATCTTACTGTCTGGTCGGAAAGATTGGTACCAGTCATGTACCCACACAAATGAGTGAATGAATGAATGAATACAAAACTTCCAAATAAAATACGTTCTCTGAAGCAGGAAAAAGACTCCTGCACTTCTCCAGAAGTAAATAATCTGATCTAGACTGGGAGTGAGGGAAGGAGGAGGGAAGGATGGGGTGAGAAGGTTCTTCTTGGCACAGCACGTAAAGAGGCCCTGATGTAGGTGTCTGGGAACCGAAGGATGGCTGGTGAGCCAGAACCCAGCAGATATGGGGGCCATGGTGGGCAGTGATGCTGGAGAGGGAGGCCAAGTCAGAGCATGTAGAACCTCGCTGGCCACGTTAGGATTTATGACCTTTACCTTGGTAAGGACGGGGTGGATGACATGATCAAAGTTATGTTTTAGCAAGATCCCTTTGGCTACTGTGTAGAGAACAGGCTGTAGGGGTGAGAGCAGAAGCAGGTGCCCTGCGGGAGGCTACCAACCAATGCAAGTGAGTGGTGATGGGGGGCTGGAGCTGCGGGGTGGAGAGGGGGGTGAGGGAGTGGTGAGAAGGAGAGAAATGGACAATTTAAGACCTACATTAGAAATACCATATGATTTCACTCATGTGGACTTTACAAAACAAAGAAGATGAACATAGCGGGGAAAGGATGGGGAGACAAACCATAAAACAGACTCTTAACTACAGGCGGGGAATGGGCTAGATGGGTGATGGGCATTAGGAGGGCACTTGAGATGAGTGTGTTTTATGTAAGTGATGAATCACAAATTCTACTCCTGAAACTAATATTACACTGTCTGTTAACTAACTAGGATTTTATTTTATTTTTTTAAGATTTTACATTTTTTTAGAGAGAAGGGAAAGAGAGTGGGTGTGTGTGTGTGGGAGGGGGGTAGGCAGAGGGAGAGGGGGTGAGAGAGAGTCCCAAGCAGACTCCACATTGAGCATGGAGCCAATCTCATGACTCTGAGATCATGACCCAAGTGGAAACCAAGAGTTGGCCACCCAACCAAACTAGAATTTTAAGTAAAAAATTGAAATAAAAAAAAAAGTAGTTTTAGAAGTAGAGTTTATAGGATATGCTGATGGATTCCATGTTGGTGATACTGGAAAAGAAATCAAGGACATTTCGTTTTTGATTTGAACAATCGGGTAGGTGGCTGTTCCATTTGCTGAGTGAGGAGAATGAATCTGGGGGTGGCTAGAAAGCCAAAAGTTTTATTTTGGACATGTTAACTTTGAGGCACGCAGTAGCTTTCTCTGATTAGGGATGATCAGGAACAAGAATCTGGTAATGAGGTTTTGGTTTCTTTCTGGATCCTGGAGGGAAGTGCTCAGGTGAGTGCAGAACTCCTGCATTGCCAGGAAGCCAGAGCTCAGGGAAGTTCTGTATGTCCTGCTAGAGTTGAGTTGGTTATGGCAGCTTTAACATTTCTAAACCTAGTGCCAATTACTAGATTTACAAATTCACCAGGTTTTTAAATTGCCAGGGAAATTTTAACTAAAATTAACTGCACATTAGGAAGATACATTATTATAACTTTTTTTTTTTTTTTTTTTTTTTAACTGCAAGGCTGTTAACACAGATCTGCATCATTAGATGCTGGATGATTTTTCTCTTCCTGAGAGGGAAAAGAGCTTGTAGGAATGGCTTGTCCTCTTACTGACCCAGATGAAAATACAAAAACAGAAACAAGCCCTTCTTCACCATCATGAAGCCAGGAACTTCAAGTCAAAGGCATGTTTTCCCTACAGAGCACTGCTTGGATCTTCCCAGGCCTCTTTCAGTAAAACCGAAAATAATTGTTTTTTTAAAAAAATCTATTAACTATACTGTTTTTTCTTTACCTCTTTTTGCAGCTGAGGCCAGGCCTATATTCATTTAGTCCATTTCAAAGACTGCTCTGCTTAGAAATTTTCAAATCCTTTGACTCAGTGACTTATGAATTTATGGCTTAGAAAAATTATCATAAATGTAAGAGGAAAAGTTTTTTTGTAAAACTGTTCACTTCAGTATTGTTTATTGGAAAGACTCTAAACAACCAGCAATAGCTGAGGGGTTAGGTAAACTATACCATAGTCACATGCAGAACAGCAGCCCTTAAATTCTTTATGAAGAATTTTTCTTAATCTGGGAAAATATCTGGGTTAGATGGAAAAAAGCAGGATGCATACTTGATTATATGCCAAGAAAACTATGTAAAACAGAACAAAGATCACATAGAAGAAAGACTGGAAGGAAAGATGGCAACAGTGTTTCTCTCCTTTCTTTGCATTTTCCAAATGCTTTATGATAAATATGAGGAGCTATAAGCCATAGTCCTTAGTCATGGAATCATGGGAAATTTCATTCCTGAGGTCAAGAAACTATGTAAATACCAATTCAACACTTAGGTGAATGAGTAGAGATGGTGATGAGGGTGTGGGGAAGGAACAGGCCAGAAGAGCTCTCATATTTACTGAATGGAGAACTCATATTTATTGAATGCCTACCAAGTAAAGGCTCTCCTTTACCCTGACCACAACCATTTGAATTAGGTATTATGATTTCCTTTTTATAGGGGAGAAATGAGGCTAGGAAAGGTTAAGTAATTTGTCCAAGCCACAATTAGAATTTCAGCTAAAACCCACACTCTTTCCACCTCACTGGAATTAGAGGACTTGGTGATGGTCTGGATGTGAAGCCTGCCGGGGAGGGAGAAGTCAAAGATAATGTTTAAGGCACTCTGCCTTGGGCAGCAGGGCAGATGGTGCTGCTACTCATTGTGACAAGGAGAAATGGCAAGTTTAGAAGAAGAACTTGAGTTTTGTTTGGGATTGCTGATTCTGAGGCACCTTACTGGAGATGAATAGTAGGCAGCTTGTACAAACAATTCTGGTTTTGTAGGCAAGACAGTTATCTGGAGGTACAAATTTGGAAGCCTCTGGATGGTAAGAAGGTGACTAAAGACAGTGATGTGGCTGGGAATGTCCCAGGAAAGTATGTAGAGTGAAAATGAGGTCTTTGATAGCACAGCTGTACTTCAGAGCTGGGCAGTAGAGATTAAGGAGGAAGGGCAATGGGGTTTTGACTTACGATGTTACAGGACCCAAGAGGAGAACATGTCTTAAGGAGGGAGTAGTCAGCAGCATTAAATCCTTCTAAGAGTTCAAGTAAGAGAGAAACAAGCATCCAAAACAGAGTTCATTGGATTTAGCAACAAGGACTCTCAGGAGGGTGGTGGGAGCAGAGATCAAGGTGTGTGATGAGTGAAGAATGAGTAGAAGGTAAGGAGGTAGGGATCATGAATGCATGTAACTCTTTTAGTAAGTTAGATGGTGGTGGGCAAGAGTCAAGATGAATGGATTGGAACAGGACGGGGCAGGAGGATGTGGGCTTAAAGGAGAGTATATTGTAAGACAACAGGCTGTTTCAATGCTGATATAAAAGAAGTACTACAGAGGGCAGGCTTGAAGATACAGGAGAGATGGACGTAACTAAAGAGCAAAGGTGTCCGAGATGACAGAAGGGACTGGAAACCAACATACAAGTGGAAGACCCTTTCTGCACTGTAGCAGTAGGGAAGGCTGGGCAGGGATGCAGATCTGTGGATTTGGGGGGGGGGGGGTGGGCAGGATAGGGGATGGTGGTGGTTTGGAATGTTCCAGTCTGATTTTTGTTCTTTTCTGAGAATTAGGAGGTCAAATTATCCACAAGGAATGGAGGGTTTGGTGAGGGAAGGAAAGGAGGTTGGAGGAAAGTGATGAAGGCTTGAAACTGTTTCTTTGGAGAACAGGAAAAACCGTTGACCAGGGAAGAGCATGAGGATTGCCAGGGAGTGTTAACGGTCCAGCTGAGGCCACAGGAACTGAAGTTACTGTAGCAACCATCTGCCCAGAAGTTGATTTTTTTTCTAGCAACTTAGACATTGGCATAAAGAAAGTTAGGTTGGTCCAAAGCTGAGCATTTGCCAGGAAGGTCTGAGGGAAGAATAATGGAGCAAGGGAGTAGAGATACAATATTGGCAACAGATGGGCCAGAGACTCTAAGGGGAGATCAGGCAAGAAATAAAAACAAAAGGGGCTGACTGGAAGAATTCAACAGAAAGATCTGGGTGACCAATGTCTTGTATGGAGCTAATATATATTGAGCACATTATTGGTCCTGAATCCTCTATTTAAATGGCCCTGTGAGGTTGGGTCCTATCCATGGTACACAGGACTTTTAAGTATTTAGCTCAAGTTAGCAAGTCAGTCACAGAACTAAAGTGTGATCAAAGTGTCCATGAGGTTGCTAACCACTGGACAAGTGTCCATGAGGTCAAGGAGAGGAACTGAGAGTCGCTGTGTGAGGAATGGGAGGCACCAGAGACTACGTCAGAGAGTAGGTCCTGTCTGACCTTGACATGGCGCAGTCAGTCTCAAGACATGAGCAGAAGTCGAGGAATGGAGAGTCGGAGGTTCGGGTGAAAAGGTCCTCTGTGAGAGGTCTGAATTCACACAGGATGATAATATGATGTTTCCCAAACAAACTAAATCCACAAAGTGTGTCACTTTGGATGTGCAGGTATGTTTGTAGGTACCTACTATGTGCAAGGTTCAATACGTCAATGAATGAATTGAACTGGTCTATGCAGCGGACCCAGATGCATATCTAGCATTCCCTTCCTCCTTCCCAATGACATCCTCGATTTATTCAGCTAGGTACCCTCCCACACCCTCCAGGGAATCCAGGGGGAAGCAGATCGGGTTTCCTTCCAGGGCAGAGCCTGACAGTTCTAAGGCAACCTCATACACCTCTCAGTAATGGATCAGGAACCCAAGCCAATCGGTGCATGGCATTTCCTGGCCCTAGGAACTGGTTCGGTAAAGGGCATGTGACCTAACTGAAGCCAATGAGGTATGAGGGGATGTTTGCTGAGTGCTTTTGGGCATGAGCGACCAGAGCTGTTGCAACCAGAATGAAGCCAACTCACAGAAGGAACAGACTTTGAAGACCCGCAGAAGAGCAGAGCCAGAGCTTTTACTGAGCCACGCCTGGTCCCTGCCAGCCTTCCAGAACTCTACCGTTCTTTTGTAACTGCACATCATTTCTCTCGAGGACACAGACGCATAATACGTCTACTCACTTCTTGGTTCTACTCTCCACAAGGCAGCTGAGTTACCTTTCTAAAACACAAGCCTGATGACACTTTGATGGCTTCCTGCTATGTGCCACAGGTATGAGTCAAACAGCCTGGGCTCTCTTGGCTCTCTCACACAAACAAAAATGGGCTATAATGGAGGGATGGCGAGGGCACATGCACTGAGGAAAGGGTGCCAACCAGGGAGGACCTCAAGGTAGGTGACAGGAGTCTTAAGGGAGAAACATGAGTCTGCCTGACAGGGAAGGGTGCCCCCAGCCCCTCCGTTCCTGCTGCATAATCCCATGCACTTCACCCACACTGCACAGCTCACCGTGTGAGTCTGGATCATGTACTTTCATACCTCTGGCTCTTCCTTATTAAGAGGAACTTTTGTGACTGCTTCTAGGAGTGCCCTTCTTGTCTACCCCACCCGGACCCCACACATCCTTTGAGCTTTTCTCTGGGAAAGTCAATCTTCACTATTCCCTCCTCTGGTAACTCTCTCCCAGTGCGCCCAAGGGCTCAGGGCAGATACCTTCACCGGGTACCCCCGCAGGAGTGGCCTCATCACTGTCCACGCAGATGCTCAATGCGTGTCGCTGAGCTGACCTGCCGAGTGGAGACAGGGAGCGTTCTGTTTACTTATGAACAAATGTCCAGTCATCTGATACACAGGCAGGATCTCACCCCTGCAGGTTTCTGGGCCCCTGGCATGTGTTGGTTCTGGCTGGACAGATCTGGAGTCCCCTGATCTCATCCCTGAGTTTGTTTCGCCTCCTCTCACCTCAGCGAAGAACTTCTGCCTCACCGCTGTGCCCCTCAGTAACTGCCACCAGATGAGCAGCAATGGCTCAAATCCCCCTGCTGCCCGGGTGCATTTTGCCAGCGCCTTTGAAGAAACACGCAGTCGGTCTTTCACTCAAGAATATTTACTGACTGTGTCCTACAAGCCTGGCACAGCAAGGAAGCAGGCAGGCCTGTGGCTGCCATGGGGGCCACTGCTGGCTATGTGGAGACTGCCGGGACCACCCACGGAGTCACTTGGTTTGGAATGACCGTTGTGACGACACCTGACGAGGTCCATCTTTCCCTCTTCCGGAGGCAGCTGCTACTAGTCAACCTTTGCCGGGGAGGACAGTTTCCAATTGCACCCCATTCCTGGTGTCAGGTGAGAAGAGAAGGCAGTAACCAGGTCACTGTCACCCTCCACCAGCAGAGGAGAAAGGCCTTTAAATGAGTCTAGTCAGAAGTAAGGCTTTCCTCTAGACAAAGGCCAGGCAATCTTCCTTGGGCAGGGAATGGAAAAGCCTCTTACTTCTAGGGGCTCAGGCTAGGTCATAGGGGAGGACAGGTGCTGGGGAGCTTAGGAGACTCCTGCTAGGACCTCTTTAGACCCAGCCCTCCTGCTCCAGGCCGGGCCCCAGTGTGGGTGACGAGGAGCTGGGCTGGCTCGAAGGGACTGGGGCTGTTGGGAAAGAACAGACCCTCCCCATTCGCTGTGGGAGTGTGGGTTACAGGGCCGTTGGGGTTGTCAGGCCTGCAAGAGCCCCTTCTTCAGTCCCACTGGGCTCTGCGGGTGCGAGATGGCCAGGGAGGCAGCAGGGCCATGTTTCCCACAGGAGATAAGGAAGCAAGAGTGACTGGTTCAGGACTACAGAAGCCTCCTCAGGTGGAACTAGGGGAAGAAGGCACGCCCCAGGCCAAGCAGCAGAGGGGACCACAGAGTCATTTAATATAACTCTTCAAGGAAACGTGACCTTTCTTTGTACGCCAATCCGTGAAGCCGCTGGGCCAGATTACATTCACAAGAATAACCGAAAAAGAGTAATGGAACAGGACAGGAAAGGGCGGCTAAAGGTGGCGTGCCAGGTGTTCCCTTCGGCCAGTGAGCAAACTGGGCTCCAGCTTGCTCAGGTATCCAGTTCCAAACAGCCTCGTTTCTGGAGAACATTACGCACAGGCCACATGGCATGAAACTCCATCAGCTAAGGGAGATACCAGCTCAGAGCTTCTGGTGCTTTTGAAAACACCTGGCCTGACCTTTGGAAGGCAAGAAATACATTAAGAGGTTTAGGAGTTGCCGGATTCGTCCACGACAGCTTCGAAATGACTTCTGATGGGCAACTGGGTGTCTCTGACCATGGCCCAGGCAGCACGTGCCGGCTGCTTCGTGACCGAGGTGGGGACCTGGGGGCCAGGTTCCGAGCCCCCGTCCCGGGGGTGTACTGAGGGAGGCGGCTGGCTGCTAACAGCAGAGCGCGGGTTCTGTGGCCAGGATCGCTCTGGTTCAAACCAACATGGGTTCTCCGGGAGGCCTGGGAGCCTCCTTCAATCTGCTAGCTATTAGGACCGAGGTTCAAACGCAGGTCAAGGAGCAGCCTGGGAAGCCTCCAGCTGCTGTATGGTCGGCTCTTCCCCTCACAGTCCACTGGTCTTGCGGGGTGTCCAACTCTTCCTTAAGCCGAAAGTGGCAAACGCCATCACTCTTCAAACATCTCAGGCATGCCATTGATGGCACTTTCAAAGCGCACAAGTTACTTCTACCTGAACCTTGGTTCTGTAATTGAAAAATCTTATTAGAAGGAAATCTTCACGTTCTCCGAGGTGATCTTTCGTTTTTCTTCTTCAGTTTTTCTTGTTTGGTTTGGATCTCCTAAGCATTATTTCTTTTTTTCCATCTCCTCTTTGCTTTCTTTTATAAGACAAAGATGCTGTGGACTTGGCTTCCACTTGGTTCACAACGATTCTATGGCAATGTATTAAGTTTCTTTCTCCTAAGTCCACTGAAGTCTTTTTGGACTTGGAGAGAGCTTTTTAAGAAAGAACTTGCTCATTCAGCAGGATTTTCCTCCCCACCCCAAAGCTCTGGTTCTGACCTGGAAAAAATAAGAGTGAGAAAGAGCAAGAGGATCCTGCAGTCCTGACGCTCAACTTCCCAAACCACAAAAAAGAACCTTGCTCCAGTAACGTAATCATGGAGATTTCTGGCACCTTGGTCTTTCAAGAAAAATACATCCATCTGCTGGCACAGGAACCCATCAAACTAAATCCTGTTCAGCATGGAGTTCCCGATTCATTAGTGTTGGAAAGTCTATGGTGAGGCTGGCCGCACCACTGGATGACGCCTCCCTGCAGGGGCGTCTGTAAACCCCACAGCTGTGTTTTCACTTAAAGCCACTTCTCCTGACTCCACTGCACCTTGTTCCAGAGGCTCGTTCTATTCTCATTAAGGTTAAATCTGACAGGACAAGGATTCTTCAATGCTGAAGTTTCACTTGTGCTCAGAAGAAAAACGTTGGTCTCTAGAGCTCTGGTCAATCCATAGGGAAAGCTGCTCTTCAGCAAGGAAACCATGCTTGTTGGTTCATGCTAGGTTTGCTTCAGCTAAAACAAGCCTTTCTCAGGTGAGGAGGGCCCTGGTTTCTCCTGCCTGCCTGTCATGCTGCCTCCCCTTCTGGGGTTTATTTCATTGCTCACCAGCAAGGCCAAGGAGGAAGAGCCACTGCCCCACACCCTCTCTCCCTTTACTACCAGGTGAGACCAGCATCCTCCTTAGCAGAACAGGATCACCCTGCTAGAGCTTTCTTGATCAGGCCTTACCTGGTCACTGGGCCACATTTTGGCTCCTTAAATTTCTGAGCAACATGACAACAGTTATGGCAAAGTGTCGTGAACAAGTGTGCATGTGTCACATGCAGTCAGAAGCAAGGACATGCAGCCCAGCTGCTCCTCCTACTCACAGCTGGAGCATTCAGGATGATTCTCGTGGCCTGATCTCTCCCCCAAAGTGGGACTACTGTATTTCTGATATTGGAATCAGAAAATAGGATGCCCAGTCACAGGAACTATGTTCACTCCTACCGATGTCATTTTACTTCTGTCTCCTTTCTGTGGTTCTGGTTTTCCATCTTTCTTTCTATTGTATTCATTTCACTGTTTATTTCCTTTTTGCAAGTCTTCTCAAATCCTTTTTGGAAACAGAAGAGGGTATACATAAATGAAATACGGGTCTTCAAAATATAAGCCAAACATACATAAAAATATGAGATCCAGGCAGGTTCAAATACAACCTGATTAAACAATGATCATGATGGTAGGCATTCAGTTCATGGAAGAAAGAAAACGGGACATTCTCATACAATCCTCAGAGCCAATGATCAAGCTGGCTCTCTTCTTGAAAAAACAGGAGAGAACAGAATGATCTTCCAGGGAATTGGCCTCAGTTTCCAGGGACTTGAGGAGTCCGGGAGTTATATAACCCCAAGCTGGGAGCCAGCAGCTCTGGCCTCATCTCTGTTCTCTACCAGACTCCGGGGTGGTGGTGGGGTTCTACTGGCCTTAACCTTTCCACCTGTAAAATGGAACTGAGTTCCTCTATGGTCACCCTTGTGGCTTGTTTTATGGATGAATGTGAAATACTTTCTAGGTTTACTGGAATAAAGGACCCATGATAAATCCCTGCTCTATCTGGGAGAAGAAGAGCTCTGAAGATTTCAGAAAGACCAGTGCTCACCTGTTGAGATGATTTAATGAGAGAGAAGTGGCAGGGAAGAAGTCTCCTGCCTATGGCTATCTTGTGTAGCCAAGAGAAACTGTCAAAGTTCATGACTTGATTCCATGTTAATTACACTTCCTTCCTCCCAAAGCCAAACGTCTGGACACCATATTCTAGGACAACATTCTAAGGTCATTTCCGGTCCTGGGGCAGCCAATCTGCGGTTCTCCCTGGCTCCTGCAACCTGGCCTTGCCTGCAGCAGACGGCTTAGCAGCATCCCCTGGCAGAAGAATCACAGACCACCACGATCCAGTCACAAACCGCCTGTTGATTTGACAACACTTTACTGGATTGTTCAGAACAATCTGGAAGGGACACCTAGGGGGCCCATACCTGCGGGTACCCGAGGTTCCAATTCTCATCCAAGATAATCACTAGTATCTTAGCTGTTTTATTTATGAACAACAATATCTAATAGATACCATCCTAAGTATGGTAAAAACCAAACACCTGCATGTTGTAAGGTTTCAAGAAAAGTACAGAAAGAAATTTGCCCTAAGATGAAATGCAGAGACTAAAAACTATGGGCAGAGGTTGGTGGAGGATGCTAGTAAGGGCCAAGATCCAGGAAGGAGGAAAATGGACAGACTTTGTTTGCCTTGCTAACTGAAAAGTCAGCTTTGGTAACAGAGACTCCTTGGATAATCTCACATGGTTGAAAATCATTGAAGAAACTACATATGATGTTAAATGTTACAAAAATAAGTTTCACAAGAATCTTAGGGGAACATTTTCATTAAGCAGACAGTTGATTTCCCTCTAGCCCTGGTATACTCTGGCTAGGGGCTGCAGGTTGGAGCTGGGTGGTGGAGGGCAGTCAGAAGTTCTCCCAGTCTGCATGGCCCTCAGGGGCCCTCTTCTGCTCTCACTTCTTGCCCATTAGTGCATCAGACTGGACGAGTTCTCTTTCTAGCACTTCTAAGGACTTGTGCTTTTGCTGCAACCCTCCTCCCTGGGACTTGGGCTTTCCTAGGTCAGGAAGGAGGTCATTCTACTTGTGAAAAGGTGGACCTACAACTACCCACCTTTGCTGGGTGGCTGGCTGCATGGAGCACAAAGAAAGAGCACAGCCTCCTCCTCTACCTCTGGCTGTCTGGTTTTGAATCCTGGCCTTTCCTCTCTATTAGTTTTATTCCCTCAGGGAGTTACTTTACCTGTTGGTGTCTCGGTTTCCTCCTCTGTAAAACTGGGATAATACTAGTACCAATTTCATGGGGTTTTCATGAAAAATTTTTTAAAAAGATTTTATTTATTCATGAGATACACAGAGTCAGAGACACAGGCAGAGGGAGAAGCAGGCTCCCTGTGGGGAACCTGATGTGGGACTCGATCCCAGGACCCCGGGATCATGCCCTGAGCCAAAGGCAGGCATTCAACCACTCAGCCACCCAGGTGTCCCAGTTTTTCTGAAAATTAAATGAGGAAAAACACTTGAGAACAGCACCTGTCTATGGCAAACAGCCAATAAATATTCCTGTCACCACCAGACCTAAGGTTATGTCTTGTAATGAATTGAGATCAAAATGGAAACGATGGCACGGCACGTTGGAACAAGCTAACTGGGACTCGACAGTTCCAAATGTGACCACTCTTAAACCTGGGGGATTTCCACAGTAGCAGGACACACTTTCCCCCCACCCAGAGCAGTAGCTGGGGAGCCACTCCTCTAGGTGTGGGACTCCCAGGCTGCTCAGTAGGAGGACGCGAGGCTTTGAAGCCTCCCCGTGTTCCACAGCCGGGTGCTCTTGGCAACGCACCCACCCAGGGCCTGCCATCTTGGGGCAGTCCTGACGGTTCTTCTCTGGTGACCAGGCCTCTTGGGCTGCTCTCCACGGAGACGGCAGGCGGGGAGGCCTCAGGTTGGCAGACAGGCCTCACCGCGGACGCTGCCCAGCACTTCTGCACCGGCAACAACTTGCCTGCTAATCCCTGCTTGGGAGAGGAAGAGGCCGCAACGACCTGCTAGAGCACGGCAGAGGGCTGGCTTCTGACAGTCCGGATACAAGCAAATTGCTTCTATCATGGTCTGATTCTTCTCATTTCTTCTCAAGTTGGAACATGTCATAGCATATTTAACGATGTATTTAACTATTGTACCATCCCAACTAGACTGGAAATTCTGATAGAGAAATCCTGATTGATGACTCTCTGCGGTCTCCCACAAGCCTTTGTTAACTAAAGGGTCTCTAGGTGAGAGAGGGCCCTGCAATTAGCAGGAGGAATACAGCTTCCATATGCAACCAGACATGGTGCCAAGAGCTACATGTGTACAGGTGCCCCTATTTTAATGGTGGAGAAACAGATGCTCAGGGGCGCTAGGTTACCTGCCTCCTGGAAGTCAGCGATATGTAAATCAGCAGGTAGCACACCTGGAAGTGGAACCCAGACCTACCTAAGTCCAGAGTGCATTTCCCACTGGGCCACACCTGCTGCTGCTTCTCTCACTGATAGGGCCTGCAACAATTGACTTCTCTCCTCTAGATCCTTATAGACAAGGGGCAGTAAATGGGAGGGGGGAGGAGGAGGGAGAGGGGGGAGGAAGAGAGAGAGGGGGGAGGGGGAGAGGGAGAGGGAGGGGGGAGGGGGAGAGGGAGAGGGAGGGGGAGGGGGAGAGGGAGGGGGAAAGGGAGGGGGGAGGGGGAGAGGGAGAGGGAGGGGAGAGGAGGAGAGGGAGAGGGAGGGGGGAGGAGGAGAAGGAGAGGGAGGGGGAAGGAGGAGGGGGAGGGGGGGCTCTGGGTGTCAGTCTCTCAAGGCTCACTGGCAAAGGTATCACCAGAGAACAAGGTAGGGGACTCCTCTGTTCAGCAGAATTGAAGCCAAGAAGCTGGAGTGAGAGGCTGAGCAGATGGAGCTGCCCAGTATCAGGTAGAGAAGCTGGGCTGAAGGGAGAAGACACCCGGGTGGGCCCTCCAGAGGCAGTGGGCTGTGTGGACACTGGACATGGCAGGTAAGGCTACTCAAGTAAGAGCAAGTGAGGATGAGAGAGATGGGCTGGCTCTGCTTTTCTGGTGCAATGAGCCTGTCCTCTGGTTGACATGCTCAGTCACACAGTAATGAGACCAGAAGTAGAGCCAAGGGCTTCTACTACTTCTAGCCAGTCGGCTAGTCAAAATACTGGACAGCAGGAATAAAGAGAGAAAAACAAGGCAACAACAACAAAAAAAGAGATTAATATAGGACCTATTATTATGGTACTGGAAACATGGGTTGTTTCCCATAGCCAGTTTCTTTTTTTCTTTCTCTTTCTTTCTTTCTTTCTTTCTTTTTTTTTTTTTAACATAGCCAGTTTCTACTATTGAAATCATGGGCCCCTCTCCATGACATCCTCTGTTAAATGAAAGCCCCAGAAGAGATACTCTCTTTGGTTCCTTCTGGCCATCCATTTCACAATTCTGTGAGCAAGCACTTGTGGAGCACAGTGCCTGTGTTGCTCGGTACTGTGCCAGCCACAGGAGGAAAAGGAGAGTTGAGGCTGGCAGAGATGACTAAATCAGAGCTCTAACGCTACTGGAGCTCAGAGAAGGATCTGGGAGAGTGGCCTGCATGGAGTGGATGAGGCCTCAGGTGAGTCTGGCAGGACAGAGAGGATTTGAGAAACACAAACGAGAAATTCCAGGTAACAGGAGAATAGAGGAGCTTTAGCCCTCCTATGGCACAGACCCCTTGGGTCATGTCCATCACTGTACCCCCAGGACCTACCAGTCTTTGGAGATATAAGTTCTCACCAAATAACTGTTGAAGGAGTAAATAACCATGATCAGTGAAGTAGGAATTAATATGCACTGTTCTGTGAATACGAATGAGATTGGTCTGACTACCAAGTGGGGGGTACAACTTGGGGACAGGTAACATAACATAGATGATGGCAACAAAAAATGATCAGGATTTACTGAGCTTACTCAGTACATCCTTCTCTGCTAAGCATGTTAATATGTTCTCCCTGGATTCTCTCAATAACCTCAGAGGTGGGTGCTGTTGCCATTCCTACTTTATAGCTGGGGTGCAGAGGCTCCTGGGAGCTGGGCAGCTTGGCCCTGGGTCACACAGCTACAGCTGTGACACGTGAGCCCAGGGGCTCTGACTCCTGTTCTCATGAGACATCTGACAGAGGTTCAAACCTGGACCCTCTTCCCACCTGTGTCCCCTCCTAGGCCACCGGCAGCTCTCTGATGCGTACCACTTTCTGACAGCAGGCAGCTCCTGAGTTGAGACCTGGCTTTTCCCAGGTGCAATGCTGGTGCACCACACAGGTGAATAAAAAACTCATTTTTTTGTTTTGAAATCATTACAGATTTACAGAAACTGCAAAGCTACTACAGAGAGGTCCTGTGTCCTCTTCCCCCATTTCTACCAAAGGTTACGGCTTACATAACTAGAACATGGTATCAGGTCCAGGAAGTGGACACTGGTGTGGCATGTGTGCCTAGTTGCATGTCTTGTGGTCACACTGTAGATCTGTGGAAATGCCACTGCCATCTGGATACAGAACTGTTCCCTCACCACACCATCTTCCTCTCCCCCACCATTTCAACTTCCTGGCAATACCGCTCTGTTCTCCAGCTCTGTAATTTTGTCGTTTTGAGAATGTTAGAGAAATGGAATCATACAGTATTTTATGATAGCTCTTCAAAGTTATCCTAAGAGTAAGACTTTATCCATTTGTTTGATTTGTAAAAGAACATAAAACAGCCAACAAAAGAAATGAAAGAACGAAGCAGAATAAGGAAAGTTTCTGTTCTCACTCTGCTGTTTCTAGTATGTGACTTTTGACAAATTACCTACCCCAAATCTCAGTCTCCTTGTCTGTAAAAATGGGTCGAAGGTTTAAGGATTAAATGAGGTAACATGTGAAAGCACTTGGCAAGCGGCAAGCACTCAATAAATTCTAGCTGTTTGTTATTATTAATAACAAGCCAAGGAAGCCTCTGTGCCTCTTTATAGAAAATTAGGCTCTTAACGGTCACAGACGATTAAGGAAGTGACCACGCCAGCCCTTAAATGACCTCAGGTCATGCTTCCCAAGACTCCACCGTGGAAACAACTGGGGACTTTTAAAAGGCACTTCCAACAGGCATCTTCGGGCGCACACCCTCATGAGAACAAGCAGCCACTCCCCATGCCAGATTCACCAGGGGGCCGAGAATTCTGAAAGCGGGACAAATGGCCAAGAGCTCTCTGTTTAGCACAGAATGCCTCCAGAGGACAGCCAGGGTTTGTGCAGAGGCCCCCGGCAGCACACTGAGCGCAGAGAAGGGGATGGTGCCAAAGAGAGGCAGGGGTCAGATGTGTGATTGAATTAGGTGCTGCATGGATACCCCACAAAGCTCAGCATCACTCAAAGGCTGGATGTGAGATGGACGACAATGGCCCACGCTACCCACAAGGTCACCCTTCCTATGACTAGCTATGGAAATCTGAAAAAAATCTCCCCCAAAAATCACATATGCAAAGACTCCATTATATAGTCCAGAGAGCACTTGACTTTGAGCCTTTGAGTAGCTGGGAACCCAGCACAAACGGCCGGCTATATCTTAAGCAATATCCCCAAGGCCCATTGAAAATGGACAAAAACGGGTATTCAGGATCCTTCATGATTTAGTGAAAGTGGCATTGTCTGTGCCTTTGCATGGCACCAGCAGGGGTGGGATCAAGGGCGCTCCTCCTGATGGCAGGGTCACCCCATGTGTCTCCTGTTCCCTTGGACTTTTCAACTCCCCTGGCCTGCATTCACTCTCTCACTTTTTCTCCTTTGAAGTTAAAGAATACTGCCTCATCTATCACTGACATGTTGGGTTTCAAAGGGACTGGGAGTGAATTCACTTTTTTTTTTTTTTTTTTTAAACAAATGAGAAGGGCTCAGCTGGGAAGAGAAAAGGAGAGAAGGAGGGAAGGAGGGAGGGAGGGAAGACAAGAGCCAGTGCTGGCTGCTTTCTTCCAGCTCCACACTCAGGGGAAGCCCTCATGTGGCATCTAGGCCTTGGGTGAGGGGACAGAAGCTTTTGGGGGTGTGCCACATATGGCTCCTCAGGGCCCGTATGTGCACCCCCGGACTCGCTTACTAGACTGCATATTGTGTTTCCAGGCCTGCTTATTGTCCTTTGGAAGGCACACATGCTTCTGCAGCTTCCAGGAACACTCACTTCCCTTGAACAGGGGAAGAACCTGTGGCGGGGGACGTAAACGCACACCAGACTTGCTTGGCTGGCTGCTCTGTGGGTGTCTTTAACCAGATGGTCCGAAGCACCTCAAGTTCAGGGGGTCCCCAACTGATGCTTGCTCTTTCTCCCTGGGGGGTGGGGGCCCTCCTGGGTGGCATCACAACCACCTGGCCACCCAGTCAGAAACCCAGGAGTATCTAGAAGCACCCCCTCCCTTTTAGGGGTCTGATTCCACCTACTCAGCATCTTCCTCATCTGTGCCCTCCCATCAGCTGTGTGACCTCAAGTTAGGGCCCCAGGGGGCCTCATATGGATTCCTGATGCAGCCATCTCACTGACTCAACTGTGGTCCACCTTGACCCCTTCCAATTCACTTTCTAGAGAGCTGCCAGAGAGATTTTTCTAAAAAGAAAATCCCATCCCATCATTCCCATATGTGAAATGCACTCATATTTCAGGGCAGAGGAAAAAAGGTCCTCCAAGATTGGCCCTCGTCATATCTCCCGCTGCCACCGTGAACCCTTCTATGACCCACCATGCCAATGGCCCGCACCTCCCAGAACATACCAAACTCTTGCACTGCTCTGCCTGAATCACCCTTGAAGAAGACATTCCCAACCAACTCTCAACTGCTGTCCTTTACTAGAACAGGAATCTTTTCCCAGATTCTATAACCCAGCACGAAGCATGTTTGAACCATGTGTTTCTTAGAGACAGGGCCATGTTTTACCTGTCTTACAGTGACAGATACAAAGTTGATAATCAATGTTCTTTTCTGAATTCTTTTGCTACAGTATCTTTTCCCATGGATGAAAGATGGCAGGCTTCTACTTAGCTTGGCCGAGGTTGGTCATTTCACAGATTTCTATCAGACGTTAGCAGCACATCCTTCCCAGGCAAGCAATCCTTGGCCTCTCACCCATATCAGGCTTTCTTCCCACCAAATTATACTCCAGCTGTTCTAAGGAAAACCCAATTCCAATGGCAGTCATAACTAGCAAGCTGCTTTGTTGACTATAATTTTTAAAAGCCTCTTGGTTATGAGATTAAAGCATGATTGGGTGACTCACTGACATGGGTGTTTGCATGTAATTGACAAAGTCCTGTGCTTGGCACCATTTGCCAACCCGACTTCGTGCAGCAGTCAGAAGGATTTATCTAGAAAATTTAGAGGTTTTTCTCTTATCATCTTCATCCTCCTTTAAGAAGATACAATCTTCACTTTTATGCCAAATCTTAAGCCCGAGAAACCTCATATCTGTTTAAAAGCCACTCCTGAAGCAGTTTCTGATGCCGCCACCTCCTTTCTAGATGGTTCCTGATGGGCACCATGCCTAGCAAGGCTCTCAGGACTACCCCATCCCAACTATGCTCAGTTACATGTCTGTCTCAGTTACTGGAACTATGTTAGAAAAAAAAAAAAAAAGCTGAGCCCAGGAAATAAGCGTTTTAAAAAAGAAGAAAGAACTGAAATGTAAATCCTAAAACTATAAAATTTCCAGAAGAAACAGGGAAAAATCTTTATGACCTTGGGTTAGTCAGACATTTCTTAGGACACCAAAAGTAAAATCTGTAACAGAAGAATTCAATACACTGGACTTCATCAACATCTACAGCTTCTACTCTTCACAGAAAGAGTGAAAAGTAACAGAATGCAAAGACAAGCCAAAGACCTGGATAAAATATTTATAAATCACATACCTGATAAAGGGTATATGTAATAAGAAATTAAACCACCCAATTAAAAAATGGGTGAGAGATATGAACATGCACTTCACCAGAAAAGATATGCAGACAGCAAATATGCACATGAATTAGTAGAGAATTGCAAATTAAAACCACCAATGAAATACTTCTACACACCTATTAACATGGCTAAAAAAATAAACAATCCAACAAAAACCTGACAATACCTAGTGCTGGTAAGCATGGAGAGAAACGAAAACTCTCTAATTGTTGGTGATGGTATAGCCATGTCAAGAAAAGTGTAGAAAAGTGTTGCAGTTTTTTGTGTTTTTTTCTTGAGGGGGGTGGGGAAGAGCAGAGGGAGACAGAAAATCTCAAGCAGGGTTCATGCCCAGCACAGAGCCTAACACAAGGCTCCATCTCATGACCCTGAGATCACGAGCTGAGCTGAAATCAAGAGTTGGACATTCAACTGACAGCCACCCAGGGACCCCTTGTTTGCCAGTTTTTAAAAATAAAGTTAAATACACACTTGCCATATAATCTAGCAATTCCCCCTTCTAGGTATTTACCCAGTGAAATGAAAACTTAACCATCACATTGAAGCCTGTGGGTGTTTATGACACCATTATTCTATAATTGCCCCAAGCTGGAAACCACCCAAAAGCCCTTCAACTGGTAAATGGATAAACAAACTGGACCACCTACAACATCATGGAATGATGTTTCTCTACAACAAAAGGGAATGATCACGGGTACACACGACCACGTGGTAAAGAAACCTCATGGGCATGATGCTAAGTGAAAGAACTAGACTCAAAAAACTACCAACTGTGTGGTTCCACGTGTATGACATTCTGGAGGAGACAGCACAATAGGGACAGAAAACTATCAGTGGCTACCAGGGGCCGAGTGTAGGGAGAGGGCATGAGTACAAAGGGGGAAGTAGAAATTGTCTAGGGTGAGAGAACTAAACAAACAAACAAAAAACCCTGGAATTTTACTGTATGTAAATTATACCTCATTAGGGAAAAAAGTAATTCTGGCTAAAAATATGGCTGGTGGGTGTAATGCTAAGGGTGTAAGGAGTGCCTAGTGATTGTATATAAAATCTGCTCTTTTATAGAAATGGCAAAGAGAGGACTCAGGACGCAGAAGGTGATCAAGCCCACAAGCAATAAAACAAATGCAAGTCAAAACAATCATGAAACACCATTTTCAACCTATCATAATAATGAAGATTAAATAAAACCCACAAACTCTCAATTTGGTGAGATGCAATGACAATACACTATTGTTCCTGCTGGGGAAAGCCTAAATTAGTTTAACCTTTCTGGAAAATTTGTATCAAAAGCTTTAAAAATGTACACTCTTTAGGATACAGAGAAAAATGTTATTACTAGATGAGGAGTGACGAATGCCTATACTGGCCTTACTTGTTAATTTCTAAATTTTTGTGAGACAAACCACACATTACAAATAAAATAGTAAAGCTAATCAAAAAGAGAAAAGAGTCACAGAAAAAGAGTTAATTCCCTACAATCCGGTCATTCCAAGAGTGTATCTCTAAGGACATAATCGAAAGTGATTTTAAAATTTCATACAGAATATTAATTGCAGTGCTATTTATGATAGCAAAAGCTAAAAACAGTCTATAACAACATTGAGGAAGGCTTATGTCAACTGAAACTTCTGCATCTTTTCTTCTTTGAGTAACTTGGGAGTAGGATGGGTGTTTCATCTCCTTCCCTTCTTTGCTCACAAACCCTTCAAGATACCCCCTGCTTGTGAATCCAGTACCATGTCCTAAGTGCCTGAACCCCTGTTCCAGTCTGACCTCTTGCCACTGCGCTTCCTCTACCCACCTGGCCCAACTGGACCACTCCTTCCTGTGGAACAGTAGGAGAGGACCTGTCCTCACCCCTCCACCTCCATTTCAAATCCTTCCCCTCTCTCCAGAGGCAACTGAAAGATAGCAAATGGAGGGAAGTCTTTCCATACCAAGACTGCCAGTGACCCCCGCACCTCCACCGTAGCTCTGCTAGAGCTGGCTCTTCTGTGAAGACAGCAATGGGGTCCTTCTCAGCGCCCAACCACACAGCTAACAGCCATTTACTGTTATGTGTCAGCACTGTCCTATGGGTACAAGTCACTAACCTAACAGTACCCCAATGGCATAGGTACTATTATTATCTCCATTTTAATGATGGTTGTCTCAGGAACAGTATCTCCACTATTCTTTTTTAAGATTGTATTTTTAAGTAATCTCTATATCCAACACAGGGCTCGAACTCACAACCCTGAGATCAAGAATTGCATGCTTTACCAACTGAACCAGCCAGGTGCCTCACATTATATCCATTTTATGATTACCTTGGGGATATGTTATTTCATTTTACTCATTATCTTAGGAAACTGAGGCACAGAAAACTTAAAGTCCCATGGCTAAGTGCAAGAGTCAGGGTCAGAATCTAGGAGGTCCAGTGCAGGGTCCACGCTCTAAGTCTTCACTGCTTTGTAGCTGGTGGCAAGGAGAGAAGGGAATCTGGGCCTGGGGCAGTCTGGAGCAAAAGTGTGTACCAAAAAGGAGTTCAGAGCTAGGCCTCTGGGCAACCAGGACAGATCTCCACAGAAACTGAGAAATCCCGGCAACAAGGAGTCAGGAATCCAGGCCAGGAAGCTGGATGGCCAGGCAGACCGAAGAAAGGGAGAAGCTCAGAGCTTTGCTCCCGCTCTGCTTGAGCTCAGGAGTGTGTCCCTACAGGCCAGACAGGGAGGCAGGCGAAACTTAGAGCTCGTTCTAGTACTTGGCCAGGGTGGAGGGCAGGAGAAGGGAAGGGGAGAGCCCCTTGTTATTTACAGAAGGAAACTGATTGTAGCAAATCAGTTTCAAACTGCCCCATGGCCAAGCATGCATTCTCAGAGCTCAGTAAAGGCTCCCTGCTCAAATGTACTTCAAACCCTGCAGACTGTTATTCATTAGCAAATTTTCTTATTTAGGAGCTTGCCAATTTAATGCTGACAAGCAGATAAGAAACCTGCTGGGATTCCCTCCCTGGATGTTGCCCTTCGGGGTCTGGCTCATTTCTTTCTACTCTGGCAGATTTCCTTTACCCCAGGGGGTCACAATTCAAGGGGCAATTAAAGAATTTCTAATTTATTTTCAGCATTTCCAGCATTTTTCTTATAGCAAATTGCTAATTTCTATTTTGTACAGGAGAAAACTTTTAAAAACAGATTGACCTTGTCTCTAATTGACTTTTAAAGTAGGCCCTTCAAACCATAGCAAGCGTTCTCATATAAAACACCTAGGCGGCCATGTCCACACAAACCCAATGTGGCCTATTATCCAGGCTTTTCCCTGGCACCCGCCTCTTCCATTCCCTCCGTGAGACATTAGGCTACTTGGAGTGCTGGGACACGGAAAGCTGAGGCCACGTTCTCTTCTCTTTGTCCCCAATACCTGGCATGGTACTTGTACCTGGTAGATGTTAAAAAAATATGTGGGAAATAAAAAAGATAATCAAAATAGGGATCAAGTTACAAAATACTTTTAAAGCTCTTAAATTCTCTTTAGTTTAAAAATGTCTGCCACATGCTATTTAAAATGGGAATGGAAAAAGTGCTACAAAACAAACTGTGTTACAACAATATTATTCTTTAAAAATGTGGGAATTCCTTGAGGAAGAACGGGACCATATCTTCAAGTTTTAGACTTGACATAAAATGGACACCATGTCCTTGAGCACCCACTGACCTCAGGTGACATTCACAGCGCTGCAAACTGCTTTAACATGTCTCTTCTGTGCCAACACCACAGACTGATGGGTGAGAAGTTGCAGCAAGGTATCTGCCTTCTACACAACTGATACTCAAGAATGCAGGCAAGGAGGGAGATGGAGGTGAAAAAGAAATGAAATTATAACATGAAATGAATGAAAACCTATGAAGTGCTGCATCTGGACCTAGAGAAGTAAGGGATGAGGTGGCTCACTTGGAGGAAGTGAGGTATGTGGGACTGCAGTGAGCAGTGGAGGCCTAGGCTCTGTGAAACCAAGGAAGGACGAGGAAGGTAGACGGGTTGGTGGGACACAGGGAGCATCAAACATGAGCCATGTCACAGAGGGCCTTCAAAGCCAGGAGGCACTGGGATTTGACGGAGCAATCTAGTCGCTTGCAAAGGCTGGTCTGAGATTAGCAAAATGAGAAAGAGGTGTTCCAGAAAGCTCAACCAAGTCTTTTTGTCATTTTGGTGCTAAAATGTTTTCATTTGTAAAATCATGATGACAGTAGATGATAACTAGCTTTTTAAGACAATATCCTTGTTTGGCAAAACTAAAACCTAGCCATCTTATATCCTGTCCTGGAATATTTATGGAAACCTTACTGCTCCCTAAAACTTGTTTCAGGAGATGGCAGGTCTTTGAGTGACAGGTGAAAGCAGGGTTTGGGGAAACTCAGTCTGGCAGAGGAGTTTAGCACAGGCAGTGAACAGGAACAGAGCCCCCCCTGGCTCACTGGACCATGGAAACCAAAATCAATTGAGCCAGCCCTGAGAAGCAGTCATGGTAAAATCCAAGGGTCAGCTGCATGGGTTCCCTTTCCCCAGTGCAGGTTTTACTAACGTCAAAGGATTCCACATCTCTTATGTAGCTGTTTGGCTCACATTCGAGTGACGTGGGGTGTGACATGGGGGCAGGGTGAGGATGTGCAGAGTGTCCTGTGAATAGAAAGGGGGAGAATCCAAGCACTTCCTAAGCATTAAGTACAATTACCCGAAAGAGCCGTGGAGGAGCCGAATCCGTCATCGAGGCCACTAACCTGAAAGCCTTACATCTCAGAGGAACAGGGGGTGCCGGCCACTGCTCCACTTGACCCCCAGAAGTTTCTGATATATCATCCCATAAGCGTGACAGTCCTCTGCCTCCCTTCTCTGCCCCCTGGAAATGCTAGGGACTTAAGTCTGAGTCATCTGGGCACACTCTCAACTCCAGCTGTGATGTGAGTTATCTACTCTTCCCAGACAGCCCAGCAACAACTAACATAGAACCTCTGTCTTGTGCAAATCATTTCCATGAGAAGCAAGACTAGGCTCTGATCGGAATTCACAGAGGGAGCAGAGACCGGGGATCCTATCGTGGTACACAAATCATTCCCATTTTGTCATGTGGGTGGGGGACAGCAGCTGACATTAGCTCACCCCACAGGGAATCTCTGTGAAAGGCAGGTGGGGGTGGCACAGATCTGGTGCTTTGCCCACCTGTCCACATTAGCGAGCCTGGTCTCCGACAAGCCTCAACATTTCCGTTCCCAGGGCAGCATACTGGGGGTCTCTGCCTTCCCCTGGAGAGCCTCCTCTGCCAGGCTCCCCTCAGGGATATAGGCTCTCTGGTCTGAGGACACAGAGGTGAACACAGAAGTGCTCAGGATGCCTTAGAAGCACTGCCAGCCCCCTGGGGTGCTGAAGCTTCCTGTCTCTTCACACCTGTCCAGGCAGCTCCACCTTGAGAAAGTCCTCATTACACCCTGTTCTAAACCTTGGATGCCTTGGCAAGGAATCAAACATCCAACCCTTCTATTCAAAGGGAGAGGAAACCTCTCTGATTTATAATGTGCATTTAATTCTCTTACATAAGCACACCTCTCTTCTAGGTCCCTCTCCCAGATCATAACCACCATCTTCTTTTTAAAAAGAGCAATATGTACAGAGATGCTCAGAGGCCTTGAAATGCTTGTTAGAAACAAGCACTGTGCAGTGGCTGGAGATACAGAGATGAATATGATACTGTCCTTACCCTTCAGGAAGTCAGTCTTAGAGATGGAAACAGGGAAGAAAATGGAAAATGACAAAGCAATGAGATAATGGGATCAGGACAGGCGACGGGGCAGGGGAGCCTGGGTGGCTCAGTGGTTGAGCATCTGCCTTTGGCTCAGGGCGTGATTGAGTCCTGTGTCAGGCTCCCCAGAGGGAGCCTGCTTCTCCCTCTGCCCGTGTCTCTGCCTCTCTGTCTCTCATGAATAAATAAATAAAATCTTAAAAAAAAAAAAAAAAAGACAAGTGGCAGGTATAAATCAAGTGCTAGGGGAGCCCTAAGTGGGAGAGAAGGAGAGGCTGGCTGATGCAAACCTCTCTGCAGCAGGACTGCAGGTTCAATCTTTAGGTTCTGGGAAACCTTCTGCAAGCAGCAAGCGGCAGCAGGCAAGTGAGAAGCTTCCAGAAGCAGGGTAGAGGCCAAGTTCTGCTGAGGATCTGGACTGGCTGTTCTGAGTAAGAGCAGAAGCATCAGCTCTAGGTTCCCTCAGCGGCCATGGTGTGGGCAGGTTCCCAGGAGCACTGGAAGGCGCCACATGGTGACAGTCACAAGAGGACCATCTCTGGGGTACCCGGCCTGGTAGGGGGACATGCTTCTGTCTGTTTCTGGCTACCTTTTGCTCCCTCTAGTCACTCCAACCAGAGTTTCTTTTTATAACATTCACTTCAGGGTTGTTCCAAATGCTTGAACCCACTCAAGCTGCCTTTACTGATCCAAACTTTATCAGTCACAGAATATACCCATCTCAGTCTGCCTTGTGTGTCTTGTTCTCAGTGGGCTCAGAACTCAAGAGGAGAGAGTAGTGCAACAGGGTACATGCCACATTGTGGCAACAGGGGGGATATTCCTTGGCCCTCAGCTCTTCCTCACCTGCCGTGCCCTTGCCTGGCACCACTGTGTGAGTTAGGGTTTCCCTTCCCAAGCCAGCCTTCTTTCACGAATCCCATCCCATCTAACAAACCATTCCTTTAGCCTGCTCCATGTCAACGGGCTATGCCCTTGCTTTTATCTTCCTGGAGTTTCCTCTAAGTACACAGAATTCTTCTCAAGTTCACTATGCAACTGGAAGGTAGGAAGTTCGTCTTCCATTGCCTCAGGCTCCTTCCTAGGACTATGAGCAGTACTTGTAACACAACAGGAACTTAAGAAATATCTGTCCAGTGAGGGTCCGAGATCATGTCTGAGTCTGTATTTTAACAACTTCCAGAATAATACTACCTGTATTCCTTCTAATTTTTGAAAATTATGAGTAAATGACGATGTGACACGCCTAAAGGAAGGATGAGCACATGAAGAGTTTGGGGTTTTAATAACAAGCTGCTCGGCACAGTTACTCTGACCCTTAATGACATATGTTAGCTTTTATGCACATGTTAACAAGCCACAAATAGCACTTAGCTCCCACAGGGGCTATAATTAGTGTTCCTTATACACAACTAGGTCAAGTTTTCAGGTCTGTCTCTTGCTCATGCCTTGGGATATATTAAGTATGGACTGTTTTCCCTGATTCCATAGGAAATTGGAGTGCCATCGATCCATCTCTCTTCCCTGAGGAATGACCAGGGCTCCCTGTGCTCCCAGGTTCTCCCTGAAGCCTGAGGCTGTAGCTCCTTCTGCCCAGCTGCTCCCCTCTCCTCCACAGAGGCCGTGCTAGATGGCCTCTGGGTGCCCACTTGTTCAAAGGACCACAGGTTCTTGGCTGGCGATTTATTTATAAATGAGCTGGATACATCTGAATGAAAACTGCTGATATAATGAGTATGAAACTGGTAACTGGGAAAAATAGGAGAAAACCTGACAGGCTGATATTCTCCAAACCTAATTCTAGAACTCTCTCTATGCCTGAAATAATGCACATTTATCAACGCTTAAACAGAAGCCCTGAACTTCTAGTAGAAGCCTTCCTGTACTGTTTACTACTTCCCTAAAGAGAAGTATTGCGATTCATATGACAGTAAGATTACGTCGTAGAGCTACTCTGTGCTCTTTAGTCTCTCTCACTCTTTTTAAAATTAAAATATTTATTTATTTGAGAGACAGCGAGAGAGCACAAATGGAGGGAGGGACAAGGTGGGGGGTGGGAGGAGAGACACTCAGGCAGATTCCCTGCTGAGTGTGGAGCCTGACACAGGGCTTGATTTCATGACCCTGAGATCATGACCTGGGCTGAAACCAAGAGTTGGATGCTTAACCAACTGAACCACTCTGACACCCCTGTGCTCTTTAGTCTTAATTCAATTGGATTTCTTTATAATCATTCACATCAGGCCAACCCAAGACTATTATACACAGGAGGTAAGAGCCTTGGGCTAGTGAATTTCAAATGTTCTCTGAGGATCTGAAAATGCAATGATAATTCTTAGCACCATTTTAAAAAGTATGGGTATCTTTATGGATTCTAATGAGAGGAAAGAAGGACCTCACTTTGGGGCAGGAAGTTGCTCTCTGGTCTCAGCTTCAGCAAGGGGTTAGCAAAAATGCTTTCAACTACCTCTCTCCAGCCATTTTAAATTTTGGGACTCTTGGGGTGCCTGGGTGGCTCAGTTGGTTAAGCATCCGATGCCTGATTTTGGCTCAGGTCATGATCTTGGGGTCCTGAGATCAAGCCCCAGGTTGGGCACTGCACTGAACGTGGAGGCTGCTTGAGATTCTCTCCCTCCCTCTGTACCTCCCCCAACTCCCTTTCTCTCCCTGGAGTCTGCTTCTCCTCTTTCTGCCCATCCTCTTGCTTGTGCTCTCTCTGTATCTCTCTCTCCCAAAGAATAAAGAACCTTAAAAAAAAAAAAAAAAAAGATAATCAGTTTGTCAAGGCTTACCAAAGCCCCTTCCTCTCTTGGATCTGTGATTTTCTCCTGCCCCACAGCCTCTCTTTCAGGTCAGGTCCTTGTCATTTCTCTGGTGGATTGTGCAATTCCTCTTTTGTTCCCTTTCAGTTTACTCTACATACCATAGCCATCAGCTCTTGCCATAACACAGTTCTGATCATGTCACTTTCATAGTTAAAATCATTCCATGGCTCCCCCAGTTCATTCCTGCAGACTTGAGGGCCTAGCCTCTGCCTCCTTCCCTAGCTACTCCCCTCACTGCATCTACACCATATAATCTGGAACAATCTGCCATTGCCCAAATGTGCTATCTCTTGCTTCCCATACCTGCACCACCAGTTTGCTTGAAATGCTTTCCCTTGCCTTTGGGGCCTGGCTAGCCCCTAAACCTTTTAAAAGCCCTAGAGTATACACTGTCTCTGCTGGGAAATCCTCCCTGATCCCCCGAGACTGTGCTGGTTCTCTCCAACATACTCACCACACTCTTAATTTTCTGTGTGGTCTACTGGCTCCTTCAGCTCACTATAAACCTAAGAACCTGGACTGAGTCTCATTCCTTCATTCCTTATTCCTTCATCTCTAGCACCTCACATACACAAGGTACCCAGTAAATGCTTTCAGGAGACATGTGGAATGAAGGACTCTATGACTAAGACAATAGAGACCAATTCTATGAATATGTCTGACCATCGGATAAGTAACTTACTCTTGTGCTTCAGTGGTGATGTAAATAACAAGACCAAGGAAGAGCCAGATAGGATGAACAGCCCATTCTTTTTACCTTGCACCAAATATCACACTGTACAAAAACTAAGCAGTAGAGAGTCAGAATGCTCATTTCTTGCTAACAACTGTGTTGGAGAGGAGGAAAAAAAGAATTCTTAACTATAACTTTAAACATGTGATTCAACAAAACATACTGCTACATACAACAACAGGGGCAGGGTGGGGAGAGAAATGCCACACAGCCTCCTTTGGGCCGGCATTGGCCATGAGCAGTCTCGCCCTATGAGCCAGCATCTCTGCAGGTGGGCTGGGGGTGAGACCCAACTGTGCAGAGGCTGCTACTCACAGAGGTGGGAAATGAGAGCCACTGCTCTTCTTGCTTCTGGCTAATTAAAGCTACCTGACTGTAACTAGGGTAAGGGAACTGGTGCTAAACGGATTCATTCCTCTACTTCTGGCCTCCAATTGGATCTGCTCAACATGGTACTAATCAAAGGAATAATTTACTTAATTGCATGAAACCACCCCCAGAGCTAACTTAGCACAATGGTTCTCCATTACCTCACCTCCTTGGTGCAGTGATGATGAGCTACTAACAGCGGCCTGGGTAACAGAGCTGAATTTCATGTGAGCGGGGGTCAGCGAGCTATGGACCACAGGCCAAATCCAGCCTTCTATCTGCTCTTGTGCAGCCCATGGGGTGAGGATGGTTTTTACATTTTTAAATGATTGAAAAATAACCAAAAGAAGCATACTATTCTGTGAAATGAAAATTACGTCAAATTCAAATCCCAGTGTCCTTAAAGTTTTATTGGCACACAGCCTGCCCATTGTCCATCTGTAGTTACTCTCACATCACAACAACAGAGTTGAGGAGTCGAGACAGAGGCCATATGGCCCACAAAGCCTAAAATGTTTACTATCTGGCCCTTTACAGAAAGTCTGCTGACCCCTGACTTAATGACTGGGATAGCCCAAGGACATCCAGAATGGCATTCTACAGCTGCTTGGGTCCCAAAGTATTTAAAAGTTATTTCACCAACAAGTTCATCTTTACAACCAAGTCCACTCAAAGAATATGCCTGATGTTTGAACTTCAAAATCGTGCCAGGAAGGCATCATAGAAGATATAGCTGAGAATTTCGTAAAGGCTCCTTTAGTTTGGAGGAATCACCTAAGATGGAAATATAAACTCTCTTTCACTACAACTTCCTCTCAGTTCAGAAAATCAAAGGCTTAGTGGAAGCCATGCACATCCCTGCCAACCTGATGGGGGAACCCAGTTTCTTGCAGGTCATTATGGTGGTTTCTCACAGAAGTCCACCCACAGAGTGGTTGCCCTCTAAGTGCTAGCTCCTGACTGGGGAATGTGGAGGGAAAGCCCTGGAAAGCTGTAGGTGTAGCTTCCTGAAGATAATCAATATTCCCTGAGATGTCCGACTCTCAGGGAATATTGATTCTACTGACCAAGCTGCTACCCATCTTTCTTTAAGGTAACCACTAAGACACAGGACTCTAAAATAAGCTTGAGGCCTTGTCAGATCACAGGCAGTGTTATCTTCCTCTCTAGAGAGGAAGATGCCCAGGAGCAGACTTTGTGTCAGCATAAACAGAAGTGTCAGGCAGGCCCAAGTCATGGAGCAAGAACCAGAGCACGGAGGGAGGGCTTCTCACAGTCCCTCTTCCCCACAACTCAAGATTTGCATAATCATGTTCCTTCTACTACAAACACAAAGATGTCTGGGTTCCCTTTATAGGCAGGCATCTCTTTTCAAGAAACAGGGGTGACATACACGATAACAAAGAAAATGAAACCAGAATCTGTGTCAGAGTCTAGAATTAACATGGCAGCAGGAAATGTGAAGATGGGAAGAAGCCACCTGGAAGGAATACTATTCCAACTGTTCCAACCAAAAAGTACAAAGAATGCACTCGGCATCTGCATTTGCTTTTTGGGCAGTGAAACAAAGGAGTGTCATTTCCCTGAGCTAGAACCTCCGTACAATGAGGTTTGACCTCTAGGTAGAATAGACATGTGATGTGAAGCAGGAGATCGGCTTAAAGGCAGTGCTTCCCATTCTGTTCCACACCACAGTATGTAGAGAATGTGCTCATATCTGATAGCACACTAGGGCAAGCAGACAAAACGTCAGCAGGTGGTCCCCTGGGGGACCGGAGCTAGTCAGGTGGCCTGGAGGGCTGAAGGCACACCATCTGATGTGAGTGAGGCAGCTCCAGCCTAAGGGGTTGACTGCAATCACCCAATGGCCAAGGAGCTCTGTATTCCTGTAGTTATGGCCTCCAAATCAGTCCGACCCTGACTCAACAAAGAGGCACTATCCTTGTATCCCCACCTCACTCATTCTGAAGATCATCGTGGTGAACTGATTTCTTGGAAAAGTAAAACTTCTGGTTTAGTGGATTTATTCTATACCCAAGGGCACACGGTGTGACATGGAAGGCGTCCCCTCTCACAGAGTCTCTCTCATGGAGGCTGGTATAAAAGGGCCTATTTTTTCAGGAACACCACCAAAAATGTGGACATGGTGAAATGAGGCAAACAAAGCATCAGAGAGAAATTCCAAACAGCAGGCTGTGCCAAAAGCACCAAGGAAAAATGGATTTTTGCGAGGGCAAATGCAGGCAGCAGGCCCAGGGGAACAAATGCGGTAACTCCTGAATGGGGCCATTTAGCTGATTTATAAAGGATCTCACCAGTGTCCCTTGCTGTGGGAGATTGATGTGCTCCTCCTTCTAAAGCTGTGGTCCATACGACTTGTTTTCTGGGGAACCAAGGAATCAACTCCAAGGATGTACATCCATTATTTTCAAACCTTAATTAACTGGAACCTAATTAGGACTTTTGAGGGCTCTCCCCCCCACCCTCACTCTGAAGGAAAACTTTTCTCTCTTAAGTCAGCATGGTGTAAATGGAGGAAAATTGAACAAAGAGTTCGCTATCTGGATTTCTTGCATATAAGCAACTCATTTAACCTTTGCGGGGCATCAGCTTTCCAATGTGTAAATTGTGAGAGACAATGAGATGTAGATACCTAAGGTTATTTTCAGTAATAAAATTCTGATTCTAAGATAAGCCAACAGATCAGTATCAATTAATAATCTGTGATCATTCTTCTACCTTGACTGCCATAGCCCTCCTACTGTAAAGTTGACATCACCTAACAGTGATCTTCTATAGTTTTACAGTTAGAGAGCATTTCTTATATTTGATCCAATCAAACACTGTAACAATCTGATAGGGTAAGATCTCTAAGATGTTATAACAAGCCTTCTCATTTGATGTGCTTGAAGCAGTAGTTAGTAAGTTATCATAGGAACCGGCTACAGAGGGGAATCAGAGCCATCTGGGTGGCTCAGTCTGTTAAGCATCTGACTTTTAGCTTTGGCTCAGGTCATGATCTCAGGATTTTGGGATTGAGCCCCTTGTTGGGCCCTGGTTAGCATGGAGTCTACTTGAGATTCTCTCTCTCCTTCTTCCTTTGCCTCCCCACCCCCGCTTGCACGTGTGTATAAATAAATAAACACATACATACATATATACATACAATCTTTAAAAAAAATAGAGGGGAATCATATACGAGAGATCTTTATATATAGCTAATCATTTACCTTAATTTATATAAATGTAAATTCATTTTTAAAAATGTAAAGCTTTTAAAGAGAGGACAATAATTAGATTTTTACATTTTTTCTGAATAAATTATATTCATAATTCATTATCTATAATTTATAGTTTCTCTTTAGTTTTAGAGAGAGAGAGAGAAAGGGAGAGAGAACTAGAGTGAACAGAAGGGGTTCCATCTCACAATCCTGAGATCATGACCAGAGCCAAAACTCAGAGTCGGATGCTTAACTGCTTGAGCCACCCAGGTGCCCCTATAGTTTTTGTTTCTTTAAAAGAGAGGGAGAACTTAGACATCTGTAAAGCCATCTGAGTACAGAATTCTTCCTGAATTTTATGATTTTTCCTCCTATTCTTTTATAGTTGTTACACCCAAACAGAATTTTTACAGATTCATTCTTATTGAATCTTTTCAAGCAATTTTAGTTTTCACAGAGATGACAGCTTCCTTTTTTATGCTCTTATTTGACCCGTGTACCTTCTTTGACTCAGCTAAACTGAATGATTATCTGATACACACAACTGCCCTGGTGGGAGCAGAGGTAGGCGGGAGCGGGAGGCAGCCTACGCAGCACGCCACCCACACTGGTCACTGCGTCCTGTGCAAGGAAGGACAAGCACTGGCTGAGGTGATCACAAGGCATCCAGGTAAAGAGTTCAAGAAGGCAGGAGGGGAAGCTTGTCAAGAACTTAGGAAGGAGGGCAGGGCTGGAGAGACAGATTTTGGTCACCTCAGCATCTAGTAAGTAGTAACAATCCTAAGAGGAGAGGAATTCATTCAGGAAGGGAGTGTGGATAGAGACAAAAAAAGAGGGTGGGGTAGACTCCAGGGAACGTGAACACTCACGGGGGACAGCGGAGGAAGAGGCATCTGCAAAGGGACCAGCAGGACATTGCTGGAGATGTATGGGGAGAAGCAGAGAACCAGGAGCTGAGCTTCCTAGGGCCAAACGCAGAACAAAGGTCCAGGAAGCAAGAACTGAGAAGCATTCTTGGATCTGATAAGAGGGCTGCCACTGCTGAGTAAGAACTGGGGTGTTCACGCCCCACAAAGGACTTCACTGAAGGAAGCAAAGGAGATGTCCTATCATCCCCTGTACCTTTTGGTCCCTTTTCTACTGGCCTTGCTGTCTTCTTCAGCAGCCACTCTTGGGCTGCCGGGGCCCAGGCCAGGGAAGCAGGAGCATGAGAGCTCCAGAAGACGCCCTGAGCCCCGCAAGCACATGTGGAACGACTAGCCACTTGCCCCAGTTACTGCTTATTCCCAGGCCCAGGGCAGCAAGCGTTTGCAGTGCCTGCTGAGAAGCATTACTGATGTTTATCACAAAAGCTAGGATGCAATGAAATCTTCAACTAGAAAGTTTTAAAACGAAGGTTTTGAGATCCCTCCAAGCTGGAAGGCTCAGACAAAGACACTCTGTGAGGTTACCCTCTTGCCAGTGGTCTCCATCAGCCAGGCCTGCTGCTCAACTCATTTTTCAATGCCCAGAGACTTCCCAACACAAACAGTGACCAGGCAGGGAGAGCAGGTTCTCGGGGGTTTGGGTAAGAAATAGAAATGAGAATTTCTGCACGATTTGGAACACAGGTCCTACTCTATAACATACTGACAACTAATGAGGAAAGGATTCCTAGGTCTTAAGAGCTGCTGCACATGGAAACGGACATGGAGATGTGACCAAGTTTGAGTGACAGCTACCTATGTCCCAGAGGGCCGCTGGCATGGCTGGGATACTGAAGAGCAAATGGTGCCATTGTGGACCATCATTTTCCGTAGCAGTCAACATTCTCCAATTTCCTCAGTTCTCTGCTTCTTCAAATACGAGTCCAGAATTTATAAACATAGGACTCTTTTTTGAAAGTAAGGGATAAAAAGAAATACTTTTTTTTTAAGCCTCATGATCAGATACTGGTCAACTACCTATAAATTTCCATGTTTTCTCCCTCCATTCAGAGGGATGTGAGGTAGAAACTGAGGTAAGACTCAGTCTGGCCAGGAAAGACAAGCTGGCGGTTCTGGTCACAAGGCCACCCACACAGACACCACCCTTTTGTCTTGGGTCCTGTCAGTGGGCCTCGTGTGCCTGTGAAGTTCAGAGGATGGATGGCAGTTAGTCTCTGTCTGCCTCAGAGAATGCTGTTTTAGTGCTGTGACTGGGGAAAGAAGAAGGGAAGATCCCAAGACTGCCATGTTGAACCTCATGCATGCTGGGTTCAAGCATAAGTCAAATCTGTTGGTTGCACCCAAAAAAAGAAGTGACTGACTTGATCCAGACGTAGTGCGCCGTCCACAAACCGTTGTTTGCGTAACTCCTTTGCAATTTTGTGGAGATTCAAGACAGCCCGGTGTACCTCCTCGCTGGTGTGCTCGGGGGAGATGGGGGGCAGCTCCTCCTCAGGGATTTTCTCGGTTGGGCTTTCAATCATGCTCTGTGCATGCTCGTAGCTCAGTTTTGTACAGGAGCGAATGATGGTCCGACCAAACCATTCACCAAGGATCTGCAAAGACAGATTATGAGGGAATTAAGAGGAGGATTTTTTTCCAGGCCTTTCTTTCATGCAACCATTCATCCATACCATTCTACAGAGATTGACCAAGCACTGACTCTGTGCTCAGAACGGTGGTAGGTTCCAGCTAGGCACGAAGACTGATCAGATGTGGCAGCTGCTGCCCTCAGGGGGCTCAGATTCTGAGGGATGGATTTAACAGGCATGGAGGTCGACAGAAGGTCTCCAAGCACACAGGTGGCACAGGCAAGGCCCAGCAGGAGGGAAACTCAAAGTGAAGGGCCTGCTGGAATGCCTTTTCATTACCTTGAGTGAGTAGTCATCAGTAGCAAAATTGGAAGAAAGAGAAGGGACAGAGGGTAGATTCCAAAGGTGTGACATGTGGGGAATCTGTGGAGTTGGTAATGGGTCAGATGTGGGGTGAGGGAGAAAGTAGGGTCACTGGCAGAAACAGAGAACACAGATGAGAGAGGCAGGATGGAGGCAGAGAGAGAACAGTAATTCCAACTTAGTCTATTTGGGCCAGTTCTGTAAAGACAAAGGTCCAGAGCAGGGTTTCTCAGCCTCAGCAGTATTGTGTGGACTCATTCTTTGTTGTGGGGCCTAGCCTGTGTCCTGTAAAACGTTTGGTGATAATCCCTGGACTCCACCTGATAGATGCCAGTAGCCCCTCCCACAAAGCCAAGCTGACAACCAAAAATGTCACCAGACATTGCCAAACATCCCCTGGGGGAAACCTGGCCCAATCTGAGGCCCACTGGGCTCAAAACATACACCCGAGTTCAGTGGTGCTGTTTGCTGTGGTGGGATAACTGCTGATTTGTATTTTTTATCCTTTAAATTTCCCTATATCTTCTATAATGAGCATTTATTGCTGTTAAAACAGAAACAACACAAATGTCAAAATATTTTTGGGACTCCTGTGTCTGAGGTGCAGGGAAGAGGTCCAGATGGTGGGCTCTGTAGCAGGCAGCTGGGGTGTGGGCCTGGGGAGATGACTTATCTACAGGGGCGAAGTTGGTAGCCCCGGCCAGAGGCCCAACAAAGAAAGAAAGGGCAAGGGAGAGCCAAGGCTGCATTCTTTACCACCTTCTTAATTGGGGGGGGGGGGGGGGGACAAAAAAAGAATCTGGAGAATGAAAACAGAAACCAAGAGAGCTCAAGGGATAGGAGAAAAATCAGAAGTGTCCAACGTTAGGGGAAAGGGGCTTTAAGAAAGTAGTACTCAGGGGCACCTGGGTGACTCAGTGGTTGAGCATCTGCCTTCAGCCCAGGGTGTGATTCTGGGGGCCTGGGATCGAGTCCTACATCGGGCTCCCTGCAGTGAGCCTGCTTCTCCCTCTGCCTGTGTCTCTGCCTCTCTGTGTGTCTCTCATGAATAAACAGAATTTTAACAACAACAACAAAAATACTCAAAAGCCACAACAGACACATACAGAGCACTTACAAGGAGACAAGACACTTCCCACAGGCTGCCGTCTCACTCAGGCAGCCACCCTATGACGTAGGTTTCATTATCTTCATTCTGAGGCACAGAGTAAGTAACCTGTCTGAGGTCACAGGCTGGAGAAGGGCACAGCCAGAAACTGAGACTGGGCTCTCAACCACTAGTGAGAGTCAAATGCCACTTGCATGTCAAGGAAGATAAAGAAAATGTCATTTAGCATTTGCTTATCGGTGATCTTAGGAAGACTTTGTAGGGGGAAGAGCATGGGGTGGGATGGGGTGGGAGCAGAGTCAGACTGCAAAGATTTCAGGCCCTGTGCTGTGAGTGGATTCGAGACATGTTGTCACACTGGTCCCTTCTACCCCCAGGGCAGCCAGAGCCTGCCTTCCATCAGTCTGGCGCACATAACCCCTGTGCCACACAAACAGTGGCATCTCCTCTGTGCGTCATGACGTGAAGGAGTCTGGGTTAAAGACAAGTGCATGGTTGGTGGAGGCAATGAGTGTGGATGACCGCTTCCAGGGGGCTGGCAGGCCAGAGGATTATGCTGGGTTTGTGGGGTGAGGGGAAGAAGCCAGTACAAAAGGAACGGGTCTCAGGCCAAGTAGAGGCACCCATCCGTGAGAGAGGCAGCTGTGGCGGGAAGACGTGGGGAGGCGAGAGCACTCACATAGGCTAGCCCCACTCTCTGGGGTGGGAGGCAAAGGATGAGGGGGCGAAGTGGGGCTCAAAGGCATGAGCAAGTGGAAAAGCTCTGAGATAAATACTGTGGGGGATGGATTCATGGGCAAGGAAACGCCAACATACTGAGAGGCAGCAGAGGCTCGGGAGGAGGGAGAGAGGTCTAATGAGCAGTAGAACCTCTCAACCTGGGCTTGCAAACATCCCCTCTGCCTTCCTTTCCACAGGCCAAACCATTCTGTTCACAACCTCAGAAATGTGCTTCCTGAAAAAAAGCCATCTGAAGGATCCCTGGGTGTTTCCAGGGGGAAGGAGAGAGCCCAGCCCAGAGGAGCTGTCCACGCCACAGAGCCTCTATGGAACATGGCTAGCTACCACCCTGGAGGGCGCGAGAGACCCCTCCGCTCCCCTAACTTTCCCCTGAAGGAAGAACCAATACTCTTAAAATGGCAGCCAAGAAGTACAGGAAGAGAATGGTAGAAACTACTCTTATTTTCCTTTGAATCAGTGCAAAGAGCCTCATTATAGAGTCTTGGATCTGTAATATCAGACCTTAATTTTTATTTAAAAACAAACAAACAACTCTTAAACTACACTTCCTGGATTATTCCAAAAACCACACCTACCCAAAAATATAAGTGATTCAAATACTGTGCTCATGACTCTTCTGCTGCAGCAAGTAGGTCCTGAATTTGGCTCTCAGCAGGTCCGTGTGTGTGCTGAATGTAAGAGAAATTATAAAGCCAATTCGAGGTATCGTCCAACAGTCCCGGTGGGGAAGGAGTGCGTGCAGGTCTCCAGAAGAGCCCCTTTCAAGGTCAGCCCATGCTTGTCCTTCTATTACATCCACATTTCCTGAAAACTCCCCACTAATGGAGTTGCTCCAAGCTACTCTAGAATGACAGGGCCACGACCTATTCATTCCTGTGGTCACAAAGATTTCCCCTGGAGATTTAGCTTGTTTCCTTTTCTCCGTTTCACTCCAAACCCAGTCAACCCTCCTCCTTCTATGTGTCCACATTTTGTTTGCCAGGCTGTCTTTAGCGTGCTTGGGGGGAAACTTTCCTTTCCATTCGATTCCACACCTCTCTTGCACACTCCTTACAAGTGGTTCCACAGATTCCCTCAGGTATCTGAGTCACACGATATCTGGCCTCCTGGGGTCTGTGTCCCTTTTTTCAGAGGATACAGGAAACCACAGCACATTTACATGGGGGACTACCACACACAGGTCAGTCAGACCTCCACCACCCTGAAAGAGCATCTATTTTCATATAACTAGTGGGTTCGAGAACTGCTCTAAAAATCTAATGAAAGCCCCGGGTCCTCTCCTTTGAAATAATCATGCATAAAATTTTGCAGTAAGTTCTACAAGGTTCCTAGACACTCTGCCAACCCTAAGCCTGTATGTCCTTGCTCTAAACAGAGCTTTGTTTCTCCTTCAAAACCCTCTCATTATAGTGCTGAGTGCTGACTAGAGGCCACTTTTCATCTTCGGAGTTCTTAAAATTTATTACCTGTAACTTGGCAAAATCAGAAGTCTACCATTCCTTACCAAAGCCTGAGAACAACACACATTGGCTGCACTACCTCAGTCAGTTTGAGCCAGTTTTTCCCTAATGGGCACCTCTCTGCTCTTTTAGCTGTTTCCTTATCAATGATGGGCAGCCTTCTTCCCAGCACACATGAACACCACCAAATCTGAGACTATGGTGCTGACGAGAAGTTTCCTAGAGTGCCCTCACCTTCCTGGAGCACCCTCTCCCCTTCATGCTGCATCCTAGGAAATCTGCACCAGCCTTCTTTCTGAATATACACAAAGGGCTGTAGAGGAAGCTCTGAAGAGCCATTGAGAACTTTCTGGCTCAGTGACAGTGGCCTCAGGCAGCAGGATCTATCCTGCTTTAACACCATCCATGGACTGTGGGAAAATCATACCTGATATGATACACAGACCTAAAAAATTCTTAGGCTGGGGGTACCTGGGTGGCTTAGTCAGTTAAGCATCCAACTCTTGGCTTCAGCTCAGGTTATGATTTCAGGATGGAGACTGAGCCCTGGGTCGGGCTCCACGCTCAGTGCCAAGTTTGTTTGAGATTCTCTCCCTCTCCTATCCTCCAGCCCATCCCCCTGCCCTGCCCATCCCCCTGTGAGCGTACACAGATGCACACACTCTCTCTCAATAAACAAACCAACCAACAAACAAAACCTTTAAAAAAAAGCTCTAGGTCAGGAAAACATGAGGGAGGCAGCAGAGAAGAATGCCCAACCCTGCTTTACAGACAAGGGCAGCGGGAAAGCAAAGATCCAAGTTGGGGGTGGGGGTGAGGTTCCCAGGGGCAGCATGCCTTGCAGCATGGGAGAAAGGTTTCTTTGGATGGAACACCTCATTAATTTCCAATTTGGAAACTGTCTTCACATCAACGCCCTGTCCAAAACCAGGGCCAGTGGCAGAAGACAAAAGGACAAAGAGTTTTTCATGGAAAAAGTAAAAAAGCCACGAGGAGCTTCACAAACAAAACCCTTCAGAAAGAAGATCATGTCCTTCTTTCCTCTGCTTTAATCACGGGATTTGGGTCACTCCCTTTCTGCAGGCGGCAGGTTTCCTGCATACACTCTAGGGCACTACTGTTTACAAGTCAGATTAAATGCCATGCCAACAGCCACTGAAGGCTCACGGCTAAAAGGTTAGAAAGAAGCAAACGATGTATATACCTCGAGACCTACTTTCTGGTACCAGGTAGGCCAGGAAACCGCACAGCACTTGAGAGCCCCTGGCCCTGTCTTGTTGCAGAGTGTTCTCACACCTACTACCTTTTAGAATCTCTTAAACACACTGTTCAGCCCATTTTACAGTTGAGAAAATAGACTGGCGGTTTGTGAAAACTCACACAAGCTCCTCAGTGGCAGACAAGACTGGATCTGCGTCTAAATATGTAAGATTAAAAATTTAGTGTTATGTGATTTTTGTTTTTTTAAGATTTTACTTATTTGAGAGAGAGAGAGAGAGAGAGAATGTGTGAGCACAAGCAGGTGGGTGGGGGGTGCAGAGGGAGAGAGAGAAGCAGTCTCCTGGCTGACCAGGGAGCCCAATATGGGGCTGGATCCCAGGACCCTGAGATCGTGACCTGATCTGAAGGCAGACACTGAACCGACTGAGCCACCCAGGTGCTCCAGTGTTATATTTGTTATACCTCAGCTGAATATATTTCAGCTGAGATGGACAGTGAGGTAAAGGAAACAAGGTATACCTCAAATACATATCAATTTTCTATATTTTACAGATAGAAAATTGTGAGGAAACATATCCTTTGAAAACTGTCCATTTCCATTCAAGTGTATTTTAAGATTTATTTTGAAAAAAAAGGTCAGGGCAGCCCAGGTGGCTCAGCAGTTTAGCGCCGCCTTCAGCTCAGGGCGTGATCTTGGAGACCTAGGATCGAGTCCCACATCAGGCTCCCTGTATGGAGCCTGCTTCTCCCTCTGCCTGTGTCTCTGCCTCTCTCTCTGTGTCCTCTCTGTGTATTCTCATGAATAAATAAATAAAATCTTTAAAAAAAAGTCTTTAGAAAAAAAGAAAAAAAAGGTTAGTGCCTCCCTTATAAGAAAGAAATCTCTGATTCAAAAAACTGCTAATGGAGTTAATTTGTAATTTGAAGGAAATTGATGCAAAATTACTCCTGCAGCAACTCTGGGCTTCTGCACGTAAAATATTTGGTTCAAAAAACTTATCAGGAAGAAGCATTTTTCCTGACTGGAACAAAAGCAGGCTGTTTGGGGTGGCCAGCAGTGGGGGTGGGGCAGATTTCTTGCCACTCCTCACACCTCTGAACACGAGGCAGTCATGGGGTGGGCGCTGGGGGCAGCACAGCACGAGGCGAGAGACGTCAAAGGTGCCAAGGACATTTCAGAAAAGGAACTGGGCAGAAAGAGGGACTTCAAGACAGCTGGAGGGGCAGACAGTGAGCCGTCTGTGATAGAAGGTGCTAGTGACTGCAGTGGGCACAGGCAGCAGGGTGGGTGGCAGCTGGCTGAGGAGCAAGCAGGGGCGGGTGGGGGGGGGCTCCTCTGCTAGGCCCACTGTGACTGGGTGAGGCCCGGGTCACTTCTTAAGGAATGAGGAAGGCCATGGTAGGATTCAAGCGTAAATTACAGCTGGAAGCACAGTCAGCAGGACACCTCATTTAGACCTAGCTAGGCCTTCTCCTATGGTGTGGAGAGGCTCTGAAGTCGCTCTGGGCCCACCAGAGACCTTTGCCAACAGTGCTGAGGAAGAAGGATGGGCAGCAGAGGGCTATGAGTCTGCCAGCCTGTTTCAGTTTATAAGGCAGTTTGTTCATGGGCTAGACTTTCCCTGGAAGTTTATAGAAAACAAGCCCAAGTAAACTGTGCCCTCTCCTACTGTCTCAAGCCACCTGCCACCAGCCTCGTCTGTTGATCCCAGACTATAACTGGGCCCCTTCCTACCCTGATAGGGAGGCAGTTGTCTAGACTTCTAAGCCTAAGAGGAGGGAAACAAGGGAACTTCCTCAAGGGTTTGCCTCGCAAACCTAGGAAATGGCAGGAACGTGAGAAGAGCTTGCAGGCCCGGATGTGGTGAGCAGACAAGAATTCCATTCCTATGACAGACGATGAGGGCACCATGCCTGAGCAGTCCTTGAAAAGTGTTCTCTTCACCTCAGACAGTTGCATGGGGCTGGGAGGCCCATGGGCTGTGTGGGAAGAAAGCTGGAGGTGGAAGGAGGGAGGCTTCGGAGGACTGGGTTCAGACCGACCCAGGAAACACAAAATGACGAACTTCTCAAGCCGCTGATGTTCGTTCATTCAACCCCACCCTTTCAACAAGGCCAGCCTGGCCCGTCTGTCAAAAACAGAGGTCCTTTCAAAGATGCCAACCACAGTGGCCCTAACCCGGGGGCCCAAGTCTTTAGATTTAAATCAAATATACCATTACTAACATCAAAATGCAGGAGATGAACTGATTAAGAATACTTTTTAGCTCTTTGCATGACTGCCTTATAAATGATAAATGTCTTTTATCTTTTATTTCTTGAAAATATTTTGTTCTGAATTCTTATGTTCGTCCCAAGGATTCACAGCAAAGCCTGTGCTCAAAATGTAGCCTGCTGCTACCCTGAAGTGACCTTAGGTGAGCCTCTAATTGCTCAGGGCCTTCATTAGCAAACTGGGACATGAGACAACCACCCCCGCCCCCCGCCTGCCCCAAACAGCACAGTTTTTCCAGAGGCTCCTTTGGTCCTGGGTTGTTTCTACAGGCCTGACATAAAACAATTCTGCCCCTGCCTCTGCTAAGGATTAAAGGTGGATATTCGGGAAACTTTTCTATTATTCTCAGAATCAGCCTTGGAAGCCACTATCTCTCACCGGGAGCTACTGACTCCCACCACAGAGTCTAAGGATAAAATACAAAACCCAACAATGCGTTTCTTTATTAGTAACTGAGGCCTCAAGTGACAGGACATGTGCATAAGCCTCGGCTCTGCGGGCTGCAGATGCCACAATGGCCTGGACGACATATCATTTTCATGTTTCAAGTGTCACAGGATACCCGCAGAGGGCGGCTGGGGTGGCAGGGTGAGCAAGGGGGATGGTGGGGGTGACAGCCTGTGGAGGGGTGTGTGTGCGGGAGCAGGCGGCGTGGCTTTGCCAATGACCTGAGCCAGGTGAAGCTCTCCTCGGCTCCCAGGACACAGCTCAGGAGTGCCAAGGAGGCTGCTGTAGATGAAGGCGTCTCACCCAGGGGACACCAGTCCAAGTGAGCAGGCCAAAAAAAAGAGCTGTGGAAACAGGTATGCAGTTCACTTTATGAGATCATTTTTGAGCGTACCTGGCAGTGTGCTGTGTGGGGAGGAGATTAAAGAATGAAGAGTGGACTGGGTGACGGGCACTGGGCGGGGGCACTTGGCGGGATGAGCACTGGGTGTTATGCTATGTGTTGGCAAATTGAACTCCAATAAATAATAAAAATAAAGGTTAAAAAAAAGAATGAAGAGTGGGCTCTGTTTACAATGATGTTAAAATCAAGGACAACAGATCTGTGCACAAATGGCTTTTGAGCATCGCAGACGCTGCTGGGGTGGAGAGATGGGAGGATGGATTCTGAGGAAAGGTTGGGGGGGGGGTCCCCAGGTCTGAGCACTTTCCCAGACATCAGTAGGTGCCCCCACTCTTCACGCCCTCTGGGCCAAGAGTGCTGGGGGGTCCTCTCCTCCTACTGAGGGCTAATCCCTGACCTGAGGTTTAGGTCTTGAGCCTCCCAGTCCTTTGACCTGGCTCCAAAAATCTGTTCCTTCTTTCCTCATTTTCAACTTCTCCTTTTCTGTTCTCCTTCTCATATAGCCTTACAAACATATTTTAAGATCTCTTATCTGGTTACTAAACAAACAAACAAAAACACCAGGAAAAAAATCTCAAAGTAATTCTCTCTTTTCTCTCACTACGGTGGTTAATATGCATTAATTGTAGAAAACTAAAAAACCTACAGGTGGGAAGTGGAGAAGAAAAAGAAATCCCCTATAAATGTACCATTAGGAGATAACTACTATTTTGGTGACTTAATTCCTGTATCTTCAATACCTTGTGTCATATCTGAACAGAGGACATATTCAATGAGTCGTTACCAAATGAATGGATGAAGGATTAATAATGGCTTCGTGGAAGAAGTGGCACTTTAGATGGACCTCAGAGGTAAGCAGGACTGGTATTGGTAGAGATGAGGGGAAGGATAAGTTACAAAGAGGGGCAAGCATATGCAAGGTCTCAGGAGTGAGGCAATTTTTTGAGGCCAGAGAAACTCTTCAGTTGCAAGAATAGCAGCTGAGGAACCTGGAGGATGAGCAGCAGACGGTCCCAGCATGGTGGAAGAGTTCGTGGACGTCTTTGCACATCATGCTCTGGAGATTGGACTTCTGTGGGTAATGCACCACCATGTTGTGAGAGGAGGCTGAGCAACAGAGTGATGGGACCAGATTCACTTTCTGGAAGGTCATCTAACAGCACTGGGTAAATAGAATGGAGAGCCATGAACAGTCTCTATTGGCATCCCAGGGGAGGATGGAAGGGACCTGAGCAGGGGTGGTGACTGTGGGAACAGAAGAAAGATGACTGACTGGAGACATTTTGTGAAGGGAGAGCCGTTAGCACTTAGAATGGATGTGGCACCCAGGTTGGAATGGGCACGTGTTTCACTGCCTGAAGAGAAGGGAAAGGATGAGGGAGGCAGAGAGGACCGTGACTCTCTGAATGGGGGGCTTCACCAGATCAAGCAGCCAGTCCCTCCGGTTCTCATGGAGAATTGAAAGTCACCTGGGGAAAGGGTGGATCTTGAGGGAAGAGGAGCGCACGGCACAGTGGAAGGCTGGAGCCACCAATAAAGGTTAGAAGCAGCTGTGTTAGTAATAAATAAAAGGATTCCTAAGTAGCAGCCTGAACTGGTGGACACCACTGTTCTCCATGCATCAGGCAGGGCCTGGACAGATTTCCCTAGAACTCCTGGGAATGGGCAGAGACCTGAGGCACGTTCTAAGTTTGGGAATGGGCAGTTTGGGAAGTCTGACCTCCACTGGAGTGGAGTCGTGGAAGCTGGGGTGGGGAGCTGCTACCTAATGGAGATGGTAGTTTTATACTAAGAGCCAGCTTTTCCCATGTGAGCAAAGGGGCTCCAGGAAGTGAGAAGAGACTCTAGTCCCAAGACGAATATAGTCTCTGCATTTCTAGCAGAGAAGACAGGGAGAAAATAACAGGAAAAAAAAATCCCACTAAAGACTTTTTAGATTTTATCCTGAATGAGAGACTGGAGAGTTTCTGAAAAGGAAAGACAAGCCCTAATGTCTGATGTAGAAAGATCGCTCTGAAAAAAAAAAAAAAAAAAGATTGCTCTGACTGCTGTGTCAAGAGAAGAGGAAGTGGGATAGAAGCGAGAACAGTTTAGGAGGCCAGTGCGGTCCAGGTGGGGGATGGCAACGTGGCCTCCGGTGACAGTGCTTGCAGCACTAAGGAAGGGGGGCAGGTTCTGGAGGCAGTTAGAAGGCAAAGCTGAGGTGATTTATTGGTTGACTGGATGTGAGGGGTAAGAGAAAGACCAAAGTCAATAATGACCTTCTGGGTTTTGGCCTACATAAATGGCTGAAATGAGGCTGCCCTTGATTGAAGTTGAAATAAGCAACTTCTAGAACATGCTCCCTCATCTGGTTCTCTGAGCCAGATGGCACATGGCAGGGATGTGGTGGCAGATGCAAGTTGTGGATCGCTACTGTCATTGTGACACTCTTCCTTTATTATTCTGACCTTTGACCCTGAGGTTTCATGGTTCTACACTCTAAGGACTCAGTAACCGAGTCCGATTACTGCTTATGACCTCTTTAAAGCATCACACTGGTGTGTTTATAAAGGTGACTTCGAATGAAAAGGTCTCTGATGAGCGGGGGACAAGGACACGGCATTGTTTTGCAGGGCCTTAGTGCCGGGTGAGCAGAAGTGCTGGAGGTGTTCGGAACATCAGGTCACTGGCTCACATGGTCAAAGTGGATTTCATGGTACCAGAACTGGATCTTACAAAGCACAAGATGTAACTGGGTTTGTTTTCTCTCATGACAATGTAAATATCTAAATCAGAGAACAATGCTCTCACCAGCAATATGTAAGAAATGTGCCCAAAACAGACCCTTCAGAGTTTACTGATCTAAAAATCTGGGCACTGGCTTAATGAAACCATATACGACCAGGAGTTTCTAGTGGCTCCTTTAAAAAAAATCTAGTGGGTGTTTTTAAAAAGTTGGAACGGCCTTTCTATAGTTGGTCATGTCTGCTCCAGAAAGTAAGACATTCTAGTAGACTAAGGAAAAATGCAAAACTTTCTCCGCGTCAACTCCAGGTGAGATTGAGGCCATGCTGCAGTAGTAGGAGTGGCTCGCTGCTGGTGGCTCTGCTCTGGCTCCTTCTAAGTCCAAGCCATTACCCTGGAGAAGCCACTACCACATACAAACCTGGCCTCCCTGGCCTCAGGCTTTGGCCTCTCTCCTTCTCAATGGCCTCCTCTGGCTCCCTAACCCTCCTGCCTGCTCCCTGGCCACCCCCACCCCCATCCCGCCCATGCCCGCTTAATTCAGACTTTCCTTGCCAGGGTCCTGAACAAGCCCCACCACTTGGACTTGAGTCTGGCATCTGACCTCTCGTTTCATGCATCTTGGCTGTGAGTAAGAGATACTCCTGTGAAACTACATCTCAGGACAACCAACCAACCAGGCCTACCCACCACGTGGTCCCTTGGACTGTGCAGGGTGCGGCCAGTGGGTCTTGCTCCTTGGCGGTCCCTAGTCCAAATCCTTGTGCTTCCTATTTGGCTTGGTTTGATGGAGGCCCGGCATGCCCTCCTGGACCCTGTGCCTATTTCACACCTGCTCTCCAGGCCTCACATGCCAGAAGGCTTGCTCACTCGACACTGCCTCCAACAGAAACCTTAAAGACCAATGGAGTTTTCAGAGTTTGCCTCTTTCGAGTGCTTCTTTTATGACCCTCATATTTTAGTAGCTCATTAGATCAGGCAGCTTTTTATTTCTTGGGTTTGATGCTGGCAGGCATAATTCAGATTCAAAGTTCTTTTCTGTTGACTCAAGTCAGTTTTCTTCTATGGGCTTTTATTTTCTATTTAAACTTTTGCAAAAATAAGCATTTATAAAAATATAAAACTAATACATGTTTTCAAAAAACATTAGAAAATACAAAAAAGTAGAAAAAATTACTCATACTCTTACAACCCAAATACAACCACTATTGGCATTCTATTTTATTTCCTTCAGGTCTTTTTCCATTCATTTTTTTCCCCATGCATGTTCCCACCCCCACCCAAAATATGATTGCTAGCATACTGTCTTCACAATTCCTTCTTTGTATCTCACATAATATTTGCTTCTTGACTCTTAAAAAGGAACTTATAATCAGATATTTAGGAATTGCAAAAACTAAATGTAATGTGTGTAACTTGTTGTGACAAATCAGTTGGGGACAATTGGGGAAATGTAATTACTGACTGGGTTGTTGATGACACCAAGATTAGTATTAATTGTCAGGTGTGCTAACAGCATTGTTGTTGGGTAAGAAAATATCCGGGGCACCAGGGTTGCTCAGTGGTTGAGCACCCGCCTTTGGCTCAGGTCATGGTCCTGGGGTCCTGGGATAGAGTCCCACATGGGGGAGGTCCCCACAGGGACCCTGTTTCTCCCTCTGCTTTTGTCTCTGTCTCTCTGTGTGTCTCTCATGAATAAATAAATAAATAAAATCTTTTAAAAAAAGAAGAAAATGTCCAAATTTGTAAGTCACATTTCAGAATATGAGTGAAATGACATGATGTCTCTGGTTTGTTTTAAAATAGTTTAGAAAGAGGGGAAAAAAAAAAAAAGGTTGCCAGTAGTGAATCTGGGAGATAAGGATGATGAGTTTTTACTGTGCTATTTTAATTTAATGTATATCTGAAAATTTTCAAAATGAAAATTGAAAAGTTAAAGTATCCATAGTTCAAGCAGACAAATAGTGTTAAAAGCTTGTTATGAAAAACAGCAGCCCTCTGTCTCTTTCTTCTCCAAGGGTAAACCTCTTCCAGCAGGTTGTTAGTGTTTACTTCCATCTTTCTATACTGCCTGCTTGATTACTACCTCTAGATTTTTCACCTTTAGGTGTTATTCAAAACCTTTCACTACAGAAGAGAATTTATTTATCTTTCCACCTGCACTCCCTTCCCCCAACCAAATCCACACAACCATTCCAGGCCCTCGTCCTCCCAATAGTTATATCATCACTATCAGAGTTAACTATTATGGTTATGTACATACTAAGGGTGACTTTTCTTTCGTATACAACTTGTTTATTTTCACTAGAATTAATAACTGTCTTGTTTTAATTTACTTGGCCTCCTGGGGGTCCCTGAGACCCTTTCAGGGACCTATGGGGTCAGTGCTAGTTTCATAACAATACTAAGGCATTCTTTGTCCTTTCCCATGTGTTGATGTTTACCCTGGCAGAACAAAAGCACTGGTGAGGGAAAGTGCCACTGCCTTGGCATGAATCAGGTAAAGTAAAACTGTATCAGGGGCTGGAATACTCTTTACCACCTCGCTCAAAGGCACAAAAGTTAGCTAGCTTAGGAATGTTCTTGATGATGCAGTGAAAGTTTTTAGTTTTATTATGTCTCAATCCTTGAGTCCTTGTCTTCTCCCGTTATGCTGCTTGCTGAAGTATGATGGTCGTCTTGAGGAAAAGCATTCACATAACTTTGAGCTATAAGCTGAACTGATTGCTTTTTTTTAATAGGACACCATTTTTACTTGAAGGAACAAGTAACACTCAAACTATGGTTCTTTGGCACTTCGAGGAAAACAACGGACATCATTTATTGCCCGTGACAAAATGTGAGCTTTCACCAAAATTAGAATTTTGGAAACCTGTATCTGACATGTGATACATGTTTCCTAATACTTGAAGACTTGTCTAAGATCAGCAATGATATTAACCCATGTGATCTGATATATAATGAAATCTGTTCACATTTAGAAGATCAGCATAATGAGCTAATATTTTCTAAATGATGTAAACATTCTAAGTGCATGATAAAAAAAATCACTGCTTAGGTAAAGGATCCATTTAAAGGATAAGACAGATTTTAATGAAACCCAGTAAAAAAAAGTTCAGTTGATTTTGTATTAGTCTACTAGGGCTGCCATAACAACATACCCTAGTCAGGGGGGCTTAAACAACAGACACTGGTTTCTCACAATTCTAGAGGCTGGGAAGGACAATTTGGTTCCTAGTGAGAGAGGCTCTCTTCTTGACTTGCAGACGATCACCTTCTCACTGGATCCTCACATGACAGGGAGAGAGAGCAAGCTCTCTGGTCTCTTCTTACAAAGACATTAATTCTATCAGATCAAGGCCCCACCCTTATGAGCTCATTTAACCTTAATTATTTCCCCATAGACTCTACCTCCAAATACATATTGGAGGCATTAGAGCTTCAACATATGAATTTTGTAGGTACAGAATTAGGTGGTAGCAAATACAGTCTCAGATTCTAGACTGGAACTAATTTTTAAGAAACTGCCACATTCTGGTGTAGTACAATGACAAATATCCACAATTATTTGAAAAAACTATTAAAATACACCTTTCTTTTCTACCTACATATCTGCCTGAAGCTGGATTTTCTTCACATTTATAATTCAACCAAAATAACTTACCCTAACAGATTGAATATAGAAGCATATATGAGAACCTGGTTTAATGCCTTCTTTAGTACCGATATGAAAAGCTTTACAAAAATATAAAACAAGCTTCTCTCCTAAATTCTAGAAAATGTAATTCTTTTTCATAAAATGTTATTTATGTTAACATAATGAATTGGGCTTATTATTATTACTTTAATGTTTAAGTTTTTATTAATTTCCATTTTTAATAGGGTAAACAGTGGTAATTCACATGAATAAAACCACTTTGAGGTCATCAAAGATTTTTTTAGTGTAATGAGTTCTGGGGACCAACAAGTTCTATAACTGCTGGTCTAAATAATTTTTCAAGAAATTCAGATACATAGATGTTTTTAACCATTTCATTTTCTTGAAGACATCTCTCCTAGAGCCTTCTGGCCCGCTGCAATCTGGATCGACTGTCTTCTATACCTATGTAGAACATTGTGGCCTGGGGATGATGCACATCCACCACAGCACTGGGCACTGGTTCTTTCCCTCTGGAAAGTCACATCCTCTGGTAAAAGGGCATTTCCTTGAATTATTTTGTTGGTTATTTCTTTCCCATTTCAACTGTTCTCTATTTCTGGAATGCTCAGTGAACAGATAGATATTGGATATCCTGGACTAGTCCTTCAATTTTCTTATCCATTCTATCTCTTTCTGGGACAATTCCTCAACTCTATCTGCCAACCAGAGTCTCAAGTCTTCATTTCTCCTATCATGTTTTAAATTTTCGTGAGCTCTTCTTCCTCACCCCTGTTTCTTTTGTAAAGTATTTAGATCTTATGATATAATTTCTTTAAAAATTTCTCTAAGGATATAAATGCCCTTGTTGCTTTTTTCTGTTTGTTTGCTTTGGTTTTTCTATTTCATGGCAGAGGCTTTGGTGTTGGTTGTCTCTTTTTTAAGTAATCTCTACACCCAGTGTGGGACCTGAACTTATCACCCCAAGATCAAGAGTTGTATGTTCCACCAACTGAGCCAGCCAGGCGCTCCTTGGTTGTCTCTTCATAGGTGAAAGTAAAATATTAAAATGCTGATTTTTGGTGAAATCCTAAAAAGCTCTGCTTGTGTTAGCGGAGTTGCCTCCTTTTAGGCTTTCCTGCAGGGAGACACAGTTGGGCTATTGGTAAAGAAGCCCCTGAGGTTCTTATCTTTAAATCTTCTTCACAGGCAGATTCTTCAAAAAAAGTTTCCTAGCTCCTGACTCAAGGGTATAAGGCTTGGCAACCAGAATTCTGGGCTTGGTTGGAAAAGAAAGCTGGGATTTTCAACTATCAGGATGCCAGCACTCATTCAAGTCTCTTCCAAAGGCCCACTACCATCAAGTGTGTTTGGTGTCCTCTAGTTCAGACATCCTGAACTTTAACCTGTTCAGAGAATAAATTTCTGGTCTTCTTTCAACTTATGGGAGGGACAATCTTTCTAAACAAATTTTTAACCAATATGGTCAGTTTCTTCCTCACCCACCTCTCTCCTACTTTGTGAAGCTACCCGGTGCCATTGATTTTGGAATTTCTTTAGGGTTCTGCTACGTAAAATCGGGTTGTTTCTTGGCTTTCTCTATTGTTGGCTCAGGATTCAGCTTTCTCAGGACTGCTAAGTCAGTTACCACTCATCCATCTGCTTCCAAGCTTCCAAAATTTTGTTGCTGTTGTCTGCTCTCCCATTCTCTTTGTCCTTGTGGGTTTATGTCTTAAAAAAATTTTCTTCACTGTTGTTTTAGTGAGGTTTTGGGAGGGAATGAAAGTAAATGTGGGTATTTGATCCTCCATCTTTATTTGGAACCACTTTATAATTAAATATCTGCTTTTTACTTCTATTTAATATCACAGCATAAACATTTCCTATGCTCTTACATGGTCCTTGTCACAGCTTTAGTAACTGCGTCACATTCTACAGAATGTTCTATCTTACTTAATCATTGCCTTATTTTTGGAAGTTTAGGGTTGTTTCTGTTTGTGGGGAGGAGACCAGTTTTTCCTGGAATTATCTTCTATTTATCTGTCTTATTTAGGCCCTATCTTTAGGGAATGCTTGCTGACATTTTTCTCTTTTCTGTTCTTGATCCACGGCTTCATTACCATGGGCTTGATTATGGCATAACCTTGTGCCAATTTATCTTCAAACTACCAGGTCACCGGCACAATGCTATGGCACTAATCTTCCTAAAATGTCACTTTTCTCATGACACTTCAGAAGAACCCTAACATGCAGACTTCACTTGTGACTGGCATTTGAGGCTCCTCACAGTTTGATGCCCCACCCCCCAAAACCTACCCAAACTCACAACCTTTTCCCTAGATGTCTTCCCTAAAATAGGGTCTGCTGTCCTAGCTGCAGCTCAGGATGTTCCTCCAGCCACTGCCAAGCCACATTCACCTTTACATACATGTTATCTCCTGCACTGAGCCTCCCTACTTGACTTTGTTTACACAATTTCTTCCTTCACCTGATAAATGATAAGAAACAAATAACTTGTTTCTAAATGCTTAAGGTTAGTCTGGCCTTCTAAATGGACTGGCAGCTCCTCAGAGGCAGGGGGCTCTTTTCCATTCTTCTCTATGGCAACTGCCCCTACAGTGCCCTCATCCCCCCATCACGGGACTCCAGCTCGGCACCAGGATGCACTGAATGAAATAGTCAGGGGTGTAAATTACTACCTTGCCCTCTGGGGTTAGTGTCCAGATCACAGAGAAGGTCAGCTTGTCAGACATGGGATGGAGGCTGCACAGCTCCTCACACAGCAGCCTGGGAAGCATGGGGACAACCTGCAAACAGAAAACAGACCCATGAGCTCCTTCCTACAATCTGTAGGAGTTTACCGCAGGCTTGGGAGCAGCCCGGAGGGCAGAGTTTTGGTGAACAGCTTGGGCTTCTGGAACAAGCTGAGGATGGAGGTAGCTTCTTTCCCTGAAGATTGCAGAAAAACCATGACATCTGGTACTTTTTCCACGAGCCTCTAGAGAAATGGGAATGTGAACTGGAAAGGTAAGAATTAGTACCAGGGAAAAAATACATTACAGCTGAAAAATAACTACTATTTACTACACAATAAAACTGAAGCTCTAGACTCAAGGATGATTTGTACTTTTGGATACTACTATTCTAGTTGAACTATATACTTAAGAGCCCAAGGTCTTATACTTAAGTCTTTAATTCAAGCTAATTTTTGTGTGTGGTGTAAGATGAAGGTCCAGTTACATTCTTTGCGTGTGGCTGTCAGTTTTCCTGACACCATTTATTGAAAAGATTGTCCTTTTCCCATTGTATGCTCTTGGCACCTTTGTTAAGGATTAGTTTGGCCATACACACATGGGGTTATTTCTGAGCTGTCTATTCTGTTCTATTGGTCTATATGTCTGTTTCTATGTTGGTACCATACTGCTTTGATTGTTATAGCTTTGTAATATAGTTTGAAATCAGAAATGTGATGCCTCCAGTTTTGTCTCCTGTTTTTTTGTTTGTTTGTTTGTTTTGTTTTGTTTTGTTTTTTTGGTCTCTTGGCTCAAGATAGCTCTTAGCTAGTCGGGGCTAGCTTCTATGCCTCCATGTGAATTTTAGGATATATTTTTCTTTTTCTTTTTTTTTTTTTTTGTGGAAAATACTATTGGAATTTGATAGAGATTACACTGAATCTGTAGAAAACTTTGGGTAGTATGGGCATTTTAACAATATAAATTCCTGCAATCCAAGAACACAGGGTGTCTCTCTTGACACTTATTTGTGCTTTTGTCAATTTCTTTCATCAATGTCTTATAGTTTTCAGTGCACAGGTCTTTCATCCCTTGGTTAAGTGTATTCCTAAGTATTTTATTGTTTTTGATGCTATTGTAAGTGGAATTGCTTTCTTAATTTCTAAATCATCTCACATCTACTAGAATGGCTATTACCAAAGAGACAAAACAAACAAACAAACAAACAAATGTTGGTAAGGATGCAGAGAAAAGAGAACACTTGTACATTGTTGGGGGGACTATAAATTGGTGTAGCCATTGTGGAAAATAATATAGAGGTCCCTCAAAAAATTAAAAATAGAACTACCATTTGATCCAGCAATTTCACTTCTGGGTATATACCCCAAGGAGATGGAATCAGTACTTTAAAGGGATATCAGTGCTCTTTATGAATAATGCAGCGTTATTCCGAATAGCAAGACATGAAAACAACCTACGTGTCTATTGACACATTTGTCAGATAAAGAAATGTGTATATACACATACATTATGGAATATTATTATTTGTGATAACATAGATGGACCTGGGAGGGCATTATACTAAGTAAAATAAGCCAGACAGAGGAATTCAAATATTGTATGGTGTCACTTACATGGCAGTGGCCAGGGGGAGGAGAAATGGGGAGATGTAGGTCAAATAGCACATATTTTGAGTTATAAGATGAATAAGTCCTCACAATCTAAGGTACAGCAATGTGACTACAGTTAATAATAGGGTGTTGCACACTTGAAATCTGCTCACCACACATACACAAAAGAGCTAACCGTGAAGTGATGGATGTGTTCACTGTCTTCATATTGGCAATCATTTCACAATGTACATGTATCTCAAATAATTACATTGTACACTTTCAATATATAAAATTATATTTGTCAATGATTTACCAAAAAAAGTTGGGATAAATCAAAGAACCCAAGGGCTGAGTGTAAATTCGTGATGGGACTTCATTATAGTAAAATTGCAGAATCAACACTTTAGTGATTGAAAATATCACAACTGACCAAATCTCTTGTTTGAACATTAACAAGATACTCCAATAAAATATCACCAGTTTCCTAGAGGAATACTGCAGTCAACTAGTCACTCATATTGTAGTTTTTTAAACCTAAAGTATTTCTTCTCTTTATTGATCTTTCTTTCTTTCTTTCTTTCTTTCTTTCTTTCTTTCTTTCTTTCTTTCTTTCTTTCTTTTCTTAAAGATTTTATTTATTCATGAGTGACACACAGAGAGAGAGGCAGAGACACAGGCAGAGGGAGAAGCAGGCTCCATGCAGGGAGCCCGACGTGGGACTTGATCCCAGGTCTCCAGGATCAAGCAGCTAAACCGCTGCACCACCGGGGCTGCCCTTTATTGATCTTTCTAGTCCGTAATAAACTGATCCAGTGGTATACCTTCTCTTTCATTAAAAAAAAAAGAAAAAGAAAAAAAAAGAAAAATTGTCTTCAACTTACTTTCACTTGATCTTAGCCAAAAGGCTGAGAAGCAACCTTCTTCAACTTACTTTCAAATGATGACTTCACAGCTATCTCAGAATGCTACCTGCTTTCTCTAAAGTTCCCAAGGTGAAGACTGTATCTCTACCTGGATGCCCTGAAGACACTTTAGACTCACTCTCCTCCCTTTAAATCTATTCCTAATCCTGTACTTCTCTTTTTTCTTCTTCTTTTTTTTTTTTTTTTTGTACTTTTCTTGATTAACAGCATCATTCACCCTGTTTCCAAACTAAAAATAGCCACAGGAATAGCCCTTGATTCATGCTGGCCGTTGACTCCTTGAATCGTAGTATCAATCACACATAACACAGGTAATGCTGTAACCCTGCATTAAGTAACTGAGAGGTAGTAGGCAAGAGAGATAACTGCACTAGTTGAGGTAAAGTTATCCAGTTAAGTTTGTCAGCAAAAGCAAAATAATTCCAGTGGCCTCTTACTCTGTGTGAGGTACCTGTACCCTGTTTTAATACAGTAAGTAACATTTTGTATGGAAAAGTATATTCTAGAACTCACAGCCTATACTAGTAACAAATAATTAATAATTGTATGGCATTACGTGGCATTATTATGAAGGATGTGGTATTTCTTTTTAACACCTATGTAAAATCCAATGACCACCTGAAAACAGCTTAGGTAACAGCTTTTATAACACAATCACTTTTGAAATTTTTTTCTTGCCATTGCTTTTGCATCCTCTGTTCAGATGACACTACATTTTCTTTAACTTATTTAATATTGAGTATTAAAATATGACCTATATATTTAACATTGTCTTCCAAGTATTAAGTGTTTTACTAAATAATACAATTTTACCTGCATAAGCATATGGTGTAAAATGGAGAAAGTCTCAATACCATACTGTCTTGTGACTGAACCATAAAAATTTCCCATCGCTTCAGCTTTTGGATTGTGCTATGGATTGAATTGTCTCTTCTCCCATCCAAATTCCTTTGGGGGAAGCCCTAACCCTCAATGTCACTGCATTGGAGGAAGAGTCTAGGAGGTAATTAAAGTTAAATGAGGTCATGATCCAATAGAGAGAGGTAACTCCCTTCTCCCCCCTACCCTGCACAGACACAGAAAAAAGGCTATGTGAGGACACGGCCATCTACAAGCCAGGAAGAGAGTCCTTATGAGGAACCAAACTGCTGGAATCTTCATCTAAGACTTCTATCCTCTAGAACTGTGAAAAAAATAAATGTCTGTAGTTTAAGCTGCCTAGTCAATACCATATTGTATGACAGACAGCCCAAGCTAAGACAGACTAAATCAAATTTGTGGTGTATGCATTCTAGGATTCTTCTCTGGGTTGCATTAGCTGGTAATTATACCAATTTTATTTTGGTAGTAGGCTACTCACCCTGCATGCTTGTAGTCCAGGACTTAATACTTCATTATATATAGCTAGAGTTTCTTCAAAGTGTTCAAGAAACTATCTAATTGTGAATCATGAAGCTGAGCGTATGAGAATATAATGCAATTCCTGGCTTCATGTTTTAGTGTTTGGCAAAAGAAAGTTGTTGCAACTAAATGCAATGTGGTATCCTGAACTGAACCCTAAAAGAAGACATTAGTGGAAAATCTGGTGAAATCCAAGTAAGGTATAGATTGTAGTTAATAGTAATATTCTAATATCAGCTTCTTAGGACAAATGTCCCAAGGTACTACTGTAAGATGTTAACACTGAGGGGAATTGGGTGTAGGATATGTGGGACCTCTTTATACTGTCTTTGCAACTTTTCTGTTAAGTCTAAAATTATCTCAAAATGAAAGAGCTTAGTTAAAAAGAAAGCCACTGCTTTCACCAGTTGATCTCATTAGTTACACATTTAAATATGAAAGAAATTTAAGCTAATGAAATATGAACTGATCTGTTCTTATATAGTAGTTTGGGATTAAGATTTTATTTTCAAAAAGGCCTTTACCACTAAAAAAAAAAAAGTCTAAAGATCAGCAACCAATAGAGTGAAGTCCATACTCATCAGCAGCACAACGCAAGAGAAAGTGAAGGATCTGAAGCCAGAATGAGGTCTAATCCTGGGCCCATCACTTTCTGTACAATTTGGGCAAGCTAGTGTAATTCTGAGCCTCAGTTTCCTTACTGGTAAAACAATACTGAAGATGCTCAATACAAGTCAGCTCACTGGCCAGCCCATGGTCCAGCAGGTCCTTTGGTCACCTGGCTTAGCCAGGTGCTCACTACACACCATTTGTCTGCCACACCTGCTGACTGCTCTAACTCTTGCCAAATTGTTCTCTCTTGCTGAGACATCTTTCTGGATGTTTTGCATCTGGTCAACTTTTGCAGATCCTTGAAGATTCGGCTCATCATAATTCCTCAAAGGCTTATCTAGATTCCCCTGGGGGAGGATGTACAATGTTCTGTATACTTTCCCCACCACCTTTGTTCTTACAAAAAGGATCTGAGGCAGTTCTGAAAGGTCGGTCACTTATTCCACCCTCTCAGCTCTTCTGGGACATTTCTATAGCTCTCAGCACACCCCAATTGCTTCTTTATGTGCCTTACTCTTCCTCTACACCATAGCACCCTCAGGAATGACACACAGCAGGCAGTCTGTCTGCAAATGACTGACTTTTGTCCAGAAAATGAATCATTCTTTCTGTGTTTACTATTTATTGCATTGCATAAAACATTTTATGAAATACATAGTGGACTTCTACTTAAACATATTTACGTAAGAATTTCATAGACAGCTGGTATTTCAAGTATAAGATAAAGAGCTGTGACTATTCTCTCCTAAAAACTACTACAGTAGTTTTTAACTAGTTTATAACTCAGTGGCTGCCCAGGTTATAAACACTGCTTGGCACCTTGTATCTTTTTTTTTTTTTTTTTTAAGATTTTATTTATTTGGGAGAGAGAAAGAGGGAGGGGAGGGAGGGAGGAGGGAGAGAGAGAGAGAGAGAGAGAGAGATCGATCAGAAGCAGGGGGGAAGGGCAGAGGGAGAAACAGACTCCCTGTTGAGCAGGGAGCCTGGCTCCGGTCTCAATCCCAGGACCCTGAGATCATGACCTGAGCTGGAGGCAGATGCTTAGCTGACTGACCTACTCAGGCACCCTGGTACCTTATATCTTATATAGAGGACAACATTTTAATATTCAGATGCCAAATAACCTAAGTGCTTATGAAGAAGCTAAACATTAAAACATTTTCAGGTAGTATAGTTATCTTTAATTTTTAAAGGGTATTTCTTTCAAATAACTTTCAGCAGATCATGGAGCAGAATTTAGATGGTATTCAGAGAAAACAGTCTTTATGTGCATATAGTTTTACAAATGGACAGTTATTTCTCTTTCAAAGGTGAAGGAATGACGATGTTACAATCCTTCTATGGTTTGGCATATCCATGGCCTCTCATAAATTGGGCCTGATTTCTGCCAAGGTCACTGGGAATGAGCTCCATTCCCACTTGACACACTTGGCACGTGTGTCAAGTCCATAACACAGCAGGGACCCCCATGGGAGGAGGGCTGGAGAGACAGGCAGCCACTCCCAATAAGCTGCCTCCTCAAATACAAGTCCTGTTATTTCAGGGGAGCCCCACCTGTACAACAGCATGTGGTCTCCACATGCTCAGCAGCTAAATGGTATCTGCCACAGTGCTTGGGGAGACTCGGAGGTAGGGGTGATGAGTGCCGAAAACAGTGGGCAAGTGGAAAAGAGAAGAAAGTCCCTCTGGGGGCTGAGAAACTGCTGGCTGTCATTAGCGTCACCCGACCACTTATGCATCCCCCAGCCCCTGGACGGTTGTCCGAGTCGGGTCTGCACTGTGCTCATGAGCTTCACTCCAAGGTACAGACCCCGGGGATAAGTCCCTCAAAGTTCTCAAACTCCCCTACTTCCACTGTCCCAACTCTACAGCCCCACGGTCAGTCCCATGATCTGCCTTTCCTGTGTTTGTAATTCACAGCTGAGCAGTGACAGCCAGTCACTGGACCCTGTCCCCAAAGCCAGGCTCAGCTCCTACCTCACTGGAGGCTGGCAGACCTTTCCCTCATTTGGGGCTGGTTCTTTCCTCCAAGCCCTGAGACTCCATCCCAAGACTCTCTTAACTCTTGTCTTCACAGAGAAAACAGAGACCATTGGACTCAGCCCCTCCCAAACACCCTTCCAGCCCCTTCCTCCCAACACCCCTCTTCAGCTCTGCATGTGTGCACCTCAGTCCCCTGGGAGCTCAGTGTCCTCTCTGTGCAAGGTCTGGGCTTTGATCCACCCCCGCCCTGCCAAAGCTTCTCCATCGGCTACATCTTCTGCACTGTCTTTCCCATAGACCATAATCACAGGATCAGTCTCCCATTCTTAGCAACCGGAAAGAACACTCCCCTCTCCCACTCTGGATGTCCCTCTTTATGTCATTAAGGCTCTCAACATAGTTCATGCTTCCTATTTTCTTTCTTTTTTTTTTTTTTTTGAAGGTTAAATTTCAACCCTGGCAAGTCTTTTTTTTAAGATTTTATTTTTTTATTTATTCATGAGAGACACAGAGAGAGAGGCAGAGACATAGGCAAAGGGAGAAGCTGGCTCTCTTCAGGGAGCCCGATGTGGGACTCTATACTAGGACCCAGGATCATGCCCTGAGCCCAAGGCAAACGCTCAAATGCTGAGCCACCCAGGCATCCCCATGCTTCCTATTTTCATTCACATATTCCTTTCATTTCTCAACTCAATGTGACATTTTTATTTTTATTTATTTATTTTTAAGATTTTTTAGAAAGTAATCTCTATATCTAACGTGGGGCTCGAAGTTACAACTTTAAGATCAAGAGTCACACACTCTACTGACTGAGCCAGCTGGGTGGCCCTCAATATGACATTTTTAAATTACAAAAATAAGTTTGTGGTAGGAATTTTAGGTGATAACAAACCAAAACATGAGAATATAAAAACTGTGAGGCCTCATGCCTTAGAATAAACAATGTTAACATATTGGTTCAAAACCTTTGTCTTCCTTCTGTGCACTCATAAATGACCAGACATCAGGTAAAATATTACATGTTTTAGGTACATATATTTTTTGTTTAAAGGGAGAAGCAGGCTCCATGCAGGGTGCCCACTGTGGGACTCAATCCCGGGTCTCCAGGATCACACCCTGGGCTGAAGGCGGCGCTAAACTGCAGAGCCACCTGGGCTGCCCCACATATATTTTTTGAAACACAGAGCTAGTGGGCACTCTCAGACTCCTGCTGCACTGGTCCTCACTGGACTCCCTTCTCGGCTGGCCCCTTAAATGTTAGTGCTCTCACCCTCTGCCCCCTGTTCTCCTTCCTTCTCCCTGAACGTGTTCTCCGGGGGCTCCCTCACCCCTAGGGTTGCACTTCCATGGATACACAAGTCCCATCCATCCTACATTTCCAGCCCTGCATCTCCTGATAACTCCAGATCCCTTTAACTACCCTGTCCTCCGAACACCTTGACTTGGACGTCCCACACATACTTCAAACTTCACATGAAGAAGACAAAGTTCAGCACTTTCTTCCCTGCAACTGTTGCTGTGATGTATTTCCTATCTCTAATAAGAGCAGCATCTGGCTACCAGTTAAATTAAGCAAGCAAACAAAACAAAACCACATATACACACATCTCTCCCATGGAACACAACTGGGTGTTCTCTCGTGATTTCTCCACTCTCCTCCTCCTGCTACATTGAATCTGTCCCCGGGTCCTGTAGGTTTTACATCTAAATCTCTCTCAATGAGTCTTCTTTCCTCTCCATCTTTTAGTATGGACATATTCATCTCTCTTGGGTTATATTCTAAAAGTCTCCTAAGCCAGCAGCCGAGATCTGGAGTAGAAATTATTCTGGGGCAGAGTTCCTTATTATTCTTCAGACTTCTGCAACTTCTTACTCTATTCTGCCCCATGATAATTTGCAATCTCACTTATAGTAGGACACATGGCCTTTATCTTTTCAATAGCTGATGAACTGAATTTGGTAATTTTATTCTTTGCTTGTCCTGCTCATGAGGGAAGGTCCAAATACCTTGGATGGGGTGGCATGGTCTCCGGGGAAGTCTGGACCCTCTGTGATCAGTGGTCAATGGTCAATGGTGGCCAAGAGCTCTCAACAAGAAGCTGGCAGAGGGCATCCAGACCCTGTCTCCAAGGAGAAAGCAAAGATGACAGGGGGAAGCCAACTTCCCCTATTTGCTTAGTTCAACTCTTTGCTGTGCTAGACAGGGAGGGAATGCAGGTGGACAGACATCCTTGCTCACGATGTCCATTTTAATACCAGGCTGAAGACGTCTACTGCTCTAGTTCTCCTGGGGTCCAGTTGATAAACTCTCCTACAATTCTGTGAGCAAAAAAATCCCTGTGTGTTTTGGGGTCATTATTCAAAGCCTCAAGGGGCCTGGCTGAGGGAAAGAAAGGGCCCTGGTATCTATAACAGTTTTTCTCCCTCTGGCCTCACTATTCTTCAACCACATGGTTGCTGAGGTGATTTTCTACTTGAGACAAAGAGGGCCATGTCTCTGCCCTAATTGCCCTCAAGATGAAGTCCATCCTCCTCAGCCTGCCACTTCAGGCTTCTTGTTATAGCTTCATCTTTTGGCTCCTCCTGCAATTTCTACCCCAGCAATTCTAAACTACATCCTGCTCCTTGCGCATCCCATGCTTTATTCGAGCCGCTGCCTGGAATGTCCTCTCCACTCACATGTCTACCTAGAAATTTTCAACTCAAAATTTGAGACATTGCTCAAAAAATCGACAGCTTGGTGAAGCCATTTTGGCTCTTGTGGAAGCTCCTCTCCTACTACCAACCTGGGCAGGTATACCTTCTCTCTCCTCCCTAATACTTCCTCACTCTGGCAGTCCTTCTGTACCTGCACATGGCCAGCATACTGTGCTTGTTACATGACCCTTCTTTTCTGGCTTCCCCAGGGCAAGATCAGCATCTCCCCCACTTTTACAAACCTGCCACCTGGTACACAGCGGATCCTCGACAACTACGAAGCAGATGAAGACAGGCAGCACTTCAGGCAGCAGAGAAAGAAAGGTAAGGCACTTAGAAGGTGCTTGGTCTCCTTAAGTATGTTTCAGGCCAGCATCAAAGTTGGGTCAGAATACAGCTTAAAAGCTGGTCATGGAAAAAAAAAAAAAGGGACATGGTGACAGGACACTGACTTTCTAAGCATTCTGGACCAGGGCTTGGGAGAACTGAGAGAAACTGATCATTTAGGTAAATACGCCACTGCCCAAGGCAGCTGGGTGGGGGTACCAACAAGACTATAAAATCTTATATTAGCCTCAGAGAGCAGAAACATCTGCTAAAGCCACAGCGGGCAGGCTGGCCAAGTTCAGCAACGGGTTAGCCAGGACAGCCCTGTGACCAACGGAAAGGGCCACAGAGGGGAAGAATCAACCATCCACGCCAAGAGGATCAGGAGGGACTGGCAGTGACAGGGGGGCTCCCAGAGCCCAGGGGAGCTAGATGTCCGTGACCCAGCTGGGAGGGGCAGCAGGGACCTCCTCTGCCCCTTCCAGCCCAGGCCTTCGCTGGCTCCCAAACTCCCTCACACCCTTGGAGCTCATTGGCTGTCAGAGCCTGAGAACTTAGGCAGTTTTTCTCCTTTTCTCTGAGGACTTCGAGGTTTTAACAGTAAGGTACTGCTAGCTCTCCACTCGCACACTGAAACAACTCAAAAGGAAAGAGATAATTCATTTGCCAGCCAACATCTCTGTTTAAAGAGTTTTCTTTTTCATATCAACACTTCCATGAATTCTGAATTTGATCAACTCTTTGCTACACAGTTGGACATTAACAAAACATCAACACTCTGACAACCTGCTGGGGTCAGAAAGGAACATCTTAAAACTCTTTGGACTCCACGTTAAGACAGGCTTCCAATCCCAATCTTTGATCTCTATTATAAAGCAGTACCAATAAAATATCGTAGAGATTTATGGGCGAACTTTCATTTGAGCTGTTTCACACCTAAAATAACATGAGAATTGGGGCCAACAGGCAGACAATTTAGCTTTAGGTTTCAACTGTTTAGCATTTCTTTTACTTTTAAAACTTAATTCACTTATTTTTAAAAATGACCTTACATTTTACAGTTTCATTGTATTTCCCTCTCAGGGAAGACAAGAGACACTCACTGGGTAGATTTCATGTCCTTCTGAGAAGGACAGGCCTGAACTCAGGTAGACACTTGTCCCTTTGACGAACAGATGCCAAAGTGCGCCTGGGTGCCTCTGTCGGTAAAATGAACAGATGCCTAATTTTTGTTGAAAAGAAAGAGCGTATCCTTTCATGGGACTTAAATGGGCAATATTTCAATTTATCTTTCCTCCTGAGTACACTCCATTGTTACTGAGAATAACCAAATACTTATTACTGTAAGTAAAATCCCAACAAAAAGAATTTCATTTTAAAGACAAGTAAAATGGAATCTGGACCCAACATCTGTTGTATAGTCTTGATCTATGGGATGATTCCCCAAATCAAGCTTAGACTGTAATTCTGGTATCAGTTACTTATAAGCCAGCAGCGCTTGAAGGAAAGAAATTGGGGCCGCATTCCCCATAGGTGGGAACCACCCGGCCCTCCACCCCCAACACACGCATGCCTTCCCCCATCTGATTAAGTTGGGAGAACTGATTCTGCCAAATGAGAAAGCAGAGAATCTGGAGGAAGAGGAAAGCAGCTCATCCAGCTTTTAAGAAGACCTTTACAGGCAAAGAAAAGTGAAAACAGCAGAAAAGTTCCTGGACACAGTCCTTTAAGAAACAAAAATGAGTAGGAAGAAAGGTCAGAGCAGTGGTTCAAAGGAACCAGAATGCACAGCTTCTGCTGTCCAAGGTTGTGGGCTGGCGCCACTTGCTCCAGCCAAGCTGGGGGCCGAGCTGGGCAGCGGGCAGCGGGAGCCCACAGCCACTCAGGGGCACATGGGCCCTTCTGCCACCTAGCTCCGCACTTTTAGAGCTCAGGAGCAGAGCCCCAACTCTGCAGTCCTGAAGGGAAATTCTAGAACTGCGGCAATCAAGAAACCAAAGTAAAGAGAATAGGAAAGGAAATGTGCTTTGTTATTTAACCCAATTTTATTTTTCCATTTTCTGATTTTGAAAGAGAATTCCTGGTTATAAAAGGAGAATGCAAAACCTAGATAAGAGAAAGCCACCTGCTTAGCAGAAGAACCTCTAATTGTGTCTGGGATTCTTAACTATTTGAATCTGAATGACAGAGTTAAATTTTTCTACATGGGGAGAACAATTCACATTCATTCACTTTCTGTGGCCTTGAAAATCTAAGAGATTGCCACTTCTGTTTCTCTTTCCATCTTAACATTACAGTTCTGTAGATATAAGGGATTTTGGAGTCTGATCTCTGTTGTCAGGAGCCTTGGGCCAGGCAAAGGCCAAGAGTTGGCCTACTGCATTTTTGGGCAGGAGGTATGGATGGGATGTCTCCAACATGGGTTATATTAAGTGTAAGCAATGTACAAATATCAGAGCTGTGTTCTCAGGAAAGCCAAGCTATGAGTGAGGGACCTGGTCTTTGAGTGGCTCCTTTGTCTGAGTAGACTGGGTTCCTACACTAAAAGGAGCCAGAGTGGACTAATAGTCATCCCCCCAAAAGCTTCAAAATGAAAACATTTTTATTAAAGTATAATACACGTACGAGTGCATAAGTTATAAAGGAAAAGCTTGTGCATTGTCACTCTTGTAAAAGCTCATGTAATTAGTGATCTGGGTACTAATTACTGTTAGCAGTCCCTTCATCATTTGGGCTCTGTTTCTCCAAAGGTCACCACTATCCAGACTTCTATTAGCTTTGCCCATTTTTGAACTTTACACAAATGGACCCCTACAGTGGGTGCACCTGTGCCTGGTTTCTTCCACCATGTTTGTGTGTGGAGTTGTCATTCATTGTCAGGCAGCTGTTCATTCTCACTGCTCTAGAGTTCTACTGTGCGAATCTACCACGATTTACTTGTTCACTCTACAGTGGATGGGTACTGAATCGTTCCTGGGTTGTTGTTTTTTTTTTAGGTAGTATTACACTGTTATTTTAATTTACATTGCCCTGGTAATATATGATGTGGAACATCTTTTCACATGCTTATTTGTCATCTGTACATCTTTGGTGAAATGCTTTTCCATCTCTGAGGTTCCAGATTATCTTGTAAAGGGCAGGTCAGAAGCAGATTAGAAAAGGGCCTGAAACTTTTTCTCAAAAGGCATTTGATTCCATTCTCTTGTCATAGTGTGACAATGTCGTAGACGTTATAGTGCCACATTACAGCATGTGGCTGTGTTGTAGAAACATTTAAAAAAAAAAACTGTGGCTTGTGTGGGCTGACTTTGCAAAGCCCCACTTTGAAACAATAGCTTGAAAGCAGTTACTTTTCCTCATTTCTTTCTGAACATGAGCACCTGTCTGTGTGACTTAGGTGGCAGGACCAATCTGAAACCTGAGATGGGTCCCTGCGTCTTGCTGTGGTATCTTTTTTTCAGTTTGGTTCATCTTAAATATATAAGAAAAACATGCAACCACAGAGGGGAAATAACTTTTTCAAAGAAAACCTTTTTTAAAAGATTTCATTGGATGTGAGAAAAGATATTCAGATGAGATTGCTGTTCCTCATGATTTTTTTTTTTTTTTTGGTAAGAAAAGAGAAACAAAGGGGGCAGACTAAATAGGATGCCTTTCAATCCAAGAAACGGGAGACTTACCTTCTGAACCAAGTAGACACTTGTAGCTCTCTCAGCAGCTACTTTATCCAGAGGGGATCCCTCGGGAACAAAGTAACTGACATCCGCGATATGAACCCCCACTTCAAAGTTGCCTGTAAATGCAGAAGGAAGTTGATCAGTGTGGGATGGAAGGCAGGGCCATTCCCCCCGGGAATCACTCCCAGGACTGCGCGCACTCTCAGAGGCCATGGGACCTGAGGTGTGGGTCACTGTTTCCAGTCTTGCAGGGCTCTCCACCTGCCCCCCCCCCCCCCAGTGATTTGCATGGTTATGTTCCTCACTATACACTAACAGACAGTGAGATTTTTATCTTCCAGAAACAACATTAACCATCTTCGCAAGATGTCTCCTGTTTCTAAAGGCCTCTTGTGTTTGTAAACATCAGCTGACTTGCAAAGGCAGGCTCACTTGGGATGGTGAACAAGCCCTTTCAGGGCACTAGAAATGAATGAATCTCTGATTCCCACGGATTCTGTTTCTGAAGTCTCTGTTCCTCCTGTCCATTCTGACCACAGCCTTCACGTCGAGCCCTATACCTGGCCTTCCTTCCTTGATTCTGCCCCTTCTCACCTAGCCCTGTGCACTGTGGCCTGGACTCTTCTCAGCCATGGACCTGGTGATAGCACTCCTTAGCCTGGAAGCCACATCCTCCCTTGGTGTCCCCCAACCTGCCTCGCCAGCCTTCCACCTTCCCCTTCCACATCTCTGCACGCAGCTGTCATGGGACACCTCCTTCCATTCCCAGAACAGACCTTACCTCATCCCACTGAGATGTTTGCTTGGCTCATGTTTTTTTCTTCTTATGTTTGGGATTATCTCAACAGGACCTGCCTATCAAATTCCTTCTTATAAGGATCAATTCAAAGAGAATTTTAGAACAAGAGGAGATTCTCTGCCCCCTGTTTTTCCTACCTGCATGGTCAAAGCACCTAATCTATCAATGAAGATGATTACCATTGTCTTTTCTTCAGAGCACTCATCTCTGCCAGACACCACAGCATATCTTTACTGGCTTACATATGAATTGTCTGCCTCTCTTCCTACAATGTAAGCTCCAACAAAGCAGAATCTTTGTGTAAAGTTGTATAGTGTAAAGTTCACTGGTCTCAGCCCAGTACCTAGAAGAATGCCTGACAAATAGTGAGCACTCAGTAAATACCTGTTGAGTGAATGAATCAATCAATAGCTGGTTTGTTTGCCTGTTGTCTTGTCTTTTCTGATAAAAAACTCCTTTTTCCCCTTGTAAATTGCTCTGTCCCTCCCTGGTGGGGCTGTTTTTCAGCAGGTCCTGCCTACCAGTTCTACCAGAGAGACGGGCAGATGATGTAGGCTGGTGGAATCACTTAAAGTGTGGTTGAGCGGATGGTTAGGTTGAACATCCCATGAATCATCTCTCACATGCACCATATGTGACTATACACACTTACATATGTATATGAAAACGGACAGAATCCAAAAAAGATTACACATGTAAAATAAGGGTGTAGTATGACGAGTACATCATGGGCAGACAGGCATACTGATATCAACACAAAGGCGAATTTGCTTACATTTAAATATATGCTTGGGGTGCCTGGGTGGCTCAGTTGGTTGAGCATCTGACTCTTGGTTGCAGCTTGGGTCATGATCTTGTCATGAGATGGAGACCTACATTGGGCTCTGCACTGAGCACATGGCGCCTGCTTCAGAATCTTCCCCTTTCTCTCCCTCTTCCTCCCCCCTGCTCCTCCCTCACCCCTGCTTGCTTGCACATGCTTTCCCTCTCTCTTTAAAATAAATATATAAAATCTTTAAATATATGCTTGATGTAATTCCACTACACCTTATGCTTGTTCATAGTGACTTCAGGAAAGAGGATTTCTCTTTTGGGACCCCAGACAGTAAGGACCATCATAAGTCTGGTGCTGCCAAGGAAACATCTATGCCACATAATCATGCCAATATAGAAAATAAAGAGTCTAGGAAATAAAGGGAGAGTCATGATGGCCTCATTTGAACTCTAAGATCCAGCTGAATGTGAAACTAGTCTACCTATTGACTTGGCAGTTCATGAATCAATCAGTTCCCTTTCAGTTATGACTCACAGGAAGAGTCCTGACTGATACCCAAGTTGATTCAGAAGAGCTTCCGAGCACATCACTACTTGCTTCTGGCTGCCTAGATAATCAACCTGAAAGTGTCACACATTTTATCTGCAGATTTTTGAAGCAATTTATTATCCCCCTATTCCTTCTTCTCTGGGGGACCACTCTTCCTTCAGTTTTTTTCAAATGGAAAATTGTTTAAGCACGGGGTGGTTAAAAGAAGGGGCTCAGGGACAGAACAGAATTTAAGATTCCCCATTCCTCATCTGTCTCACACTCGAGGACCACCCTCCTACAGGGCGTTCATTGGGTTTTTCTGCCTAGTATTGTAATGTTAACACATTGGGGGAACTGAAGTCCATCTAGGAGATCTTGGCTGCAGTGGGATAATATTAAAGACCTACTTCCCACAGAAAAGAGGGCCATCTGGAAAGCAAAGAGAAAGGAGTGTGGCTCAGAGGTCAGCGGCCTCACTCTAAGAGCCACACAGCTGTGCTGTTGGGTCACTGGGAGCAAGGACACCTGCCCTGCAATGATCGAGGAACTCAACCCTAAGAGAATGTGGCCAAGAGCCTCAGACGGCTCAACTTCCAATTTTGATATTACAAGTATCTAAAACCAACACTTGGGGAAGGTAAAATAAAGTGTCTTCTTTTGAAGTCAGAATTATAATATATTGGCCTAACAGGTAAATATTGACCAAGGGAAAGGAGAGGATTATTACATCATGATATAAACCATAATTTTAAATTCAGTCTGTGTGTTGTTACTACACATGAACTTTCTGTCCTTAGTCAAAATTGACAAACTGACAAAGAGTTCATTACGGGAGATAAAACATGAAGAAGGCCAATCAAAACATATTTCAGAGGCTTAAATTTCACTCAGAATTCCCAGCAGAGCCTCTAAGACCAGCAAAGAGAACCTCTCTTATTCTCTCCTTTGGACCCTTTTTTTGGTGTGGAAACCCTAAGTAAATATTTTACTACATGTATTTACATAATGTGAACTTGCAGAGCTCTTGAGGCAGTGGCACTGAAGGTTTTATTCTATGAAAGAGAAAATATAAATCCAAACGTTCTGTAGTATCTGCTGCCAAGACATTTAGGACCAATTTGATGTTTAAAAAAAAATAATTGTCTTCCATATAAAAGAATTCTTTAAAACAGTTTTTTTATGTGAAAAAGTTCTCACCTACAGGGGTTAAGGTAAGCCCAGAAAGTTTTTGAAGAGCCGGGGAAGCAGAGCCCCCGGGGCTGGCCATGTCTGGCTTGCCTTGCTCAGTGCCCACAAACTTAAATGAATACAAATGCTCCTTGGAATGAACCTGAGAGGACATGAGAGCTGCTTCATCCAATTAAAACACAAATGGAACTGAAAGCAGCAGCTTAAAAACCACCTTGTCTCAGCCAGCCTCCCAGCCAGTTCAGGCACTTTCCAGCGGTGTCCCTGCCTGGTGGCCGCTGACATAACCCTCAGGTGGGGCGCTGACTACTGAAGCCACTTGCTCTACATCTTGCCACTTCAGTGACAACAGGTGAAAGTGCTCTGGCACCAGGATCAGCTTATGAACACAGTGCTGACAACGATCATAAAGTGATCAGAAGGACAGCAGTAGTGGCTGTTTAAGGTCTCCTCCAAGCCAAGGGTTCCACATACATTAATATAATTTTGACACAGGCACACAAACTGAATTTCACAGATGAATCATCTGAGGCTCAGAGAGGTTCCGAGTCACTCATCCAAGGTTACCTGCCTAGTAAGTAATCACTCCCGGATTCAAAACCAGGTCAGATTCAGAGTCTCTGCTCCTCTTCTTACCTTCCCCTCCCCTGGACTCCAAGATGATACAACTCAATTGTTCATCTCAGGAGCCGCAGCTCAAAATCTCTCCCTATCTCTAAGAGATTTAACAGAAGCCATTCACGGTCAGGGACTTAGAAATCCCATTGGCGACTTTCACCAGCCTTGTTCCCAGCCACCTCCCTATCCCTGGGTCTCTCTGGGCTCCTGCTGCCACTCCCCTTCGCTGCTTGCAGCCTGGCTGGACAACAACTGCTAAGTCCTCGACTGCAGGTCGACTTCACCATGAGTCCTGAGGATCCAGCTACTCCCATGTGTCCTCCTCAGCTTGCGGCAGAATGACTCTCCCTCAGTACCCGAAGGGGCTGCACCTCATACAGCCAGGGACGTACCAAGCTACCCCTCTGCGGACTGTGACCAGGGCCTTCCAGACGTGGGTCACTGCTAAGACCAGACAGTGGTGACAGGGGCTCTTCTTGACCAGGACATTGCTTTTGATCCAGAACATCAAGGAATAATGCTGCAAATGTACCTCACCAGCAAAAAATAGCTGCTTTTGTCTGCGTCACTAATGACCATTGTGTTGCTAAATCCAGGCCTGACTTGGCCTGACCTTACAGGGCATCTGAGACCTAGTGATTTCTCCCTCCTTGACACATGCTTCCGTGGCTTGAGCATGTCTAGCAGTGTGACTACTCCTTCTCAGGCTCCTCTTCCTCTCCTGTCCCTTATACGTTCGCATGTCTCCTAGCCCTGCCCTGGGCTGCCTTCTCTGGTCATCCTATTCTCTCCCTGGACTATCTCATCCACTCTCAGGAGTTCAAACATCATCTCTGTGCTTTGGTCTCCTTATTCTGTGCCAGCCACCTAGACTTCTTAGAGCTCCAGACTGACATGCCACTCAGCTGTTCCATGGACATCTCACACTCACACCTCTGAAAGTCCCTACCTGCAGCCAAACCATGTCTCTTCCTGCGCTCTCCATCCCAGGAGGTGGGATCACCTTCCCTAAACCAAAAGGGGCACCGTCACTACTTGAACCTAAGAAAAACTAGGCCTGTCTCTGCCTGTGTCAACCAATCACTCTGAACTCTATCTCCCAAATCTGCTGGTCTCTCTTCTTCCCACCATCCCACTGTGGTCAAGGCCACCATTGTTTCTTTGAAGGAAGATCTAAAAACCGCCTTGTTGTATTCCCTGACATTTCTCAAGCCCATTTTCCACACTGAAGATAATGTTCCTTCTAAAATACAAACCTCCCTGTCACCCTGTTTCTCTTCCTGACGACTCCTGCTGGTCCCGCAGACCACTGCATCAAGCCCACTCCCTCTGGCAGGCTTCCCCCTAATGACCTAGACAGGGTCCACTCACTCCTCTAGGTCTTCCCACAGCATCTTACACTGCGCCCCTCACCAGGGCTCAATACCACTTACTCGAAGTAGGTCATGAGGTATCTCCCCCACCCTCTGTCACCAGCACAAAGGGCAGAGAAAGGGCCCAGCACATAGTCAGTGTCTGATGTCTGCTGAACAAATCAGAAAATAACCAACATATAGGGTAGACTCGTTGCCACTCTGGGCTGAAAGGGGTTGTAAACCCTGCCTGGTCTAACTGTGCAGACTCCTCCCCATCCCAGGTCTTTCCAGAGTGAGACCAATCTATGCTTGCACACCTCAGGTGACTCAGAAATCACTACTTTTCAGCATAGTCCAGTCCGTCCTCAGATAGCAATGACAAAAATTTCTCCCTTTTCAAAGCCGATATGTCTTCCTACGGCTTTCACTTTTTGGCTCAGTTCTACCCATGGGGCTGCCCAGAACAAACCCCACTCCTGAGGATAGATAGCAATGTGGCTATGAGATATGAGTGCAGTGGCAGATCTCTCCCAGCAGGGCTGGGCTCTGCTTTGGGATTGGCAACAGCATTGACATATTTAGACAACATTGGCCCCCTGGATCTTCTTCTCTCCTTCAGGCCCAATTACCATATGACTTGGCTTTGAGTCACCTAATAATCCTCAACATCCTCCCCCAAACATGTTCCTAATAACCACCTTCATTTATTCAATTAGCCATTCAACAGATATTATTACGTTCCTACTACATGGCAGGTACTTTCTAGGCTACTGGGAACATACAAGTAGATAAGATCGACAGGGTCCCTTCTCTTGTGGGGTGTGCATTCTAGTGGGGAGAGAAAGACAACAAGCAAACAAATAAATGGTTAAGATTACTCAAGGCAGTGAAAAGGACTCTGAAGGAAATAAAACAGGCTGAGGTGATGAGAATGCCCGGGCCCCTCTTAGATTTAGTTAAGAAAGGTCTCTCTGAGGAAATAAATGGAGGCCTGTGTGTCTAAAAAGGACATCACATAATGGCACAGGGGAGCACATCGAGGCAGAATAACCAGAACAAAGGGTCAGAGGTGGGAGCAAGTTGGCTGCATGGAAGGTATAAAAAGAAGGGGAGATCTGGAACCCAGGAGGCTAGTGAGGTAGATTGGGGCCCTGATGAGAGATGCCCTGCTGGGCCAAGATGAACCATTTAGATTTCATTTCAAGTGCAGCAGGAAACCACTAGAGAGTTTTAAGCAGAGAAGCAAATATAGCACCTTTACTTTCTCATTGTATCACTTCTTCATTCTGCATATTGTGCTTCTGCAAATGCGGTCTCAGGTGGTACTGGACTGAAAAGGAGTCAGGAAGAATACAATCTCTTAGGAATGATGCTGCCAGGCAAACAAATTCAACCAACCCTTCCGGGAAGCAATATGTTTGGTAAACAGATGTAGATGATGAAAAGAAGCTAATCTACAAGATGTAGTGATAGACACCATAGACACTGGACTTCCCATCTCACAGACTGGCCTCCAACTGGCCTATGTGATGGGAAAATATTCTCTTGCTTGGGTCACTCTCTTGACCCTGTGGTGATTAGTCTTTCCAACAACACAAGGCTTAACAGAGATAGAAAGCTGTGTTCTGAAAGCTTGAGAAGGGGAGTCCAATGGGGAGAATGGGGGGGGGCAGGGAGGGGTAGGGAGGGGCCAGCAGCCTTCTGCTGTCAAGACTTCCCCAGCAGTGATGGGCCTCCTTCAGGGCCACACATCCAGTCAGAATGCGGGTCCCGACCTTAGCTTGGCCTCTTGCATTTTAGAGACAGATTCACAGCTGAGGAACAACTGGGCTTGGATCACCTTGTAGCCACACGATAAACTCCATCTTTTATTGGGGTAAGCAAACTCCCCCTTACTTTGATGGAAACACTGATTGGGTAAGAGAGACAACTCAAACTCTGACGTCTTTCAGTTCTGTGTGGTATTCAGTTATGTAATGAAACACAAAAGCTGACCACTGTACAGCAAGCCATGGCAGTACTCCATGGCCATGACGTGGCAATGGTTTGAAGACATTTCATAAACTTGAAAGGAGTCAAAGTGAAAAAATTCTAGGACAAGTATATCTGAATGCAATGTAAGGTATCCGCATATGAAGAGGAGTTGTACAAGAGGATTTCTCAGACCCTCCTGAAGGCCAGGATTCGAAGAGTCTGTACATTGTCTCTTTTAATTTTCCTTTTGCCTCTAGCAAAGGGTTAATGAGGACCTTTAGCTGCAAACTCCTTAACTGGTGAGCTCACCTTCTGGAACTAAGCAGCTTAGAGAACCTTTTTCCTTCATTATTACAAAGGGCTCTATCAATCTGCAAGTACTCAACTAAACTGCCCACACAGCAATTTTTGTCATGTTCAATCTAATTCTCAGGAATCTAAGTTTAAATTTATATGAACAGCATGGAAGAGGAACACCCAGGTAGTAAATTCCACTTTTCCCCTTCCAAATGATTTGAGCAATGGCCTCCTTCATTAACAGGAAAGAGAATGAGGAGCTGAACATGTGAGGCTGGCACACCCAACGTCTGGGAATTTCCAGGCATTTCAGAAGTGAGTGGGGAAAGCCCAGGTCAGCTGGTCAGGCCTGGGACAGAGCACGGAGCACAGGCTCGTGCAAAGCTCTGAGTGCAGGAGGGCAGGCATTTGGTCTTTTCCTCAACACTGAGAGAGAGTGAAGTCAGAGGGACCATGAAGGACCCTTGGAAGTAATTTCAAAGATAGCAGGTCCAAATAGTTACGGGTGGAAGTGGGGGTGGGAGATGGGGATGTGGGTAGGGTGTGAATGGGGTAAACTGGTCATGGTTTCGCCAGGGCTGGTGAGCTTTCACCAGGGCTGGGTGATGGGAACAAGGAGTTTCATTATACTATTCTGTCTACTTCTGTGCATGTTCGAAATTCTCTATCCAAAAATTAAAAAAAAAAAAAAAAGTTTGCAGGGGCTGAAGCCAAGAAAAGAAAAAAGTTTAAAAGGGAAAAATCCAGTTAAGTAAAACTAGCTATGAGTTTTGAAAGAAGGACAAGCCAATAGAGGCAGGAGAGGGTTACTGCTTGAACAAAATTAAAATGTCCCCAGTGATGATTTCTGGAGGCCGAGGATATGGGGACTGTTCCTTTTTACATTATACACATTTGTAATGTTTCCAGCTTTCAAAGGCTGGAAAAAAAGATAAAAAGTACAAAATAAGAAACTGCAAACCTGGCTTTAAAAAAATGGCTGCAAAGAAATATATCAAGATGGTAATGATGGTTTTCTCTAAGTGGTAGGATTATGAATTTTTCTTTTTGTTTGTATGTAAATATTAATATTTCCATCATAAATGGATGGCTTAACAGTCTTTCTTTCCTTCTTTCTTCCCTCCCTCCCCTCTTTCTTTCCTTCTTTCCTTTTTCCCCCCTCTTTCTTTCAAATAAAAACATACCAACACCACGCTATGTCCTTGCTTTGCCACCTCTTAATCCTGGATGCCCCACCACACAGCAAGAGAAGGCACCACTGGCTGGCCTGGGCAGGGGGCAGTGAGTGGTAGCAGCTCATCCGACAGGTCTCCTGGCAGGCAAGGGTGAAGAAAGCACTTTATAGGCCAGTTCTATTAGAGGTGAGCTCAGTAAATGAAGCAGCACAAGCGGGCATGTTCCTTCTACATAAGAAACAACTATTTTCATGCCAGAAATGTGACTCCAGTTCACGGCAGCCTGTGGCTTTTGTCATCACTTTACAGGTCCAGCGTGTGTAGCTAGCCCAGGGAACCTACCCTTCCTCCTGCCTGTGGTGTACAGGGAATGCGTGCACGATCCCAGCAGACCGTTTCCCACAGACACAGGTTTGAACACCAGATTTCAGCAGATTTTCAAACCCATTTATTAATTTTTCTATTTTAGAAAAGCCTCTCTACAAAACATAATTACTGGTTTCTAATAGACAAATTTAAAAGAGGGGTACCATTTTTGACAAGTATTTAAGAAATCTAATAAGCATCTCTGTGAATTTAAATGCCTGTTCACTAGATGCAACTGCTCCCAACAACTGCTTAACCTGATCCCAGCCTTCCTTTCAGCTAGAATCAAAGCAGCTTTCATAGTCCCCTTGAATTTGGAGAGGCAATAGCTTTCAAAAGCTTTATGTCCTGTGACAAAACCCCTTAAGGGCTTTTCTCACATTCTGGAGAAGCTGTTTTAGTTTCTGATTATTTTTTTGCCATACCAAATTCATCTTTTTTGGATCTAATTACTCAGTTTCACTAATTAATTTCTTTTTCATGAAGAAGAAACCGTTTTCTGCTTCTCTAAGTTAACAAGAAATGATACTGTCACATATGCATGCTTATGAGCTGATGATAGGAGCTCACCCTTACTGGCCGTCCCCCAACAAGAGCACACTAACTGCTTGCTTCCTTGTTTACATTAATTCATTTAATCCTCACAATGCTGTGAGACGGATCTCTTCCTACAGATGAGGAAATAGACCTAGGGCAGGCAGACAGCTTGCATCAAGGTCTGGCTCCCAAGCCTAAGCCCTTGATTACCACTTTATGGGATTTGCGCCTTAATATCAGGTACCTGACTAATTTGTAATTGCTTCTTTCTTAACCCCTATAATACTACAAGCGCTCTTACTGTACCAGTTTGTAAAGGATCATACATTTACCTTGCAGAACACACACTTTAAGACAAATAGGTAGAAGAGAGTATGATTTTAAACAGAGCCAAAATTGACTCCTTTATAGGGACAGTAAATATTCACTGAAATTGAAAACCTACAACCAATGGTCACTTTCTATTTATGAATATCCATATATCAATATCAGTTTTAATTTAGTTTTCATATAAAGTATTTTGAATTGCTAAATTTTTTGGTAACTAGATGCCAATGCTTTAATTATTAATTCTTTATGGTTTTAACACTTCTGGATGGAAATCCTCTATAAATGTATTATATATTTCCTTTTCTTAATAGCAGAATATAATTCACTATTAATATATTAAGGTCCTTATGCTGAATATTTCTTTTATACTTTCCAATAGATGCTGGTGTGGTTGAGTAGGGCACAGTGTCCAGTCCCTAGGATGTACTCTCAATTTTACTTGTCACTTGTGTCACCAAAATGGAATTAACATTGTTCAGATGCAAAACCTCCTGGTTAATTGTAATCACAGTTATCACTGATTGGACCTGGCACATAAAATATTCAAATACTTCTCAATTAAATGAATCTACTGCACAAAATTTCTATGGGGTAGGTACTATTAATTTTAATGTTTTATAGGTGAAGACATTCAGGCTCAGAGAGGTTAGAGGACTTGCCTGATGGGGGAAGCCTGCATTAGAATACCGTTGGACTCTACTATCAATGTTCCTAACTATCACACCACAGGGCCACAAGGTCCCGCCATTTCCTGAGGGGTTTTAGTCATCCTTTGATGAGCAGCCCCCTTGACTTCTTGTTTCTTAGCAGCTTTGTTGAGATCGAATGCACATACTATACCATTCACTCATGCAAAGTGTACAGTTTTAATACATGTACAATTGTGCCGCCATCACCACCATCAACACTAACATTAAAACATTGTGCTACCCCTAAAAGGAGCTGCATACCTGTTTTCAGCCACTTCCTATCTCTCTTCAACCTTCCCAGCCTCAGGCCACCACTAATCTACTCTGTCTCTATAGATGTGCTTCTTTTGGACATCTCATATACATGGAATGGTACAGTATGTGGTCTTTTGTGATTGTCTTCCTTTACCTAACAATGTTTCCAGTCAGTCCTTTATTTCTTTTTATGATTGAATAATGTTCCACTGTATGGTAATACTGCATTTCTTTATTCTTGAGTTGACAGACATTGGGGTTGTTTCTACTTTTAATGCCCCTTCACCTCCTAAAATAAATTTTTTTTTAAAACGATTTGTTTTCAGTAATCTCTACACCCAATGTGAAGCTTGAACTCACACCCTAACATCAAGAGTTGCATGCTCTCCTGAGTGAGCCAGCCAGGAGCCCCCAAAAGAAACTTTTTATCGAGGTATAAAATACAAAGTATACAATCCACAAGTATGAATTTTTACAAAGTGAATACACTTAGGTAATCACTCCCTAGTTCAAGATATAGAACATAACCAAAAGTCCAGAAGCTTCTTTTGTGCTTTCCACTCAGTCTTTCTACCCACCAAAGATAACTGGTTTTCTGACCTCTGCAATCTACAATCATTGATCAGAGTTGCATTTACACAAATGGATTCATTCAGTAGGTATATTGTGCGTGGGGGGATATCCGCCTTCTTTTGCTCAACGTGTTTGAGACTCATCCATGTTGAGTTTTAAATCCGGTCTGTACCACCACTGTTCCATACTCCTTTGTAAGACTACACCACAATTTATCCATTTTACTGTTGATAGATACTTGGGTTGTTTTCAATGTTTTGCTATCATGAATCACACTTCCAGGAATACTCTTGTCCATATGTACTCATTTCTGTTGCCTATATATCTAAGAATGAAACTGCTAGGCCACAAGTGTGGATCTATTCAGTTCGATTACATACTGTACAACCGTTTTTTCAAAGTGGTCATCCTAAACTGCACTACTACTCTGTGTACAAGAGGTCTCATTGCTTCACACCTCCACTAACAATTGGTATTATCAGCTTTCAAAAATCTTTAGCTATTCTGGTAGGAACATAGTAGTAACTCACTGTGGTTTTGATTTCCATTTTCCCTGTGGACTAATGATATTAAGAACTTTTCCTATGTTTCTGACTACCAGCTATCTATTTTAGAAAGTGCCTATTCAACTCTTTACATATTCTCAATAGGAGTCCTTTGCTTCTATAGATCATTACAAATGCCTTCTCCTCTGAGGCTTTGCCTTTTCATTATTTTGATGGTGTCTTTTGATAAACGGAAGTTCTTAAATTTAATGAAAGTCAACTTATCATTTTCTTCCTTGAAGGTGAATACCTTCTGTGTCCCACTGCAGTAATCTTTGCCTATCTCAAGGTCATGAGGCTATTCTTCTATATTATCTTCTAGAAGTGTATGTTGTACCTTTCCAACTTAGATCTATGAGCCACGTGGAGTTGACTTTTATAGAAGATGTGAAGGAGGAATCAAATTTCATTTTTCCCCATAATGGATACACAGTTGATCTACAATTTTTTTCTCTACTACACTGAGAAATACTGTGTTGTAGAGACACTATGACACCTTTGTTGAAAACCAGGTGATCATATATATGGATCTGTTTCTGGACTTTCAATTCTATTTCCACCTTCACTTCTGAATAGCAACTGAATATTTATTATTTCAACATCACCTCACTAGAATTCCAGCTCAATCTAACATACCTCAATATAATCTTTCCATTTTATATTAATAATAATTTTCACTGAACACTTACTTTTTGTCTGGTGTGGTTTTAAATGCCAGGGATTGATCTCATTTAATCTTCCCAGCAATTTTAAGTTAGGCATTATTATCCCCATCTTATAGACTGGGAAATGTGAGGCATGGACAGGTTAATTCTTTCCTTTGGAATATGGACTGTATCTCTTCCCATCTACTTTTGTGGAGAAGCATCAGTAAGTAGCACAAGCAACTTTAGGCAGTTACTGCTAATATCTTTAAAGTGAAGTTGTGTTTTTGCAACAACAGGCATAAGAGGAGCTTTGTTCCTTTAGCTTTTCATACACTCAGAATTTTGAAACTAGAAGACACCCAAAAAACTGTCTAGTCCAAGCACCCATATAGCCGAAGAAGGAGAACCTCAGAGAAACCACAGACAAACCCAAACTTACATGATGCAGTTGAGGCAAAGATAAGAACCCAGCTCTCCTGCTCCCATTCCAGTGCTCTCTCTGGTATACCACAACTGCCTCTCATCATGCATAAATGTGTTGGATCACTGAGACTCTTGAGCTGGCTTCCAAGTTTACCTTGGTGCCAGATACTTGAGGATGCCTGACTGGTGGGTGCCAGATTATCTTGGCTTTAATGAGCAAGGAAACTGGAACCAATCAGCAGAGCTGGAAGCAGATGAACAGGCCACAGTCCAAATTTGGTTTAACAAGGTGCACTGAGACATCCATGAAAAAAGAGAATTTCCGAAGCCCAGACCCCACAGAAATCAGGCTAGCAAGATTTGAATGGAACATAGGAATAAGACTTAGAGGGGTGGAGCTGCCTCTCCACTTAATCTTTCCACTTAGATTCTGTGTCCTCAAAACAGGAACTCATTGGCAAGCATCCCAGAAGCCCACTTCCATGCCAGAGGCCTCGCATGACTATTCAGTTACTTGGATTTTTTGAGTCAAGGTATGATTCAGTAAAAAATGACCATACAACAAGGAGAGTTAAAATTGTTCACTCATCGATGCCCCAGATGAATGGAGAAGACGTGTACTTCCTTATGAGTCGACGGTTCTACAGAATTTTCCATTTTTCTTCCCAAGTTCATTATCTAGGGTCACACTATGAAAATAAGGTTTGTCTGAGACCAAGTACTTAGATTACCTGGAATCTGCCTGAGGTCAGAATGCCCTCTGACATAAGAGATTGCGAGAGGAAAAAAAAATCAGTGTTTCAAAACCAAGATTAGAAATGACTTCACATAGAAGAGGAACATAGGACTAATAGCATTGAAAATACCAGGCATCATAAATATGTCAGAGACAAACCCAGAAACATATCAAAGTAGAAAGGAGCCCTGAAGTAGAATTTTTCTTTCCCAAAATCTGTGGAAGATTATCAGAGGTTCTCTTCTAGAACACAAGGAACAGATTTTAAACAGAGGTTTTTTGGTTTTTGTTTTGTTTTGTTTTGTTTTTTGGCTAAATTAAATGTTGCACTTGGATATTATTTTTAAGCCATATGCGCCATATGTTTCCAGCTGGTTGATTAAACTTTCCTAATGAAGTTGAGTTGCCTCTTCCTGTATAGTGTTCAACATTCAGGAAGGACTTCCCTTTGAAACATGGCACTTCAAGTCCAGCCCACTGAAGTGGATGAACCAGGTAGAAGCATAACCAATGAACTAAGAGAATGGGGTGAGGTGGGGGAGGGCAGAGAGGGGCAAGCCTGAGTCCAGGGGTTTAAATGAAATTTATATTCCAAAAGGCTAGAGAAGGCTGAAATAGGAAAACAACTGCAAGAGCAGCACCTAGAAAGCTGAGAAAGACAATTCAAGATGAGGAGGATGGCTGGAAGGAGTGGCCCAGTAGTAAGAGAGCAGACCTGTGCCAGGTTGCCTCCTAAGGGCCTTGGGAGAATATACAGGATTGATGTCTATGTGCATATATATCTGTCTGCTTGGGCACTCTTGTGAGGCAGGTCAGGGACAGAGCTTTGGCAGGTCAGTGATGGAGCTTTAACAGGCTCACACAGCAAAAGGCTGTGTTATCTACATGGTGCTGGAAGAAAGACTCTGATGTAAAGCGTATTTCCCCACCTAATGACGTAAGTGACAATAGCCTAGGACCCCTGCCAATGGTGTGTATGTGTATATGTTGTGAGGACATGGGGTATAAGGTGGGGCCCAGCCAGAGCTACAGATTGCTAGGCATGGTAAAATATCCTGTGCCAGGTTAGGAGTAGTGCAGAGCACAATGTGATGCAATGCTTTAAGTCATCTCAGGGTTGGGTACTGTGTATGCAGCAGGAGGAACACCAGATCAGGTCTCCCACCAGATGTCCTACTTTGGCTTCTGTAAGAATGCAGCAATTATACAGCCACCAGAGTACACTGACAAAACAGTTCTCATGTTGGGGCTTGCAGAGCAAGGCATGGGCACATTCTTCCCTAAAGGGAATGAATGTCCTCAACGATACTCTTCGTGGGAAGGGGCAAGTTGTCAGACAGGAAATGTAGAATGGAAGAAGTAAGTCCACGGCCTTTTTCTAGAACCTTTTAAGTCCAGACTTCAAAAGGCAGATGTTGAGGTGTGGGTACCTGGATGATGCTCATAGTGTGGAGGCAGGTCAGGACCTGGGTGGGCCTGGATCTGGGAGCAAGGGCAAAGCAAGCCACTTCCTGATGCTTTGTGTTACTCTCTGTCCATCTTCCTTGAGCTGTCCTCTAACTTTCAGGAAACTCCTATTGAAAAGTTATACTCTAGTTTCAGCTGTGCCTGAGGTACAACAAGCAAAGGATTATAGTGACCATACATGAACCAAGGCGGTAACAAGTCCTGTCAGCCCCTAGAGTCGGTGGGCAGTGAGAATGGTGATTAGGAAGAAGGAAATGGACATCCAAAGGGTGAGTATCCACGTGGTCCAGCTGTCTTCCCATCTGGGAATCCTTCTCTACTGCTAACCTTTGGAACTCTGGGTTTCTTTTACTAGAGAAGGCAGTTTCCTTTTTGCTGGGCTCTTGGTAGTACAGGCTTTCAAGCAATTCTTGGCTCTCTGGTCAGTATGAATACATTTCAGAGTTAGGAAGCTCCTGAAGGTGCTTGAAGGTACAAGTAGTCAGGGTGGAAACCCTTAACTGCTATGAAAAGGAGCAATTTGTGTCCTGTCTGGAAGGTAAGTAAACGTGGCCATGAGAAGGTAGGTAACTCACTCATCCTTCAAGCATTAATAGGAAGCATAATATCAGGTATATTCTGATTTATGCCATTCATCTGGCCATGGATCTAAGCAGGTACTTAAAATCTTCAAATATACTGTGTTTTTAAGTTAAAAATGTTTCTGGGATGCCTGGGTGGCTCAGTGGTTGAGCATCTGCCTTTGGCTCAGATCATGATCTTGGGGTCCTGGGATCAAGTCCCACATCAGGGTCCTCACAGGGAGTCTGCTTCTCCATCTGCCTATGTCTCTGCCTCTCTCTGTGCCTCTCTCGTGAATGAATGAATGAATGAATGAATGAATACATAAATAATCTTTAAAAAATGTTTCTGCACTTATTTCTTATTTAATTGTACAGTGATCCAAGAAATGGTGTGTATGATACCAATGACTTTAAAAACATGTTTAATTGCTTAACGCAAAGCCATTTATGTTTTCTGTCTGTTGAGAACAATCTCAATCTTTATCCATGGGTACAGTGTTCTACATACGGTTATGAGAGCTCCCCTGTTAACTGGGCTATTCACATTTTCTACAGTTTCAGTGAACTTCTAGTCTGTTTGAACCATCATTTCCTGGGAAAGGTCTATTACATTAACCTAGTGTGAAGATGGATTTATCAACTTCTTCTTGTATCTCTGTCAACTATTATTTTATATATTTTGAAGCTATATTATTTCATCATATATATTCAGACATTTTCCCAATGAAGCAACCCTTCTAATAATCATTTAGTGACTCTCTTTACATTTAGTAATGTAGTCTATCTTAAAGTTGGTTTAACAAAAATTAACAAAAAATACACTAGCTTTCTTTTGCTTAGTTCATGACTGCTATAGCTTTTCTTTTTACAGATCTATCTATTTAATCTTTATCTATTTAATCTTTGTGTCTTCGGGTTGATTTTTCCAGTCTGTCTTTGCTTTCTAACTATAGAGTGAAATTTGATGTGCTTATTAATTTGGCACCTTTGTATCTGCTTTTTATTTGTCCTGCTTCTATATTTTTCTTTTGTCAGGTGTTCTTTTAGATTGAAGTGTTTTTGTTTTTCTCAGTCCTTTCTCAACTAGTTTGGAAGTTATTTACAGTATTTCTACTATTATTTAAAAGATATTTGAAATGTTTATGGAACATGAACACTATAAATACAGTATATATGATATGAAATATAAAATAATGCAGAAATTATTAAAAAGCATATGTTTATATGTTCTAAATTCTGTTCCAAAGTTAAATCCTACATGCCAATTTTTTTCAAATATTAATGGTTTTTGGAAAAAGACCCTTGACTTGATAATTAATAGCACTCTAATACAAGAAAAATGAAAATAAGATCTTATAGCCATGTTTGATATTTTGTCTTTTTTTTTTTTTTTAAGATTTCCACTTGTGGCAGGGCCAAAATTAGAAATAGGAATTTTTCTTAGTCAAGTAAATGAATTATGGTTTTCACTATGACAAGCATGAAAGGCAGAATAGAGTTTGGTTATTTGTTTTGTGTATTTTTTTAGAGGGGTAGAGGGGGCTTCTATTGTTACATTTATAACAGGTAATTCTCATTTTTCATTCAGTACCTGAACCCACAGTGTATTTTTACATAGTAAGTCATCTTTATACCTTCCCCTTATCTCTCTCTTTTTTTAAAAAGATTTTATTTATTTATTCATGAGAGACACACAGAGAAAGAGAGAGGCAGAGACACAGGCAGAGGGAGAAGCAGGCTCCATGCAGAGAGCCCGATGTGGGACTTGATCCCAGGTCTCTAAGATCACACCCTGGGCTGAAGGCAGCGCTAAACTGCTGAGCCACCAGGGCTGCCCACCTTCCCCTTATCTCTAAACATTTGTGAAGCTAATAGTTATAGACTTTCCCTTTTTAAAAAGATTTATTTATTTATTTGAAAAAGAGAGAGAGAGAAAAAAATGTATTTGAGGGATGGGGAGGGAGGGGGGGAAAAACTCAAGTACACTTCCACTCTAATTGTGGAATCCGACATGGGGCTCCATCTCACGACCCTGGGATCATGACCTGAGCTGAAAGGCACTTAATTGACTGAGCCACCAGGTTCCCCTAGGCTCTCCTTTCCTAATGTAAGCAACTAAAGCTATACATTTTCCTCGAAGTATTGCTGTAGCTGCACCTTTGCATGTTTCATGACTTTTATATATGCTGACATTTACTAGAAGTTTATCTTTGGCAAATCTTTAAGGCTTTGGTTTAGGGCCAATTCCTCCAGAAAGCATATGCTTATCATTCTACCTGGCTTCTGGAAACATTGTCTACCTGGTGCCTCTTTAAGCAACTGGCTTAGGATTTTATGGACTATGTAGATAGTGTTAATTCAGACATCAGAAGATGCCATTAGGTTAGCTACTTTAGCACACACATCCTTCTTTGATCATCTGCTCTTGTTTTAGTCCTGATAAGAGGTAATAAGTGCCTAACTTATTACACACTCTGGTCAGCTTAGCCATATACTTTAAAAAGATACTTTATTTATTTATTTAGATTTTATTTATTATCTGACAGAGAGTGAGAGAGAGCGAGCAAACACAAGTAGGGGGAGCAAAAGGTGGAGAGGGACAACCAGACTCCCTGCTGAGCAGGAAGTCTAACTCAGGGCTTAATCCCAGGATCCTGGGATTGTGACCTGAGCCAAAGGGAGATGCTTAGTCAAATGAGCCACCCAAGTACCCCAAAGATGCATCATTTTAAAAGGTTTTAATGAAGGTTTTTCAGGCTATCCATTCTACAGTATTACCAAAAATGTGATATGCAAATATTGTATATATACACATGTATATTTTTCTGAAAAGAGAGTCTTGCTATCATGAGATGCTTGAAGGCATGATGCTGAAGAGATTAAAATCACTGTCATATGTTCTGTTTCAGCCTTGTACAAACTAAAATAGCAGGTTTTATCTGATGTTTCACAGATCTCCAGGTAAGAGGAAATTCTGCAGATTAAGATCATTTAAAGTTGGGATACCTGGGTGGCTCAGTGGTTGAACATCTGCCTTCGGCTCAGGGTGTGATCCCGGGGTCCTGGGATTGAGTACCACATCAGGCTCCCTGCATGGAGTCTGCTCTCCCTCTGCCTGTGTCTCTGTCTCTGCCTCTCTCTCTCTCTCTCTGTTTCTCTCATGAATAAATAAATAAAAATTTAAAAAAAATCATTTAAAGTTGATTTCATTCTCAAAATGTCACTTGATTTCTATGTTCTGGTATTACCTTCGAGTTGTCTCTATATACCAATGGATCCTCCAAACATTCCCAAGAGAGTGAAATTAAAAACAAACTTCTTTCCAATGTCTCAACATACTACTAAAACCTCACTGATCCAGCTTTCTATTTCTTCAAACTGACAGACAAGCATATTGCCACTGCAGATATACTTGGTTGTTAAAAGGCCCTTTCTTAACTAGCAAGCCTGTTTGCCAATTGAATTCAAGGGAAAAAAAAATCTGGCATTTGTATCACAAACTTTTTTCTGTTTGCTTGTTTACTATCATGTTAAAGTTCATTCAGGAAGTGAATTTTAGCAGGTCATGGAGTTTGGAAATAGCAAAGATACAGATAGGAGAATAATGGACAAAAATGACAAAATGATATCACGAAGCAAGTTACTGTGGAAGCCTGCAGGTATGAAATGAGAGAGCAGAGCAGGCCATGAAAGAGATTCATGCAAGAGAAAATGGGGAAGTGAGCCTTAGATATGCCAACTCACAGAGCTAGAGGAACAAATGTCATGAACATAAGATAGAAGTCAGTGATCTCAGTCTCACTGAGACATGAAGAAATGGATTGAAAGACCTGATTGTGACAGGGGAAAGGTACACCTAATTCCAAAGAAACTGATTGTGACAGGGGAAAGGTACACCTAATTCCAAAGAAACAGACTCTTTTTCAGGAGACCTCATGGAGGAGGGTTATATGTCAGCATAGAAGCCTATAGGCAACCCACAAACCTAGGGCTGGATGTGTGCTGAAAATAAAAAAGGCAAGGCAAAAAAACAGAAAAAGAAACACAGAAAGTATACAACTGGTTGCCTGGTTAGATGGACTAGACCAAATACAGGGAACCATGCATGATTCTCCAGATATGAAGATATCCAAGGAATGTACTGCCCTTAGGAAGCAAACAAAAAGGGGAATTAAATAGGGAAACACTGATGTTTATCACTGCATTAAAGACAAGAAGAAGATGTGCTAGTAGGATAGGAACAATTAATTCTGCCAGGAAGAAAGAAAAGCTCTGCAGAGGTTTTATCTTGCTCTAGAAGTCTGATACAGAAGTAGGCAAGGAGGTCAGGCATTCTAAGTAGAAGGCAAAGGGCAAGTGCAGGCTCAGAGGTGGGGTAGAGTGCTATGGTTGCGCAGAACCTGGAGCATGTGTGCGTGCATATGCATATGCATGTGTGTTGGGAGGTGGGGAAGGTGGGAGAGGAGGCAGTGGGGACTAATCTTGAAGAACTTTGATAACAAAGCTCTACTAAAAATAGTAAGAACCATGTCCATAGGTCAAAGAGATTTTCAAGCAAAAAAGCAATCTGATCTGCTTCTGTGTGTACATAATAGAAAAGATAACTGGGTAGGAAGGTGGGTGGAGGGTGGCCAGAGAGGAGGGGAGGAAGTTACTGAAAAGGCTATGACAACAGTGCTGAGAAGAAGAGGATCCAAATGTGATTCCAGGATCTCTTAGAATAAGAAACTTTGGTTGACTGAGTGGCAGGTGGATGATTTAATAAAAGAAGGAGTCAGAGAAGAAACAGGTTCAGAGGGGAAGCAAGGTTCCAGCAGCCTTGTCCTGGTGCCTGCCATGCTCTTTCTCCCAGCAAAACCCCAAGTTTGGATTACTACACCTTCTCCCAAACCCAGGAGTATGAAGATTACCGAAGAAAATCACCTGGCCTTGGTTCTATTGCACCTCAGCACACCTGAAGAGCGTTCAGTAAAGCTCTGTGTGATGGGATTCCAGTCAGCTCCCTCCCCTTCCCTTTTTCCTGTTTCTCCTACAATCTCCCCAAGACCCTTCCCTGTCCCCTTGGCCCTCAGCAGGGCTTCCTTTCCCAATTAAAAGGGATCTTATCAGGTGTGGATACTCAGCAGCAGCACCTGGTCTGGCCTCTTGGTCTCAGAGGAAGAGGAGTTCACCCTCCATGCCTCGGCCTCACTTTGCACTTAACACTCTGAATCATTCTCACTTTCTTCTTTGAGACCCTGGAAAATATTCAATCCTCTCTTTCCTAGATTTTCAATTTCTCCTTCTCCAAAGTCTCTTATCTTCCAATGGGGAAACATTAAAAATCCTTCCATCTTAAAAGCAAAAGCAAAAAAAAGCCTCCTCTGACCCTCCCCTCTCTGCCTCAGGTACCTTTCACAGTCAAGCTTCCCAAAGAAAACGATCTCCATTCCTGTTTTCCACTCTGTTCTCCACCACCTGCCGCCTGGCTTCCCCTCCTGGAAGCCACTGACAGCAGTTTCACCGAGGTCACCAATGCTATCCCACTGCTAAGCCCAAAGACTTGGTTCTCTTCTACGTGGCCTTTATGACCCTCTGCCATTCACCCTGCTCCACTTACCTCCTCTCCCTTCTGTTTGGCCACCAATCTCCACAACCTCATCCCAGGGGATGTCCTGTTGGACCTCCCTCCCAGGGGTCAGCCAGTCTTCCTCTGTGTCTGATTTCTCCTGGGCTGCCTGTCCTAGGCCCAGATCCTATCTCCAGCTCAACTCCTGTTCCTTGTCTCCTTGGTATTTCTAGCTGAATATCTCCCAGGGCCTCTAAACCCAACCTGTGCTGAGCTGAACTGTCTTTTCCCCCAAACCAGTTCCCCTCAATATTTCCTATTGAAGGGCATTACGTTCTACCCAGTGTCCAAGACAGATGCTTACATGACATTCTAGATTCTTCTCTTACTTCCAGTATCAAAAGTTTATTAACTCATTCATCCACTTGCTCAACAAACATTTGCATGTGTGCCAACTATGTAAAACACGGTGTTCTGGGCCCTGAGGGTTCAACTGCGAACAAAATGATGTCCTTGCTCTCATAAAGATGTCCATCCAATGGAGCAGACCCATAGAAGCGCCTTAAAGAAGATCAAGAAGACACTCGGAGATGTAGAGAAGGCTGTGGTGACAGGAATGGTCAGGAAGGACCCCTCTGAGCTGATATCTGAGCAGAACCTAAGAGTGGGGAGGGAGCTAGAGAGGAGGGATCAGGACAGAGGCAAGGAAAGCAGAAGTGCTGAGGCAGGAGCAGCCTGGCGTGTCTGAGGGACAAGACAGCAAGGAGGGCCAGAGGGGAGTGAGCCAGAGAGGGACTGTGGGACATGGTGCCAGAGAGGCAGAGTTAGTGGTGGGTCACAGTAAGGACCTGGATCTTTATCCTTTGTGCATAATGGGAACCTTGGAAGAAGTGAAGCAGGGGGATGGCCTGATGGGACGGGCATTTTGTAAGGCCTGCCTTGACCTCAATATGTGGGAAGAAAAGGGCAGACGCAGGAGACCAGTTAAGAGGCTCAGGGAGCTGCCCGGACACCAAGTCCTGCCCCAATTTCCTTTCCTGGCTAATGCCTCCCTCCAGTTTTGGCTCCTGGGCCTCTGCCGCAGTTGGGCACTTGCCACCTCTTACCTAGACTATTTTAATGCCACTGCTCTAATCCAGCCTCCTCACTGCTGCCAGAGTGATCTCTCCAACCTGCAAGTTGGATCCTAACTCTCTCCTGCTTAAGACTCTTTGCTTACCATTACACTCAGGATATAACTCCTTCCCAGAGCCTGCAAGCCCCTGTCCCAGCTGCCTCATGGGCTCCCCCCATCCCACCAAGTTTCAGCCACGCTATATTTTTGGTTCCTTTCAGTACCAAAGTCTTTCTGCCTCAGGGATTCTACACACTCCACTCCCTTAGCCTGAAATGTTCTTTCTCCACATTCTTCATCTTGCTCACCCCTGTTCATTCTCAAGTCTAGGTTAAAATGTTATCTGTCCCCCACCCCAGTCCCACATTTATACTATGAATCATTCCCACATTTACTTATTCAATTTTACTTGATATTATTTTTTTAAAGATTTTATTATTTATTTGGAAGAGACAGAGAGAGAGAGAGAGAGAGAGATAGCACAAGCAGCGGGGAAGGGTAGAGAGAGAAGCATACTCCCTGCTGAGCAGGGAGCCCCATGTGAGATTGATCCCAGGACCCCGGGATATTGACCTGATCCGAAGGCAGATGGTTAACCGACTGAGCCACCCAGGAGCCCCAATTTCATTTGATATTAACCTGGAGAGGACAGGAAATTCATCAAGTGTTTTCTGCTAGGTATATCTAGCACAGAGCACAGAGCGTGGTCCTTGATCATGTTTCTTGAATGAACAGATGCTGTTGTTCTCCAAGATAAAATACTACCTTCTCCATAAAATCTAAACTTCCCAGCAGGGCCTTTGAAGGAATTCATGGTTTCCACCCTGCTTTGTCTACAACCACCAACCCTACTTGGACCTCACGCTCCTGGTATTCCAAGCACCTCTAAATCATCATGGAGCTTTGTATACACTCCTACCTCTTCCTAGAAAACCTTCCCCTCTTGAGTGCCTGCAAACACCGCAAAGATTCACCGAGCACATACCCTGGGCTTGGGCATCTGTGGCAGCGAATGGTGGGCAGACAGAACGAGATCAGTAAATCAACAGTGGATGATTGGTGAGGAAAGGAGGAGAAGGAGTGGGGGGTGGGGGCAGTTGAAGCAGAAAAGGGAGGGAGGGCCTTACTGAGAAAACAGTCAAATCTTGAGGTAGCCACTGGGCTCTCCTGGGACATGGTGCTATAGGCAAAGGGAGAGAAGCACAAAGGCTGAAGAGCGTAGGATGAGGGGAGCTGGAGCGGAGGCTCTGCAGGCTCCCATGAAGAGGGATGCAGAGAAAGAAGAGTTAAAGAAGGCACCTAGGGGAAAGTAGTCCAAAAATCAGAACCAAGAGCAAGTAGGGCCCTCTGAGTCCAAGGAAGAGAGAGTGTCAAGAAGGAAGAGCAAAGAGCCAAACGCTGCACAGATGTTGGGTGAACTGAGGTCATGGACAACCTGTTTCGTTGAACTTCCCGAAGCTATGTTGCAGAGTGAATAGGAACAAACTGGAAGCAAGGAAGTGGCAGCAGCAGGTTTGGAGCACTCTGTTAAGGTGTCCTGATGGACACAGGAAGGTAGGAGTTCCTGAGGTGGAGCAGGGCTGTGGAAAGATCTTGTAGGATGAAGAGACTGAAGTTTGTGCACAGACAAGAGGAAGCCAGGCCAAAGGGAAATGTCAAGAGTTGGGGAGAGTGATTGGCGGGGTGAGATCCGTCCAGAGAGGAGAATGGAGTCTAGGAGGGGGTTCTGGCCTGGTACCTGGGATTTACCCAAATGTTTACCCACAAGCTCCAGGACTTCCATGCTCTCTTTTCCTTCCCAGAGGCAGATCTGGAGACATCCTGCCAGCAGTTTGCTCTCTAAAGCTACCACCACCCATCCTATCGATTAGGTTCTCTAGTCTAAGCCAGGAACACAGGGCCCAGTCTCTCCAGCTCTGACTTCCACACTGCCTCCAAAGGCATTAGTCATGACAAGGACTCTCAGCAGGTGACAAATACAGCCACGCGGGAAGTTACAGAGTTTAGGAATGCTATGAAATTCTTAGAGGGGATCCCTGGGTGGTGCAGCGGTTTAGTGCCTGCCTTTGGCCCAGGGCGCTATCCTGGAGACCTGGGATCGAATTCCACATCGGGCTCCTGGTGCATGGAGCCTGCTTCTCCCTCTGCCTATGTCTCTGCCTCTCTCTCTCTCTGTGTGTGACTATCATAAATAAATAAAAATTAAAAAAAAAAAAAGAAAGAAAAGAAATTCTTAGAGGCTCTGCTCCTAGTCTCTCATACCTATTCCCTTACTGGGACAGAGCTCCCTAGTCCCTATTCCTTCAGAAAGAGAAAGCCAAGCAACCAGGAAGGCAACACAAGCAAACCAGGCAGGAAGACTGGCGCCCCCAACAGAAAAGTAGGTAACCTGCATTCCTGAGGCCCATCAGACTGGATGACATCTGTTTATCTGAGCAGTTTTCTTACACCGGGACATCAGGATGGCTCCTGCTCTGAGTCAGATGGCTCCACTCTGGGGACGGGAAATATGAGCAGGTGGCCAAATAGAGGGGTGTGCTCCTGCTCCTTGGGTTCAGAGATGAAAACAGCAAGGAGACAGGCAGGCAAGACGGATTGACTGTGGGTTCCAGCCCAGGCACTCCCTCCAGACCTCTGCTTCGTTGTGGCTAAGGTGTAAAGTCCCCAGAAAGCCTCCAGGAGGAATGGGTTTGTTTGTTTACTTATTCTTATTCACTCATTCACTCATTTTCCCCCAGTGGTTTCTAGTACATTCACAACATTGTGCAACTATCAGCTATCAAATCCCAGAACATTTTCGTCACCCCAAAAAGAACCCCCAAATCTATTAGCAGTCATTCTCCATTCTCCCTTCTCCCCAGGCCCCAAATTCATCATGTCTAAGGCCTGGCTAGGATAATCCTGCCACGATCAAAGGCAGAGCACTCATTAGAGAATAAAACATTAGAGAAAGTAGCCTTGAGAGAGGCCAGGAATGCCAATTTCCTGTAGGATCTGGTAGGGGCCTGGATAGACTAAGCTGAGTAAAGGTCCCACCTAAAAATTTCCTCTCAAGACAGAAGAGAAGCAATAAGGCTTGTCTAGTAGAGGAGAATGGGTTCCTATTACTCTGGACTTGGATGGGCCCAATAAGGAGGCCCTAACAGCCACCGAGAAGTCTGGACACAGGCTGCCATGTACCTCGGACTTCATAAGGGCAGAAGTGACTCCATGACCCGGTATGCTGGTAACAGGCTCCAGCATCTGGAAGAACATACAGGATGCTCAGCTGAGGGGCTGGGATGCAGAGGCGCTTAACAGCAATCATCCCATACCTCAGGTGTGGTCACATGAGAGACAAGACTTATTCTGGAGGCCCCAACAGGTACACATGGGACCAAGAGAAGGAAAACTGCAAGATGGCAGTATTTCAGATCATGACAGGAAAGGACTTCCTAAGGGTCATGCAATCTTAAGGTCAAATGGGCTGCCTGTAAGGTAGAGAGTTAAAATGCAATCTGGATATTCAATAAGCGGATGCTGTGGAGGTAATCTGAAAACCAGAGAGTGATGTGACAACTGTGGCGCTCCCACACTTGAGTGGTGAGGTCAACTGTGAGGTGTGTTGCAAGTTATCTGTTACAATAATAAAACACAGGAGTGGATGATTTTACCGTCTTTAGGTCCTGGGTTGTCTTTATAACGCCACTCTTCTTCACTTGCATTATTCTGTATTTTCTCAAGCGAAAGTGGATTACTCCATGTTCAAGTTAGTGGGCTGGGTAATGCCCATGAGAATGTTCCACTTGAGTGTATTTTTAGGCTCCAGGAAGTGGGGTGATAATCAGTAGGTTAGATGGCTGTTAGAATCCCTTAGAGACCTGAGATTCCTCGAGGGAGGGGTTACCCCGTCCTCAGCCTGCCCACATAATTCTGACTTCCTGGAAAACAGGTGACACTGCCTTTCTGCAGAACTGATCTGCAGGCTATAAGGTCTAAGTCTCACACTTGCAGGAGACACTGGTCATAAGTCCTGAGGGTACATCTGAACTTTACAGAATGGGACAGTGAAGACCAGATAAGTTACATCTGTCTGTTTTATTTGCACAGAATGGTCATTCTGATGATTTCAATAGGACCAAATGAAAGTCTGACCTCTATATTTTCTTTAAATAAAAATGGTTATAGATGATGTAAATATGCCCAGAATACACTATTTGCTTCTTGAAACATTAAACATTTTTTCCTCTAAGCAAAAATTGACATGAACTGGTAACTAACGGAACCTGAACTCAGCCAACCTCACTCCAATCCAAACTGGAATTGACTTTCACTTTTCATCCCCCTGGATAAATAGCCTTGGCAGAAACCCTTGTCACAAAGGCCAACTGTAGAAGTGCCACCATAAAAATGCTTGACTGACCAACTCCGGCCTTTTCAGATTCTTCCCTGATTCCTTTTCCATGTCCTTTTTCTGCTACTCTGCCAAGTGACCAGATGTTAATTACTCCCCTGGAATGCAAGAATAACTAAGCAGATGGAAGGTATCTGATCACCTGGTGCAGTGCGCTACTGGGCAGCCTGTGACTTTTGGCACCTCATAATTTTTTTTTATTACAAAAATTTTTTCATTATAAAACTATTATTACCACATTATAAAAATTTGGAAACTAGAGAAAAGAGAAATATCACTGATGATCCCATCATCCTAATAAAATTGCTGTTTGCATTTTGATGCATTGTCTACTTTTCTCCAGGGCGCTCTGTGTATGTAGCCGTAGGGACTATCTACATTTAGCTGATTTGTCCTCTGAAAAGGATGTGTGGTGGCTTAGACAGATGTGTATTATCAGACAGTCAACTCCATGTAGACACAGTCTCTCCCAAACCAGCTCATCCTCTTGCTGTCCTGGCTTTTCACTTGTAAATTCTATCTCCCCATCATCCAAGTTGAAACTTCTGCTCCATCTTGTATAGCTCGAAGACTCTTCTCCCTCAATCTCAACATCCATTTCCACTGATTCTTCTGTCATGACTCCTCTGTCACATCTGCCCTCCTCACGCTCCTTAGTACTGCCATCTCCTCTAGTCCAGTTTGTCATCTATTTCTCTAAATGATTATAAAGCTTCTCTGCCTCTACTTCTTCCTCTTCTCCTTCATCTTGTACTGCTAGATTATTTTCCTTATTTTGACGGCTCTCCTTGAACAAGAGACTGGAAACAATTGGTTTTCAATGGTCTGACACAGAACATTCTTTGGTTGGAAATTTACAAACATGTATGATTTGTCCCTAATCTACTTTTCCTGCCCTATCTTCTACCATTTCCTTACAGAAACCCCCTGCTGATAATCTGCTACCCTAACTAGAAGATGTAGAGTGTAGTATATAAGGCAAGTGAGGCAGGACATGTGTCTGCTCCCTGGGGTCCCTACAAGAATACCATCCAGGCCAGCTGAGATGTGGTAACAAGTGTTAGAACTATAGCCTTCTGCCATCAACAACTATAAAAGTGGACAAAATAAATGAAATGACTGTTTTCAAGCATCAGACTCCAAACAGAGCAGGGCTGTGGACCTGGAGAAGGGAAGTTCATTGTCACCTGGCTTCCTGCCTGGTGGCACTTTTCACACTGGGCGGGGTGCTGGGGTGGCAGCTCACAGAAAGAGACAGGCTCAAGTCTCTGCACTTAGTAAATATTGCCCAGAAGATGAGAAACCAACCCAGTATTTGCTTTTTTAAGTAGGCAGCTCACATTCTGGATTTTAAAAATCTGTAATTGCTCCAAAAGTTCTACGGGAATTTTTCTCTCTTTATGTTTTATGTTTCTTTCAATTTTCTTTGGTTGAATATGCCGAGCAACCTTGCCTACAGTTTCAAAGAGGACTCCCACTAAAAGAAGATAAAAGCATTTTTAGGGAATGACATTTTCTGTCTCTCAGCCTCCTATCTACTATAGAGAAGAGAACACACACGGAATCTATGTGCAGTTTTGCATCAATGAAATATACAAACACCTCTGAGATGTTTTAAAAGACTGGGCCACTAGGCCATCAACACTTTGCCTCAGACTGAAACCTCAACGGGGGATAGCCATCACAGGCAAGCCGTCAAAGCCCAGGATAGTGCTGAAGCCTTATCCATGAATGACTAAAGCCAAAGCAGTCACCTAGATGCCATCCTAGAGAGGGGCAAGAGGCAGCTAAAGTCTAGGAGAAGCACATGGGAGAAGCATTAGAATGGGGACTGGTAGGGTTTCCTCTTCTCATATCCCACATACTACACTCCCTTGACCGACCAACCGACCAACTGACCAACCGACCGACCAACCTAGTTTTCAAATCCCACTCCTTCCTGCTTAGCTCCATCCCAAAAGAATGTTTAAAGAGCCCCTACAGGCTGCCTTTCAATAATCTGCTGGATAGATGGAGACCCGCTGGGAGTAGTGCAGGCTTCCCCAGTGCAACTCTGGAGGGCATTTGGCAGGGAAGGTGCTCCTACTACTGGCTGCTGAGTTTGCCTTTGGAGAGCACCCCAAATTTATCCCCATCTGTTGGTAAACGCAGGTAAAGAACCCAATGCTTCACCTAAGCAGTGCTTAAGGGCTTTCTTCTTTAACACACTACACCTAAACTGCAACTTCCTGAGAAGCCAAGGCCTGGAAGTAGTCCTTTTGCCCTCACTGCTACCTCTGTTGAGGCCTGGAAGGGTCCCCGTGAGAGGATCTTTTTTATTCTCACCCTCATCAAAGTCACCATAGGAACGCAATCTTTAGGTCCCATACTGTGCAGGCTCAGGAACAAAGCAAACCCAACCCTGGGAGTACTTGGCCACCTGGCTGACAAGAAAGACAAGCAGACTGCCTGCTACCCAGAAAGGTATAGAAATTTCCATCCTACCATCAGCAAGTGGCTTGCAGGAGAGGGCATCATCGAGGTCGCGGGCAGTTGATGGGTCAATGGTGAAGATACAGTCCTTCCTAGGAAAGATTGAAGACATGATTAGCAGTGCCACAAATACCAGAACCTTTATCCCACTGTACTAGAGTTTTAAAGAACAGCTACTTTGCAAATGTGCAAATGGTAGGCAAAGGGAAGAGGAACTTCTGTCACGGCTCTTCGAGAAGGGGATCATTTGTCAACTGTGGGACGGGAGAGGGAAATGGCGGATGCTACCAAGACTCCACAGGATCTCTGAGAGTCCTCCTCTCCCACTCTGTGAGCTAGCACCACTTCTGCTTGAGGCTGAGTGGAGAAGTGCAAGCAGGTAAAATGAGGTGGCTTCCATGGACGAGGCTTCCCAGAGTTTTCTGACATGAGGAGCAAGTGCCCTTGGTAAATTACTCTCCAAAGGTCACTTCTTGCTTTTTCTGCCCTCTTCCTCAGTGGCTAATGGGAACCTGTCCTTCAAGGATCTGTGCGAGGATGACTTACTGCTCCTTCTCCTATCTCCCCAAAGTGGGGGTTTGTCAGAGAATAAATCACCTGACTTATTGTGACAAAGGGGACAGGACCCAAGAATAAATTTTATGAAAACAAACAAAACTTTGGGCCATACCATTAGCCGTAATACAACTATACTTGGAAATGTACCCAATCAGTTCGTGTCCACGGAATAGTTGTAGATTTCCCCCACGCTCACAGAATTGGTATGCCTCCTCCCCATTTATCTTCACACGGTACCCCTGTGCATATCCCGCTCTTCATCTGTGAAGTGCAGGGACATTCTCATTTTCCTTTCCAGCTTCCCAAATAACATGCCCTACCTAGCTGCCAGTCTGACCACATAAATACCTATGGTTTGAGCAGTCTGTCCACAGTTCTCCATACCTCCTGCCTTCCCTCCCTGGGCACTGGCATGGGGGCTGAGGCGCTGGACAGAAAGCACCTGTTCTTCCCACACACAGGCCTTCTTGCTGGTGCCCTCTGCTGCCTCTGGACAATTCCCAAGTTCTCCGTCCATGTCCTCATGTCCTCCAGGTACTAGCAGTGCCACTGCTGCCAGGCCCCACTCTCCTCTGGAGCATCTGGGTACCCACCACAATTAGACTGGCTTGGTTCCCACAGACTTCTTTCTTCAGGTCACTCCTCTGCTTAAAGTGTCCCCAAAGCCCGCAGAGGCTGCCAAGCAGGCCCTGGTGTTGGCTTGCAAAGTTCTCAGGGCCTTCCTTCCTCTGTCCCCTTCTTCTCAATAACCCTCAGCAGCCTACTCTGACTCCTCACACTGATCAGCTCATCCCTGCAGGAGCTCAATTTTAGACCAGTACTGATTCTAAGATGCCCCATCAATTCAACAACAGCTTTTTGGGGAAACAAAAAAACCTTACCACATTAAACAGATACGTTGATTTTAAAGTATTTCAGGATTTGAGAAATGTTAAAAAGAGACATAAATAGGCTCTTAAATGGTAAATGAATATATAGATAACCAAACTGTGGTACATCTACACAAGGGAATACCAATTAGCAACAAAAAGGAATGAATTACTCCTACATGTAACAACTTAGAATCTCAAAGTTAATTCGCTAAGTTAAAAACACCATTCTCACGAGCTTACATAATATATAATTCTATTTCTATGACATTCTTAAAAAGACAAAATTATATGACCGCAGATCAGTGGTTGCCAGGGGCTGAGGGTGCTTGTTCTGGGAGAACAGAGCTTTCCTGTATCCTGCCTTTCATGCTGGTTATGCGTCATGAATTTATACATATTTTAAAATTCATGTAACTGTATAACAAAGGTCAACTTCATTGTTTATTAGTTTTGAAGTTAAATTTTTTTAAAAGATTTTATTTATTTTCGAGAGAGAAAGTATGCAAGCAGGAAGAGGAGCAGAGGGTTGTAGAGGAGGATGGAGAGAGAAAGGGAGAGAATCCCAAGTAGACTCTGCACTAAGCATGGAGCCTGACATGGGGCCTGATGTCATGACCCCAAGATTGTGACCTGAGCCAAAACCAGGATTCAGACATTTAACCAACTGAGCCACCCAGGCACCACTAAAAATAAAACATTTTAAATATGATTTTTGAATCAAGGAAAGTAAAAAAATATATGTGTTCATTGTTAATGGACTTGATGTATAGGTGCTGGAATTACTAATATTTTCCTTTATTCTTTTCCACATCTTCCAAAATTTTCACTATAACTATTATTTTCATAAATGGAAAAAATTAGCACTGTAGATAATCCCCCCAAAGAATAATTTATACTTTATAGTGCTTATAAAGACATTTAGCAACCTTGTAGACTCATACTGCAGAATACAGTCAATAGCTTTAAAATTATGAGTTGTGTAAAATTATAAACTCACTGGAATACTGAGAAGAGGGTGGGGAAAGGTTGGTGCCACTCAGGTGGAGGACACAAGAGCATTTAGAGTGCAGTCCTAGGAAGAGTTGTCTTCTCAGGACATCCAATCTTCTCACTAAATAGTTGAAGAAGAGATACTCGCAGGGGGGGTGGGATACATAAATGTGGGGGGAACATAAACGTGGAGGTCTTGGGATATAAAGAATTGATTTCTGCTCTACCATATAAAAGATGTAATTTTTAACAAGATTTCTTTTCTTTTTTTTTTTTGACAGAGAGAGGGAGAACAAGCAGGGGGAGTGGCAGGCAGAAGGAGAGGGAGAAGCAGGCCCCCCCCCCCCCCCCCGAGCAGGGAGCCCCATGTGGGGCTCTATTCCAGGACCCTGGGATCATGACCTGAGCCAAAGGCAGACGCTCAACTAACTGAGCCACCCAGGCACCCAAGGAAGATGTAATTATGGCACAGAGCCAGATGAAGAGAAACACCTGATGTCCCCTGGAAAGTAAGCTCCCTGAAGGCTGTGTCGCAGCATTGTGAACACAGGCTGCAATTCAAGTGTTTGCTGAATGAATGCATGCGTGCTGACAGGAAGAGACAGGGAAGTGAAATAAACCCTGACACCAAAGTAATGGGCTCTGAATTGGTGAGGATCTTGAACTTGATTCACAAGGCAAAGAAGGAATTGACTGCTTATTGTTTCTCTTTATATCCTCCATAAAAGCTGGCAAAATGCCTCATATATAATATACACTAAGTATTCAATAAATACTTGTTGAACTTGAAAGAAAAGTGTTAGACATGGAGGTGGGAATGTTCTGATCCTCCTTTCTTAATGACATTATAAGAAGCTGAAAGAATGTCCCTCTAGTCAAAAATTAAAAAGAACACTGTTAGCTTGGTGGGGGCCACAGTTTTCTGGTTTACTTAGATTATTGAAAAGGAAGTCATGCTTTCATAAAATTGAGTGTCTCTGGGTGCTTTGACTTTTATTTCAATGAATGAGTGAATAATGCCCGGAAAACATTACAGTGTCAAACTGATGCAGACACATGAGACAGAGTAAAACTTCAGGGTTTCAGTTTTAATTTGTAAATGTCTTAAGAGGACCCACTAACTGTTTCTGAGAAAAACCTTAGACTAGACTGTAAACACTCAAACCAACTCTCTACTTTTTTTTTTTTATCTGTTCTTAAACCAGAAACATAAAAGTCTAAATTAAAACAACTCTGAGGAACAGTAGTCAGGAAGGCTTGCTGGAAAGACGTGCCATCCAAACATTATCCTTGATCATGGGACAGCAAACTACTGCCACAGACCAAAAAGGGCCTGCCACCTGTTTTGGAATGACCTGTGGGATAAGAATGGTTATTGCATTTTTAAATGGTTGGAAAAAAAAAAGAAAAATATTATTTCATGACATGGGAAAATTATATGAAATTCAAATTTCAGTATTCACACATGAAGCTTCACTGGCAAACAGCCATGCTTTTTGGATACAATGGCAGAGCTGAGTAGCTATGACAGAGACTGTCTACTTAATATTACCTATCTGGCCCTGAACAGAAAGTTTGCTGACCCCTGTTTTATTTTATTTATTTTTAAAATTTTATTTATTTATTCATGAGAGACACAGAGAGGCAGAGACTCAGGCAGAAGGAGAAGCAGGCTCCATGCAGGGATCCCGACGTGGGACTTGATCCTGGGTCTCCAGGATCACACCCTGGGCCGAAGGCAGCACTAAACTGCTGAGCCACATGGGCTGCCCTGACCCCTGTTTTAGATCAACGTTCCCCAGTGGGTCAAGTTTGTGTGTGTGTGTGTGTGTGTGTGTTTAAAGGTCTGATGATTAAATCAGTTTGGGAAATGCTGGGCCAATTTTTTAATTGAAACTTCTTAAGAGCCTTCAACATACTGCTGTTGTACAATTGTTGCCATACCTGTTTGATCTGGTTGTTTTGTTTTTGTTTTTCCTTATTTTTTGTTTTTGTTTTGTGGCAGAGCATCTCTCAGATGCAACAGGTTCCTCAGGACACTATCCTTTGAGAAGTGATGAACTGGCCCCTGCACAGGCCTGTAGTGGAGTCCTTGTCCCAGATGGAACCTTGCCACCAAGTCGACCCCAAGGGCCACAGCAGGAAGTCAACAGAATGGCTATGTTGTCCAATGCAGGGAAGCCAATGAGGGCCTTGTCCACCCACTCACTCAGGGCCCCTTTTATGAGTCCTCTGGGGGAAGTTTATACAGGGCAAGGACCCACTCTCACCCTCCTGAGCTCATGGTTTGTTTGTATCTTTTATGTTTCCCTCTTTGCTTTGGCTTCTAGGAACTCAGAAAACTATTGTGACTTGCCTCAAAAGGATCTTATTTGTCGTTTCAACTCTGAACTCACCTGTATCCTGGCCGTGACCAATTATCCCACTCATATATTCCTTTTGCCTTGTATTCTAATTTTTTAAAATTAACTGCATTATATGTACACCTGCTAGCTACCTTTAATCCTTTTTTTTTTCTTCCAAAGCAGGGTGTAAGTATGTATGTGCATAGACTAAGGGGTTGCAACATTTCAGAATCACGTTGAAGGGGATGCTGAAAGAAGAGGAGATCTTCAGAGAACTAACTTCTAGACAGAGTAGAAGTTGGAGGGCTCCCAATAAGTATTTGTACTGTAGCAGCAGACTCCAAACCCACTCGCTCACTATGGAAAATTGGGAGAACCAAGAGAACAGTGAGTGACCCTGACAAACCCCAGTCCTCGGCACTGAGAACCAGTGATTTAATCTGTTGTCATCGCCACAGTTAGGAACCAGCCACCATGTGGTGCGTGAGGGCTCCTTCTGGTGGCAGGCCACAGTGGCTGGGAGCTGCTGGCCTCAGCACTTGGGAGCCCGGCCCTGCAGGGGGGTGCACTGTGCAGCTGTTACACTCTGTTAACGTGCTGGGGATTTTACTGGCTCCCTCTCTGGAAGGCTTTGGTCTCAAAACCTGCAGGGAGCAGCCTGGCCTGCCAGCTTTTTAGAACCTGTGAGACCAAATATTTCAAGAGTTCCGCAACATCGGTGAGAAAGAAGCTAACCCTGACCCACAGGAAACCAAGTGCCAGGTGGGGGAGGGAAAGAATTAGCCTCCAGTTCATGAGGCTGCAGATTTCCAATTCAATGCAACGTTATGTAACCAAAATTTCTGAAGGGACGTGACTGAAGGGCTTAGTAGAACTTTTTAAAGTGACAGAAAGCTTCTAAGATTGTCCTCCTCAAAGCCACTGGTCCAGGAAAAGTAACTGAAGGCTTTCTCTAATCCTGTAAGACCTTGCCAAGAATCCCAGGAAATAACCAAAGCATAGACAGAATTTCTGTTCCTCTGTCACTCCATACTCTTCCTCTGACCTTGCGTCCCCTCCCTCCTCAAAGCACCAGCACCTCCGCCTCCTTGCAGCTGGAGGCAGCTGTGTAGTCTCTAGGGCAACACTGCCTCACCACTTTGTCACTACAATCACCTCACCTTGCTGGATTTTGGCCAGGCCCCTACCCCATCACAGAAAGTCCTCTCCTTAAGGTCACAGATGTCTTGGGGGGCTCAGTCCATTATGCTTCCAACTCATCTCAGCCTGGGTCTTGATCTCAGGGTCATGAGTTCAAGCCCTCTGTTGGGCTCCATGCTGGCATGGAACCTACTTAAAAATTAAGAAACTGCTCTCCCTAGGGTCTCAGATGCTGTCAGATTAATCACCTTAAACCATGTGTCCCGTCAAAAGCCTTTATCAACTCTTTACTGAGTAAAATAGAAATACAGCTTAGAATTCAAAGGCTTTCACGATACGGCCCCAACCTATATTTTTTAGCTAGTCTGCATAGTCCCAAGATGTGCCTTGTATGTCAAACTTTCCTCTGTACCCTCTGGTCTCCAAACACTGTTGCTGCTCCTGGCGTGGGGATATTCACCTGGCTAACTCCAATATCTAAGACCTACCTGCTTTTCAAAGACTGGCTACAAAGCCATCTTTTCCCCAGGGAACCTTCTGTAGCTCCACCAAGTGGAAAGCGCTTCCTGTCTACCATCCCACCCTTGCCTTCAGCCTACCCTTCTCTGATGCCTTGTCACCAGCATGCTGGTGGGGACTTAGGGGCATGTCTTCTCACTGTGGTAAGGTGGGGTGCTCCTCAAGGTCTGCCTCTGCGCCTCCTCCAGCACACTGAAGGCATACACAAAAGGAACAGCTGATGGGTAAGTGAATGAGCAAACGGCCAAAGGGCTCTCGTTAGCACTTTTCCATTCAACTTTGCTGCTGCGTCTTGGGAAATACATTTAGGATTAGAACTCATGACCTCCTGGCGTGCAACCCTGTGGTCACACCACAATGTTATTGTTTCCAAGGGTGTCTTTTTCTGTCTTCATCCCATCTTCTTTTCTCATAAAACAGTGTTTTACAAACTGCGGTTCAAGGACCATCTCCAGACTAACAAAATTTATAGAGGCCCTCCTCTCCTCCGTCCGTGACTCTGTTTGTCTCCTTGCTAACAAGCAATTCTGCTGCAAAGGATCTGGGTCAGTGACAATGGTGAATGGGTGAGAAGGAACAGAAAAAATTTAAGAAATAACCTGACGAGGTTAAAGAATACAATTTTTACACAAACACTTTCTTAGGTGAGATGGTTATCAGAGTTTACACTGAAACCAGAAAATGTTATGGAAACTACAGCCAGAAGAGCAGCTAAGTTGCCAAAGCACTCATCCACGGGGTACTATGTAGGCGGCCCAGCCAGATGGGCGCTGGTCGGTCCAGTCAAGTCAGATGCTGGATTCAGCTGAGCTCCCATTTCAATGTGACTCTCCTCAGGGACTGGCCAACCTCTCTTCTTACAGGCAAAGGGAGCTGGGAGTGGCATCCAAACTGAGGGCTGCCCCCTGTGGTGCCGCAGGGCTGGACCTTTTATTTTTTCTGATGGCAGCTGTGGAAATGTTAATACTCTTTCACTCAGCCCTACCGCCACAACAGATGCCACAAAGTCTGACACAAATCCCAGATTTTTCAGAACAGAAAAAGACCAAGGTCTATTTAAAGCAGAAAGAGACCTTGGTTCATCTGTCCTTCTCCCCCGCAAGGGATGAGGTGACACATCTGAAGCGGCAGAGTGAGCTGAAGAAGCAGCACTGGCCCAGGCAGGCTCCTTTTTTACATGACCCTGGGTTTTTAATCTAGGGCCCACAGAAGGTCGACCTCAGGAGTAAGCAAAATTCTAGACCAAGTGAACCTAGTTACCTGGTTACTTTCTAAAGGACATAGATAGGATGAGACTGAATCAGAACCAACTGAAATGGTCTTCCCTGTTACATTCACTGAACCTCTCATCATTCCCTGCCACTTTTCGTACTTTGATAATCAACACTCTGGAGTGGAGGCTGTGAGACAAAGCTGGCCTGAACTATGGGAGCCAGGGATTATGGCACTGGCCAGGAAAGCCATAGTTTCAACTCAAAGAATGTGCTAAAATTAATTCTCTTCCCCTCAAATTTCACTTTGAAAAGTGTTAAACTTTTAGGAAAGTTGAAAGAACATTGTAGGATGAACATCCATATATTTCTCATCAAGAGTCATCAAATATCAACACTTTACTCATATTTGCTTTATCTTTCTTCTCTCTCCACCCTTCCCTCTTCATATCACTAGATTTTTTTTAAAAAAATATGAACTATTTAGGGATCCCTGGGTGGCGCAGCGGTTTGGCGCCTGCCTTTGGCCCGGGGTGTGATCCTGGAGACCCGGGATCGAGTCCCACGTCGGGCTCCGGTGCATGGAGCCTGCTTCTCCCTCTGCCTATGTCTCTGCCTCTCTCTCCCAATGTGTGACTATCATAAATAAATAAAAATTAAAAAAAAAATGAACTATTTAAACTTATGTTGCAGAAATGATGCTCTCCCTTCATACTTTAGAACGCATTTTCTGAGAATAAGGGCATTCTTCTACTGAACCACAATACTGTTACCATAGACCAAAGATAACTAATTCCCTACAACCGACTTACAGGTCCTATTTAAATGTCTTCAACTGTCCCCCACAAGCTTCTCTAGCTCTTTGGTTTCCTCCTGATCTAGGATCTAATTGAGATTTACACAGTAGTTGGTAGTTATGTCTCTTTAGTCTGTTTAATGTAAAACAATCCTTCGATTCTTCTTTCTTTCTTTCTCTTCTTTCTTATTTCTTTCTTTCTTGTCTTTCTTTCTGTCTTTCTTTCTTTCTTCCTTTACTTCCTTCCTTCCTTCCTTCCTTTCTCCTTTTTCTTTCTTTCTTTTCTTTCTTTCTTTCTTTATTTCTTCTTTCTTCTTTCTTCCCTTCCTTCCTTCCTTCCTTCCTTCCTTCCTATCCTCTTCTCTCTTTCTCTCTTTCTCTCTTTCTCTTCTTTCCTTTCTTTCTTTCTTTCTTTCTTTCTTTCTTTCTTTCTTTCTTTCTTTCTTTCTTTCTTTCTTTCTTTCTTTCTTTCTTTCTTTCACATTGCTTTTTTGAAGAGTCCAGGCCTGGTATCTTGTATAATGTCTTATGTTCTGGATTTATTAACTTGGTTCCTCATGGAAGGTAGAAGAAAGAAAAGGACAGAAAGAAATCAAATGTGGCATAATTCATCTTCTCTGAACTTCCTAAATGGAAAGTTAGGTTTTAAGTCTCAAATAGATTTGGAGTGAACATTCTAGGTTGAATACTTCACAGGTGATAGTGTGTACTTCATATTGCATTCCTTCAGAGGGCAAACTGTCAGGCTGTGGGATTAATTACTTCGTTAGGGTGCTAATAGCCAGATTTCTATCTTAAGGTTACTTTTTACTCTTTGTATTTAATGAATAATCCATAGGATAGGACTTTTAGATAATATCCTGTTTTCAAAAAAAGTTTCAATTAACAATTTTAGCATCCAGTGGTGATTTTTGCCTGAATTGATGTAACTCTGCAAGTTATAAAATGGTGCTTTTCAGATCCTATGATAAATACATTTACTGGTGGGCTTTCTTCTGTCAAGAGCTTTTCCTGCTATGCCCCCAATGTTTGTCTTATTTTGAGTATCATTACAGATTCACTAATTTTATTTTAAGAGAGGGAGAGAGCAAGGAGTTGGGGAGGGTGAGTGGGGGAGAGCAGAGGGAGAGGGAGAGAGAATCTTAAGCAGGTTCCACGCCCAGCATGGAGCCCAATACCTGGCTCCATCTCACAACTCTGAGATCACAATCTGAGCCAAAATTAAGAATTGGACGCTTAACCAACTGGGCCACCCAGGTGCCTCCCAATTCACTGATTTTTTTTTTAATTCAATGGATTATAATCTATTGCCATTACTATTCTTTCTGATACTCAAACTGTCCCAAATTAGGCTGGTGGGAGCTCTTGTGATCTCCTGTGTCTGTGAAGTGTGTCTTCCCTAACAAATCTTTGAGTACTTCCATGCTTTTTGACATAGGAAATGTTTCAGGCTCACCTTATACATTACCTTCCCTACACTAATGATCACCCACTTCCCGAAGGAGCCCTGATTCCTTCTGACAAGGAATGAATGATATTTAAAAACCAATACAGGGAACTAGATTGATTGCTGTGTTCATTATTACTGAGGTATCATGGCTTCTAGGCCCTTTTAGTGAGAATTAGAAATACTGAGTTAAATCACAGAAATTGCTGATATTTGACAATTTGTGGCCTAAAAATTGGCAATTTCTAACATACTGTTTAAAAATCATGAGTTCATACTGACACTGATTGATCAACTGATAACTAATATTACAGAGTTCATCTTATCTTCTTCTATTCCATATTTATATCTTCATTCTCCCAAGTGAGAACCTTGCCACCCAATGGCTTCAGTATTCAAAACTGTTTCAGAATTATAATCCCAATACACAGAACAATATAATCCCAATACAAAGCAACAATGAACCAATTAAGATTCTTTGGAGTTTTATCCTTAGAATATGGTCACTAAGAGTATATAGTTAAGTGTGCTTGAAAGTATAGTGCAGAAATTATTTGAATTAATTCTTTTTTCTATTTGTGGTGATGCTATGCATTTGATAAACATTGGGACCACTTGTTTATGTGTTAGGTCAAGTTTAGACATTTTGCTTTTATCTCCTTTTAGATTTGATTTCATTTTATTATTGAACATTTAAAATTTTAAATGGTTCAAAGTTCAAGTGTATTCACAAAAGTCTTACTTTCATCTCTACCCTCCTACCTTGTTTCTATCCCCTGGAGATAACTATTTCATCATATTCTGGTTTACCCTTTCTGTGTTTCAGCTTTTCCTTTTGATATTCTTTTTTACTTTTTATTAAAGATTTTTATTTATTTATTTGAGAGAGAGCATGAGAGGGATCATGAGAGAGAGAGCACAAGCAGGGGGAGTGGCAGGAGAGGGAGAAGTCGACTCCCAATCCAAGGATCCGAGCCTAAGGCAGTCGCTTCACCAACTGAGCCACCCAGGCACGCCTGGTATTTTTTTTTTTTTTCTTCTCTTTTTTTTTTTCCTTACACAACAGTCAAATACTATAAACTCTTTTGCAACTTGCTTTTTTCAGTTACCAATATACCCTGGAAATTATTTAATATCAGTTCAGAGGCTAGAATCATAGAATCATCAAAACTGGAAGTTCCTTAGAAGTCACCCTAGTCCATATTTTATCCCCCAAATGACTTCAAATCAAAGTCAATCAGACAGATCAAATTACATTTTGAATATTGGGAATGGAGGGGTTATAAAGTTCATTGCCTCCTTAGGCCAGTCATTCAATTTAGAGAGCTCTATCAGAAAATACCTTCATATACTGAATTAACGATTCTGAAAAACCTCATAATTTAGTTGTGTAGCCCCCAAAGAATTAGCTGGCTCCCTCTTCCACCATATAGCTCTTCAAACGTGAATTTTCCCAAGAATAGGTCCATCCCTTTCTTGTTCCAAATGGTTTATGATTGTGTGTAGTTGTAGTTATTTTTTTTTAAAGACTTTATTTATTTATTTGACAGGGAAAAAGAGAGAGAGAGAGAACCTAAGCAGGCAGGGCAGCAGGCAGAGGGAGAGGGAAAAGCAGGCTCCTGGATGAGCAGAGACCCTGATATGCAGGACTTGATCCCAGGACCCCTGGATTATGACCTGAGCCGAAGGCAGACTGGCTTAATTGACTGAACCACCCAGGTGCTCTCTTAGTTGTTTTCATAATAATTTTCACTTATTTTGTGTCAAGAACAAACTGAAGTGGTAAGAACCAATGGAACATCAATATAAAAAAGGTATTGGAGGTCAAGAGAAAGAAGGCCAAAATTCTTTCATCAATATTTACTGGGCTCTACTGTTCTAGATGTTTGGGACACATTTGAGAACAACAAAGATTCCTACCTACTTATATTCTAGTGGTGGAGGAGACAGAACATAAACAGTATTGTAATTAAGTGCTGTGGAGGAAAAAAAAGAAAAATTAGAAAAGAGTGGGGTCAGGTAATTGTAATTACCAATTACAATTAGGATAGCCAGGGTAGGCACCAATGAGATGATGACATTTGAAGATGACCTGAAGGAGTTGAGGAAGTGAGCCGTGGGTTACACCAGGGAAGAAAGATTAGGACAAAGGAAGAGCTTGTGCAAAGGCCCAGAATCCACCAAATTAGTTTACCTGAAGGTGATGAACAATTGGGCACAACTCAACCAAGAGAGTTTGTACGTAGAGCACAGATGGCTTGGCCTCTGTGTTCTTTTACTTTCTGTCTAAGAAGTCTTCTATCTAGGCCTGCAGGGGTTCGGAATGCAGTTCTGCATGCCTAAGGAAGCAACGAGAGAGCAGCTGAGTTCACTGGGCCCAGAACATCTCCCTATCCAAAGCTCTCTCTCTGAACAGCTCTCTTTCTTTTACCTCTGCTAGTAGAGCTTCCTATAATTGAGATTTAAAATATCAGAGTGGGGTTAAAAATAGGCTATGAGAATACTGATTGATAAATATTAAGTTTCAAAATGAGACAAAATGAAGTAGCAATAAACTTCCAGGAAATGCTCCCATGGAGGGATCAAATATGGAAGGCCCTAGAGTGTTAAAAATTTAAGCATAAAAATTCTATACAATGTACAAAATCTTCAGAAAATATAAACATTATCAGAGGTCATCAATATATGGGAAATCTGGCTCTCATTGAAAACCCTTTTATTCTCTCTCTCCTAGAAATCACCTCTTGAGAGGATAAAATTTTAATAATGATGGATATTACTTTTGCTCTCATTTGGTGCATGGGGAAATTGAGGCTCAGAGAGATTAAGTAACTTGCCTAAAGTCATGGAGCTGCAGAGCTTTGATTTAACAGGACAGAAATTCAAAAGAGACAGTGTTAAAAGAAGTGAAGTAGACCAAGAAGTTTCATTTCAATGAAGTTGACATCTCTTCTAGTTGCCCTTAGTTCCACACTCTATCTTTAGACTAAAACACCCCAGAAGCATTTTGGCTTAAGTAATAAAATAAATACCCCAAACTTCTTTCAGAAAAAGTTTCCCTATGGTTGACTAAGTTGACAATGACTTCATTTTTAGGTACCAAATCCAAATCTAATTATTTTTCACTCTTAATCTGAAAATTCACATACAGAGCTCTGATATCAGCTTTATTCACAGTAGATTATCCTTGGGGCACCTGGGTGGCTCAGTCTGTTAAGTGTCTGCCTTCGGCTCAGGGGCTCAGGTTGTGATCCCAGGGTCCTTGGATGGAGCCTCTTCCCACCTCCCCAGGCTCCCTGCTCAGGAGGGAGTCTGCTTCTCCCTCTCTCAGCCCCTCCTCCTGCTTGTACTCTCTCTGTCTCTCAAATAAAAAAATCTTTTTAAAAAAGTAGATTATCCTCAGTATGTTAGAAAAAGCCATGTCCCAAGTACTTTCTTTGGGAAAGGGCATACAAAAAGAGGAACAAATAGCCAAAGAAAGAATACATGTAGATATATTTTAACTCAAATCAAATATACTACACTTTTAAATTTGCTTTGCAATTTCCAGAAGAGAGATAGTTAATATATAAAAATAAAACAAATTGTAACCAAACTGTCATATGACTTTATCAGAGACTTAAACACAATGGGGTAAAGGCTAGTATTTAACAGATTTAAATTCTAGTGGACAGAATTAAGAATAGTCACAAAGTCAAGGAATTAACTATGTCTAGACATCTCTCCTAGATTTCTATTTGAGGAACAGTATTTTTTTTTCTCATCCTTTGAATTCCCAAGCTAGGAATTCAGAACCTGCTGTTGAAAGGATCATCATCCTTAATTCTCAATCCATTTATCAGGCTAAAATGCAAATGTAAGTGGTGAATACATTTCAACAGCCCTGGAGCTCCAAAGAGCCTTCTCAGGGAACATGCTGAGCTAACTGAGGAAGGGTTAAGCCACCCCTATTTTTCAGATCTGAAAACAGTTGTTCTGATATGAGAAGAATCATTACAATGGTGCCAGCTCCCTTCTATAAAAGCTGTACACATTTTTTGCACAACTGTATGATTGTTATGGCAACCATAAAAATGGAACTATCATTCTTCAAATTACACACTACCCATACTGGATTACCTACATACGTTTGTTCTTCTACATTACCCAGAATTTCTTTTCAGAAAGTGCTATGTCTGTCCTATAGATGTTTAGGAGCAAGATAAAGTGGTCTCTTTCAAAGGGAGAGTCCACAACAATGAATCTTTCAAAGGCCTAGCTCTTCAAGAATTCTAGGGCTTCCCTGTCAAGTCTTTGAATCCAATGGTCACTGGGAGGCCTCAAAATATTTTCCCTGGGAGGCAGGGGAACTGCTTGGAAAATGTATTCCCCAATGATTGTGTTTGTATTAAGAGGAAGATTAAAGCACCATGAATGAGCCTTAATAGATGTTGCACAGTTCTGTAAAACACTGAGAACATTTACTAGAGTCTCAGTTTAGTGAAGTGAGAGACATATTAAAGAGATACATACAAGCATTTCTGAAAATAACATGAATATATCAAACAAAGATGCCAAAATAAATTTCAACTATATTTTAGTATGATCAGGAACTCTCTTATTACTTTAGCTAATACCAGTAGAACTCTGTAACTTTTAACAGCAAAAAAGTGTGAATTCTTTCTTCTCATTAGTGGGCAAAGCCAAGACTGGTCTTGTATGTCTTTTAAATATTCATTTTGGGCCAAAATTCTGTTTCATTGTTCACAGAGCTGATTCTACAGTTAAAAAAAAAAAGAGGCTAGTAATAACTTCCTGGCTGATTTTAATATTAAATACTTATATGCTGAGCCAAAAATGTGTTTGCTCCAAATTTTCCAAAAAAAGACTCTAAAATTCATTTAGGTTTCCTTTCTCAAAAATTGAACAAAATTAATTAAATTTTGAAAATTAAAAAAAACAAAAAACACATGAGGTTTTTTTTGGGGTGGGGGGGGGGGCAGAGTAAGTCAAGCTCTAAAGGCAGCACTCCTAGTTCCAGCAAGTGCTCCTTGCCACCTAAACGGAGTGAAGGGCATAGTGCTATTTCTCAACTCCCATCCTACCTACAGGATAAGAGAAGTCCCCATTTTCAGTCTGCACATCTTCTTATGCTTCCAGGGTTCAAACCTCCAGCATACTCCCTCTGGCTCAGCCCCATCCCTACCACCCAGTCCCTACCTAGCCTAGGACTGGACCTGAATTCATAACCCCAACTTCTTTTCCTACTGAAGCAGCTCTCCCCAACTGGACTCCAGTTTCCTCTCTCCTCTTCTGCCTTTCTGATCCATTAGTGTTTGGCTGCTAGGATTAAGTTCCTAATACTTAGCATTAGATTATGCTCCTTTCTCAAAAACCTTCACTGGTTTCCAGCCATGCTGACACTACACTCCTCAGCTTCGCCTTCAATATCCTCCATGATCTGGCTTCAAACTACTTTCCCATTCTCACTTAGGATGACTTAACTTCAGGGCAGCCCCGGTGGCGCAGCGGTTTAGCGCCGCCTGCAGCCCAGGGCGTGATCCTGGAGACCCTGGATCGAGTCCCACATCAGGCTCCCTGCATGGAGCCTGCTTCTCCCTCTGCCTGTGTCTCTGCCTCTCTCTCTCTCTCTCTCTCTCTCTCTCTGCATCTCTATGAATAAATAAATAAAAATTAAAAAAAAAAAGATGACTTAACTTCATCAACATGGGGCCTTAGTAAACTAGTTCTGCTAAACACCTCAAATTAGTGATTTGTGTAGATTCATCATTTCTTCTTCCAGTCTATTCTCTTTGAAGGAAAGGGACTGTTTTGATTACATATTTTTCAAATCCAACAGTATCTATTTCAGGGTCTTGCAAAGAGTAGCGATAATAAATATTTACTGAATTGAATCTTTAGTTGGGCCCTTTCAATCCAACCCCTGGAAAACTGGCTGTGGCTATGGAAGAGCCACAAATGGATTTCACTTACTCATCCCTTTACCAGAAGCACCAACATACCTGTGAGAGTAGAATACACTTCAGGTGATGCCTGAAGGGACCTCCAGTCTTGGAACCTCCAGCCATGGCCTAGGAATATGGCCTAGGAATAAAGCCCTAGAGAATTTTCTAGGTTTAGAAAGTCCTTTGGATTATGAATATGTTGATAAGCAAGGGTAGATAAGAAGAAGACAGGAAAATTGGGTAAGGAAGAACAGAATTTAAGAGCAGAAAGTGGTGTGAAATTTTAAACATCTTTTTGGTAAGGCAGTGTGTCTTAATCTTCATCAGAAAGGAAGAGGCACTATTTTATAAAGCATCAAGTAGGCTAGAGCCTGTACTAAGTATTAAACATGTTACTACGCCTAATCCCTGTCACAACCCCATGAGGAAGGCAGTACCTGTACATTCCTTTTAACTTGTAAAGGAAAGTTAGGCTCAGAGGAGTTAAGTCGTTCATCCAAAAATACATACCTAGTGGCAGAGTAAGTCATTTTTCAAGCCGAATTTGTCTCTAAAACCTATGTTCTTGTATTTCACCCCTGTGAAATCAGGGACATTTAAAATTTTCAAACTCCTGGGACAGAACAATGAATGACACCATGCATACATGTGGAAGGGAACACAGTTGCAGTAGGCCGTTACCTGTCCTGCTCTTTCTCTTCCAAACCAGCATGTAACCCAAACCGGGACAAATGCATCCCACCCTAGAATCTGGAATTAGGACAGAGAAAGTGATAAAGAGAAAAGGAGAGAGGTGTGTAAGGAGAGAAGGGAGAGAGAGAAGTCAGGCTCCCTCCGAGTGCCTGGGAGGTAGCAGCCATCTACTGAGGAAGGGGAAGCAAAGAGGCTAGTCTGAGGGAGGGGAAGCAGATGCGGAGAAGCAGCAGAGGTGGAGGTGAAGAGAGAAGCCTTTCTGGGTTTCCTGCCTTACTTCATTCAGTCCCTGGTTCCCTGCCCTTGGATTCTGGTAGTCATCACAGGATCCTTAAAACAAATTCCCCTTTTTGCTTAAGCGAGCTCCAGTGGTTTCTGTTATTTGGGACCAAAAAGTCTTAATTAATGCAACAGCTGTGGAAAGTTTCCTAGAATGGCTAACTTGTCATGGCTTTCTCGAATGCTTTCTTGCTAATAAGCCATGACAGGCTGTTCCAGTCAGAGCTTCCATACCGCCTACCCCTTGGGGGGGTGTGTGTGTGTGCTGCGAGTGAGTGTCCACAGGTATGGGGAGGCAGAGAGGACTAGCAAGTGTCTATTTCAAAAAAAAAAAAAAAATCAACTTCAATGTACAATGCTATCACATCTTTTTGGCTAGCAGGAATTTGAAGAAGGCTCTGACTTCTTTTTTCTCAACATAGGGGAGGGAAAGGGTGCTGTGTTCTTGATTGGTGTGGTGTTTTGGGTCAACTTTTTTGTTTAGTGTTTACCAAGAGTGTAGACACATGAGGATGGTGGATAAGAGCTTCCTACACCACGGACCGAATTCAAGGCCCAGCTCAGCCTTTCTCAGCCATGGGACCTTGAATAAGTGACTATACTTGCCTGAGCCCAGTTTCTTCATCTGTAAAATAGGGATAATTATTATTTTTTTAATAAAATAATTTTTATTGGTGTTCAATTTACCAACATACAGAATAACACCCAGTGCTCATCGCGTCAAGTATCCCCCTCAGTGCCCGTCACCCACTCACCCCCACCCCCACCCTCCCCCCCTTCCACCACCCCTAGTTCGTTTCCCAGAGTTAGGAGTCTTTATGTTCTGTCTCCCTTTCTGATATTTCCCACACATTTCTTCTCCCTTCCCTTATATTCCCTTTCACTATTATTTATATTAATAGGGATAATTATTACAATAATTAAAGAACGTAATATATAAAAGTATAAATAACACATATAAAAAGGTATAAAAGAAACAGTCAATCATTTATATATGTTGGTATATGTACACCTGCCACATTAAACAACAAAGCAAAATGAAAACTTCAAACTTTTACATGTGTTAATTATCCTTCTCCTGGATATTATGGGCTAAACATTCATGGAGATGATCTACTACTAGAGGAACTGGTCTTTCTTTTGGTGTGTCCCCTGGTGTGTGTCAAGCCCCAGGGCAGAGAAGACAGGGGAGGGACGCTCAGTGAGTGCCTACCATGTGCCTGGCACTGTCTAGGGTCTGCCTGACAGTCGAGATTGTGCTAGTGATTTAATATTTTCGAAGTAATTCTATTTCAAAAAGAGGCGATTAAATATGACTATAGAAAAGGGTAATTGAACACACATTTAAAGCATTATTATGCTTGTGGGAACACTCCTATCCTAGGAATTCTAATTACATCTGTAAGACCACAGGAGAACTGTTTAAACAATCACAATGTGAAACTCTCGATTCTCCCATATACAAACGGTGGTGTAATTCCACTAAGTCACCTCTCAGGCACAAAGATTATAGGGAAATTTGACCTTCACACACTGAGAGTAAATATAATGTAACAAGACCAACTTCTGCACACACATAACAGGACTTCCATGCACATCAGTGTCCTGTGAGAGTCACAAAGGGACGCCGTACACTTACATCATGCCACAACTGCTGAAAAGGGTTTTGGAATTCTTTCACCACTTTCTAAGCCAATTCATGAGCTTCGCAAGAAAATCAGTTTTACTACTTTATAATTATACTTAATTTTTTTTTGAAGTTGTGTTATCCAGCTTGATCACCTCCCCCTGATTTACCACTCTTGGCTCTAAACTGACTCGGTTGTTTCCAAAACTCAAATCCACTCTCAAAAGATGAAGATTTGCCATTGTTGAAAATGTGCCTTAGGCTCTGAAGGCAATTTCCGAAGAGGAGTCCAAAAATGTGTATGTCCTCCACAGGCTCCTGCCCCACTGCCTGCCAGCAAGCTCAAATCTTCCTCCATCTTAAAGACGTCTTTGGGACCCTCTCACCCCCAGTGCTTCAATCTCCTTAGAAGAGATGTTTACACTTTGTGTCCCCATTTTTTCACCTCCCTTCCTCTCCTCAGCTGGTCACAGTCTCCTCGGGCTCCCATCGCGCTCACTGCAAAAACATATGAGATACCCCGGAGACAAAGAAAAGAGCCTGATGGCTAAATGCAGTGACTTCTGTCCCAGTTCTGCCCTGGCCAACCACACTGCAGTAGAGCACAGGGTAGCTCACCCTTGCATGGAACTTGTCATCAACCTGGTCTTTGCTTTTTCTGTAACTCTTTGAAAATATCCTCCTTCCTGTACCCCCAACCCTACCTTCTCCTAAGAAGCTTGCTTGCTTGCTTTTTCTTTCTTTCTTAATATTTTATTTATTTATTCATGAGAGACACACAGAGAGTCAGAGACAAAGGCAGAGGAAGAAGTGGGACTTGATCCCAGGACCATGACCTGAGCCGAAGGCAGATGCTCAACCACTGAGCCAGCCAGATGCCCCAAAGCTTCCATCCTTTAAATGCTGGAGCTCTTCTCAATCCATTACTGGTCCCCTTTCTTGTTCAGGCACATGCTCCTGCCTGGTGTGTCCATTCTCTTAGGTAGCTCTGTTATTTTTATGCACTGAAATAGGTACCTGTAGCCCAGACCTCTCTCCCGAATACCAGGCCTCTTCTTCTTTCTGCTCCTTGGACATTGCTTTTTGGTACCTAAGGCACTTAATATCCAAACTTTACATTCATCTTTCTCCATCCAAGGATTTTATTCTTGTCCTCTATTTCATAATCACATATTTTCCTGAATTTCACTTTGGCTTAAGGATGGATATTGACACAGTTCAAAGGCCATACTAGGAGGTCTTCTTGAGAAAATCAGAAGCAGTGTTAGTTGTTTTTTCTTCTTCTTTTTCAATAATAATAAGACAAATGCCTATAGACATCCTACTCATCCTTCAAAGCCAAGTTAAAAGAATACCTGACTTTAAAGCTTCTTCATGCAAAATTAATTACTTAGCTGTATTCACCTGCTGCCTATTTTTTTATTTGAACCTTTTATTTTGAGATAATTGTCAACTAACATACAATGGTAAGAAATAAGAGAAATATGATATTACTTTTTACCCAATTTCCAATGGCAAAATCTTACCAAATTATAATACAATACCAAAACCAGGATACTGACACTGATAAAATGCACCAATCTTTAGATTTCCCATTCTCACTGTGCTCATTAAGTTCCACACAAGTTTATCATGTAAGCACCACCTCAAACAAGAGACTGAATGTTACCATCATCTCAAAGCACCTCAAGTTGTCTTTTAATAATAATCATCCCCAATTTCCCCTCTGCCCTGCCTCCCTCAATCCCTGTAACCACAGATCTATTCTCCAGGTCTCAAATATGTCTTTTCTACAATGTTACATAACAGAACCATACAGATGTAACATTTCAGATTGGCTTTTTTCCACCCAGCATAATTTCCTGAAGACTCATGCAAGCTGTTCCACGTATCAGTAGCTCATTCTTTTTTATTGCTGAGTACCATTCCATGATCTGGATGGCCCACGTTTTGTTTGACCATGCACCTGTGGAAAGATATCTGGGTTGTTTCCAGTTTGGGGATGTTATGAATAAAGCTACTATGAAAATGTGTGTGCAAGTTTTTGTGCGAACCATAAGTTTTTATTTCTCTGGGAACAATGCCCAGGAATGCAATTACCAGGTTGTATGGTATTGCTTGCAGCTTTTCACCGACTTTGCTTTTTCCTTTTATTTTAGCCATTCTGACAGGTGTGTGTTGAGATTTTACTGTGGAATTAATCTGTGTTTTCTAATGGCTAATCGTGTTAAACATCTTTTTATTTGTTCACTTGCCATCTGTATATCCTCTTCAAGAACATGTCATGTGCCCATTTTCTAAACGTAGTGCTTTTCGATTATTGAGCTTTAAAGGTTCTTTATGTATTATAGACACCAGTCCTTTGTGGGGTATGTGGTTTGCAAATATTTTCTCCTAGGCTAGCTTGTCTTTTTATCCTCTTAACAAAGTCTTTCACAGGCAAAAAGGTTTTAAGTTGAATTTATCCATCTTTCTTTACATGGACTGTGCTTTTTATGTCTAGCATAAGAACTCTTTTCCCTAGCCTTATATCAATAAGTACTTTATGCTCTTTTCTATATAAGTTTTACAGTTCTACATTTTATATTTAAGTCTATGATCCATTTTGAGTTAATTTTTGCATATGGCATGAAGTTTAGATCAAGGTTCATTTATTGGCCTATGCATCCTCAATTCCTCCAACACCATTTGTTGAAAAGGCTATTCCTCCTCCACTGAATTGCTTCTGCTCCTTGTCAAAAATTATTTTTGAAAACTTCCAAAATGTTTTCCAAGATAGCTTTGTTGTGTGGTGCATGCACATTTAAGATCACTATGTCTTCTTGGTGGAATGATCCTTTTAACATTATGTCCCTCTCTCTCTAGTAATTTTCTTTGCCATGAAGTCCATTTTATCTGATAATAATATAGCTACTTTTCTTTTTTTTAAATTAATATTTGTATGGTCTATCATTTTTCACCCTTTTGCTTTAAACCCAATTATGTCATTGTATTCAAAATGAGTTTGTTTGGACATCTAATTACTGGATCATGTCCCCCCTCCCATCCCATCCCATCTCTGCCTTTAAATTAGTGTATTTAGGCACTTTACATTAAGGGCAATTATTAATATGTTAGGAGTTAAGTTGCCATTTTAACACTTTGTTTTCTGTTTGTTTCCTTTCCTCATTACATTGTTTCTTTTCTTGTAGGTTAAATAAACATTTTTTTTTTCATTCCATCTTGACTGTTTATAAAGTTATCACTTTGTGTAGTTTTTTGAGTGGTTTGCTCCAGGTATCACCCTATCTGTAATTTAGGCAGTCTACTATTTCAACTATTTACTACTTCGAGTAAGGTAGAGAAATCTGAATTCCACTTAGGTTCCTTTGCCCTGTCTACATTCTCAGTATTTTTCCACATACACTGATCACTACATTATTTAGTGTTAGGTTTCAAACACCAAATATGATTTAAGAAACTCATGAGAATATTTCATGATATTTGCCCCCAGTTGTATCCATTGTCATATTCTTTCCATTCAGAAATTCCATGCCATCTTATGCTATCATTCCCTTCTGTTTAGAGAACCTTCTTTAGTCATGCTTTCAGGGTATGTTGGCTTGGAGTAAATTCTCTTAGCTTTCCTTTGTCTGAGAATGTTTTTATTTCCTCTTCATTTCTGAAGGATATTTTTGCTGGAAACAGAATTCATGGTTGACATTGCTTTTCTTTCAGTACTTGAAAAATCTGCCACTTTGTTCTGGACTCCACGGTTTCAAGTGAGAAACAATTATCATTTGAATTGGTGTTCTCCTAAAAGTAATGCATCATTTCACTTTGCTTCAAAGATTTCTTTCTTTGTATTCAGTTTTTAGAAGTTTAAATATGATGTGTCTTGGCATCAGTTACTTTGGGTTTGTGCTGTTTGGGCTTCTGTACTGTGACTTATAATAAGAAATGCATATTTGGTCTTCATCTCTGTTTCTGATACAGAGCTCCTAAAACCCTTGGAATTTCCCAAATGGTAAAAGCAATAATGGTGTTTTTTGATATTTATAACAAATCCACACCTGAATTTATGCTAGTTAGATAACTTTTGGAAAACATTTTGGTATGGGGACTGGTTCTCAGAGGAATCAATCATGTGATCAGAGGGCTGAAACTTTAGCCTCACTCCCCAACTTCAGGGGAGGGTAGAGAGGGAGTAGAGATTGAGTTTATTCATCAATGGCCAATGATTTAATCAATCATGGCTACATAATGAAGCCTCCATAAAAACCAAAAAAGATAGAGAGTATCCAGGTTGGTGTACATGTGGAAGTGCTAGGAGGATGGCATGCCCAGGGAGAGCATGGAAGCTCTATGCCCATTCCCACATCTCTTGCCCTACGCATCTCTTTCATCTAGATGTGTCTGAGTTATATTCTTTTACAAAAACAACAAAAAAACCCCAGTAATCTAGTAAGTAAACGGTTTTCCCAAGTTCTGTGAACTACACTAGTAAATTAATCAAACATGAGGAGGGGGCCTCGGAATCCTCAATTTATAGCCTATTGGCCAGAGCACAAATAACAACCTACACTTACGACTGGCATCTGAGGTGGGAGGGGGCAGTCTTGTGGGACTGAGCCCTTAGCCTATGGGATCTGACACTACTTCTAGGTTGACAGTGTCAGAACTGAGTTCTATAGTAGGACACCCAGGTGGTGTTCAGAACTGCTTACGATGTTGAAAACCCACACATCTGGTATCAGAAGTGAAGGAGTCGTAGTCAAGTACTAAGAGAAGACACACAGAAGGAGTGTGTTTTCCTTACAGGAGTCTGCTCAGCTCACTGAAGGCTTATGTTTGGCCAGATTTGGGAAGTTATCAGCAACGACTTCTTTGAATACATTTTCAGTCCCATTCATTTTCTCTTCTTTTTCTGGGACTCAATGATACAAATGTTAGCTCTTTTGTTATTATCACATAAATTCTTCTTGCTCAGACTAGGTAAATTTTATTGATCTGTCTTAGAGTTCATTAATTCTATTTTATTAATCTCTAATCTACTATTGAGCTCTGGATAGTTTTTGTTTTATTTTGGTTTGGGTGATAGTATTTCTTACTTCGGTATTTTCCATTGTGTTTTTTTTTTTTTTTTCATTTCTTTCTGAGATTTTCCACTTTTTTCATTTGTTTCAATCTCTTGAAATAATTCACAATTATTTGTTAAAGCATCTCTATAAAGGTTACTTTAAATCCTTATCAGATATTGCAACATTTGATTCCTTTTGGTATTGATATCAGCTATATTTTTCATTCAAATTGTGGTTTTCCTGGTTCTTAGTATGATGAATGAATTTCAACTGTATTTTAGACATTTTGGGTATTATATTAGGAGACTGGGTCCTATAGAGTTTTTGTGGGTTTTCTTTGTTTTTTGTTTGTTTGGTTTTAGTAGGCACTTTCCTACCAAGGTGTAGCTCAAGGGCCAGGTGAATGTGCATCTTCAGCTTCCTACTGAATCCCACTGCCACCAACCTAGCAAAAATGAAGTACAGACTCACAATGCCTCTCTGTAGGTAGCAATCCAGCTCTCCCTTCAGCCCTCTTGACATCTCCCTGATGAAAAAGGGGCACCAGTTCATATTGTCTCACTGATACCAAGTGTGAGTGTAAGCTAAGCTTCCTGCTAAGCCCCACTGCCACCAGGAAGGGGAAAAGCTAAAATGTGATCTATACTGCCTTGAAGCTCAACTCCCTGTTGACAGTATGAATGAGGGGTAGGTGAGTGTCAACTACCCCTGCCTCCCACCCCTTTGTTCACAGTGGCAGGAGGTATAGGAGGTACAGGCTGGGTTTGCACTGGGTTCCAGTGACACAGGGAGAGCACTGGAGTAACTATCTCTGACTCATCACATCTCTTTGCTGCCAGGAAGGAATGGAGGCTCATCTTATCTCTGGGACTTGCTTACACTACTCTCATGGGACAACTGGAACACTGCCTACTTTTGCTGAATGGGGGGTGGGGTGGATGGTGGGCAGAAGCTCAACTCCACTCCCAGCTCTGCCAACATGAGCCAAGCAGAGGAATCAGAACACAGTCTGCTTCCACAGGATGAGGTACAGAGTCTACTCCTCACTTGGCCCCACAGACACTATCCTCAGAGGGAAACTGGTTCATGCCTCCTTCCACTGAGAAGGGGAAGGAAGAAAAGCCCTTCATTTGGTTCCACTGACATTATCCTAGCAGGGGAATTATAGCACCACCACCAATTTCTGCCGTGCAAGAGACAGAAGATTAGCCTTTGGGATGCCTGGGTGGCTACGCGATTGAGCGTCTGCCTTTGGCTCAGGTCATGATCCTGGGGTCCCAGGATCGAGTCCCGCATGCTCCCTGCATGGAGTCTGCTTCTCCCTCTGTGTCTCTCATGAATAAATAAATACAATCTTAAAAAAAAAAAAAAAAAGGCAACTAGCCCTGCTCAGATCTCACATCTCTCAAAGTGGAATCAGAGTGTCACCTGCATGTGGCAGACAGGATGGAAGAATCTCTTGGAGATCTTTTCTCCTGTGCCTTTTGGTTATTCCAGGTTGGTGCCTTCTATAGCACCCTGTCTGGGCTATATAGGAGGCAATGAGGAAAACCAGAGGAATCACTGGCATGTTCCTCAAGTCCTGAGACCCGCCCCCCCTCCCATGCAATCCACCTTCTCTTTTCCACATTTCTGAATCTTTCTATGCTTGTTTGTTGTGTTATGTCCATGTTTTTAGTAAGAAGGAGGGGCCAGGAAGAATGGGCATACTCTTTTTCAGAAATAGAAGTTGTGCCTCATTTTATTATAGCAATTTTAATATTTTATTCTTTAAGATGTTTTCCTACCCAATTTTCACACAGCAACCTCTTTGAAGGCACTTGACTGTGCTTTGTTAACATTCATTTTCCCAGGAATACCAAAAAGAAACAGGAATGAATCCTAGCACTTGCTTAGAAACACGTCATAAGTCAACCAATCAATACATATTCTGCAAACTCCTAAACAAAGCTTTGTCTTTTTCCTTTTTCTCCCTCCTTTTATCCTATATATAGTATGTATGTATATATTTATTATAGACTAAGTATTGAGTTCGATTCGAGAAACAGAAAGACAAGTAAGACCTAACTCTTGTTCTTGAGGGCTTTGCCGTCCATCAGGATAGATCTACGTACAGGGAAGTTATAGGACAGTATGGCAAGTGCTATCAAATTGGTGTACACAAATGGAGAAGGGGAAGGAGAGCAGGGCATGACAGAGCAAGACAGCAAAGGCAGTTAAGAAGGGTTCTGGGAAGTAGATGAAGGGCAGAGCAGGGTATGGCCAAGACAGAAAGCTACAAGATAGTAAAATGGCTCAGGGAGAGATGAAGGGCTGAATCAGGACAGGATACTGCAGAGAAGCTAAGAAATTGATTTCTCTCTTTTTTTAAAAACTAGCAATAAAATTGATAATTTCATTTTTTCACTTGCACGGATATGAGTATCAAGCTACCCAGCATTTCCTAGTCTTAAGAATGATTTGCCCATACAATTATCTACTTCTCATGGATCTACTTCTCATTTTCAGATCCTGTCTTTCTTGCCCACTCTCCGTAATCTTCAATGGGAGGCTTGTTTCTTTCCTGAAACTTTCTGCTGGAAGTTGTCCTTTTTTATCTCCAGCCCAGGCATTAGCAAGTGAAGAGATGTGACACTAAGATCAGCAGGAATGGCAGGGTACAGACCTTCAAAAAGCCACTCCATATAAGCATTACTCCATATAAGCATTAGGACCCATTAATCTTTGTTATTGTCTATGAGTTTCTTTTTTTTAAATTTATTTATTAATGAGAGACACAGAGAAAGAGAGAGAGGCAGAGACACAGGCAGAGGGAGAAGCAGACTCCATGCAGGGAGCCCGACATGGGACTCGATCCCGGGTCTCCAGGATCACGCCCTGGGGCCAAAGGCAACACTAAACCGCTGAGCCACCCAGGCTGCCCCTGTCTATGAGTTTCTTGTAATTTCATAAACAGTGAATTGGGATTTACATGAAAGGGATAATATTGCCAGCAGTTTCAAATGACAATGACAGCTTCCTTGTTTAATGCAGAACAATTTAACCTTGCTCTGTTCCACGTAAGCAAAAAAGGGGTTCCCTTGGCAATGAAGAGCTGAGATGTAAAGCACGATCCTTGGATTTTTCTATGTGGCCCACAGGGAGGCAGGGTCAATACATCTGTCAGATAAATGTGGCAGATTGTCACCAATGGAATACCATTTCTTTCAAATGCAAGGATGAGATGGCTTTGAATAACTCCAAGAGGACATTTCAAACAGAGTCACACTCCATCAGAGCTAGTACGTTTTGAAGTACTGACTTTAACAATTTCAATGGGATTTCAAGGAATACTAGGTCCATGAGATGACCCAAGAGAAAAAGTTCTAAGAAATCTATTAACCCACTGGTTTCTAAAAATATTTGGCCACAGAACCCATTTACTCCCTTTTACTCTCTTAAAATCCCAAAGGACATATGACCTACCAACACCTTTTGGGAAAACCTAACCTATTAAATAACCCATTTTACAAACAATGAAAGTGCTCTGCTCTCTCTCCCCCCATCTTCCCAAATTTAACTAATTTGCCCAAGGTCATCCCACTAGCTCCCAGGAGAGCTAGGACTAACTTCTAGCACTCCTTCTATGCTGCCATACTCCCTTACCAGAGGAAACCTTTTCTAAATGGCAATTTAATCATACTGGACTTCCTGATAAACAGCAAGATCATTAGTCATTTAATGTTAGTTATGTTTGAAAGTTTTCCCACAAAAGGGTTGACCTAAAAGAGGTTAGTATATTATATGTCTCTCCTTTCAAGCAGCTATTTCAAGGTTGGTTTTACCTGGAGTAAAAGGAAATTTCTGTCTGTTTGGAACAGTTCCATCTTGAAGATATTTCAATATTTCTTGCCACGGCACCCTTTCTGTGCTCGGTATTTTTAGCTCACTGTTTTCTATTCTGGCAGCCGAGAAGCTGCAGTTTGTAATTTTACCTCCAGCTTCATATTTCTTCTTAAAAGTGAATACAATGTCCTGTTTATAATAATAAAATCACCAGTTGGCAGAACGACATTAAATGGAAAAAAAAAAAAGAGAGAAAGCAATTGGAAAATTTAGAGCAAGCAATTTTAAGTGCCAAGTTTCACATTTGTAATGGTCCGGTGGAGGTCACTGGGCATCCTTTTTATTGAGGGGATAGTGAGGAAATAGATATCCACAAGCTCGCCTGTGAAAGACTATAGACACCACCTCCACTTCAAGGAAGCTCATATTTTACCGAAAAGTATGTGATCCAAACTTCTACCATATTACTAACTATAGGAAAAATCTAAAAATCAGTTCAGCGTGGTATTTTCCCCCTCCAATATTTAGGTTTTTATTTTTCCACTTTAATTGAGCTTTTAAGCTTTGGTTTCCTATTCCAGTTTAGCAACAAAGGAAACAAAATAATAAGAATGCAATTAGAAATAATTGGAGCCAGTCTCAGAAACAACCTTGGGGTTTCTTGGGCTTCTGGTGCAACCCCCTTTAAGCAGTTTCCTTGGATATATTCTCTTCCTGATCCCCAAAGGCTTGCAATGTTGGTGTTGCTTGTTCTTTTCTTTAACCTCAGATGCCCTACTAAAGAGAGCTGCAGCTCTAGGCCATGCAAGTGGGGCTTCTCCAGAGACTGGAGGTGAAGGCCCAGAAAAATGGTGCTCCTGACCAGAAGGGCCAGATCACCCTTAGGAGTTCACACCAGTCTTCCTTCTTGAAAATTGCTAACCAACGATTTTTCTTTTCAAAATAAACACTATTTCTCTCAACTTCAGTTTGCAAAATATTACCCCAATTCCACTGGACTAAAAAACTGGAATTTTACTGACATAATTGGATTATGAGGTTTAAAGATTGATGGAACTTTTCTGTTCCAAATATAATTGTTCAAATACCAAACCTAAACGGGTATGTAGAAGTCCTTATGTAGCTAGAGCCAGAGTAACACTGTAGGCTCCATGGCAGGGTGGCTGAGCAGAAGGGGTCAAGGAGCTATCTATCAAAACCATAGGAGTTGTGAGCCCTGGCATAGAAGGATCTGGAAGTCTGAGGGGAATGTGTCACCTTTTCTGCAGCCACAGCCTATCACTAAATGAAGACTGCTTTAGTCACTCCAGTTCCCTCCATGCCTGCTCATTTTTCAGATCTCAGTTCAAGCACCAGTGCCCTTGGCAGTTGATTCATACTGGTATTATAGCACTTGCCATACTCTGCTGTAATTTGTTGGAGTGTAAATCTGTCTCTATGAGAAAGAGTAAAGTCCTAAAGAACAAGACCCAAGCCTTTCTTGTCTCTGTATTTCCAGTAACTAACTTAGGACTTGGCGTTATTACATATACACATATAAAAATAATATATATAAGTAGATGTATATAGGAGAGAAGGCAGAAAAAGGAAAGACATAGAAGGTTTCACTTAGGAGTCTATAGAATATGTATTAATTTATTCATGGCACATGTTTTTGGGGGGTGCTAGGTCTCATTTGGAATTCTTGTGACATTCCTAGGAAAATTAATATTGATAAAAACCTCTTTGAAGGCACTGTACCTCTGAGCAGAAGAAATCATAGTATTACTAACACTTGTACCAAGTAACTCTCTCCTCTGGCACAATCCCATCCAATTACTGAATCCCCACTGCCTGTGAATGGTATTTGATTAGTATTTGTTGGCTGAAAAACTGAATGAATCTATTGTAAGATGGAAGAGAAGGAAAGGTAATCAGACCAAAACACTTCAGCATACCACAGACTTCTCTTTATATTTATCTTTTATTGCAAAAATTAGGAAGTTAACTGTGATTACATATACATAGATACATAAAGGTAGGTGGGTCAGGTGATTACTGAAGTGTCTAGATGAAAGAGTCAGTGTTCCAGAACACAAAGGCGATGATGTTGGCATTCTCATTATTTCCTATGCTTTCCGCCAACTGTGATCAATGGGTCTTTGCCCATGCCCTGTACATGGATTTATGGAAATTACCTAGTTTCAGCTAAACTAATCCTTACAAAATAGGCAAGTGGCTAAAAAAGATTATTACAAAGATCCACGGACTGAAGATAATACTAAACTAATAATACTAATTCTACTAATACCAGGAAAATGGCAAAGTTGACATTGCTTCTGCTCCTAATATAAATTCATCACCAGCCACCTACATGATTTCAAAACAATGACTGTCATATGCTACCTAGTAGATCCTTAGAAAAAAAAAATGCACTAAATCTGTTCCTTCAAGGTAAAAGTGATGTTTTAATAAGAAAAAAAGTTACTGCTTTTTGAACAAAATCAAACAAGAAACTCAGGCTTTGAAGACAAACTTTTTAAAAAGGTTGTTTGAAATGTTATACAAGCTGGGGACCTGAAACAATCTAAGTGCAAAAAGGCACTACTGCAAAAAAAAAAAAAAAAAAAAAAAAGGCACTACTGCAAAACTACTCATATGTATACACTTGAACTTCCTTTTTTTTTTTTAATTTTTATTTATTTATGATAGTCACAGAGAGAGAGAGAGAGAGAGAGGCAGAGACACAGGCAGAGGGAGAAGCAGGCTCCATGCACCGGGAGCCCGATGTGGGATTCGATCCCAGGTCTCCAGGATCGCGCCCTGGGCCAAAGGCAGGCGCCAAACCGCTGCACCACCCAGGGATCCCACACTTGAACTTCCTGATAGAATTTTCTAACTAGTTTGTAAAGATGCCAACTGAAGAAATTTTCTAACTAGTTTGTAAAGATGCCAACTGAAGAAAAGAAAAGACTATGAACCCATTAAAAAAAAAATCTAAAAATGTAGCACCTTTCAACTCATTTGCAAGAACGGACTGACATTGTGAAAGATGAAAATTCATTAGCTGGATTGTATTTCTGAAAATAATTGGTAAATAGGACTATAAAATGAGTATTATGATTTAGTAAGTTCAACTCACTTCTTCTTCATATCTTTTTCAGTTATGATAACCCTTAAACCTAAAACTAAGTATCAAAACATATGAAACTAAGAATCAGACATATATCTCTGAGTCCTTGCACAGGATACACAGGCATATTTTAACAGAGGTCTTCTGGAGAGCAAGGCCCCCTGTTCCGTGGTCTAACTCAAGGCAACATGAAGCAGCAGAGGGAAACAGAGTATGCCGGCCAGGCTGGCTGACTGTTAAAGAGCTTTATTTATCTGTAGGCAAGGAATAAGGCTAGAAAAGATTGAGCACATCTCTTTCTTTTTTTCTGATAGTTCCATTTATAATTTTTAAAAGATATAACAGTTATTTAAAACAGTAATTTGAAAAATAGAGAAATTTATAAAAAGTAAAATACTGCCTCCCTACCTCCTACTGCTCCTCCAAGTCCACAAATGATAATCGCTGTCGAATGTTTGATGCATTTCCTTCCAGACCTTTTTCTATGTACATACATATATAAATATATATTTATATATGCATGGGTATATTTATTTGGATAGTATTTTTATATTTTTTGGCTTTATTTTAAAAAGGCTCGTATTTGTACTGTTTTGAAACTTGCTTCTTTTATTTTTTATTATTTTTTTAAAGATTTTATTTATTTATCTGAGACAGTGAAAGAGACAGAGAGAGGGTGCACAAGTGGGCAGCAGAGCAGAGGGAGAGGGAAAAGCAGGCTCCTTGCTAGCAGGGAGCCCGATGTGGGACTTGATCCCAGGATTCTGGGATCATGACCTGAGCCAGGGGCAGACATTAAACTGACTGAGCCATCCAGGAGTCCCAAAACTTGCTTATTTTAACTTAGCAACATACGATAGCAGTCCCTTTAGGACAGTCCACGTAGATCTAGTTCCTGGTTTGCAGCTGCGGGAAATACAATCTTGCTGGTATGACATAGGTTATTTAACTGTCCCTTTGCTGGGGTGCCTAGATGGCTCAATTGGGTGAGTGTCCGATGTCTGGAGCAGGCTCAGGTCATGATCTCAGGGTCATAGGATTGAGTACCGTGTTGTGCTCTGCATTCGGCAGGGAGTTTGCTTGAGACTCTCCTTCTGCTCCTCCCCGACCTGCATGTGGGCACAGGCTCTCTCTCAAATAAATAAATAAATAAATAAATAAATAAATAAATAAATAAATAACCATCCCTTTGTTGAGGGATATTAGTAGTGTCACTTTTACAACAGAGTATCAATGGACATTCTTGAACATCTATCCTTGTACACTTTGACAAGGAGGGATTCCTGGAAGCCAAGTTTTTGGGTGAAAGGGTAGGTACATTTCAAATGTTGATAGTTACTGCAGAATGGCTACCCTGACTTATACTTCAAACAATGAAGTTTAGCCATTCATTCTTATTAGATTTTTAAAAATAGATTTCTAGTTTAGGGAAAGATCTCAGAAAATGAGCCCTCGATTTATATACGAGAAAATGAAGGTTCAGAGAGAATAAGGCTTGGGCCCAAGATCTCAAAGTCCCTGATAAGATCACTGACCAGCAGGAGTTCCATGAGTAGTGGTTACTGCTGAAGGCCAGGATGGTCACCTGAGTTAAGTGACTTCATATATAACATGTGTTCTAAGTAGGAAAGGGGACTATCATCTCCTTTTCCTTGCTTACTCTGGGCAAGAAAAGAAAAAAAGGCACTATATTCCTAAAAGATATAATAGCAAAAGGGAGAAGAGAAGGATTCTCAAACTAGGTGGGCTTATGGGCACCAAAAGCGAAGGTATCACAAGTTCAGCTGCGTGAAGTGAGCTAGTGTGGTGGAAAAGACTCTGACACGGGATGACCCTAGCAGAAAACCTTCCACAGCCTCAGTGGGTTGTATGAAAAGTTTCTTGGTTCTAAATATCTCCATGTGGCATCCAAAATGAATGCCAGTACTGAAACCAAATTCTGAAGAGAAATATCAGAAAAGAACTAACATCCCACAATGAAGAAACATCTTCAAAGAAGATGTTGTTATAAAAATACCACAAAAGTACTTTCCAACAAATTCCAGACCTAAAAGTAAAGCTTTAAAATGAAGCTCCAAGCACAGAAGCTTTGAATCCTTTGCTCTGTGCCTGAAGAGGCCCATTTAAAGGAAGGTACTTCTGACCAGATAACATTGTCTTTATTCGATCAGACCTATGGGGCATAACAATGAGAGAGAAAGATAGCACCTGTATCTTTTGAAATCAGAATGGTCTAGAAAAGAGATGAGCACACTTTTTCTATAAGGAGCTAGAGAGCCCTTTGCAGGCCATATATGGTATCTGTTGCAATTATTTAACTCTCCTGTTGCAGGGCAAAAAGACAATCATGAACAAAATATAACCAAATAAGCATGGCTGTATTCCAATACAACTTAATGGGTACTGGAATTTGAATTTCATATAATTTTCTTAAAAGATTATTTTTGTTTTGATTTTTTCAATCATTTAAAAATATAAAAACCATTCTTAGCTCAAAGGCTGTACATAAACAGGCAGTGGGCTGGATTTAGCTTGTGGGCCGTAATTTGCCAACCTCTGGTACATAGCATTTAATTTTCAGTTGAACTGATCTTGAATGTTATTAGAAAGATGGAAACATCTGAGCCCCATCCCTAAGAAAGTGAAGTTAGAAGACAGAAAGGTAGAAACAAGTTGTTCTTAAAGAGTTTCAGGGGCACCTGGGTGGCTCAGTCAGTTAAGCATCTGCCTTCAGTTCAGGTCATGGTCCCAGGGTCCTGGGATGGAGCCCTGCATCAGGTTCCCTGCTCAGTGGGGAGCGTGCTTCCCTCTTTCCCTCCGTATGTGTGTGTATGTGTGTGCGTGCTCTCTGTCTTAAAAAAAGAAAAAAATCTTAAAAAAAAAAAAAAAAGTTTCAGATACTTACCTTAAATCTCTTCTCTTACTGAATTCCTCTGGTGGGATTGTCCAGGGCAGGCCTTGAGGGAGACAGTCTAGAACTTCCGATGAGAAATCAGAGAAATCCACACCATATTCTGTTAGTATTCCTTCTGTTTCAGGTTCAATTTCACCAGCCTGCCCAAGACTCTTAGCCAGTTGTCTGTGAACAAGACAGAGAGGAACAACTATGTTAGTGAATTAATGGATCACAGGCATCTGTTTCATCTCTAAAACTGAGGGTAGTAGGAAAACCTTTAAACCTCCTGCCCCTCCCCCAGCAAGAACACCATCACCAGTGAATGGGGGAACCAAGCAGAAGAGACCATAATACTCTTGTCCTGTTAAATCCCTAACTACAGTATAATTTTAACCTTCTTCAGGAATTCTGACATGGGGGAGTTGGACCAGATGGCCTTCCTTAAGTTTCTTGCAATTGTTTTTCATGAAAAAGCCAAATTGATATTGTTAAAAGCTTTCATCAATTCCTTTTCTTGCAATACATTGAGAGACAATTCTGATTAGCCCAGTTTGCTATTAAATTGTTAGTTTCATAGTGCCTATACCTTAAGACATTCTTACTAAATTAGATCAGATACTTACATTTTTTCACAATTCTAATTTTTGCCTTAATATTTTAAAATATTTTATCTGAACAGCTAGTAACATAGTAGAGAAGTTAGAAAATACAGAAATACATCAAGAAGAAAGTTAAAATTACCTGTAATCTGGTCATTTGGCAAATTACCATTCTCATTTTGGGGTATTAGTCCATAAAAAGTAAGATTGCATTTAAAGGGGATAGTTCTGATGCTATTAGTAGGGTTCCACCTTTTAGAAGGCAAATACTAATAATCATCTATGGTCATCTATAAATATACCAAAATTGATGGTGCTCAATTCTCATAAGCACTGGCACGCCACATTCAGACCTTAAATCTAAAGTTATATGCGGCATACAGATAGTCAATAGGAAATATGATACTCTTCCCACAAGGAGTTAGCTCTGGCTTTAGAGCTTTTTCTGGTGCCATTAGATTTCTTTGAAGAAGATTCTGTTTCCTATGTAAGGGTAGATGCCTGGCTGCTGGAGTTCTTAGGTGCAGAGTGGTAGAGGGAGACTGGGGATGTAGTTGCCTGAAATGCAGACTTTTAACAAATTCCCATCTTCAGCCTTACTACTGCAACAGAAGTGGTGGCAGCAGGGCTGGTTCCACCTCTCACATGGCAGCCAAAAGAAACCTGCCTATAGTGGACACATATACCTGCCTTCCTGCATAAGTTCAAGGTAGCCAGCCTGTGGGTTGCCTGTGGGCTCCCCACATACAACATGGGTTCAGACCAGTGTCACCTCCTCAAACCTAGCAGCTGATGTCCCAGAAAGGATATAGAAAAGTCAAAGACAGCAAAAATATGAGGGGAAAAAGTACAGAAAACTATCAGGAAGATCCATAAATATTTGGAAATTAAATAACCAGTGGGCTAAATGAGAAATAAAAAGAGGATCAGAAAATATTTCAAACTGAATAAAACATGATATATCAATATTTGTGAGAAGCAGCTAAAACACTGCTTTGAGGGAAATTTTTGCTTTAAATAAATGTAATGTTTATATTAGAAAAGAAGATATGTCTCAAATTAGTGATCTAAAGTTTCGATCTTAAAAAATTGAAAAAAGAAAAGCAAATTAGATTCCAGGTAAACAGAAGGAAGAAAATAATAAAGAAATAAGAATCAAGGGACAGAAAATGAACTGTAATAAAGAAAACCAATAAAATCAAAAGCTGATTATTTGAAAAAAGAATAAAAGAGGAAATTTTCTAGTGAGGCTAATCAAGAAGAATAAGGAAAGACTCAAATTACCAAATCATGAATGAGAGAGGAAATATCATTATAGATCTTACAAGCATTAAAAAGATAATAAGGAAATTAGGAAGACTAAGTCAATAGATTCAACATCTTGGATGAAATGGATAAATTCTATGAAAAACACAAACTGCCTAAGATTATTAAAGCTGAAACCAATACCTACATATTCCTATATCTATTTTAAAAATTGAATTCATACTTTAAAACCCTCCCACAAAGAAAACTCCAGGCTCAGATAGCTTCACTGGTAAATACCACCAAGTATTTTAAGAAAAGAATTAATACCAATTATATACAAACTCTTTCAGAAGAGGATGGAACACTTTCCAACTGGTCTCATGAAGCCAGAACTATCTTGATACCAAAATCAGACAAAGGATTCATGAGATCAATATCCTTCATTCTTTTTTTTCTTAAAAGATTTTATTTATTTATTCATGAGAGACAGAGAGAGAGGCACAGACACAGGCAGAGGGAGAAGCAGGCACCATTGCAGGGAGCCTGATATGGGACTCAATCCCAGGGCTCCAGGATCATGCCCTGGGCCAAAGGTGGACACTTTAACCACTGAGCCACCCAGGCATCCCAATATCCCTCATTCTTAAAATTCTTATGAAATATTAATACATATAACTCACCCTTGAACAATATGGGGTTGAACTGTGTCAGTCCACTAATATGCAGATTTTTAAAAATAAATACAGTATAGTAATATAAATGTATTTTCCCTTCCTTATTTTCTTAAGAACATCTTCTTTTCTCTAACTTATTTTATTATAGGAATAGAGTACATAATACATGTAACATACAAAGTACGTGTTAACTGACTATGTTATTGGTAAGGCTTCCAATCGATAGAGACTATTAAGTAGTAAAATTCTGGGGGAGTTGAAAGTTACAAACAGATTTTCAACTGTACAAGAAGTCATTGCTGCTACTCCTGCATTGCTCAAGGGTCAATTGTACATAAAAAGGAGAATACGTCATGACCAACTAAAGATTTAAAAATCTGGTCCAACATTCAAAAATCAACCAATATAATTCATTATATTAGCAAATGATGAGAAAAACATGCAATCATTTTGATAGATGCAGAAATACATTGGACAAAATTCAACATCCATTCATGATCAAGACTCTCAACAAATGAGTAAAGAACAGGAACATCCTTCCATTTCCTGGAAAAAAAAAACATATTTGCAATTCAAGACAGCTGAGGGATAATTCAGAAGAAAAAGATTCAAGAATGGCCAGTAATAATATAGAGAGATTAATCGTAGATTATGTTGAGACATGAATGCCAATATATGTGACCATTTTTTTACCTGCAAGACACAATTTCACATGACTCTACCCTATGGTATTAAAATATCACATAAAATAATTAATTTTTTTAAAGATTTATTTATTTATGATAGACATAGAGAGAGAGAGAGGCAGAGACACAGGAGGAGGGAGAGGCAGGCTCCATGCCGGGAGCCCGATGTGGGACTCGATCCCGGGACTCCAGGATCGCGCCCTGGGCCAAAGGTAGGCGATAAACTGCTGAGCCACCCAGGGATCCCCAAAATAATTAATTATATAAAATCAGCATACATAGTTTCTGGGAGAAGTATAAACAATGATGTAGATCATGAAGAGATCATATACCATCTGCAAGTGTTCTAGTCAGGTCATCATGATTGGAGAATGAAACTAGCAGGAAAATAAACATTTTTCTATGTGGTGATAGCATCAGTAACAGTCTTCGTAAGGTAGACTTAAAACACACTAGCCACCCTACTTTTACCTGGTGACATTAGAATGGCCAAAAAGGATTATCTTACCCCCAAAGTGGAAAAGGGCCTAAACATTTGAACAAAAGGCATTTTATAATACCTAACTTTTAAAATATAATACTAAAATCTGGGAAGACCTCATTATTTAAAGATGGAAGGTGACATCCCAGGCATTCTATTTAACAAAGAAGAAAGAAACAAGGAAAAGAAATGGCAGAAGGATAAAACATACTCTGTAAGTATGTGGCCACAGAAATTACTATCTTGATCAAAGATATTCCCAAGAATATGTCACCACTCAAAGTGAAGATGCAAGTGCATAATAAAAAAAAAATCACAAAAGGAAATTAAAAATTAGTGCTTCAGACCTAGAAAATTAAAAAAAAAAAAAAGAAAAAAAGAAAACCACTACAAAAACAAAGGTCATATAGGAGGGTAACTAATGAACTGACTGAAAAAAATAAGGTTCATCAAGATACAGCTTTGAGAGAAGTGAGAAAAATGAAATTGAAAAGTACAAAGAATTGTGAAGAGCTTACAGAGAAAACAGACAGATATGAAAGCCCAAAGAACGAGATCCAACATTGGCATAACTAGTATTCCTGAAGGAAGGAACTAGATATATGGAATAGAAAACATTTCGAAGATATTATTAAGACAACTTTTCTGAAATAAGAGAAATTTTACACACAGAAAGGGCATATATGCCATATCTCAGGAAATGTAATACAGAAAATCATGACTGAAACATATTCTAGTGATGCTACTGGATTTTGAAGATGAAGATTTCTAAATGCAAGAACTCAAGGAACATAGTTTTCATAAACCTTTTCTGAAAAACTACTAGATGAAGAACTGTGGCCTACCAAGAGATGGAGAAATCTCTCTGAAAAGAAGACTAGTGCTGAGTACTGAATCCACCTCTGTTGGGGAGGGAAGGTGAAAAGGAAGGAGAACAAAAGTAAGCAGGTAAAGATGGACCTAATATTAATTGTCTGAACAAAGTCATATCAGTCATCGTACCTTTACTGAAATTTAATGAAAAAAAATTGTCTTTAATTTTATTAGTGCTTTGCGTTCTGGCAAAATTTTTCTCTAGGCTATATTCTGAATCCAAAGAATCTTGATTTGTTTACTAAAATTACAATATGGCTCATAGAGACAAAATTATATTTTGGTTATGGCTTCCAAATGTTATCAATGACTCCAAGTTTCTATTAGCAGTAATTAGCATTTATTTTACTAAGTTCCAGAGAACATTTCTCAAGTACCTTATTTAAATAAATTTATTATAGATTTTCACTGGAGATATAATTGAGAGCAGCATAGCCTGGACAGCCTGCAGAAGATAAAAATCTAACAGGTCAGCATGCTGAAAGAGCTCATGCATTTGGGCCTTAGATGCCCCAGAAAGACTTACGCTATTTACTCATAAATTCTGCCATCACCCCAAAAATCAGAATATTCCGGGTTCTAAACAAAAGCAAAGTCTACTACAATATCTGTCTTACAAAAGGGTTTGATTGCATTTTAAAATTTTGGTGTAAGTTTTACTTAAATACTGAAAATAACTTTCCCTTTCATAGCTATGGTTCAAATATTACAGCTTTCTAAGTAGTTTCTGTTTTTTCGTCATTGTCTTATAAAGACAGCTACAGCTGCTTTTGGACAACTATCATTTAATGTTGCATCAAAATGTCTAACGGATTCTCTTAAAAATCATACTTCAGCTAACTCTGTATTAAAATATGTCCGTCAAAAATAACTTTGAAACTCATAGCCAAGAGGATCCTAAGGAGACATGACAACAACTAAATGTATAGGTATCCTGGAACAGAAAAAGGACATTCAATTTTTAAAAATCAAGGATTTCTGAATAAAAGTATGGACCTCAGTTCACAATGTTGTCAGCATCGGTTCATTAATTGCAACAAATGTACCATACTAATATGTTAATAATAGGGGAATTAGGTCCAGGGATACATAAGAACTCTCTGTACTATTTTAACAATTTTTCTGTAAATCTAAAACTGTTCTAAAAGTAAAGTTTATTTTTAAAAAACTGAATCAAAAGAGTAAAATAAGGAATCTAGATTTCGATAACAGGTAAAGGATAAACTAAATCATGGCATTTTTGTTCAATTGTTTATTATGCATTTTAGAAAAATAATTTTGAAAATGTAGCATAAAAATGTCTGGCATAAAACAAAATGTACAAAGGTATAGTATAGTTTAACAGTGTAAAACCACTTATGAAAAGACTGAAGGGAATAGCTAAAACTGGCATTAATTATTTTAGAGAAGAAGGATTATGAGTTTTCTCATTTTTTTAGACTTCTTTTAATATTACAATATTTTTAATTAAAAATATAGAAACATTTACTATAATCTAATAAAAACCTGTGATGCGCAGTACTGGTTGCCCACCCAACATTTATTCCCCATCTTTCTCCTTTCTAACAGAAACCTCATCTTTTTCACATGGGGGACTCATCTTATTTTCAGCTCCAAAGGCAGATCTTCATTACTGTAATAAAATCAGGGTATGATTCCCCTGGAGACTGTGATCAGTATCATGGTTGTGTGGACAGGATTTTCCCCTTCCTTGCTGGATTGATCAAGAGAGCATGTAGTCTGACCATCCTGGCAGCTGTCTTCACTAACACGGAGAATCTACTACTAGATCACTGAAGATGGCAAAGGGCAAACTGATAACATCATCAAGTCACTGAGCCCTGGAGCTTGCACAACCTCTGGATTCCCACTTATGTAAAATAATATATTCCCTTATTATTTAAATCACTTTGGGTCAGGGTTTTCCATCACTTGGAAGCATCCTAATATAAAATACTTTAAAATATCTTCCTAATATAAAATAGCATCCTAACTAATATAAAATACTTTAAAGTATCTTCCATGAGAAGTAAACTTCTCTTTTCTGTCCTTCACTTTGCCACAGAAAATGTAACACTCTTACTACCAAAAATAAAATCTCAGGACTGTTCACATCATATATCTTGCAGGTACTCACTCCATATTGACAAGGTACTATACTATTGGCTCTAGAGCATAAAAATACTATAAGTAGCTCCTTCCTTAAGCAACATATTTCTATATTAATGGCATTCCCTTTACAGTTTCCATGGTGAAGTAGGTCCACAAAACATAAACCATGTTGATTTCACCTTCATGAAATACAGCAGCAAGGCCAGAAAGCCACCCTGTCCTCCAGAATAGATCTCTCTCTTCAGTGCTATCACTGGCGTTTGGTTCTATCTCCTATCTGGCACCTGCCACTTTCTAGCTGTGCCATAGTGCTTTACGTATGTCTCTTCTTTACCAACAGATAAAGAAGATCATCCTAAAGAGACTAAACATTATTTCTGTATCTTATATTGAGACTTGTTCATCCTAGGTGTCCAAAACACGATAGTTTAGTGAATAAATGAATTAATGCTTTTGAGCCTGGAAAAAGGGCATACTATTCCTTCTTAAAACTCCAAAGGAAAACTAAGAAAACTGAAGATAGTAAAAACAAATAAAACTCAAAGACATGTATTTAGGTATCTAGAGTCCTTTAATAACTACATGTCACATTAGCAAAGTTATTAATATTAGCACTTCAAAAATATCAGGAAAAAATTGCTTTCATTTAAAATTGAACTTTCATGACTTATTACTATGGAAAATATCTTCTTCAATTGCAAGTTTGGGAAAATAAAAAGAAATAAAAGTTATAGGGATTAGAATGAAAGAAACAAACTTGTCATTACTTACCAATGATGTGATTATCTGCACAGAAAATCCAAAGAAAACTATGTCCAAAATATTAAAATTAATAAGGAGATTTAGCAAGATGGCTGGATACAGGACTAATATACAAAAGTTTATAATAATTCTATACACCACCATCAAAAAGTTAGAAAATGCAACTTAAAATGCCTGTTCTTCAGAAATTAACATTAGTAACATGAAAAAATAAGGCATAAACTGCAGAGAAGATATTTTCCCTACCAGTAACTGCTAAAAAGATTAGTTTCTAGAATACTTAACTCCAAAAAATCAAATAACAGCCCAATAAAAAATGAATGCTAAAATGAGTTGGTGAAAGTTTAAAGAGAAACAGAATAATTGCATAGTCCCAAAAAAATCTTTCCCAAAGTCTAATAATTACAAGGGAAAAACAGTAAGTTAGAAATTCTGGTAGGTACTTTCTTAGCCAAGTGATCAAGGTTAACATCACCAGTAATACATGAACTCCCTGATATGACACCCATTGCCCCTCTGATGATATCCTTCCCAATAATGCCTAATCTCAGTCTAATCATGAGAAAAGGTTAGACAAACCCAAACTGAGAAATATTCTACAAAATCACTGACCAGTACTCCTCAGAGGTGTCAAGGTCATGAAAGACAAGGCTGACAAATTATCACAAACTGGAATAACTACAGCAACATGACAACTAACTGCAATATAGGACTCTGGGCCAATTTCTCAGACAGAATAAGGATGTTAGTGGAAACAGTTATAAGATCTGAATAAGTTCTATATTTTAATAGTATCATACCAAGGCTAATTTCTTTGTTTTCATAAATATTCTATGGTAGTGTGAAATGTTAAGATAAAGAGAAGCTGGTTAAATGTATATAGGAACCTCTGTATCATTTTGCAATTTCTGAAAATTTATCTAAACAAAAATTTAACTGTGAAAATAATGTAAAAGATAAGAAGATATTTCCTAGAAGAGAAAATAACCATAAATATAAAAAGATGCTCAATCTCATTAGTAATTGGGAAAATATAAATTAAGATCATAAGATATCACCTGAATGGCAAAAATGGAAGAGTCTAACTCTATCCAGGGTTGATAAAAATGTGAAGCAACAGAAACTCTTACATACTACTAGTAGGATTAAAAATGGGCACAACCACTTTGGAAATGGTTTGGCTATAAAGCTTAACATGCACATATACATGATGTAACAACTTTACTCTTGAGTAGAATCTAGAGAAACTTTAGTTAGTAAGCACTTAAATGTTCATTGGAGCATTATTTCTAATAGAAAAACCTGGATTCAACCCAAATATCCAATGCTAGATAAATAAATTGTGGTATATTTCAGGAAATAGAAATATTATGAATTAAAATGAATGAAATCTATGAATATATTTTAGAAACAGTGTTAAACGAAAAAAGCAAGTTTACAGAAGAATATATGTAGCATGGATTTTTTTTGTAAGGTTGAGAAACAAGCTAAACTAATACTTTTAGGGATAATAAATATGGGTCAAGTATAAATAAAAGCATATTGTGATTAGCATGTTTGAGAAAGTGGTTACCTCTTGGAGAAAAAAACTAGTGGTTAGGATAGAGAGGAACATAGGGCTCTTCAACAATAATGTGATATATTTCTTAATCTGGGTAGTCAGTTTGTGGATTGGTTTTAATATTAGAATTCAATTAGCAATAATTGCGCCTCGGATAAACCTCATTGGCTACGATACTGCCACTGAGCAAAGCTAATATTAGAATTCAAAAATTATGTAAGTGCTACATGTATACTTTATCTGTGAAACATACTTTGCAATGAGTGTTAACAAGTATTTTTAAAACAATGTTTTAGAAAATATACACCAAACCCTTAATAGCAATTATTTCTGGGAGTGAAATTCTAGAAGCTTTTTTTTACTTCTAGTGGTACAAGTTTTAAATAATTTTATTAGTAAATGTATAATATGTATGTATTTCAAAAAATTAATTTTTTCTAATTTTGATAATACAATAAATCATTTTGAGATAGAGAGCTGTCCTCATTAGAATGATTTATAATGATTACCACTTCAATATTTCTCACTCACCAGAGTTCCTCCACAAATACCATTCCCATTCACAATCAATGATGTTACAACTGGGTCCTACTATAGAATCCATGGGGATAATGCTGAAACAACATTCCTAGTTTCCTGTAGTTCATCGGTGGGGGTTGTGTGTGTGTGTGTGTGTGTGTGTGTGTGTATGTGTGTGTATGAATATTTTATACAAATAAGCATTAGGTCTGGGTCATGTACAAGTGAAAAACTTACTAAGGGGAAGGATAAGCTATAGATATAAGAAATTAAGCAAGCAAGTCCCCGCCAATCAGCCTCTTTACCTTAAAGAAAATAAGAACAGGGATCCCTGGGTGGCGCAGCGGTTTAGCGCCCGCCTTTGGCCCAGGGCGCGATCCTGGAGACCCGGGATCGAATCCCATGTCGGGCTCCCGGTGCATGGAGCCTGCTTCTCCCTCTGCCTATGTCTCTGCCTCTCTCTCTCTCTCTGTGTGACTATCATAAATAAATAAAAATTTAAAAAATATTAAAAAAAAAAGAAAATAAGAACACTTAATGGTCAACTTTAGTGTTCTAAATCATCCATCCTCCTGTCTCCACCACATAGTCTCTTATAAAGTTTTAGCCTTAAAACTAGGCTATACGCAGGAGGACAGACATACATTCCTGTAATGATTATCACTCAAGTAAACACTCTCAGGCATACTGGTCCATGCTGGAAACAGCATTCAAACAGGTACAATGGTAGCAGATCCTTGAAAACCTGCAAGTGGAGGGCAATCAAACATCAACAACACCTGGAACCCAAAAGCCGCATAACAACACAGGTAAAGAAAAAGTGTGGCAAGTACAACACATCTTTGGATGTACATGTTATTTATTATTTTCTATAATGAGGAGGACGGAACATGTTATTTTCCCTTTTTCTGCCTCATTATCATGACTCAGCAGAAAGCAGCAAGTAAGGAACGGGAACTTCAGGAAAAGTGGGAAGATCAGTGAAAACAGCAGAATGTGGAAAAGAAAAAAGGCTCTAGGGCATGTGATGTGATGAGCACTGGGTATTATACATAATTGATGAATTACTGAAAACTACATCTGAAACTAATGATGCACTATATGTTGGCTAACTGAATTTAAATTAAAAAAAAAGGAAGAAAAACGGCTCAACAATACTACACAATTTTAGGGAAGGCCCTGAAGATTGACACAGAAACGCCAAATGTAGATGTGAAGGGAGCAAAGAGGAGGATGAAACCATTTAAGGAGTGTTAAGAGAAGGCTGATGGTGCTCTCATACTTTTCAAGATAGCATTTTCAAGGAGACGCCCTAGAAGCTGTGGATGAAGATGACAACCATGGCAGAAGTGTTGCTACAGTAAGGGAAAGAACGGTTTGGTAACCAAAGCCTGGCTCAGGACCATTCTCCTCCATCCCTTTTACTTTTGCTCTGCTTTGACCAGAATGCTCTCAAAGTTGAAGATGTAGCTTTTCCCAAAGCTGATCTTAGAGGCCACCAGGTGGAGCCCAACAGTCACAAAAACAGAGCCCCCTCCTCAGCCTGATTTGCTACTTTTAATAGCCAGCTAAAGCCATATTTAAGTCCTGAGAAGGACTTAAATGTCTAAGTTTCAAGCCAGAGGATTATATAATTCAGCCTCTTCTTCAGAAGAGGAGCCTTCAGATAAGGAACATACTCTTAATAAGGTGAAATTACTCCTTTTGCATAGAGGAAAAGACTGGATAGAGCTATTTTTGAATTTGCTAATCTTGTAGGCTATGCATTAATGAAACTAATTTCTCCTGTTTTTTTCTACCAACCTCATTATTATCTCATTTTCCTACTAAAAATAATTTAATACAATTTAAAGATCACCTCCCCAATTCATAGCTACTTCATAAGAAATTCAGTATCTATCAAAACTGAATGGAGTGGTAAAAGTATAGTATTTGCTTCTAATGGTCAAAAAATATTTCTAATTGCCTGATAACTGGAACTTGACAGTCAAAGCTGGGAGATAACAATACCAGAAGAGATGACAGGCTCCCCTCCCCCCAACCATGTCCTCCTCTACCACATTCCTCATCAATCAGAACTTCCCCCACCCTTCATCTCACCCAGTCACTCTCTCCAATAGAAGCTGCTGTCCTTTGCTCATTAAAATGAGCAGTACTGTGACCCTTTCTCTAGTCCTCATTTCAATGGCTTCCCAGTAAGCCTAGACAATCCCATATTCAACCCCAAATTTCTCAATCCTGCTCTACCTGCACTGACCTATTTATTTTTCCTTCTCCCCATCCCTTAAAGCTACCAAAGTTTGCTAGAGCAAATAATATAAATATATCTATTTGCTCTAGGTCAATTCACATTATATATCTTCAGTTAGTCTAGAGTGTTACCAAGAAACACTATCATGTTCCTTATGGTAGATCCTATAAAGCTTTTCCATTTTCTTTAAGATTTATCCTTAAATATTCAAGAAGAAACTATGATAAATCTTGGAGAAAGTGACCATGATATCTCCATGCTCATGAGATTCTGGAAGGAAAGGCTGTAACTATAAACTCTACATTTTAGCACAGTAGATTTCACAAAAGCCTGAAAAAATATAAACCTGAATTCTACTGTAAGAGTTTCTAAAGGGAAAGATGATTTAAGAGGGTTGGGAAGCTCTTAAAACTGTAAATCTGATTACATAATTACAAATCATTCCAGCGAGGAAGCCAATGTGGCTTTTTAAGTATCCTGGACAAGAGTCTCATACTAAAAGGAAAAGTACTAAATATGTTGTGATGTATAACAAACAGCAGTGATCCCTACAAGCCAGCAAGGGTTCACTAAGAACTGATCACCTTGGTTTTTGCTAGCATTACAGGACTAAGATTCATGCAGGCATATGTGGCAGATATGATGTATGGCGGTAACCAAGGCTGAACTGAGATCTCTCGTGATAGCTCTAAGAACAAGATGAAAAATAACTTTCTAATACCCAAAGGTCTCCGGTCCTATAATAGTCTTTGGTCTCCCCTTAACGGGAGGCACCACAGTGCCACTAAGGCCAGAGAAGCAATGCTTACACAGAAGGGGGCACCAACGTTGATGGCCTCCTAACCAGCCAGGCAACTTTCACTGAGAGTCCTTGTCCTAAAAGAACTCATGTCCAAGTAAATACCTTGTATAAGCAATACAATACAAACGAGCCAGAGCTACAATAACGGTAGTATTATTACAAATTATGGGAGCACCCATGAGAGAGAACTCGGGGAACATTTTTCAAGTAGACAAAGGAGTTATGTTTAAAGTTGAGTTTTTCAATAAATAAATAAAGTAAGAAACTAAGTAAGCAAGTAAGTTGAGTTTTTCACTAAACGAACAGCAGAGAGAGGAGAAATCCACTGCTGGGAAAGCAAGTGTAGTGTGCAAACGTCTGGAACTACCAACACACACAGTCAGCTTGGGAAACAATGAGGCATAAGAGAAGGGAAGAGCAGGAGCCAGGGAGACTGCTCACAGTGCACCGGGTTTAAATGCCATTGTCATCTCCCCAACACTCAAGTCAGACACCTGCGCGTTCACCCAAGGTTCTGTCCTTCTCCAATCGGACAATTTCCAATGGGTCTAGGAGAACTCACCTTCCTCATCTCCCCCCACCTCCCCTACCCCCCCCCCACCCCCGCCCTGAATCTTTTCATTCCTTTTGCAGCCTTCACTACAGTTCATCTATTTCCGGTTCTCCCCACCCCCACCCCCATGTTAACACAATAGCCTGTTAGGACTGCCTGCTTTCAGTTCCATCCTCTCCTGTTCTCTCTGGACTCAATCAGAGTGATCTTTCAGCAAAGAGGCTTCTGTTCTCCCAGAAACAATCCCAGATTTCTCCCTTTGCCCATGTCCTCTAAACTTCCAGAAAACTACTTTATTCCAATGGCAGAATTTACAATATTCTGTTTCACACTAAAGCTACAGCTAAAGAGACAGGCCATTCAATCTGTCTGCTTTATCCACACTCATTCCCAGAGGCTCAAGTCCCACAGTTCCTGCCCCCTGGGCAGTGGGCCATGCGACCCTGGACTACTACCTCTGGTTAAAACTATTGATCAGGACAAATAACTGTCTCAAGCTAGAACAGTAAGATTTTCTACCCTAGAAATAACTGTATCGTGACCCAGACTTCAGTGTGTGACCTGCAGAGGACTGGCAGTGCTAATTTGGGGATCATGTATACTTTTGAGCAGGAAGATGGCTGCTGTGTAGAGAATGCAAAATAATACAGCTCATGTGCAGAAAGGGTATGGAAAAGATAGCATGTGGTAGCTGGCTTATCAGGATCGCTAAGAGAGAAGCTGCAATTCTTTTGCCACCTTGTTAGTTCTGAGATCCCCATCCATTTCCTGCCCTGGGTTTTAGGAGAACCACCAGTTTATTTTTATTTATTTATATTTTTTTAAGATTTTACTTATTTATTCATGAGAGACACACAGAGAAAGGCAGAGGCATAGGCAGAGGGAGAAGCAGGCTCCCATGGGGAGTCTGATGCAGGACTCGAACCCAGGACCCCGGGATCATGCCCTAAGCCAAAGGTAGATGCTCAACCACTGAGCCATCCAGGCATCTCGAACCACCAGTTTATTATATTAATTTCTACTTTTATTTAAATTAGCTCAACTAGGCTTCCATTTCTTAGAATCAAATGAATCCTATGTTTATATATAAGTCCTTCTGGGTTAGGCTATAATTTCTTTGAATAAAGAAACCATACCTTGTTTACCTTTGTATTTCTCACACCAAATGGCAGAGCAACTTACACATAGTTGATCAATGCCTGTCTCATGAACTGAATTTAACTATAGAAGGAGTAAATGACCTTGGACTTGAATAAATAGTAGCAATTACAAAGACAGAAGAAGTTTGAAAATTTTTAAGAGCAGAGTGCAGGGGCAGGGAAGAAAATCAAAAGGAAGCCACTTTGGCTAACCTCAGCTTTTGGGCAGAGTTTCTGGGGAAGCTAGCCACAAACACTCATACCCACAGCAAGCACCACCTTCAAACTCCTGGTCCAAACCCAGCAAAGATGAGAGAGGGGGCCCAGGCAGTCCTGGCATGTTCTGATCGGGAAACAGTGACCTTGGGGCCTAATGATCAGTAACCGACAGCCAGGACAAATGGCAAGGCGACCACCACCAGGCCCAACAGCTGCAGTCCGCACCCCTCAGGAGAGAGACACCATCTGAGAACTTCATCATGAGCACCTACCACATTTTCTTTCTTTCTCCAGATAAATTTTCTCTTCTTCACTAAGATCTTAAAAGGCATATTTCCATAAATGACAGCTTTTACTGTCTTAACACTAAGAAAGTAGAGAAAAACTTAGTTGTGTTTTCCATCCCAGGATAAGGATCTTCAAATATTTTTATTTTGAGGAGTACATGATTAATATGTGGCTACTCTTTTCAAATGTTCTTTCTTGCAAACATCCCTGCTGCTTCAAAGGTTTGACTCCTTTTTCAACTGTCACGGTAATTTACCCACAAGGAAAGAGTTCTTGATGACATAATGGCTCAGCTGTGAAAAAGGAACCTGTAAGACCATTCCAGCAATAAGAGAAGCTCACATCATGAAGATTTCTTGACTACACCCTTACAATTTGATAGCTAAGGAAGTAGTCCAATCAAGTATACACAATGGGATAAGACAGGCAGATAAAAGACAAGGCTGGATTTCCTGCTTTGATGTGAAACTCTTCCCTTTTCACTGCCAAATAGAGCGTGGCAGGCCCAACCAATAGGGGCCAGGTGGCATAGCCATTATCAGGCCTTTGGACTTGATGGTGAGAAACTGGCAAGCCTCAGAGGAAGACTATTTAGGACTCAAGGGGTTGACATCACTTTTGGATAACAAGTTAGGCTTAAAAATTATGATATTGCAATCACTCCACTTGAGCACAAAAAAGTAGAATTGTTCCTGAGTGGCTCTGAGATCATATAAATCACACTGATCTTCACGTCACTGAAAAAGTGGCACAGGACAGTATTTCTTAAATGGCACGAGGTGTCACACACAGAATTGATTTGGCTTACTTTGCTAGTCATAAGAGGCTTAAGTATAGAACAAATCAGATAAAAGCAGTACACTGTGGCCATCCAGTTAGTGTTGGTACTTATAACTACAGGACATTCCCAGAAGGGCCCATCCTGTACAAGTCAGATGGCCAGCAAGCAAGTCACCAAACTGGCTTAAAACTAAGTGTCAGAACAAACTTTTCTAGCTTGTACACCTTTATTTATTTATTTTTTTGCTTGTATAGCTTGTACACTTTTATTTATTTTTTTGCTTGTACACCTTTATTTTCATTTTGTGAGATGCATAAACCAGACGTCATCCATATTAAAGGGCTAAAGATATAGCTAAAACTTACTATTGTTCTTCTTTCAAAATGGATACAATTGTAAGAATGTTTTGTAAAAAAACATGTACAGCTTTTGATCAAACAGCTACATTCAGCAGTTCCTTCAGATCAACATGAAGTGGTTATCCATGATGCTCTATGACTCCATAATCTATATTTAAGTTAGACTGGTTTCTGACAGCTTCCATAAAAACATGGTACCCCTTCCTACTTCCAGTCAGGTAATTTAATTTACACCTGAAGTAAAACCTCTGAAGGATCGATACCAAAAAAGCATATCATTAAAATATACTTTCATATTTATATTTTTTGGCCAAATTATAAATTTATTACATATGATTGGCAGATAGTTGTTGCTGATATATTATTCTCTCAATGTTTGTGAAAAAATTCAAAATAAAAAATAATTTTATGCACCATACAATCACAGGTTGATCCTTGAAAATCTCCAAACATTTTTTGAGCTGGTGGACTTTCAGATGGGAAACCTGGTCCCAGTCTTGAAGCTACAAGAGGTTAAGTTTGCTACCCAAGGTGGCTGGAACTGTCCTAGCCATAAGGATGGGATTCTGCTTCAGAGAGGAGAGGCCTTCTCTAAAGGGATTGGTAAAGCCCCTGAGAGCAGGATGGAGAGGAGACAGGGCAGAGGGTCTTCGAAGGGAGGACCGAGAGCCCTCTGTAAGACCAGCACTCCTCTGTGTTCACCGACAGGGGAAGGACTGCCCCAAAACAGCAGTGGGTAGCTCTGAAGAAAGAACTTTCTTTCTTAGTAGTTTCCAGATCCTGAAGAGGGGGCCCAGCAGGACCCTTGAATGGATCCTGGAGTACCCAGGATGCCAGGGAGGTACATGCCCTTGGTTAATGAGAAGTCCTGGCCAGTGGTCCCAGGTCCTGGAAGGCACCAGTCAAGGTGTTTTGCAAGGACAGCCCTCAACTAAGATGGCTGGGCCCACACAACCACACTGCAATTGGTCACACAGGCTCCATAGAGACCAGCCCAGAACTGCATGTCCTGGCCTCAGCGTTTGAAAGACACAAAGCAGATGCCCGTCTCGATGTTGGAGAACACGTGCGTGACTTGAAAGCAGACATTGTTGCTCCACCGCAGCATGGGAACAGGCATAGTGGAGAATTGATCCAGGATAGTCTGGTTGGCATCAGTCAGAGACACAAATCTCAATCTTGCCACTATCTAGCAGCTCAGGCCACAAATCCTCCTCCTCTAGATCAAGAACCTGCTTTTTGCAACACCAGCTGGTCTGCAAGGGGGCCCCAGGCACCCCTAACCTGTTGACCTCCACCACTCAGCTGTCTCCACCGTGCTGCCTCATATTTGTATTTTAAAGCATGGAAGACTGGGGTCCCCTGAAATGCCTGGAATTTTGCATATTTTAACACTAGCATCTGAAAGGAGGAGTCTGATTGTTTGATACAACAAATTCTTTGCAGTTCATAACTACAAACAGGGTTCATGACATAATGGGAAATAAGTAGAGACTCAGGATGTGCTTGTTTGCTTGTTTTATGCCCCAAACCAAAAACAAACAAAAAAAGGTGACTGCCTGGCGATTCAAGGAACCCACAGGTGACCAGTCCAGGTGGTAGATAATAGCAATTTCCGAAAAACCATGACCCAAATATGCCAAGTACTCATGTTTTAAATAAAGAAATAATAACTAAAATACATAAAAGAGTTTACCAAAAGGCCACCTAAACTGAGTTCTGACAAGGCTCTGTGGTTTTTCTTACTAAAGATCACCTACCCCAGGGCAAAATTGCTGTCCTCCTTCCAGTCCACGATGCGGCAGATGAAGAGTGTGTTGGCATAATCTTTAGGCCGAGTCACAAAATCCTGGGGACAGTCCTTGAGAGGCACATAAATTCTAGGCACTCGGTGGTCCGAGGGAGAAAACAGGGCATATTTCCTAAACAGTTCACTGTTCTTATCAGCCAAGAGTTTGAGAAAGCCAGTTGCTGCTCGGGAATGTTTTTTCTCCGAGATGTAAACCACCTGAAAACACCAAAGATATAGTCAAAAGTTGTTTACCTATAGGACTGAATAACAGAAGAAGTCAGCAAGATATTATCTAGTCAACTAGCTGAGCCCAGCAGTTTGTCTAGGTCCCAATGAAGTGCCTCTCATGATGCTCTGTGACTAAACACATATTTAAGTTGTAACAACTTAAGTATCCAGGGAGCATATTTATGCAGAGAAAACCATGCAATACATGGATGAATCAGATGAAAGTGCCTATATAACCAAGACCTATGTCTTAAGGATGTATCTAAGACTCCAGCAGGGATGTATGGTCCTAAGAATTTGCTCTGCATTACATTTTTCTGACATGAACAACATAGTAGTTGCTTTTTAAAAATGTTATTAAAAATAAATAAGGAATTGGTCTTTATTATGCCTTTAAAACCTGGAAACCAGGGTGCCTGGGTGACTCAGTCAGTTAGGCACCTGACCCTTGATTTCAGCTCAGGTCACGATCTCAGGGTTATGAGATCCAGCCCCATGGCAGGCTCTGAGCTGGGCGTGGAGCCTGCCTAAGATTCTGTCTCCCCCTCTCAAAAACCAAAAACAAAAAGGCTGGAAACCTTTTCACCTTCCTTCTTTCCAACATTAAATCCACTCTTTCATTTCACCAGGCAAAGATTCAGGCCACCACACCACTACAAGGACATACTACCTCTACCAAAAGAGAAGCATTCCTGAAGAAAGTGAATCCCCTAACTCACCCTGGAAAGTCCTTTCTGAACTGTTTCCTTTTCCCACTGCAGACCATCTGCACTTTGGTCTCTTCCCTGGAATTACTTGCCAGCATTCCACTCTGACCCCTGAGCCAAGGCTTAGACTGCTGGTGAGCTGGCTACCACTCTTGTTCATGTCTGACTCCATGTGGGGCTTCAGCCTGTCTAGCAAGAATCCAAGAATCTCCAACCAGTCAGCATGCCTCTCCTCTGCCCCAGAGGCACCTGGCTGCTGCTCCATTGGACACCTGTCCTCTCATCAAATCTCAGTCCCATGATAGGCTCTATGTTCTCCTAACTCTTCCTTCTTCTTTGAAAAACACCACTCTGTTTTGAACAAGCTGCTGTCTCCTCTGTCAGGAATCCTTGATCTTGTCCTCACATGTGCTTGTCTATCCCAGGCCCTTTGCACAGAGACTGCTCCTTCTTCATACACAGCCCCTGAATGAGACATCCATGTTTTCCTGTGCTATATGGTCACATTCAGACCATTTACTCTTCTTGCCTCATGCATGGGTCTGTGTCCTTCCATGGTTCAGGCTATCCCTTTTTTGTTACTGTCATCCATGGACCTCCTAGCTGCTCTACAGTACCTGGCTTACATCTCCAGGCGAATGACTCAGCCAATATTTTGCCCTTATAGTCCTAGTATCCCTTCAATGCTGGTGGCCTTCACTTCCATTCCATTTCAGCAACTCATCCTCATGGTTACCTCTCAGCATCTTCTGGGTCTGGTCCAAATCTTATCATCTCAGACTAACCTGTCATCCAGCTCCCTTACTCTCCTGTGCCCCGCTCCATGGCTTCTTCACCACATTAAGATTACTAGTGCCTTGACCTCAGCCTGCTCTCTGTGTCTGTTTGCTATATCTAATGCTTGAATCCTTTCCTACCTCCAAGGGACATCATGTTCCATTGCTTCTAGTCTTCTCACCTCCATCATCAAATGCCTCACCTCTGTTGGCCTTCCACCACACCCACCCTAAAAAATCCTCAATTCTGGGACAGTTCAGCCACTGCTATTCTCCAACCTCAAACACAAACTATGGAGTCCATCAGAAGAGAATTACAATGATGCATATGGACACCATTACACATTTGTGTTATACAATTGTTGTTCCAATCTCAAAATCTCTACAGTATTTTTTAACCTGTTCCAGTCAGCACCATCTATAAGCCCACTCTCTTGATGATCCTCTCCTTCTAGGACTCCAATTATCTGAATGTTGAATCCATTTTATTGCCCCACAACTTCCTGAAACTCTGTTCACTTTTTCCAGCCTATTTTCTCTCTGTTCAGATTGGATAAATTCTACTGACATGTTTTCGAGTTAGGTAATCCTATGCTGAGTCACCTCTACCTACTACTGAGCCCATCCTGAAAGTATTTTATTTCTGTTATTGTATTTTTTAGTTCAAATTTCCAACGTGGTTCTTTTTTTATAATTTCTATTTCTTTGGTGAGATTTTCTATCTACTCATTTGTTTTGAGAGAATTTTTAATTGCTTGTTGAAGCATATTTATGATGGCTGATTTAAAATCACTGTCAGATAACTGCAACACATTGGTATCGGCATCGGTTAGTTGCCTCTCCTCACTCAAGTGACAGTGTCTTAGTTCTTAGTATAACAAATGATTTTCTATCACATCCTGGACCTTTGGCTATTATGTTAGAGATTTAAGGTCTTACTGAAATCTTTTATTTTAGAAGGCAGGTCATCCTGCCTTGGTTTAGCATAGAGATCCTGAACTATTTTGTGGGCTGTAGTTCCAACGACAAATTAATTTGCAGAGACTTTGAAGTACTATTCTGATGTTTAGTTAACATGGAACCACTGGGGCTCCCACTGGTCTCTGCCCATATTGCCTAACGGGGTGAAAAGAACTTCTTCAGGGCTGGCCACCTAGTCTCTCTAGTATTGATTAGGAACAGATTCTTATCCACGTCCATGCAGGGACAAAGAAACTTCCCATTTAAGGTTTTTTGTTGTGGTAGGACCCTGGTGCCACCTGATGACCCACTGTCTCTGGGTGGGAAAAGAGTGTCTCAGACTCATGAGATTAAATTTTCTGAACCACACATCTGCTGTGGTAGGATCCTTGTTACTGGGATTCCCTAGCCATCTACTACCTCTGTGGGGGTGCAGAAGGGAGAGAAGAGAAATCTCAGGCCCATGGGGACAAAGAAACTTCTGGGGCTAGGTCACTTCTTTGGCAGGAATCCCAACTGCCAGAGCCACCAGATGCCTGGTATCTCTTGATGGGGGAGAGAAATCTCAGTTGTGGCAGGAAAGGGGAGCCCTTCTCCTAGCCACTTATAATTGTCAGGAAGGCTCCCAGTTAATTCTTGTAGGTACTGCCAGGAGTGCCTGGTGTTGTCAGAGGGACCCCGCTAGATCGGACTGAGGAGCAAGTCTGCCTGGGCCCCCTTCTATTGCTAGGTTAGATCCAGAAACACTGGGCCTGGTCCTCCTCTGTTGGTGGAGGGGTTGTAAAGTCCTCTGCTGTTATGTTGTTCCTCTTGCTCTCAAGTCTCTAACTAGCTTGTCTTCCTCTCTTCACCTTTCAGAATTATCCTATGGTTGCCTCTTGTTATTTTCAGGGTTTATAGTTTTCTAGTAGGAAAGAGCAAGGAGAAACGAGTCTATGCCATCTTGTCTGATCTAGAAGTCCCTGCTTATTGTTTTACTATCTGACATGAGAAGTGTATGAAGCAGCTTACATTACTTGTGATTCATACATTAGTTGTAGTAATAATGACTTGACCACACAAGTGCTGTTTTGCCTTGTGATTTTAGATTGAATTTACTAAGAAACTATCCAAAACACCCAAACAAACCCAGCAAGAGAGAGGGGACCATTGGGGTGCAGTAGCAAATTGCAGAACACAAGTTCCATCTACAGAGGGCTGTCTGTACTCAGCTCTGACTCAAGTCATTGAAGAATGTGGCCTAGTGTTGCTGGATGTTTTCTTCTGTCAAGAGAAGCCAGGAGACTTTTTTTTTTTTTTTTTGTAAGCTGCTTAGTCAAAATTTGTAAATGCTGCACAGGTCACACAAAACACAAGCCTGTAAGCCATCTCTAGCCCACAGGCTTTCCATTCATTACAACCTTCCATACCTAGCATGCTGCCTGCTATACTTTATATGGTTAGTATTCAAAATGCTCATTAAAATGACTGGACAGGCAGTTGAGGGCAACATACGTGTAATACGATTCAGAAATTCTTCTTGTCAATATCCAAGAGGTACTGTGCTAACCCACTTGCTAGATTGTGTGGCAACACTACAACTGCAGGTTAAACATGCTGAAGGATGCCTCTGGTGGAGAAAGCCTCAGGCTTATTACCACCTACTGAACCACTTCTTCTATCCTGAGCCATTTGATAGCCAGGGTCAGCTGTGTTTGATCCCTTATCCAAATATGCCACCAGCATATATAACTGAAAAATAAAATTGAACTATGCAAATCAACAGACAGGATGCAAAAGCAATTTTGTATCTACAATAACTAAATTAAATATTTGGAAAAAACTAAAAAAGACATTTAAAACCTACTTTTGAATTAGATATAGACATGATGACAATAAAAAAAATTGAAGCAAAAAACAAGAATCTAGGAGTCTATGTTAGATTGCTTCACATAGTACCTAAATCCTCACTCCACTTTACATAACGCAAACTGGAAATCAAATATGACACATTACCAGTGTGGTTTAAGCAGAAAAAGATAATGTAGCACTTCAACAAACACACCCACACACAAAGAAAAGGCTTTGGACCTTCATCCAAACACAGGCAAATCAACATATATGTATATCTTTAAAATTACACAAAATATTAGCTTTTTATGACTCCTTGCTTCCACTGACTTTTCTGATTAACTGACCAACTACAGCCCTAACTGAATTGCATGAGACACCTTTGACAGGTAGTTCAGGTGACAGTCATTTGGACAAATGCAGAAAATCTGTAGGCAATGACCTTTGCTGATCTTTGCAGCGATTTCTCTGGTGAAGCTCTTGTGTCCTGTGACGTGGAGGTGCTTTCTTCTTTTGTAACTAGAGCATCAGCATCCTCCTTTCCTAAATTAAGAAGAAAGAGGGAAAGAAGAGGAATCAGTTAGACGCATATCTATTAGGCATACAGATTCACGGGATTTTTTTTTAAAAGATTTATTTATTTATTTATAAATAAGAGAGAGAACAAATAAAGATTTATTTATTTATTTATTTATTTATTTATAAATAAGAGAGAGAACAACATATGCAAGTATGCGAGCATGAGCAGGGAGAGGGACAGAGGGAAAGACTCTTTAAGTAGACTCTGGCTGAGCCCATGAGATCATGACCTGAGCCGAAACCAAGAGTCAGACAGATACTTAACAACTCAACCAACTGCGCCATCCAGGCATCTCATGGGATTTTTAAATTCAGAGCATCATTTACCCTAAACTACTCATTTTGCGGAAAAGGAAACCCAGGCCCACAGTAGTTAAGGGACTTAGCTAAGGTCAATCACATCACCAAATTGCATTAATGCTCACACTCAGCAGGCCACATTTGATCTATTTAACGTTATTCAAATGCTAAGTGTCATACAAGTAGAGAGCATCAAACTATGCTGAATTGAACTAATGGGCTTAGTGTGTGAAATGCCAAACAAACTAGATGTGAAATACTGCCCCAGCCCACAATGAAGAATAGAGATAGGTTAATTTATTATGCACATCTGCTGAAATCAAAATAAATATTAACTTTTAAAAGTACTTTGGTACCAGCCATAACAAACAAAATGGTGGAAAATAGATTATATTTATTAAATAAATAAAAAAAGCCAACCCTGATTTTCCTGGCTTTTCTTAGTGACATTATATAAAGAGTATTTAAAGTCTTTTAATATTTAATTTCCTTTCTTAAGAAACTTATAAAATGCACATTCACCCAAGAAACTGAAACCACATCTCCCCAATAAAGAGGGAGTCAGGCCCTGTACCAGAAGTATTAAAATCACTCATGAACAAATGCAGCAAATGACACACTTTTGAACATTTAATATCTTGTATTTTTATGTGTTAGAATTCCCCCACAAAATATTCTTATCCAACTCTTCTGGAGTTCCTGGAGTCTAGGGGTCACAACCAATTCATGTGGGCCCCACTCCAGACAGCTAAGAGACTTGTACTTATCATCATTAGACATGACCAAGGCCAAAATAAATAAATAAATCCTTTTCACGACTGGCCGCCTCTTAGCAAGGGCTCAGCTTAAGGCCAAGTTTTACCATTCTGAGCGAACTCTGGAAACACTGACATGATCTGACCTACTGGGGCTTAAGAATGATCAACTGTTTGCTTTTCCATCTATGCTGAAATATACCTAGAATAGTGTCCACTGGAAGCAGAATTCTGTTTTCCAAAAATAAAAAACAAACAAAACCTTTCCCATTGTTGATCAGCCTGTCCATCAGTAAAAGGATATTCATCTTTTATCTTAGACCTTAGTTCAGGATTCCAAGATCATTAGATGCTTCCAGAACAACATCTTTTATACTCTTGGGGAGAAAAAAAAAACCCACACAAGTTCTTAATCTGCACCACAAATGTATCTTGCCAATGTGTTCTATAGAACAAGATCATTCAGGAAAAGTTAGGCACCTGGAAAAACTGTGAACCAGGACACTCTACCCAGATATCTGCTGTCTGAACTTTCAGTCTCAAGAGTTGGCAACCATACAAGGTAGTGAGGGGTTTTCTAAGGCAGCCCAAATCCTGAGCACACAAACTTCCATCACAGTCACTCATGGTTCCAACTTAAAATGACTGTTGCTTTAATTCCATTCCAACAACAAGCAAGTCTTCTGTTCCAAAGGTTACGCCAAGTTGCATCCAAAGAGGGCTAGCAATGGAAGACAGCTCAATGCACTGTTGGGGATCTACCCCAAAGATACAGATGCAATGAAACGGTGGGACACCTGCACCCCGATGTTTCTAGCAGCAATGTCCACAATAGTCAATCGTGATTTTCAGATATCACACCTGCACATGACCTTTTCAGCTTCTTGGTTTATAAGAATAACCTGACAGAAACGAAGCTTTGTTCGAAAATGCATTCCAATACATTAAACTGAGTTTATTTCCCTGCAGGTAAGCATCATAGACATGTTCAATGAATGTGAAGAAATGCAACGCCAGATTAAAAAGGTGAATCACCTTCACAGGTTTCCAACAACTATGTCTTGCTACACTAATAGCAAAGATGTCAGTTTAATGAGAGATCTACCACACTTTTAATCATGAGATTCTCATTTATTCATTAATTCCATGTGTATTTATTGAGCAATGGGCATTAAAGATTCAGTAGTGAATAAAAGAAATGTGATTTCCGCCCTTATAGAACATATACTTTAATGTGCAAGTGATATTCAATAAATAACCACTCAATAAATATAAAATTATTAAATTGTGATGAAGGCTAAGAAGGAAAGTCCCAAGGAGGAAGAGTTCTCTCAATATACAATTTAGAATAAGAGGTCAGGGAAAGGCCCTTCGTGGAAGTGACATTTAATCTGACACCTGAGGATGGTGTGGTGAAGGGAACAGAAGACCTCAGGTGGGAAATGGCACTTGGGAAGGGGCAGAGGTAGGAAGTTCTCAGCACAAATGAGGAACAGAAAGAAGACCAGGTAGCCGGAGCATAGTGAGCGTAAGATTGGGCATGGCAAGGGATAAGAATGAGAGGTAACAGGAGTCAAGGCAGCTGGGGTCTTTTAGGGTGCATCCTAAATTGAAACCTAAATACAATGGCAAGCTGCCTAAGGATTTTGTGCATGAAAGTGACACTGCCCGAGGTGAGGTTTAAGCAGCCTGAGAGAGGGAGCCCAGAGGTCCATACATGCAAAGATCCATGTAAGACATATTCTGGAGTTGAACCAATTGATTTTGAGGGTAATCAAATATGAGAGCTCAAGGACCACTAGCTACAAGAAGTGAAGGGTTATTTCCAGCTTTCTGACATGTGCAACCAGGTCGATAGAGGCATCATTACTGGTGCAGGAAAGTCCAGAGGAGGAGGGGGAAATCAAAAGTTCTTCTTCAGAGGTGTTTCTATTTGAGGCCACCTATGAAACCTTCAAATGATGATGTTGAGTAACCAGTTCAATAGAAAGGTCTGGAACTCAAAAAGATAGATCTGGGCTGTGGCTTTAAACACGGTCCATATGCTGAGTCCTTCCATATTTATACTTTCCAGGTCAAGCTGGGGAAAAGGGATTCAAATGTGTTCCATTACTAAGTTCAGAAAGCTCTTTCACTGCCACGTGGCTCCAGGAATTACTTACTGTGTGTTGTCACTGTTAAGGAGGTAAGAAAACTGTACAGACAGAGTGACATGGCCTCAAAAGATGTCTAGATGTAAGAGACATGATAAAGTGAAAGGGCACTACAGGTAAAGGCCCAGAGCTGTGAAAAGGCCTGACATGGTAAAGGACCAGTATGAGATTCACTGCAGCCACTAATGGGCTGAAGGTACGAGGGGTGGGAGAGAAGGCACTGGGGTGGAGAGAGGAACAAGGCTGGTGGCAAGATCCTATGGCAGATATCCTAGTTACTGCCCAAGATCTAGCCTCTTCTTTCCTGGCAACAAGGACTTCAATTGTTAGCTGGGTAAACTAGTTAAAACACTACATTTTTTTCGGCTTTCTTGCAACTAAGTGTGACATGTATGTCTCAGTTTTAGCCAATAAAATGCAGGTTAAAGTGTTTTAAGTGATTTTCAGTAAGTGTCCTTGAAAGATGGGGGCCCAGCATTCCCTCTTTCTTCCTTCTTGTTGGCTGTAATGTGGATGCGACAGCTGAACTTCAAGCACTCATCGTGGTCCCAGAAGCCACAGGACAGGGATGCTTTCTACTCTGCAGAGCAGCACAGCAGAATGAGCTAAGACTGTAGAACTACCCTCTGAACCCTGGCCTGCCTACTTCTAGTCTTCTTTTATATGAGATAGAAATAAATTTCTTTCCTTTAGACCACTAATATTTTAGGATTTAATGCCATTCTCAACAGAACATACTTCCTAACATATGGTCCAGATCATGGAAATGACAAGCGTGGACACTATCCTATAAAGCATTTTAAAGGTAAGGGACACATACATTCCAGGTCTATGAATTTGGAAGCAATATTGAATGGAAAGACAAGAGTAGCAAAGATTTTAGAAAGCTGCAGTTGCAGTCTAGATGAGATATAATCAGAATTTGAATTAGGTAGTAGAAATGAGAGCTAAGAGAGCAAACTGGAGAAATGTGTCTGAGAAGGATGATGCTAGCGTATTTCTATCACCATGGATGACTTAGTATATGAAAAATGGGCTCAAATTAAAGGAGCTTATGATTAAATATCAGGAAAAATGGCTTGACAGAGCACTAAAACTCCATGATGAAACTACTAGAACAGGGTAGGCTGAGAGTCCTCACAAGGGTAAAGGGTAGGCTTCGCCACAGCCTTCGGTTTTGCCATACTAAAGGCAGATGTGGCCCATGTTCTCTGTGGTCCCTTCTAGATCAAAAGACTCTAGAAACTAGTGACTACCAAAATCCTTCATCCAAAAGAGAGAATTTAGATAAAAGAGAGAAATAGATACACTACTAATATAAGCAACAATACGTTATATTCCCCCAGTAAATACTCTAGGAAGAAAAGTCTGGTGAAATCCTAATCTCTTTCTACAGATTGTTTAAAACTTCTTTTTTAAACACTTAAAAAGTAGATAGGGCCACTTACATCTATCAAGTGCAAACCCAACACCTGATTTTGTAAGAAAAATGATTCTGGGGGTGCCTGAATGGCTCAGTTAAGCATCTGACTTCAGCTCAGGTCATGATATCAGGGTTCTGGGATTGAGCCCTGTGTCAGGCTCCGCACTCAGTGGGGAGTCTGCTTGTCTCTTCTCTCCTCTTCCCCTGCCTCTCCCCCCACACATGCTCTGCCTCTGTCTCTCAAATAAATAAATAAAATCTTTTTTAAAATTATTCTGATTTGGTCTTCTCATATATAAATAGACTGAGAAGTCTGATGATTCTTAACACTTCACAAACACATCAGAAGAATTTCAGATGATTGGACTATAATGCCAAATGGAGGCAATGTGAAGAAAAAAGGCAAGGAATTGGGCAAAAGGAGTTTCAATCTATCCAATCAAATAAATGACAAAGTGCCAAATCCAAGCTTTTCTCATCTCTAGATGAAGGGTCACAGAAATTTACTATTTCCAAGAACTCAATGAAAACTGCAATATGTATTTATAAACAAAACTATTTCCCTTCAGATCTCTCAAAATCAAACAACCAGGAAAACTTGTTTATGTACCCCTCTCCCCAGTGAAACATAGAAATGACAGCACAAGTCCTCATGGGGCAAGACAACGTTCATGTTATAAACATTTGCTATGCTGCCAGTGTACCAGACATAACATTGATGGTCGTTCTAGTAGGACCTCACAACCAGCTCACGCCAAAGCCAAAACTCAGGGGCACCAATGAGTTCCCTTCTTTGCAAGATTCCAGCCCAACCATGTCTCTCACTCTGAAATAAACCTAATGAACCGAATGGTGCCAAAGAGTTTTCACAGCGTGTTCACGTATATTACCTCATTTGATCGATCCACAACTTCATACTATCAGTGGAGTTTTCACAGTGTGTTCACGTATATTACTTCATTTGATCTATCCACAACTTCATATTATCAGTGGAGTGGGTATTGTTATTTTAGTTTCATCAAGGAAATAGGAGTGATGAAGAGACAAACCCAGCTGGCAGTGTACAGGGACCCTGGGGTTGACTATGGTGACCAGTTTTCCATACAAGCAATCAGACCATCATGGGAAGAGCCACAAAAAGCTGCATTAAGATACTGCTTAAGTGGCCATGGAACCAACTGAAATGCAAGAGTCAACCCAGTGAAGGTCCTAAATATCTGTGGAATATCAGGTACTGCAAATGACCCCATCTCTGTCTACAGAGAGCCTGTCTGCTAAAAATGAGACAAAGATGCAAACAGTGAAAGTACATGGTGCTGGTGACAACTGGTAAGCAGTGTGCACCAAGGCAATGAGAAGGGAGCCAGGCTGGTTGACAGTAACCCCTGAGCTGAAACTAGCAAGGCGACTGAGTAGGAGCTAGGTAGATGGATGAGCATGGGAACATTCTAGAAAGGGAGAGGAACATGTGCAAAGGCACACAATTGAGAATAAATGGAGAAGGAGGAAGGTTCTATGTGTCTAAAAAAGTTGCTGGGACCAAAAGACCTCAAAAGGCCTTAATGACATGCTGAAGAGTATGTATTTTATCTTATAGGAATAGAAAGCTATTGAAAAATTTGAGGATAACAAGATTAGAATTATATTTGTTGATGGTTAATGGTCAGTCTTTAACGCCTATGAAGAAAATCATTTTCTTTAGCTGCTTTATGATTTTCTCTTTGCTTTTGATTTTCTGTAGTTACATCTTGATGTACCTAAGTTAGGATTTAAAAAAAAAAATTCAATTTGCAATCATTAGTCATCTTAAATCTGTGGTCTGGGATCTCAGCTGTAATGGAAAATTTCAGCCATTACCTTTAAATTTCATTTTGCTTATTTTTTCATCCATCTCCTTCTAGGACTTTAAGTTACTTAGACCTTCCTCCTCTGTGTTTTCCATTTGTCTATCCATGCTTACTATAGATAATTTTTTCTTACTGTCTTCTAGTTTGTTAATTTTTTAGCTTTATCCAATCTTCTGTTAAATTCACCCTTGAGGAATTTTTCCTTAAACTATGTCATCAAATATATTACACATTTCCTTATCCAGTGAGTTAATTTCATGAAAGTTATGCTATTTCTAGAATTTTTAATTGCTGCCTTTTTCAGTTTGATTTGTCACCTTTCACAGTTTCCTATTCTTTGTATATATGTTTAAGCTTATCTTTTATTTCTTTAAATGCAGTAGTTTCTTGTTTTGTTTTGTTTTTTTGTTTGTTTTTGTTTTTGTTTTTGTTTTTTTAATATAGATTCCACTATCTGATGATGTTTCTGAAGGGTTGTTTCTATTGTTTGTGGTTGTTGATGGTTCTTGCCATTGGAGCACGGTCTCCTTGGGTGCCTGGTTATATTTATGTGCTGGTCACCAAATAACTTGAGGCCTGGTTGAAGAAACCTTCCCTTCCTTTGGAAAGAATTTCCACTTGGTTTTGCCAGGCACCTGAAGGCATGACTGTCCTTCAGCCAATTCAAGACTTGAGATTGGTTGAGCCAATCAGCTTGAACTTGGGCTGTAATTCCAAGTGAGAGCTGGTACATTTCAGGTTTACTCTCATCCACATGGTGTAGCCTTTTGGCATCCCAGCTCCTTGTGAGACACCAGCTGCTTTATTTCTGTCCCTCACTACTGCTGTTCTAATCTGTCATATTGCCTAGATTCCCCATTCCAATTTTAACTTGGTAATGCTTGTCAGCTCTTTAATGCTCGAAATTTTGGTTTTTTTTTTTGTTGTTGTTGTTTTGTTTTTTTACTTTACACAAATATTTTTAGTTGTTTCAGCAGGCAGGAGTGTATCTGAATAACAGCCCACCGTTACTATTAACAGAAAGTCCCCAGGATTTATATTTTACAAATATTTTTCAGGTGGCAGTGTAGAGCATAATTTAGAGAGTGACAGAGTGAGAACAAGGGAGGAGACCGTGGTGATCTGTGCAGGCAACACAACAGGGAGACAGTGAGGAAGCTATTGTGACAGTGCCCAATGTTACCTAAGGCAGAAGCACAAGGGAAAGAGAGAAGAGGCAGATAATCTCACATTTTTCTCACCAACCCCCTGAGAGAAGTACTACTATTTTGATTTTCAGAGAATAGCAATCAGCCATTCAAAGACATAAAATAACTTATCCCAGGGTTCATCCAAGGAGATGGTTAGTAGAGGGGGTGTCAGGACCCAGCATGACTCCAAGTCTAACCACCAGAGTATGATGAGATCTGGAAGAAAGATAGGTACATGCGGGTGGGTTTCAGTAAGGAGGAGAGGGTTGCCAAAAACTTTATAATTCAGTTATAGACATTGAAAATTTTTAAATTTTACAAGATGCCAAATGATAAACAGCTCTCCATATAATTTCACTGCTTCCACCCACAGGGATGATGGAGTAGTTAAAAGTATGAGCTTTGAAATCACAAGATCTAAATTCAAATGTCGGTCCTATGTCCTTGAACTATATGGCTTTGAACAAGTCACTCCTCTGTGAATTTTCGCCCTAGTAAATCAGGAATAGTTTACATAATTTATGTTCACAGGTAGTGCCATGGTACAAAGTTCAATAACAAAAGCTGTTAGATACTATTAATACTGTTGTTGTTGATATCATCATCATCATCATCATCATCATCATCTCTTGCAGTGAGTTTTGAGGGAATATAGCCCTGTCATCCTGGGTACAGCTGACTGGACATGACTGGTGTACAGGACGATGGCAACATTATAAAATGGGTCACAATTCCTCCTCTGTAACATGTAACCAATTTTATAGGATTAATAGGAAAGTTAAACAAACTTCATGTGTGTAAAAGTGCTATAGTGGCTAGAACACAGTAAGCACTCAATAACTGCTATATATTTAAATTACTCATTACTTTTCTGTATGCTTGGTGCCTTCTGTGTGAAGTAAGGAGAAACGAGAGCTGGTGTTCTATAAATAGGCAGAAGCTAGGTCAACATTAGGAAGTTTGGATTTATCCCAAAAATAAAGAAGAGCTATAGAACAAATTAGGCAGGAGATTAGCATGACTTACACTTTAAGAAGCTCACTGGTTGCTGTGTACAGAGCAGATTTAGGAGAAGACTAGAGACAGAAAAGCCAGTCAGAGGGCCTGGGTGGCTCCATTGGTTAAGTGTTTGCCTTCAGCTTAGGTCATGATCTCAGAGTCCTGGGATAGAGCCCTGTGTTGGGCTCCCTGCTCAGCAGGGAGTCTGCTTCTCTCTCTCCCTCTGCCCTTCCCCCTGGTTCATTCTCTCTCTAAAATAAAATCTTTAAAAAAGAAAAAGAAAAACTAGTTAGCAATAACTAGAATCAGACTAGCAGCAGAGGGGATGGAGACTTCTGAATAGCGAAGTACTTAAAATCTGACAAGATTATGCTAGTGGGGAGAGAAAAAAGAAAGGTCAATGGGGTAGAGTAAGAAATGGGGGGAAACTGCCTCAATTCCTTAAACAGAAGTTCTCAAAGTAGAGTTCCTTGACCAGCAACAGTTATCACCTGGGAACTCTCAGAAGTGCAAGTTCTCAGGCCCCACCCCAGATCTAGAGACTCAGGACCTCTGGGGGGTGGGGCCCAGCAGTCTGTGTTAGAACAAGCTTCCCAGGGGCTTCTGACTCACTCTAAAGTGTGAGAGCCACACTATAGACAAATGGGCAGTGAGCCACCACAGGAAGAGCATCTTCAAGCAACCAAGAGGAGATATAAGTTCTATCAAGACTTAGTGAGTTAGAGGTGATCTGATCTGGGCTAGAGATGGAAATGAGGGTGTCATCTGTGTACAGAGGGCAAACGGATGAGTAGACTGGCCTCCTCATAGATGGTTTGGAATGACAAGGGTCATGGCAGGGAGAAACACCAATATTTATGAAATAGAAATTAGAAAAGCCTAGAAGGATACTGAGGTACAGTCAGGGAGGTAGGAGAAAATTCAGGCTAATGTGGGGTGAGAGGAAGAAGAAAAAAGAAGAAAGAAGAAGAAAAGAAGAAGAAGGAGGAGGAGGAGGAGGAGGAAAAAGAAAGGAAAAAAAAAAGAAAACCAAAAAAACACGCATTTCAACGTGGTCAACAGAGTGGCCTTAGTAATCACAAGGTCACAGGCAACCTTTGTGAAACTAATATGAAAGAAGGAAACACAGTGAAGTCAGAATGTCATGCATGGGGAACTGATTGAAAGGTAAACGGAGGAGATGAGGGTGTGGAGTAGGCTCCAGAAGTCTGACTGTGCAAGACTAGAATAATACAGGGTGGGAGCTGTAGGGGTACAGAGAAATCACAACAACGTTGTTGTTATTTTATTTTTTTAAGATAAGGGAGTCTTGGTCATGGTTAACTGCTGATAGGAAGGAACCACTACAGAAAGGTGTGGTTGAAGAGGACACAATTAGGAACAGGAGGGGGCCCTGGGCAGGAAGGGTTGGGATCAGAAACCAGGGGTAAAGATTAGCCTCAGTCAAAAAGAAAGAGATGCCACCTTCTCTGTATGAAAACAAATGGAGGAGGGGAGGAGTCTAGACACAAGGCATTTGTGAGTGTGGTGGCTGAAAGCTGAGGGGGGTCCATGAGGGGCGAGGTAGAGCAGGTTTTCTTTGAAACATACAAGCCAAACTCATGCAAAGTGCTAGAGGAGGAAACTCACTACATTCCAAGCTGAGATCCACAATTTCAAGGGAGGATCAAATGCAAATGGCATCTCCAAACAGTGACCCTGAACACTCCCAGTCTCTGGGCTCTGTGCATTCACAATAAAACTAGTAACTAGCTATTGAGCACCTACTGCACACATATGGCATTGTGTTAGGTGATTTATATACACTACCACATTTAGTACTCTCCAATAATCCAATGAGGTAGGCAGGTATTATCATGCCAATTATAGAAACAGGAGAAATGAGGCTCCCAAAGATCAAATAACAGGCTTGCCCATGGGTACCAGTCTCACGAATGCTGGCACCTCATGTTCTTCCCATGATGCCACACAACTTTCTGGATCCTGATAGATTTGATGGAAGTGAAAGTGGAAAAGAAAACATTTTTGAGAGATCTACCTGAGTGATAAGATACTCAGAGAAGGCAATCAACTCTGGGGAAAATTTTTAGTTTGGGATGACAATGGGATACAAGTATGATAATGTCCTCCATCCAAGCTGGAGATATGGTTCTACATCTCAGGGTAGAGGTTGGGAACATCAATTAGATGATAACAATGAGTGAGAGTAGACAGAAGGGTAAAGACTGGGAAAAGGAGGACTTGACATATTAAAAGAACAAGATGAATAGATGAATGAAAAGAAAGTTCATACTCAAGCATTAAAAGGAAAAATCCCTTTACTACCAATTTTTCTATATTGTTTTAATTTGCATATTCTTCAAACCCTGCATAAATGGCAGAGTTTGGTCACTCTCCTCACCAGGCTGACCACACAGAGATGCCTTCAGGTTCTGGAGCTGAAGTCAAAACCTAGATAGTGTGGCTTTCAGGCCCAAACTTGAGTTTCTCACAGGGTCATCTTCTCAGAGCTCTGCACTGATTCCCATTCCCAGCTGTTAGCTGTATTAATTACATCATCAACACTCTCCTGCTTTTCTCCAAGCACTCTCTGCTCCAAATCTTTCTCTTGCCCAGGAGAAACCACTTTTAAATTTCTCTCTACTGAAGCTTTAATTGGCTTTTAGCCTCATGGCTCCCCAAAGACCCAAAATGTAGGCACACAATGTAGTCGGCTTTCACTTACTAATTCTGCATCTTTCCCAGCAGACAGATGATTCCTCCAAGTTAACTTTCATCTGAGTTTTTCTTAAAGGGGCCAATCTTTAATAACCTGATGTGCTTATTTCAACACCAGAACACAGTGTTTATTAAAATCAAACCAGTGTTTCTTTACCTGATCGCTCAGGACTAGCTATCCATCAAAACTTCAAAAAATGAAAAAGGTGCTAAAGCTATCTTGGAGGGTTGAGTGGAAATTGGCCTCAAAGAATGGGAAGCTAGACTAGATGAGTTTTGCTGTGTTCTGAGTCTTCAATTCTATGTATATCAAACATATATTATATATCTCTTATGTTCCAAGCTTCTTAAAGCACATAAGATAGATATTCTACTGAACATCTCCATCAGGAATAGTAAGATCCAGCCTACTGCTTGGGTAAAAGGGACAGAATGAAAATGCTGCTTCTCTAAGAGCCAGTCTTCTTTATCAATTCATTTGCTGTGACCTAAAAAAGCAGGACCACAATGTGATCATTAGCAGGCAAAAGAAAACAGACAGTTTAAAGAGTTGGTTTTTATAGACTGCATTATTATCTGAGATCCATCAGGCCCCCTAGGAAACAGAACAATGCACCACTCAAAAACAGCTAATGTGTGAAACATCTCTGATGGAAAATTGTTTCTCCTTAATAAGGTAACAAGCTCTAACTCTAAATACAAATCAGACTAATGCGGATCACCCCAGCCAGGTTATTTTTTTTTTCCAGCCAGGTTATATAGACACTAATGAGTCATTGCTTTTGATGCCAAATTGGCAAATCTGAAGGTTTTATAATAGATCCTATAGAGCTGCTGTGGACAAAAAAGACTGTGGTGTTAAGCAGGAGAGCAATCTTGGTTCTTCTTTGGTTTCAAAGAAGGAAAAGAAGGGGAGTCTTTTGCAGAGTTTTTGTTAAATACAAAACTGTTCTCAGAGTTGCAAGTGGATGAAAGATGAGCAAAAACAGTTACATGAGGGAAGAAAAGAAAATATTCAACAATAAGATCTGTGATGGAATATAAATTGAAAAAAAAAGTAGCAAAAAAAAAAAGAAAAAGTAGCTATGAAGACGAGTCACAGAAGAGAAAGATCACATATTTCGGTGGAAAAAAAGAAGGAGGAAACATCTTGTGGTGAGCAGTGTCTAAGATGATCCTCACTGATCCTCATACTTCCTGAGCTATACACCCTTGTATAATCCCCTCCCTTTGAGTATGGGAAGGACCCATGTCTTGCTTCTAACCAACAGAATATGGCAAAGATGATGGAATGTCACTTCTGTGATTAGGTTACATAAGACTGCATCTTCTATCTTGTTAGCACACTCTCTTCCTTTCTGGATCCAATGAAGACAGATGCCATATACAGAGGCCAATGCAGCAAGCAGCTGAGGGCAGCCTCTGGCCAGCAGCCAGCATAGAACTGAGATCCTCAGCCCAAGAGCCCACAAGGAACTGAATACAGCCAACAACCACATAAGCTTAGGCTTCAGATGAGTGACACCTTGATTATAGCCTTGTGAGAAACTCTGAAGCAGAGGACTGATCTGAGCCATGTCCAGATTCCTGACTAAACGAAAGCCTTATTTACTCACAATACCTTGGACACCAAAAATAATGGGTTTTCCACACCAAACAATTCCCTAATTCTCTGGATGTCCTATAATTTAATTCATTTCTGACACTAACTACCTACACTTAGCACAGACCTCACAGGTTAAGGGTTCAATCCCATTAGACTGCCCCCAACTTCAGACACCAAATGTACATAGTGGGTTTCTAGGGTACCCACACTTCTGAGCTGGCTACATATTGGGGAGAGGAGTTCCCATGACCCCCTACTCAGTCAGGTTCAATGATTTGCTATAGTGGCTTACAGAAGAACTCAAGGCAACACTTAATGTACCTCTACTGGTTTAGTACAAAAATACATAATAAAGGATACAGATGAACAGTCAGGATGAAGAGGTATACAGGGTGAGATCCAGAAGGATCCTGAGCACAGGAGCTTTTGTTCCTGTAGAGTAGGGTGCACTACCCTCCCATCATGTAGATGCATTCACCAACTCAAACCCTGTTGTTCAGAAATTTTTATGAGGGCTTTATCACATAGGCATGACCAATTATTAGTCTTCAGACCTTCTCCCCTCCTTGGAGGATGGTGGGTGGGGCTGAAAATTTCAAGTTTCTAATCATGGCTTGGTCTCTGGTGCCCAGCCCCATCCTGAAGCTGTCCAGGGGTCCACAAAGAGTTGCTTCATAGAACAATAGATGCTATCACTCAGGAAATTCCAGGGGATTTAGGAGCTCTGTGTCAGGAACCAGGGTCAAAGACCTAGTATCAGAACAAAAAAAAAAAAAAAAAAAAAAAAAAAGCCCCTAGCACCTCTATCACTAAGGAAATTCCCAGGGTTTTAGGAGCTCTGTGTCAAGAACTGGGGGCAGAGGCCAAATATATATTTCTTATTAGGCTACACTGACCCACAGAAAATACAAGTGTTAATTTAAGCCACTAAGTTTGTAGCAATTTGTTACACAGTAATAGATAATTAATACACATGTAAAATGACAGCTGACACTTGAAGATCAGAGAGATGATTTCCATAGGAGATGGGTAATCAGGCACCATTCATAACAGAAAAGAGTAGGTTCAGATGCAGGAAGGCAGAAAAGGTCAGGCAGTGTTTAGGAACAACACAAAGTCCAGCTTAGCTAGACCTAGGGTCTGAATGGGTAGGTGCAAGAACATAAGCTGGAGAGGCAGGCAGGAGGCCTCTGGTGGCAAGGACAGCCAAAGAGAGCGATTAGAGCTCATCCACCAATATGTGGTCTGAAAACATCTACAGGGAAGATTCATCGCACAATTATTGTTTTAAGAGGCAACAGGTTTCAAAAAAGTGATTTGGAAATGCCTATAAAGGGATGCTATGCATTCTCCTTTTTTGAGACATTTTCCCTTTCATTACCTTATTTGATTTATGAAAGAATCTATAAAGAAGTCAAGACAGGTATTTATTATGAAGGGTGTGTGTACATGTGTGTTTACAAAAAGGGAAAATGAAGCGCTAAGAGCCAAGAATGACTAGAAAAAGCTCTCTTTCAGTACTTTCCTACTAAGAGTGTTGCCACATTTTGTTGGATCCCCCTTCCCTGGTAGAGATGTAAACAGGCCCAGCTAGATAGGTTTGGATCCTGGCCCCAGTGTTCCAGAGTAAGCCCATGGAGTACTTGTACCTGGAGTAGTAGATGCAGTGACGCTTGGGTGAGCTGCAGAGTCAAGAGCATAACAGTCTAAGCCGCAGAACCTGCTATCAAAGGGGCTTTTAAGTAAGGAGGGTCAAAAAGAGCATCAGAGCCCAGGACAAACCAGCCGAGTTTATTCATTACTGCTGCTTCTGGCTCAAGCAAATGAGTCAGAGCTGAGGGGACTGACCAAACAGGGGTCAGCTAACTGGGAGCAGAGATGAGAGACTTTACTGCGTAGCTGAGCTTTCACTCTGGGGGCTAGTGGAAGGATGTGCAGGGTTGGGAAGCTGGTTCCACTTACAGGGGTAGGGGTGACTCACTCATTTTTCACTTGTTTTGTTTTTGTTTTTTAAAGCAATATCTGAAAACCAGGGACCATTTTCTCCTGTAAAATGTTAAATAAAATCTGCCCTTAATGATGGACATTACATAGCCAGTTGTTTTTGTTTTTGTTTTGTTTTAATTTTGTTTCCAATAGGCTTAGTTAGAATCTTCAACAGCTTTTTGTAAATCTCAACAGGTTATAGTCATCACTACTCTATTAGGCAAAGGTTTCCCCCGACATGTTGCTGCATGACTTGGAAAAACGTAGGCAGTTCTCAGGGGAGAAAGGGCATTATTTAGAGTGACCCAAAGGGGAAATTGGTGCCAGGAAGATGGACCTGCAGGCATATAATCCTGTGTAGCGACAGTGAAACGGTCTCTACCAAAAGAAAAAAAAATATTGGAAACCTTAGGAAGCAGGTTAAATACTAAATTACAAAAAATATTCATTATTCAACTGAATAAATCTGGCATATGCTGGCCAAAGGGATGATAGGAAAATCTACTTGACTGGGCCTTCTCTTCTTAGAGTCTAAAGACCACTATTGTTCACAAACAATAGTGTCCAGAATCCCAGGTAGAGGGAAGTAGGGATAAAGATATTAATCATCTCCATCTGTAGCTGATGCTCAGCTTCCCAGTTCAATAAATATCAATTGAACTTTTCTCTTTCAATTCATTCTAATGCAAGAGAGAGGCCCTCCCTGAATAAAGGTTGAGTTTTAACAATCATGAGAATTAATCTTTTTAAATGAAAATAATCTTAATCATTTGACATTCACTAAGGAATGAGAAGCATCCCTTCATTTCTTGAAAATACTTACCACTTCCCTCTTAGTTCCATCCACTTTTCTGTCAGGTCTTGTACAAAGCTTTCAAAATCTTTATCAATTACTTCCTAACTCTCAATCTTGCCCGATTTTTTTGTATTTACCAGCTTGCACCCTGGTTTTATAGAACAGTGACTACTTCAGGCAATTCTGTTTTTTTTTTTTTTTTTCAAATTTTTATTTATTTATGATAGTCATACAGAGAGAGAGAAAGAGAGAGAGAGAGAGAGAGAGGCAGAGACACAGGCAGAGGGAGAAGCAGGCTCCATGCACCGGGAGCCCAACGTGGGACTCGATCCCGGGTCTCCAGGATCGCGCCCTGGACCAAAGGCAGGCGCCAAACCACTGCACCATCCAGGGATCCCTACTTCAGGCAATTCTAATTGTGGGCCACCTACTTGATAATCTCATCTATTTCCCATAGTTCCAACTGGTGACACTATTCAGATCTGTAATTCTCATCTTCCCTCCTCCGGGTTTACACTTCTATTTCCAGATGCCTACTGGATGTCATGACCGGAATGACCCTCACATAACTCAAATTCAACATGTGATCAAAAACTGAATTCATAGTCCCTCTTACCACTGATCTTGTTTTTCTCATTTAAGAATGTAAGTACTAAAAAAAAAAAAAAAAAAAAAGAATGTAAGTACTCATGCAGCTACTAACATATATATCAAGTTAATCTCATTTTTAAATGCTCCTCTGCCTCAAGTCCCATATTTGATCTGCCATCTAACTCTGCCAATTCTAGTTCTGAAATATCACGGTAACCTATCTCTTCTTCTGCATTCCAGCTGCCATTGCTCAGTCAGGTCTCCAAGTGTCTCTATTCCTAACTGGTCCCATGCCATGCCCCTATTTCCCACCTCTTCCTTCCTGACAGTCTCCTTTCTTTAACAACCCTGAATGACTCACACTTCCTCAATCTCTTAGCAGCCACAGGTAACTGGGCAAAACTCCACCAGAGCCTCTTTTTTCAGCCTCCTCTCCAGACTCCACATCAGGTATCCACTGTAAATGGATGTATTTGCACTGAAGATACTACTCCACCTATGTCCCTGTTCATACCAAGGATAGTTTTTACTCTTCTTCACCTGGCAAACCCTACTCATCCTTCAAGGCTCAGAGAATAAACTGGTTTTTTTTTCCCCCTCTTCCTCCCTCCTCCTTTCACCTTCTGCCCTTTCCTCTCTGAATGGCCCTTCCCTCTCTCTGCAAATCTGTTCCTCTTCTCTATGTGCACTGCCTGTGGTCACCAGCAGCCTCTGTTCCCTAGTGTTTCTATCCATCATTCTATGTCACATTTTAGCTCCAGGGTCCTCAAGCTGTGAAGAAAAACAAAATCTAACTGGTGACTGGCCAGTCAATGTGTTGAAGATCCTTGGGTCAGGAGTCCACTCATGGTTTAGTCAAAGTCCTGAGCACAGGGGCAAACTATTTCCCACTTTAGGAAAGGCAATTCCCACCTAAGGGAGTTAAGTAAGCAAGACCCAGAACACCTATCTGTTTCTGAAATTCCTCTTACAGACTAATTTCATCTTAAGGACAAGCATCTAGATGTTACTTTTTGATCATCTTTCTCTTCCAGCAAATAGCATAACCCCTGGCATGTAATACCCTCTGTATTTGCTTGGATACTCTTGGTTGAAATGACAAAACATTCAACACAAACCAGTTTATATTAATATCAAAGGTAACTCAATGGCTCATACACTTGGAAGTCCAGAGTTAAGGCAGGCTTCAGGGTCAGTTGGTCTAGGGCCCACTGATAGTTGTAGGGGCCCAGATTTTTTTCTAGTTCTCCATTCTTCTATTCACAGCACTCAATAGCAGTCATAGAATAGCTGCCAGGACAATTAGGAATAAATATTTCCTGTTGATATCCATCAGGAAACTACTTACATCTGCAGAACTCCAAGCAGGAGTCACCATGATTAGAATGCTTAGGTCATGTGTCTTTGGGAAGAGGAAATGGTATGAAGCTACAATGTCTAATACAGTAGCCACGAATAATACGTAGCTATTTGAAATAAAATTAATTTAAAAAATAATAATAAAATAAAATAAAATTAATCAAAATCAAATACAATTAAAAACTCAGTTTCTCAGTCTGACACTAGCCACAAGTCAAATGCCCAACAACAACTGTGGCTAGTGCCTGCAGTATTGGACAGCATGGATTAGAACATTTCCAATTCTGCAGAAAGTTCAATTGGCTTATGGTAAGCAAGCACATCAAGCAACTGGTATAAGGCAATCAAGACTCAGCTTGGCAGCTGGGGTCAACTTCACCCAAAGTACAAGAAATCTGGGGAAGGAATAGATGAAAATCTGGGCACATATGGGAAAAGGAAAAAGGGAAATAGACATTAGGTGGGCAATAAACAATGCCCAACATATTCTTATAGGAAGAAATTCAATTGATCTGGTATTATTTGCTCTTTAAATAATATGATCCATATGTCAAAATTGTCTGTTGTTATTGTAAGTACAAGGTATTTTTCTTTTATGAACTCACTAACTTCCTGTGGGACACTGGACAAGCCAAGTAACTTCTCTGAGCCTCAGTTTCCTCGTCTGTAAAACAAAAGGAATGAACTAGATCAGTTGTTTCTAATCTTTTAATCACAGATTTTTTATAGCACATTTTTAAAAATTAATTTTTGCCCACTATCTCATACTCAGAAGTATTTTTAGTAACTTAACTGCATTAGAAATTAATTTGCTATTCTGTTGTTGGGGTTTTTTAAATTAAAAACATATAACTGTTAATTAGAGCTTGCTTCTGATCAGTGAGAAAAGTCAATGTTACCATAGTGGGCTGGTATAATTGGTATCACAAGTGAAGTTGACCTCACAATCTTACTGAAAGCAAATTTACTATTTTAATTCAGTGCTATGAAATATTTATAAATAATCTGAAGTGCTCCACTGAAAGACCCTAGGGATAGACTATCACATGTCAAGAAGAGCACATGATCTTGTAGGCCCCACACAGGTCCAGAATTCTACAGCTGCTATAGCAATGTGACTATAAACAAACCCAGCCCTTGTCACTAGCATGAAGTGGCCCACCCTGAAAAGTACCAGAGAAAGGGATGAGTGGATGGACTGGGAAGAAAGATTCCAAGGAAGAGCAAGGGACAAGAAATAAAGAGAAAATGATACTACTGCAAAAAGTTGTTGGCTTTTCCTTTTCATTACCAGTAAGCCAAAGAAAAGTAGATAATAATCCAGGGAGCCTGGTATAAAGCTAGAAGTGGACAGCAAGCAAGAGAATCAGGAGCACCATACTGAAAAGGGTGCTGGAAGAGCCGTGGGAAGGTGATTCCAGGGACCTTCAAGTCTTCACTCATCTCCACTGAGGAGAAGGGCAGACAACATAATCACTGACATGTAAGAGTTATGGAAACTCCTATTTTCAGATAAAAATATGAACAAGGTTTATTATAGATTGTTTCCTTTTATTTAAATTTCTATTGCAATAATTTTGTGTTAAAAGGGCAAGAATGCTGACAGGCATGTCTATTCGAGGTACTGTAAGGGATACATTGGGGTAGAGTATAGTCTATAAAATAAATTACTTATAATGTTCTGAAATCCATGCCTTCTAGGCCTGGTGAGGTGTCAAAGAGAAACCAGGCACATAGGTAGAAATGATTCCAGGATACAAAATGGGAAGAGGAGGAAGTAAAAAGGACCAGCCTATGAAAGAATTGGGCAAGCTCCAGTTATATTTCAGTAAAGAACAGATGTAATTATTACTTCAAGATTTCCCATAATTCATCATGATTTTCTATTTTTTTATGATTTTCTGCTTTTATTAACCCTTCTAGTAACCATGTATTTCATAACAAAAAAAATCCTTTCAAAAACCCCACATTCCTTGAACAGCTAAACAGAGAATTACCACATGACCTAGCAATTCTACTCCTAGGTATATGTCCAAATGAATTAAAAACAGGGATACAGATACTTATGCACCAATGTTCATTTCAGCTTTATTCACTATTCAATGTCAAAAAGTGGAAACAACTCAAGTGTCTGTGGATGAACAAAATGTGGTACACACATAATGAAATATTATTCAGGCATAAAAAGGAATGACATGCTGATACAGACTACAACACAAAAGAACGTAAAAACGTGCTGAATAAAATAAGATAGACACAAAGGAGAAATATTGTATGATTTATGAAATACCTAGAATAGACAAATTTATAGAGAGGAAGTATAACAGTGGTTATCAGGGGCTGGGGTTGGTGAAATGAAAAGTTATAACTCAATAGTTCTCAAGTTCTCTTTAGCATGATGAAAAAGTTTTGGGATAGACAGTAGCAATGGTTACACAAAATCAAACAAATGTAATTAATGCAACTGAATTGTATACTTAAAAATGGTTAATATAGCACATTTTATGCCATATGTATTTTACCACACGAACACACAATTTTTTTTTTTTTAACACACAGGAGCTTCTGTTTATTAGAGATTCTAGGGCAGGGGACAGTTTGATAAACAATATTTATTGCTTTCAAGGAGGGGAATCCAAAATTAGAAGAGAATGGGAAGGCCTCACTCCTGTGCCAGTTTCTTTTAAAAAAGTCTTAGAGGAGTTCTTCAAGAAACTAGATGTCAATGACTCTTTAAATTACATTTCCAGCCCAAGCTTCCATATGAACTTCAACTTGCACGTCCAACTACACGTTAGATCACCTCAGATGTAACATGTCTAAAAGAAAGTTCTTAGAAATAAAGGATGAAAGTAGAAATTAGTTAAAATAAATAAAAACAGTAAAAATAAATTTCTATTAAAAATTACACAGGACAAGACGCCTGGGTGGCTCAGCAGTTTGGCGCCTGCCTTCGGCCCAGGGTGTGATCCTGGGGTCCCGGGATTGAGTCTCACATCAGGTTCCCTCATGGGGCCTGCTTCTCCCTCTGCCTATGTCTCTGCCTCTCTCTCTCTGTGGCTCTCATGAATAAATAAAATCTTTTTTAAAAAATTAGATAGGACACTAGCTAGTGAAATTTCAAAATGAGGGGATAATTGAAAGAGGTTATGGTAATAGATGCAGATAAAATTAAACACCTGAAAAGATTTTATACAACTCTATCCCAATATATCAGAATATGTGGTTAAAATATATGATTTTACTGGAAAACACAAATTATCAAAATCAATGCAAGAAGAGGAAAAAATCCCTACAGAAATCAATGATCATTAGAGCTGGAGAAATTTGCTGACTAAAAAACCCTAGCCCATGTTTCAAGGATGAGCTCTTTAAATGCTTCAATCATTGAGAAAATTTGATCATTCTCAATGTCTTAACTGCTCCAAAGCACCAAGAAAAAGGCTCCCCAATTCTTCCTACCAAGTTAGTAGAGCCTAATACCAAAATCACAAAAACAGCACAATAAAGAGAAACCACTGACCAATCTCACATTTTGCACAAAAATCCAAAACCCATAAATAAATTATTACCAAACAGAATTGAATCACATGTTAAAACATGTTATATACCATGACCAAATGAGGAGCATGGCCATATGAGGGATGCAAGAATTATTCAGTGTTTTATGTGGCCATGTAAATAAGCCAAAGGGAAAAACTATCCTGAAAGAAGTTCAAAAGGCACTTGAAAAAGAAAAAGTCAATATCCATCTCCAATAGAAACTTTCAGTAAAAAAAGAAAGAGGATACTTGGTTAACTTGGTCTCAAGCCAGCAACCAGCACTGTGCTTGAGGGTTTAATACTGAAAGCATTTCCATTAAAATCCAGAAGAAGGCAATCACCACTATTATGTAATACAGTTCTAAAAGCAATGGCCAGTGAAATTAGGTAATAAATAAGAAGCATAAAATTAGAAAGGAAGGTGCAAATTATTATTTGCAGATAAAACTAAAGTATAAAGTATAGCTACAAAATCAACTAAACAACCAACTAAAAATTATTAAAAATAGTAAGAGCACTCATTAAGGTTTCTAGTCAAAAAATAATCTAAAACAAACTCAAAAGGGTTTTTTAATATACCAATAATTACCTGGAGGAAAATGCTAGAAAAAATTTCTTTTCAACACCAAATAACACAAAGTACTCAAGCTTTTTCTATTAAGAAATGTGCAAGATAATGCTATACATAAACTATTAGGCATATTAGGAGCATCTAAGATTCTATAATTCGCAATATGAAAAGGCTGGATAAATTACAATGTACAAAGACCTGGTGACACTCAAAATAGCAAAACAAGGCACAAACTGTTCCCCCAAAAACATCCCACAGCTGAGAAAAAGGTTGAGGTGGTAGATTTTAGCCTGAATTATTTATAATTAGCACCTCACAGGACCAAAAAAGGGAAAAAATATCCTAATAGCTACTTAAAGCAAGGAAACTAACTGTTGAATTTCCTAGCAGTAAAAAATAATTAAAACACACTAAAGTCCTGCTCAGCAACTATCAATTCCAACAGTTTAAACCAGTGGTTCTCCAAGTGTGGTTCAAGACCCTATCAGAGGTACCATAAGGTCAAGACTCTTCTCAAAATAATTCTAGGACATTATTTGTTCTTTTCACTCTCATTCTCTAATGAATGTAAAGTAGGGATCTGCAAACTAAGCTGGCCAGCAGGCCAAATCTACCATGTCCATTCATGTTGTGCCTCTGTGTGTGGCCCACAATACTGAAAATTACTGCATGGCCCTCCACAGAATACCTTTGCTAATCCCTGCTCTAATTGAATGTGTGCTTATACGTTGTGTTTTCTAGAATTTTCTAAGATTTAAAATAAAAACAAGTACAGTTTAGAGGTTAATTCTACTTTTTTTCTCAGTATTTTGACTGTGATTATATATATTATAACCTCATTAATACCCAATAGATCATTTTGAAATTTGAAATTTTCCTTAAATGTACACAGAAACACAACTGGAAATAAGTCACTTATTTTGCAATAATATTTTCAAGTTTTCTTAGTTTTAATTTTAAATACAGAAATGTTCATATATATAAGCCAAATGCACAAAAGCACTTGGAGTCTTCTATAATTTTTTTTGATATTTGATTGAATGATTGATTGATTGATTGAATAGAAAGAGTGAGAGCCAGAGAGCGTGCACACTTGGATAAGAGCACAAGCAGGGGAGGGGGGATAGCAGAGGGAGAAGGAGAAGAAGGAGCAGAATCCCCACTGAGCAGGGAGCCCAATGAAGCTGGGCCCAATCCCAAGACCCTGGGATCATGACCTCAGCCTAAGGCAGAAGTTTAACCGACTGTGTCACCCAGGCGCCTCTGGAGCCTTCAATAATTTTTATGAGTGTAGAGGAGTCCTGAGACCAAATAACTTAAGAATCACTGGTTTTACATAAGGTAATTTGCTTCTGTACAATTTACAATGATAATTTGTTTGAATTTCCACAAGAATGTTTAATATTCTTGGTGATATCACTCATACAGGAAAAGAAAATAAGTTGCTAATAAAGGAAAAAGGGTTGCTTTAAAGTTCAAAAACATTACACATCACAAAATAGAAGCTGAAAAGCACCCAATTTCATGTCCACAGTAAGGATGAACCACAAAATCTTCTAAATAGGCTGCAATCATGTGTTTTATGCTCTGTAGTGTTTCTCTCACATCACACTTGCTAAAGCACAGAAAGTCTATGGTAAAGAGTAGACTTGTAGGATGTGGGGGGTTGATCGAACATTTTCTTTCTGTAGCTCACATACTCCAAAGGACAGTACACGATGAGAACAAGGCAGTAGCCTAGAGATTCTAGAGCTTCTGTGCTCAGTGAGCAATATAGCAGAGATGCATACAAATACTTTAATGAAAACTCAAAACAGAAATTATCTGATACACAGACAATAGCACAGGCTTGCTGTACCGTAAGGCAAGTAATTCATATAAATTACTGTAATCAGCATTAACCTTCTCACAGCCAAACAAAGCAGCTCTGGGGTCAGTTGTATGAAAAAGAAGGGGTAGAGGAAGAGGAGCAGTAGGCAGGGAGGTGCCTCCTAAAGAGCTCCACAGGCACTAAGGACAGAGGGATACTGAAGATGCCCGGCACTTGGCAGGCTCTTGGTGAAAATATTTTAGACTGAGGAGTGCATACACGCACCCTCCTTTCACCTTTGTCATGCCTGAGCTCAGCAGAGCATCGGGGGCATCATAATCACTCCATAAATGCTGAGTAGATGAATAAACAAGTGGTAAAGGTAAGTGGCAAAGGCTGTGACGGTTTTGAGACAGAGCAGCCTCCAATGGAAGAACCTCCAAAACCATTCCTGTCCATGACTCATTACAACCTCTCTGACTAAATCCGTAATATTATCAAAAATATATTTCATCATAGAACTTTTTAGCTAGACGGAACTTCTGGCATAATTTTGCCCAACTCCCTTATTTCAGAAGTAGAGTGGAGACTCCAACCTTGCTCATCTTACTCCCAAGTCCACTGCGCTTTCCACTGTCCCAGGCTACCACTAATTGAACACCTGCTCCATGCCAGGCCAAAGAGACAGAGTACGAAATATTCTGAAGATAAGTTATACAAGAAAAAGGCTCATAAATTTACTTTATTTTTAAAACCTTTTTTAAATTTTATTTATTCATTTGAGAGAGAAAGAAAGGATGACAGGGAAAAAGGGCAGAGGGAGAGGGAAGCAGATTCCCTGGTGAGCAGGGAGCCTGACAAGGGACTCGATCCCAGGACCTTGAGATGATGACCTGAGCCGAAATCAGAAGCTTAACTGACTGAGCCAGCCAGGTGCCCCAAGTAAATTTAATATCAAGTGGGAACCAAATTTTACAGATCATAATGGGAAAAATTAACTTTGTTTTATAAAAATAAAAACTTATGTTACAAATTTTGGGTTTTCAATGCAAGCATATACTATGTAGAACAAAGACTAGAACAAGAAGATTTTTACATTCTTTTTAAAAATTATATGCTAGTATGGTATGGTCTCATTCTGTTTTACTTTTTTACTACATTCATAAAAACAGTAATTTTTGCAAAAATATTTAAAAGCTTCATTGAAGATGTTTCTTACTGACACCTTGAGCAATACACTGGTATTTTTAATGGGAAATAAAATTGTAATTCTTTAAATAAAATTAATTGGTAGGAAAAATACCCAACTGAAAACAGATCTAACTATGTTAGTTTTTTAAAAATGAGCAGTAATTACTTCATGCTCTAGAATACTGTAGAGTCAAAGCCAAAGGAAGACCAACACTAGCTCTTCAACTACACACTTGGGCTATAGAACATGATAATTCTTCTCTTTCAATATTGCATGGGTAATTTTTGCCCATTTTTTAAAACAGATTTTTAAATCTGCTAAAAAGTTGAGAGAGTAATATTAAAAATACCCATTAAGTCACTGTTAACAATTTGCTCAATATCTGCTTTCTCCCCCAAGCGATGCATACATGTGCACAGAGTTTTGTTTTGTTTTTCTGACCCATTTAAAAGTGAAAGACACCAAGATACTTTACCCAAAGCACTTCAACCAGTAATTCCCTAAGAGTAAGGATATTCTCTTATATATCTTCAATATCATTACTATACATAAGAAAATTAACAGTAATTCCAAAATGTCATCTAATTTATAGTCTAAATTTAAATTTCCCCAATTTTGCGGTGCCTAGGTGGAGCAGTCGGTTAAGCATCCAATTCCTGGTTTCAGCTCAGGTTGTGATCTCAGGGTCATGGGACTGAGCACCACATCAGGCTCCAAGCTCAGCATGGCTGAGCGGCCTGAGATTCTCTCTCTCTGCCTCTCCTTCTCAGGCTTACTCTCTCTCCAAAATAAATAAATATTTTAAATATTTTAAATAAATAAATAATAAATAAATAAATAAATTTCCCCAACTGTTATTATATTATTCCTCTAAGACAGGATCTATCAACATTCACACATTATTTTTGGTTATGTTTCATTTGGTCCCTCTTCTAAGAGAGTTCCCCTTGTTTTTTCTTCACAACATTAACTTTTTTGAAGGGTTCAGGCTAGTTATCATACAGATTGTTCCACATATTGAATTTATCTTACTATTTTTCCCATGGTGTCATTTAACCTGTTTCATGGTCCCCTATATTTCTGATATACAGGGCCAGAAGCTTTGTTCATTCCAGTGAAACATTTTTGACATGAATATTTCACAGATGATATTGTGACAATACATCCCATCAGAAGGCACAAAATCTCAAGTCATTACACTATTGGTGATGTGAAGCCTCACCACCTGGTTCAAGTAGTGACCACCAAGTCTGTCTACTATAAAGGGACGTTTTGCCCAGTGTAATTAAGTAGTAAGTCAACTGTGCAAGATACCTTGAGTTCATGTAAATATCTTAGTCTCCAACAGCCTTTCACCCAATGGCTTTAATACCTACTGATGATTCTTGATCAAATCAAATTATACACTGAGAGTTGAACCACCATGAAATGCTTAACCTCTACAATGTGTGTTGGTAGGTATGAGGAGAGATATATAACATAATGGTTAAGAAGACAAGTCTAGAACTATTCAATTCTGGCTACATAGTAGAATCCTTGGATCTCTGGAGAGCTTTTTAAAAATACCAGATCAACTAGAATCAGAATGTCTGGGGTGGTATCCAGGCATAGATATTTTTAAAAAGCTATCATGGGATTCTTTTAAAGTGTATTTACCAACTGTGTATCATTTCTGTGCTTTGGAAATAAAAAGCTAAAAGTAACTCTGAGATAAATATTACTAATATTCCTGAAGTAGATACTAGATATTTTGTAAGAATTAAATAACTAAACATAATGAGGATTAAGCTAAGTATTCAATTCAAGAAGTTGGAAAAGTGACAAAAAAGCAAACCCTCAAAATAAGAAATCTAGTACCAATTGTGTACAGAACACATCAACAATAAACAGAGAAAAAAAAAAAAAAACACAACCAAAACACACGTTCCCTGAAAAGATTAAGATAGATCTTTGAGTCTGAACTGCTTAGGTCCACTTACATGTGGATTTTTTCAATAAATACAGTATAGTAATGTAAATGTATTTCCTCTTCTTCATGATTTTCTCATTAACATTTTCTTTTCTCTAGCTTTATTTTAGAGTATATAATATATACAACATACAAAAGATGTATTAACTGCTTATGTTATCAGTAAAGCTTCCAGTCAACAGTAGGCTATCAGTAATAATTGTGGGGTTTTTTTCTTTAAGATTTATTCCTTTATTTTAAAGACAGAGAGCACAAGTGGGAGGGGCAAAGGTAGAGGGAGAGAGAATCTCCAGCAGACTTTGTGCTGAGCATGGAGCCTGACGCAGGGCTCGATCCCACAACCGTGAAATCATGACCTGAGCTGAAACCAAGGGTCAGACCCTTAACTGACTGTGCCACCCAGGCACCTCAACAACAGGCTATTGATAGTTGAGTTTTGAGGGAGTCAAAAGTTGTATGTGGATTTTTTACTACAAGGGAGTTGAATGCCCCAACCCCCATTTGTTGTTCAAGGGTCAGCTGTACTTAGGCCCTACCACACAGTAAATGCTCAGTAAGTATCAGTGATTATTATGCATAAATACAATATGTGTATACATGTATACAAAAATATATCTAGGTATATTCTAATAAACACATATATGCACCTAACAATAGAACTTCAAAATATACCAAACCATAATTTAGTTACAGAAGAAATCACAAAGGAAATTAAACACTTACAACTAATAATAAAAATACTTTACCTCAAAATCTATGGACTACAGCTAAAGAAGTATTTGGGGGGAAATATACAGCTTTGAAAACATTTTAAAGAAAACAAGAAAGACTAAAAGTAATAAGCTAAGTATTCAAGAAGTTGGGAAAGGGGCAAAAAAGCAAACCCTTAAAATAAGGAATCAAGTATCAATGATATACAGAACATCACCAACAATAAACAGAGAAAAAAAAAAAACACAACCAAAACACACGTTCCCTGAAAAGATTAAGATAGATCTTTGACAAGCAAGAGCTACCAAGAAAAAAGGGAGAAGATTCAAATAATCAAAATATAGGATGAAATGAGAGGCTAAAGTACAGACAAAAGATTTCTTAAGTAATTAAAAAAATATTAAAGAGTATCAGGATTATCTATAGGCTAATAAATTTGAATGGATAAATTCCTATTAAATTATGCCAAACTTGCACGAAAAGAGAGAACTGGAACAGAACTTATGTATTGAGTCCCACATAAGGCTCCCTGTGAGCACAGTGCCTGCTTGAGATTCTCTCTCCCTCTGGCCCTCTTCCTACTCATGCACTCTCTTGCTCTCTCGCTCTCCCTAAAACGAATAAATAAATCTTTAAAAAAAAAAAAAAAGGCTATACTTGAGATTCATCCTAGGATAATGCAAGGCTATCCTTGAATTCTTAGGATGGTTCAACACCACAAATAGATTTAGAGAGAAACCAGAATAAGATAATAATCTCAATCAAAAAAGAATACACATTATAAGTTAAGCAAAAGGCAAAACTGTTTGACTTTTTTTAGTACATTCATAAAACAATAATTTTTGCAAAAAATATTTAAAGGCTTCATTGAAGATGTTTCTTACTGACACCTTGAGCAAGGAGAAGTAGGGTCCCTGCAGGGAGCCTGATGTGGGACTCGATGCCAGGACCCCAGGATCACGACCTGAGCCAAAGGCAGACGCTCAACCACTATGCCACCCAGACGCCTCAGCTTTGCATTTTTGAAAATGAGATTTCAAAACACTGTCCGAAAACTGTGGTTGATAGAAAATTACTATATATCTAATGTTTAATATAATTTCTGAAACAAACATAACTGTCTTCTAGGTGTACTGATCATCATTTAGGGAAGATATGATCGCAGAAATCTGGAAACAGAAGATATTTAGTTCAGAAAGAATGGTTAGGAGAAAGAGTTCTTGGGATTTAAATAACCTAGAAGAATACCAAGAGAATAATCATACAGGTCTGCTTTTCTTAGCCAAAGGGAAATACAGGTACTTTTCATCCAAGGGAAAAGAACTGAAACACAGGCAATGGGCAGGCCTGTCAGAGAAGGAGACTGACCTTAAGTGAGAAAAAAAGTCTCATCCTGACTCTGAGGCTGACCTGGGCAGGCCCTAGAAGAAGCAATTAGATTCAAATCTCAGATGAGATCAAGGATTCCATGCAGATTCTTCCTTCAGAAAAGAGGTGGAGGTGGCCAGGAGATAGAAGGGAGAAATGAAAGGATCAGCGACTCCACATTATCAGGGTACTGGTGGAGGCCTGTCTCCAGACCAGAAAACTGAACAAGATCTCTGGCAGACCCAGCTGGGACAAGACTGCTCTTAAAATTCCTGACGATGAAAGAGGCAGAGCTACATATAGCACCACTTGGCCATCGTGATTTTTCTCCTTCGGAGTTTGCTAACCAGGCAACTATTACCCAAATATCTGATACCAGAGAAAATTTATTTGGGTTGTCCCCAGGCTCCACCCAGTTGGCAGATTTCTGTGTTGACAATGACACTGCTGCCTGGACTGTGGTAAAAGCTTAGCCTTGGAAACCTATGGGACTAGACCTACAAGAGGGGACCAGTCTTTGGCCCATTCTCTCCTAGGGGCTGAGGATGATACAGATCCACACTGTATTCCTAGAAGAAACTACTGGGTCGGACTGAGGTACCCAGAGAAACTTTTCATGCAACAATAGGCACAGGATGCAGATCCTGGGGTGATTCGTCACTTACCAGAGAAATGTAGCTATGGAAGAGACAGGAATGTTTCCCGGGCAAACACAGATATACAATGTGTACATGTGCAATAGGTAACATTTGCTTTAGGTAAAACATGATATTAAAACAAAAATAAATAAATAAACACTTTGGAACACGGGTGTGAACAAGGATTAATAACCATTTGCAATGATGACACACAGCAAAGAACCTTTCTAGAAGTCTTAGGAAAAGTTTACGATATTCTTAAGGTTATGGTTTGTTTCAATAACAAATTTTAAAACCTTAAATGGTGCAAAAGTACCAACATCCTAACTGTAACCAGATTTTATATCACCCGGAGAAGAGAAGCGGATTGAAATATCCTAAAAACATCATGATTTTTAAAAGAGCAAATTGCAATTTTCCTAAATATCAAGAGGGCAAGAAATGAGAAACAGCAATGTGGTTTCACAAACTCTCTATTTAAAGGCTAACAGGGAAGAGAAATTTGTACCACATACTGAGGGAAGGATTAAGGCTGTTCCCTCTGTCAGTCCTAGTAAGGAAGGAATATAAACAACAGTAAGGCTGGAAGACCATAAAAAGAGTAAGGAAAAAACATGCATACACTGGACATGTAAAGGACTCAATGATATTTACTGGTAAGAGAGAAGGAGGAGAATTATAACAGAGGACAAATCAAAAACAGGTCTGGCATCAGAATTTCCCAAACAAAGAGAAAAGTAGATTATTAGTATCCACTCTGGTATCAATTCTGTCATCACTCCCATCCATCAATATTTCCTTGACCTTGTATTGGTACCAACCACTAACAAGAAATCAGGGAATCTTATCCCTTCAACTGTGGAGCCTAAGGGGGCTCAGAGAGGCTCCTGAGGTCTGGCCAAGTTCAAACACCAAAGCTAGGTCTCCAGGAAGTAGTTTTGGGCCAAATACTAAATAAGTTTTAAAGCACTCCTTTGCCTGACTTTGTCGTGCAAGTATCTCTCTCCCTTGGTGATCTTGTTGATGGAGGATTTGGCTATATAGGGTCTTGGTTATTTCCCTCTCTTCTCACAGAGAAGGTATGACTCACAATACTGATGCCATGAAAATATAAATGCACTCTCAGAAGAGGGCCACAGTACCCAACTTTTTTTTTTTTTTTTAAACTTATGATAGTCACACAGAGAGAGAGAGGGGAGCACAGACATAGGCAGAGGAAGAAGCAGGCTCCATGCGCCGGGAGCCCGATGTGGGATTCAATCCTGGGTCTCCAGGATCGCGCCCTGGGCCAAAGGCAGGCGCCAAACCGCTGCGCCACCTAGGGATCCCAAGAATGTACCCAACTATTTTTAAAGAAGAAAGAGAATACATCAGAAGAATGAAATTTCAAGGAATAACATCCAACTGAAATTGCCCAGGCCTGAACAGTGAAATCACTATTTAACTAAGCAGACCACAAAACAAAAGGAACCTGGGTGCCTCAGGTCAGCATACCCAGTGGGCCACTGACGAAGCAGTAGTTTCTTCATTCAAAGAGAATTTCACATTTGGTAAGTCCTTCTGAATTAGTAGTAGCTGGCATCAAAAAGTGACATGTTTTCAGAAAATACTCGCCACCCCAGGTCACTACTTCATCAGCAGTGAAGAAACAGGGTGATCCTTATGTAGTCACTTCCTGAAATCACCTCCAGCTTACTTCAGAATGCCAATGAGGCATGCCCACCAGTCCCTATCACAGTGTGTCCACAGAACATCCTCTTTTAGTAATCTGGCATTTCTTCTAACCTTTCAAGGGCACAGTGCCAGAAACTTCTTCCTGATTAAAAAAAGCTCATAATATAATTGGTCTTGCTAGGTCAATTGTTTCCCTGTCAGAGTATAGAGAAAACTCAACTTGGCTAGAAAATATACTCCCTGCACTTAAAACTTCTTAGCAATCTATACACTAAAATATTCCAATTTTCACTACTACTCTCCCTTTAGTTTCCCTGAGTGTGGTCAGCTAGGGCCCTTGGTCATAGCTCCTTGTCTATGTGTTCGCACCTGCTTTCTTCTGCATCCAGAAGACACATGGCTTAAAATTTAATCAGAGACAGCAATACTGGATTTTTTTTTCAAGGTTTAGAATCAAAATACTTTGTAAAGATAATCTACTTATCAAATTTAAGGTGACCCATTCCTACCACCAATGATGAAAACACTTTTAAAATGTACTGAATTAAAGCAAAATTCAGGGTAAAATGAAGTGCTTTTTCGGATTTGAAAGATCAGTTTAATTCTGTTCCTATCAGCTATAGGGGTGGATGGGGCTCATCACAGAAAACTTCAAGGTTAGCTATCAACATAACTTAAGACCTATTAGGGAAGAAAAAAAAAAGACCTATTAGGGAAGGACAACAGTACCCACTGGCCACAGGAGCCAACAGCAGTATCTCCAGTCCCTCCTCACAGCCAGCAGCCGGAAGTGGTCAAAGGTCCCCCTTTTCTAATAGCTGCCATTATTAGAAATTGGGAAGGTCCCAACTGCACTGTGCAATTAGGTCTGTAGGAAAGAATCCCAATCCTAAAATAATCAGGTTAGTAAAATAAAATGTCAGACAGCAATCCAGTACTCACCTTTGTCATGAACACAAACTGAGAGTTTCTTGACACCATCAACCAGAACATTCTGTGTGCTGCTATGTCCATCTTCTGAGTCACTGTCATCAAACTGAGCCTCTATAATGACATCAGGACTGTCATTATAGCCTTTCATGGACTGCTGCGGGAGATGGCTTCCACAGAGCTCCTCAGGGAGATCTAATTCATAGGCACCTTCTGTTTCTTTGTCACTGCTCTCTGGTTTAATTACCTGAAGAAAATAGAAAAGTTCTGCTAAATCACTGGAGGGGAGAACAGGAAATAACAGATTTTTCTTTTTTTGTTTTTCTTTCCTAAGGGAAAAATGCACATTCAGAAGCTCACAGCAATGGTCACTCACCATGTAGCTTGAAAAAGAATATTTATTCTCCAGGTGCATAGGCTACTTTATGGAGATGATCAATCCAACAGTGCCAGGGTGGCCCTCAGCTCCTCAAGATGCCCAGGATGAATGACATATCTACTCCCCATTTTTCTGATGTGCATTTTCATCCACTTTCCCCCAGAGGACCTGAATACCACAAGTACTAAGCTGCTTCATAAGGGTACATCACACGGATCAGTGAATATGTTCAGATAAAAGAACTCAGCATAGTATGTTACTGCACTCCAAATGAAACCACAGAATATGATGAAACAGAAAAAAAAGTGTAAATAAGAGTTTATAAATGTTCTCAGAAAGAATAAAAGCCCTTAATTCTCCATTTTGAGGCTTGAAATCAGTATAGAAAGCATACAATTGATGGATATTTATACTAGCACTAAGAATGAAGCATTACATAATTTGACAAATATTTTCAAACAGAAGAGTCTAGACACTAATGGACTTAATGAGTTTGTCACATAACAGTCAAATGTCAGTATTCTCATTTCTATGGCATTTGATTTCTGTGGATTTCTGTAGCAGTTTCTCTATGTGTTAATACTTTATAGGTCTAATATTTTTCTGAGTTGAACCCTGAAGTTTCGAAATAGATGCCCGCCTTCAACAAGCCAGATTACCATTAAAATTAGACCACACAAGGATCCTTTAATAAGGGATCTTTATCTGAAACAAGGCAGAAAAAGCTACCGAAAGAAATCTTTTCCAAAACATTTTCATGTCACAGATTCCAATAAACATAACCAACCCCAGACAATGAATATTATAGTCACCCAGAAAATCAAAGTAAAATATTAAAAAGGTATTCTAAAGATTCTAGGAATATATTCCCAAGTTTTTAAAAAAGTGACTTCATGAAAATGTGGTAATAGAAAAACTTGTAAACAGTTAATTTTTCAGAGTAAAGTTAATAACATTTAATAAAATTTTTTGAAAACTTGATTTCCAATTTCAGAATAATTTTTGTGAAATTTTCTTTCAGCTCTTGCCATGTTTTGAATCTTGTCACATTCATTCATTCATTCATTTTTTCATTCTTTTATCACTCATTCATTTGTCCATTATCTCATTATGAGAAGTTTGAAGTTTCCTTTTCTTTGATAGTAAGAAAGAAATTTCAATGGTCTAGGCCAGAAATCTCCAGAAAGATTTCCTCAGGCCCCTTCCTGCATGAGAGCACAAGAGGGAAGCCACAGTAGGTCTTTTAATTAATATACAATCATAAAACCCAGCTCTCTTCTGTATACTTCTGCCTAGTTACAGAAGTTTGGTTTTCATACCTGACCCAGAGGAGATCATTCAAAAACAGAGATTTCACTGACAAGTTAGAGAAGGAAAATAATTCGACACCACTCAAATCAGCAAACCTAGTCAATGTCCTTAAATGTGCCTGGCAAATTTAGTAACATTTAGGAAGATCTGCTCCGATCATCCTCAAAGAATGAACACACCTTGGGCATTGTCAGAATAGCCCAAAGCAGGGGTGCCTGGGTGGCTCAGTTGGTCAGGTGTCTGACTTTGGATCAGGTCTTGACCTTAGGGTCCTGGGATTGAGCCCTAAGTCAGGCTCCTCAATCAGTGGACAGTTTGCCTGTCCCTCTCCCTCTGCCCCTCCCCCTGCCTGTGGTTTCTTTCAAATAAATAAGTAAAACCTTTATAAAAAAAAAATAGCCCATAGCACAGGCAGGAGGTGTGTCTAAAGCATGGAGGCTCCGACAGGATCACTGCTCTGTTGTTTTTTTCTACATCATTCCCACACACAATTTTTCTGAGAGAGAAGAGGTGGGACCAGAGCTGAAGGAGAATGCCTGCTGTTCGACAATTAGACTCACAGGTAATACCACTAATGGTTTCACAAAAGATTTGGTTCCCACATGCCATGCAGAAAATCTTACAAGGGGAATCAAAATTCTGACACTATCAAATTTAAATGCTCAACTATCCTACAGTGAAAAGTAGTCTTTCTCCATATGCATGTTTATGTATGCATAAAATATAATAAGAATTCTGGAATCATTATGATTCTGCTACTTATTAAAAATTATGCTATGGCTCACATATTAAAAGTTTGAATAAAAGTCACTGGGAAGAGGAGAACAGAGAAAAGCAATAACCAGATTATGCCAAGCCTAATTGTATAGCACATTTTAAGCCAGCCCAGTTCTGACTTTATGATAATCTACATGGCTTAGATTAGTTACACTCCAGAATTAGTATTTTTGGCACTAAATTCACTTTTGACTTACTAAATGAAAAAATGTTGTAAGGAAGCAGGACTTGGTGAATAAACCAAGCCATTCAAAATTGTGGAATCAAAATATAATTGGAGCACCTGGGTGGCTCAGTCAGTTAAGCTTCGGGCTCTTGATTTCAGCTCAGGTCATGATCTCAGGGTCATGAGATCAAGCCCCATGCCTCTGGGCCTGGAGCCTGCTTAAGATTCTATCTCTCCCTGTCCCTCTGCTGCTCCCCACTCCTTCTCTAAAAAATATAAATAAAAATAATTATATAAATTAATATGTTGCATTTAAAAAGTATGTTCATTCTGTTTTGTTATACCAGTACACACAAGAACAGAAATATGTTCTGAGAAAAAAAAGGTCACCGTAAGACCACCCAATACAAAAGACACCCTAAAACTACTCCACACACTGGTTAAGAGTGAGGGTTGCAGGACCCTTAGAGAAATGGCTAATTCAAGGCTGGAGTGCGGCATAGATAAGAGGAACCTGAAACATCTTAGCATACCAGGAAAACAAGAAAGCTATCAAAGGCTACTAGGGTCTTATGAAAAAACTCAGGAATCACCATGAAAAAAAGCTCTCTCTGGTCATCCTTAGAAAATTCCAAGCATTTACTCTACCTTTCCTGTACAAATTGTACCTCGGGCTAACCAAACAGTTGATGAGATAAAGTTCATCTTTACTGAAGAGTTTCGCTAATTGAAAAGGAAGGAAAGAATTTTGCTATCACCATTTTGCCATCTCTGTTGAAATAATGGATTCAGGAAATGATCATTAGTGGTTGCTAAAACCAACTAATTCATAACCTAATGGGGATGGAGTTTTATAATAAATGGATCAGAGCGGCAATACCTATACCCGCTGATCAACATAAATATCTTAAAAAGAGAAAGAACCATGGTGCTTCCCGAGGACTAGAACAGTAAGGACACAACACCATCCATGAAGTACTTTTCCCCCAGATTGAACGTGAATCTAGTTTGAAACAAGGATGAGAGGAGGAAAAAAAAAAAAAAAAAGGATGAGAGGAGCATGTTATTTTTTTTTTTTAATTTTTATTTATTTATGATAGTCACACACAGAGAGAGCGAGAGAGGCAGAGACACAGGCAGAGGGAGAAGCAGGCTCCATACACCGGGAGCCTGATGTGGGATTCGATCCCAGGTCTCCAGGATCGCACCCCGGGCCAAAGGCAGGCGCTAAACCGCTGCGCCACCCAGGGATCCCGAGAGGAGCATGTTAAACAACACTAGGGAGAGGACCTCACTCCCCAGGTGATTTCATTCAGTCTCATGGTTTTAAATCTCTCTATATCCTATTAACTCCCCAAATTAGGGATCCCTGGGTGGCGCAGCGGTTTAGCGCCTGCCTTTAGCCCAGGGTGCGATCCTGGAGACCCGGGATCGAATCCCACATCGGGCTCCCGGTGCATGGAGCCTGCTTCTCCCTCTGCCTATGTCTCTGCCTCTCTCTCTCTCTCTCTCTCTCTGTGTGTGACTATCATAAATAAAAAAATTAAAAAAAAAAAAAACTCCCCAAATTAAACACCGGGCATCAATCATTCCCTGAATACCAGACTTCTATCCAACTACCTCCTTTTACATCTTCGTCTGGATGTCAGTTGGCCTCTTGAACAAGAGAACTCTTGTTTTCCACTAGAACCCACTCTTCTCTCAGCATCGGCTTTCTCAGCAGACAGCACCAAACTACATCTTCCTCTCATGCCCCATATCCAATCCATCAGAAAGCCCGCTGGCCTTTCCTTCAAATATTTCTTCTTGCCATTTGCACTGTGACTGCACAAGCAACCTTTATCTCCTTGGACCAAATCAGCTAGAGTGATCTTTTAGAGATAAATCAGACCATGTCATTCTCCCAATGGCTTCCCAACACCACTCCATCGCCATGCCACAAGGCCTTGTCAAACCAGGCCCATATTATAGTTCTATTCTCATTTTCTGTAACTTCTTCCTTCGCAAGTTATACCCAATCTTCAGATCTTCTTGTTATTCCTAGAATACTAAAACCTTCAATCCTAAAGTCCTTGTATTGCTATTCCCCTCAATTTGGAAAACTCTATGCCCAGCTATTCTTAGGACTTGATCTCCTCATCTTCTTCAGGTCTCATTCCAAATACCCTTCTCTCAGAGAGAGAGGCCTTCCCTGATCACATTAACTGAAACAGCCCCACCTGGCTGTCATTATTCTATGTTCTTATTCTGCTTTATTTTTCTTCACTTTATTTATCCCTACCTGACCATATATTACAAACTTATGTATTTCTGTCTCCCAACTAGAATGTAGGTTTCATGAGCTCAGCAGCTGTTTTATTCACTGTTATATGCCAAGAATGCATTTAGTAGCCACTCAAATGTATGTTAAATGAATGAATACAGCAATGAATGAGGAAATAACTTGTTCAGAGTCTATCTTATCTGATAAATTGTAAACTCCATGAAATGAGTAAAGCTAGGCCTGACACAGTGTATACTCAATCTCATTTGAGTGAACAAAGAACCAGAGGTGGCACACTGCATCCAACATCTCCACATGTCTAAAATCCGTCTCTGAAGACCTCATCCAATTGGCTTGTATTTTCTATAACCCAGAGTCCACTGCACAATCTTCCCAGTTCCCCCCTATCCCCTACCACCTGCCCCAGGCAAAAGTAAAATCTCCCATTTTTAAAGTGCCAAAGCAATTTGTATGTACCTCTTCTATGGCACTTCACAATTTCTTCACTGTATTAGTGTTGTCTACGTATACAATTTACCTCATCTGTTAACACTGTATGCTCACCAGCTGTATCTTACGTCTCTTTGTATATTCTATAGCAAACTTGCATAATCAATGTAGGTGTTCCATATTCAATGAATAAACAGATGAATAAGTGGGCTTAAAAATGAAAAAATGAGTATAAAAGATGATCGGTATACAAAAGAACTTTCAGGACAGTTTCCAGACACATGCATACACAGGTTAGAAACTAGTAGTTCGATTTTCCTTAGATCTATAATGTAAGAGGCCTTCTTCTGTGAGATTGACCTTGAATATGTCGAAAATTCCAGTTCAGAAGTTCTCAACTTTGAAGTTTAGCAGATCCCTCTGAGAATCAGATGAAAGCTGTAAACCCTTCCTCCAAAGAAAAATGCATATCCACAAATAGAAAATATCCATAAGAAAGCACAAGAAAAAAGAGCAGGGCTCTGACGCTGAAGGCCACCAGCTCAGGTCAATCAGTACTTTGGAGCTCTGGGCTCAGAATGAAAGGATGGGGGCCTGAGGAAAATGATGTATTACTGACCTGTTAACTGAGGACTTTAAAAATTCCTCTGGCTTCCTCCACAGACCTGAGAGTGAGGCAGCTGACTGCACTTATTATTCCGAGTGCATGCTGCAACTGGGATTATCCTCCCTTGGAGGTTTAGTCTAGTCTCTGGAGGACAGGACAGAAACGGATTAGTGAGGGAAGCACATTGCTGGGTCACACAGAACTTTTTCACTCTCAGACTTGAGAGTGTTCCATGAACAGGATGGGATGAGCATCACAGAAACCCTGCTAATAAAAATAAGGAAAATATAGGCAGATATCAATTGGCGCATACAGATATTAAGTACAAGTGTCACTTGAAGCTATGAAAAATGCTCAAGAAATAATAGCACTCTACAATACTTAATAATTTTGATTCCCTTAAACCCTCCCTCCCAAACACAAATGCACATATACATACACACAGAAATGTTTGTCAGATATACCCTTCAGTTAGCTTTACCGAGGATAAGTCTGTCATCTGCCTACTGACTCTTTTTAGAATGTGAAATTGGGCAACAGAGTGGTGTGGCAATGTGATGAGAGAAAAAGATGATCCTCCTCAGCCATCAGGCTATAATCCTGACACTCCGGGGGATAGGGAGCAATAATAACCTCACCTCCTCAGCAGTACCAAGGAGGAACCCTGACAACCATCAGGATGAAATTAAGGGGAGCGATGACAAGCTTACTACTGAAAGGAATCAGGAGAAAGCTTAAGCCCAGAATCTTGAGTTCAGAGACACATGAGAGAGGAGACATACCTTTTGGAAAAGGAGGGTGGGTGTAGCATGACTTCTGTACTTTAAGAGAAATATAACCCCTGTGTTAGCAAAGTAATTGCAAAATGCTCTGTAGAATCCCCCTACTTTGAAGACAAGAATGTTTGCTGAATCAGAGATCCTATACAACTGTTTAAGTAGAAAATGGCTAAGGAAAAAGCTACTTGAAAAGCCTGGCAGAATTTTAGGAAATAATACATGAGAAAATATATAGGGAAATATATATAAAGCAAACGCAAAAAGCACTGCCATGAAAAATGATAAATTCAATTGCAGTAAAATAAATTTTTCCTTTTATCCTAGGATAATGCAAAAGAAATTTTAAAGATAAGCCATATATATGCTCATATCCAGAATGCATGAAAAAACTCCTACATATCAATGAAAGACACAATCCAACAGAAAAATGGGGGAAAGACTTAAGGGCACTTTATAAAACAGAAATGCCTGGGGCACCTGGGTGGCTCAGTGGTTGAGCATCTGCCTTTGGCTCAGGTCCTGGTCCCGGGGTCCTGAGATCAAGTCACACATCAGGCTCCCTATTGGGAGCCTGCTTCTCCCTCTGCCTGTGTCTCTGCCTCTCTCTCTCTCTCTCCCTCTCTCTCTCAGTATGTTACTCATGAATAAATAAATAAAATCTTTTTAAAAAGAAAAGAAATGTCTAGTAGCCAATAAAAATGTGGTGCTCTACTAATGAGGTGCTTGGCCTCATTAGTCATCAGATAAATGCAAATTAAAGCTACAATGAGATAACACTATAAACCTACAGAGGCAAAAACTAAAAATGTGGGCATACCAAATGTTAGCAAGAATGTACAACAATACACTGCTGGCCTGAATGTAAACTATCCAGTAAAATAGAAAATAGATCCATTTGATTCCTGTGCAGGCTTATTCCAACATGCTATCCTGCCTTCCTCAGATTTTGATAGGTGAACACATGAAAAAAGAGAAGATAAAACTGGAAAAGGACAGTTGTGCAAAACCAAGGAGATATAAGAAAATGCAAATTTTCCTTTAATAAAGGCAAGTAATGGTGACAATGTACAGTCAGAGAAAGAAGGATGAAGAAGCAGACATGAAGACCCCTGAAGGCCAATTTAATGAGTCTGGTCTTTACCATAAAGTTAATGAAGTAGGGAAGTAGGAAAAAAATGGTTAAAAGCAGGAACTCTAGTCAATACAACTGGGCTTGCATCACAGCTCTGCCACTTACTAGCTATACTACTTTGGGAAAGGTATTAAATCTCTTTGAATCTCAGTTTTATTATCTTTAAACTAAGGTAAGAGTATCCAGTATTATAAGGTTATGATGGAACTGAGAATTTATGAAAAGCTCTTTGCACAGGTATCTGGGGGTTAATATTTGTTTAAGGAAAAACAAATCTAGTCTTTAAACCCAGAAAGTTCAAGGTGGTGAGGAACATTCAACTGGTAGCTAGAAATGTAGATCTGGAGATGGGATGAGCATACTGGAAGGCAGAAAGATTAGGGAGCTAAACACAGTGGGAATGACCATTAAGCAAAGGTGTCCCAGGGCCAAGTGTCAAGAAAAGAGAAGCTGAGAATAGAGTCCTGAGTAAAGACTCCTTTAAAGAGGGTTCAACAAGGAATAGGAGTTAGTGAAGCAGAGAAAATTTAAATATAATTATGAATATGTTAAACACTAAGGCTTTTTATTGTGACTCTTCAAATTTGGGGTTTTTTTTTAAAGAAGGCTCTAAGCCCAGCATGGAGCCCAATGCCAGGCTTGAACTCATGACCCTGATATCAAGAGTCAAATGCTTACCTGACTTGAGCCACCCAGGTGCCCACCATTTCTCATAACTTGTTATGCACAATCTCCCCTGTGCAGTTCACATATTAACTGACTTAATCAACACAATGACCCCCCCCCACAGTGATACATGGGAGAGTGATTATGTCTATCTCAAAGAGGAAAAAAATCAAGGTCTGACATGTTACAATCCCACAGCTCCTAAATGGCAGAGCTGTGACATATACACAGATCTAGGATTCTATATCCACTGCCCTTAGTCCTAGATGCTCTTAGGGGAGATTTCCTGCCAATAGATTCAGAGTGAGTTTTACACATATGGCTCCCACCACTAACATCCAATGCATGAAATGTCTCTAGGTATTTTGCAAGCCAGAAAATACTCAAAATTGAAAATCTAGCTCTTCAGTGAATGCTTCTCTGAGTAATCTCCCTCTCTTAAGAAATGTTCTATTTCTTTCCTTTCTTCCACTGCTAATTCCTTAACTTTTCTTTCACTACAAGATTATCTTTTTTTTAAATTTCATTTATTTATGAGAATACACAGAGAGGAGAGGGGGAGAGAGAGAGAGAGAGAGAGAGGCAGAGGGAGAAGCAGGCTCCACGCAGGGAGCCCGACATGGGAGTCCATCCCGGGTCTCCAGGATCACGCCCTGGGCTGAAGGCGGCGCTAAACCGCTGAGCCACCCGGGCTGCCCTACAAGATTATCTTGATCAGGCTATATTCCACTTAATTTTTTGCATATTTCACTCTTCCATCAGACAGTAAACCATGTCACATTCATTTTTTATATTCCCCAGAGGATTCCAAAATGCTTGGCATTTAAAACACGCTCAATAAATATTGGTTTCCTTTACTTCCAAAGAGAATGAGAAAGACTTGAATCAATTATAAAAGAAGCATTCTAAAAGAAGTTACAAGAGATGAACAAAATAACTACTAAGCAGCAAGAGCCAGCTACATTCAGATGCTTCTGTACATGATACTGCATGATATCATACTGCCCTCTGTTAAGGCACTGTCTGGAAACCAGAGAAAAAGTCATGTTACTTTATCACAGGTAAAACTTATGGAAGACATTTAAATAAATGTACTTTTCTAAAATAATTCTAGGCCTTCATACCTAAATTACAATTTCAGTTTCAATATAAACTTAAACATAACCATAGACTTCATTCCCCAACTTGAAAACAACAGTTTTAGCAAGAAAAATCCCAAATGCCTGGAAGAAAAGAAAAAGAAAAGAAAAGAAAAGAAAAGAAAAGAAAAGAAAAGAAAAGAAAAGAAAAGAAAAGAAAAAAAGAAAAGAAAAGGAAAAGGAAAAAGAAAAGAAAAAGAAAAAGAAAGAAAAAGAAAAAGAAAAAGAAAAAGAAAAAGAAAAAGAAAAAGAAAAAGAAAAAGAAAATGAAAAAGAAAAAAAGCCCAGACCCCAGCACAGCCTCCAGGGGTATTCCTGATTGCTGCAGAGTTGTAAAGTACCAATCCATCCCTCAGAAAGGTAAATTTATATCAACTGCAACTGATACCAGAATCAAGAACTAGTCACTTCACCAACTGATATTGATTAGATGTCTCTTTCCCTTCCTTTTAGAATTAATATAATGTATTTCAAAACTGATATGTAACAAAAAGAACTCCTGTAATGAAACAAGTCCAGTGGAATCCTAAACAAAAATGCCAAGTAACATTTTCATCATGCTGGCTTACCCAAACTCCAAGCATGATATATTTCATAATTTTCCTGTTTACTGATAAAGAAAAACCCTTACTTAAACATAAAAGCCATCTTTGAAAAGTGCTGTTACCTCTTATAAAAACAGCAAGTCCATATTAGCGCTGGAAAATTCTATTCCAAGCAAATAAATTCTATTACATTTCCCAGGAGTAGGAGGTTCTTATCAACTTGATATAACGGAGCTTTTCCCAAAGATTTACATATACCTATGTCTACAGGTACTTTCTGCTGAAAGGGCTGTTTACAAGTGTCAGCTAAAGGGTTTGGGTAAGGACATAAAGCCCTGCCTTTCTTAACTACCTGAGCCTCCCATTCAGAGTTAATGCATGTCATGAAGTCCACCTAGGAGATGCTTTTCATTTTTTGGCTCCTCTGGCTGGGCTTAAATGACAGCACTCACTTGCCACACATGTTTTAACAAACTTTCAAATCCCTTAATGGCACACTTGGGACACAGTATAATACACTGTTCAGGAAATACCTTGGAGCCAAGAAAAGCAATTGATATTTCCACAGGGAGCTCTTGACAAGGCTTGCCAATAAGCTTCTCTCATTATAAAGTATAACCATGCACATATCATTTTAAAGACATATTACAGACATTCTTAAAGGTATATGTATTATTGGGAACTTTGTTTGCCTAAAGTACTTCATTCAAAAGTATCTTTTTCAGTTAACAGGAACAGAACAAACTATTTCCATTCTACTGGTTACTCAGGCAAAAGATTCTTTATCTTTTTCAATCAATCAATTCCTTCCTCCCTTCTTCCCCTGCCCCTCACACACACTCTACCACCACCACCACCACCACCACCACCACCACCACCATCACTACCACATTCATTAGCTCATCATATCAACTCTATCTTCATTGCTACTTTGGCCACCATCCTAGTTCAGGCTCTATCATCTCTCACTTGAATATGGGTAATAGCTCATAAGAGGTCTCCCTGCTTCTACTCTCACCCTGTCTGTTCCCAATGGAAGTCCTATCGTGTCAAATTCTCTGCTCTAAACACTCCAAGGCTTTCCACTTCTATTAGAGTTAAAACTCAAATACTGACTGATACATAGGCCCTCCCTGACCCATACTTCTGTCCTATGATCCCTCTTCTACACCCATGACCTCATCTCCAGCTATTCTCTGCTTCAGCTCTTTCTAGTCCTTGAACATGACAGGAACATCTTTGCTCTTCCCCAAGATCTCCACAAGGATAGTTCCCTCATTTCTTTCCATTCTTACTCAAAATCACCTTCTCAAGGAGGTCCTCTTTGATTGCCCTATTTAAAATCTCAATCCCAGGGGTGCCTGGGTAGCACAGTTGGTTAAGCCTCTGACTCTTGGTTTCAGCTGAGGTCATGGTCTCATGGTCATAAGATTGAGCCTCATGTTCAGCCTCACAGTGTGGAGACTACTTGAGATTCTCTCTCCCTCTCCCTCTCCCCTTCCGCTCATGCTCTCTCTTTCTCTAAAGTAAATAAATAAATCTTTAAAAAATAAAATAAATAAAATCTAAACCCCAATCACCAAACGTGTATCTCTTCCTTATTTATTTTCCCCTTTATTACTAATCACTATTGAATATGCTATGTTAAACATGGTATTTTATTTATACCATTATGTCCTTCCCAGTGAAACACAAGTTCCACAAAGGCAAAGACTTGGCCTGTTTGCTCATTGTTATATTCCTAGCACTTAATATGGTACCTAATATAATGCCTCCTATATGATCCCATCGTAATGTGATATTATCACCTTAAACTCAAAATATCAAAAATCACCCTGGTCCTTCCCCTCAAAGCACTCCCCTTTCCTGTTCTTTTCTTTCCAACACCATTATCACTTTCTTCCAGCCTTGCAAACTCAAAACCTCACAACCACAACTGACCCTTTCCTACTGCTGAACATACTGCTTCACTAAATCCTTCACTTGTCTTTTTACAAGTGCTCTTATAGCTCTACAAATTCCCTGATATTCTCATGCTCCATCCTACAAATTAGCAGAAACAACCCGAAAAAATCTGATTAAATTACCTTCTTATTCAAAAATTTTCTATGGATTTCTCTTCCTTAGAGAAATTAATTCTCTGTTTTGGGGCTTACCATTGAAAGACCTTTTGAATGTCCACTGACCTTTTAGACCATTTGAATCTTACCTGCCAATCCCTTCCATTATATACCATTCACAGGCCACTGCAACTTCTTTCCTCACTTAGATTGCAACTCAAAAACAGGTTTCTAGCAACTTAGAACAGCAAGATCTGTCTCTCTCTCTTTTATTTATTGGTGACTGCAAAAAGGAAAACTAATACAACTCCCTTTAAAAATGGTTCAATTTTGTCTTAAATATTTCAAGAAAAAAAGGAAAAGGGGCTCTTGCAAAAATGATCTGTATCTGTCAAGGAGCAGATCAGGCTAATGCAGACCAGGCTCAGACTGCAGGAGAGGAAGTGAAAAAAGTCTGACCAGTCAAGGTTTAGGGTCTCTGGGCAGTCCGCTGCTCCTAAGAGATCACAGGACTCAAAACAGAATTATGGGTGTCCTGTGACATGTACTCTTACTCCTCTTCTGCATGGCCATCATCAGCAACTAACCAATCACAAGCTAACTCTGGTACAACCAAGCTTCTGGACCTAGTCACCAAGGAGAGGAAGAAGAAGCAGGTATGTTTCACCTTAAAGGAGACATAGTTTACAAAACATAGTAGAATCCAACTAGAGTGATCTTGCTAGTAAGGTATTAAATATTTTGATGCCAGACACGAGCAGAGAGATAGGAAATAGAATTTGGCAGAATGTCACACCAAGTTCTGAAGCTCAGACACAAATAAGGAAAAGTAGGGCAGGAAGGTAAATAAAAGCAAATATGGGTAAGTAGACCCCAGGGAAGAGTTCCCACAAAAGACAGAACTGGATTAAAGACCTTCCAAGAACAGAGTCCATGGAAGGAATAACCATTGAGATTTGGTGAAAGAATGTATACAAGTACATGTAACTCTATACAGTGACCGCTTTCTTCTCAATCTTAATCTTTACTGTATTTTTTACCAAAATCCCTAAAACAAATGTATTTGTAATGACTAATTTAGGTGCAAGAAACCAAAAAACAACTTGAATTGGCTTTTTAAAATTTTATTTATTTAGTCATTCATTCATTCATTCATTCATGAGAGACACAGAGAGAGAGAGAGAGAGAGAGAGAGAGGCAGAGATACAGGCAGACGGAGAAGCAGGTTCCACATAGGGAGCCCGACGTGGGACTCGATTCCAGGACCCGGGGATCACAACCTGGGCCGAAGGCAGATGCTCAACCACTGAGCCACCCAGGTGGCCCTGAATTGGCTCTTTTTAAGTAACTTACTAGTTTATATAATTGAGTCTACTGATCAGATTGTGAGGCTCACCTGGTATTTGTGCTCACATGCCCTCAATAGTAGCTCCATTACCAGGGCAGCCTCTTCCTCACAGTATAAAGAAGGATCCAGTAGCTTCAGAATTATATCCTATCTTCTTAGAGACCCCGGAGCGCAGGGGGGGGAAATCTTTTTTTAAGGATTTTATTTATTTATTTATTCATGAGAGACACAGAGAGAGAAGCAGGCTCCCCCCAGGGAGCCCGATGCGGGAGCCACCCAGGCATCCCAAGAAAGAAATTCTTACGTGGTGCTCTGCATATAAGTCCCAGGATTACTCTGCTGGGGTTGATTTGGGTTGCATGCCCATTCGTGAATCAATCACCAGGGCAAAGAGATGGACTAGACTGATATATCCCTGTATCTAAGGAATGTGACCAATTTTTCAACCCGAGTAAAAAACAAAGCCAAAGTCTCCTTAGAAATGCTCGAAGTATTGGTGCCTGGGTGGCTCAGTTAAGTGTCTGACTTAAGTGATAAGTGATATCAGTGATACCAGCTGAGTGATAGCAACTCAGGTCTTGATCTCAGTGTCATTAGTTTAAGCACCATGATTTAAGCAAAAACAGAAAGAGAAAGCAGCTCAAAGTAGGGCTCTTTTTTAAAGACAATTACCTGTATTTATTCACAGAAGCCTACTGATTTAATTTCCAACTGTTTCCCTGAATCAAAAATCATTCCCCTCTCAGAATTATAACAATTTTTGATATGAAATCAAAGCAGGGATATAACATCATGCAGGAAAGAAAATACCCCAAAAAGTTTAAACAATACAGTCAAGAATGTAAAGCACATGTCAAATAAAGTTTATTTGTATTTAAAATTTTTACATGTATAGACACAGCTGTAGTATCTGACCTCAGATTCCTTCACATCACACCAATCTCCAGCAAAATGGATTTCACATCTTTGAAATACCTCAATATCCTGAACCTCATTGAAAAATAAGCTCAATTTGCAGACCATTTCAGAAAACCATACAGTATACAATGAAAAATTTTCAGGACAAGGGTGATTCAGAACAGTAATGTAAGAGGTACAACCCAAGAGGCTAATGATGTTCCCTACAAACAATTTACTATTAGTAGATTAACCACAATCATCTAAAAAGTCAGCGAATGTCTGAACTACCACCTTCATATACTGATAATAAAAACTGAAACCACACTTCTCTGATTAGTGGTTGCTGGCACACTGTAAACTCTGTACCTACTGCTAGATTTTTAAAATAGATTTAAAGTATGGCCAACTCTGAAAATCAACTTGTATATGCAACTATCCTTCTTTAGCCTGAAGCCACAAAATGATCTAACTTTGAATACTATTTCTTGCCTTGAGGGCTCTGCTTACTGGGTAATACCTTCCCCCCAACATTGTATTTCATTTCTCCCTCCCTCTATTATAAACCTTTCTAATATCTGTATGCAGCATTCTCTAACATTTCCATTCTTTGAAAACAGTCTCATAAAACTAAAGTAGTATATTAACATCAATTTTTTTTTAAAAAAAAGGGGGTATTACAGGGGTCAAGAAGGAATATTCTGTTTTGGGGTTGTTTTTTTTTAGATTTTATTTATTTATTCATGAGAGACACAGAGAGAGAGAGGCAGAGACACAGGGAGGGAGAAGCAGGCTCCACGCAAGGAGCCTGACGTGGGACTCGATCCCAGGTCTCCAGGATCAGGCCCTGGGCTGAAGGCGGCGCTAAACCGCTGAGCCACCCGGCTGCCCATATTCTGTGTTAATAAACATTTTGCATTAGTAAAATATAGCAAATACTAATTATATTAGTAAACTATAATGTTTGTAAATGTATATGCACCTAATGAAAATGCCTCAAACAGGATAAAGCAAAAACTGACAAAGTAGAGAGAAATAAACAAATCCCCAATCACAGATATTTTAACAAGGATAAAGCAACTACACAAATACATGTATGTAGTTATATGTATATACAAATAACATTTGTACATTCAAAGGACTTTATTTTTTCAAAGGACTTTCATATTTTATAAAGAAGTCTTAATTCATTAATACAAAGACAAGACAATTTAATAACTGGGTTAAAGACTTGCATAGACACTTCAGAAAAGACTATATGTATATAAATAGCCAATGAGTACACACCAAAAAACTGTTCAAGCATCATTTTGTCATCAGGGAAATGCAAAACAAAAGATAACAACTACAACAAAATCAATAGTCCTATGTGCCCACCAGAATGGTTTAAACTATATATTACTATGTCCTGCCGAGGATGTCGAGAAACTGACTCATACATTTTTAATAGAAGTAAAAAATGGTACAACTATCCTGGAAAATAGCTTCATGGTTTCTTGTAAAGACAAAGACAAGCTTACCACATGATCCAGCAATTCTACTTCTAGCTATTTAACCAAGAGAAATAAAAATGTATGTCCACACAAAGACATGTACAGCAGTGGTCATAGAAGTTTTATTCTTAACGGTCAAAAAAAAAAGAACAGAATACAAGTGTCCTTCAAATAGGGGATGAGTAAACAAACTCTGGGACATCTATACAGTGGAATAGTATTCAACAACACTAAAATGGATGGATCTCAAATGCATTATGCTCATAGAAAAAGGCCAGACTCAAAATAATTCCATTGATATGACATTCTACACAAGGCAAACCCATAGGGACAGATAACAGATTAGTGATTGGCAAGGGCTGTGGGGTGAGAGGAAGTGCAGATAAAAAGAGATGCAAGGGAATCTGGGTATGGTGGGACTGTTTTCCATCTTGACTGTAGTAGAGGTTACACAAATCCATGCAGGTTCTAAAATTCATAGAACTGAACACTAAAGAGGGAGAATTTTACTGTATATAAATATGTGAACCAAATAAGTCTCTTTTATACCCAAGCCAAGCAAGCTTAGCATCTATAGACACAGGGGAGCAAAAACTCAATTAAAACATGGAAAGTATGAGCCAAAATAAACAACTGAAACCAAATATTTTTCATTCTGCCAAAATTTTAAATCTAGTAAACAGTTCTCAAAATCTTGTAATGTTGAAAGCCATCTACTAGGCATTAAGTAACACCTCCTTACAGTGAGGTGACACTTAATAGTTAACAAAGCACTCAAAAATATCATCACTAATACCAGGCTACTGATACCAGGAAATAAGTAGGATCCACAAGGCACATCCCCAAATATCTTTAACCAAAAGTACACATCCTTCAAATGGCGTAAGCTCTGGGCAGTGAGAGGAATGACTGCTTCCTGCTGAGATGACCAAGGAAGAACATATAAAAGATGGGTCAAGAGGATGACACAGATGAAAAAGATGGTATGGAAAAGTCCAGGAAGTAAGCATGTTTGAGGAACAACAGACAAGTGTGATTAGAGCCAGAAGCTTCTGAAGAGCCTCTCACTATTTCTACCATCACACACATATATGCAAAATCCACAAAGGAAAATTAAGTTCTTTCTTGCCAAAGAGAGGCCCAAATGTCACTCAGATGTACCCTAAAATCACATGCATGTACACACAAATGCAAAATTTGTTTCTTTTTTCTCAACTTGATGCTTAAAAAAAGAAAGATAGCCCTCGAGGAAGATATTAATATAGAAATGATATATAACACTCTAAACACAAGTAGAACTAAGGTTTTTATACACCAATTGTCATGGGATTCCATGTAGAAAAGCTAGAACTCCCAACTTTCAAAGGACCCATGCTAAAAAACAATGTGGTACAACAGTGGAGAATCCAGGGCCTGAGTTAGGCAGCGACCCAACAGGATTAAAGCCCAAGCAAGAAGGGTGATCTAGTGGAAGAGCAGAGCAGTATTATCAATAATTACCAGTATTATATATTGGTTACAAATGGGAAGAACAAAAACGTAAATACAGCGTGGACAATAAGAGCCATGTTTCTCAGTATTAGAAGTCACAGATATGGAAAGGGGGAAACTATAATGAATTCTGTGGTGTTGAAACTATCTGTGTGGACTCAGTTTTCAAGATAGGTAGGTAGGCAGGCAGACAGACAGGAAGGAGGGGATATATATTTCTATTTCCTAGTTTTATTCACTGAGAGGACTTGGGAGCATCTGGATTTCTCGACTAAAAGGAATGAGGGCTTCTTAGAAAACAGCTGATTGATTCCATGGCACTAGCAGGGAAAGATGAGGCTGGAACATCTCCAGAAAATAGTGTTCAAAGAAGGATGAGAACATGTTAAAATGATGCAGAAGCCAAGTTGGGGGCTTCTACTGGCCAAATCTTGGGCAACTGAAATAAAATAACAGTAATAGACTACTCCTCTGGGAAATGACATAATTTGCTCTTTCCCAAATAGCATCTACATACTAAACATACCCACTTTTTAGGAACTGTGAATTCAAACATTTGCTCGATAGTATAGTAGTGCCCTTCTGTCCCTTTAAGACACTATCATTTCCAAACCAGTACGTCATGACAACATGAGTGCCTGTCTCTCCCTATAATAACGCATATAAAACTGGACCAGGCAAGGTGACTTCATAGCAGAGATGACTCCAGAGGAAGGAACATGTCTCAATCTCTGAAACCAAGGAAGAAGTTTCCTTCTACCTCCAGCACACCTAGAGCTTGAGCCCCCAAGGTACACAAGATGAATCTAAAACAAATTTCCCAAGACCTTTGAATAAACACTGACTTGACTTTAAAAATATATTTATCTAAGGAAGTTGTTTTCCTTAAGAGCAAAAACCAAAGGATGGTTATTATTTTTACTCTATTTGGCCCTAAATATGGTATATAGCATCATCATTACTTTATAATGGGGAGATGGGGGTGTTTTTCATGAATGAAGTAGTTCCTTGTCTACCATGAAGACTGTATTCCTGAACAACTCCAATACAATTTACAATTTATATTTCACATAAAGTCATGTTTCGTTTCAAATCCGACAAGACCTCAAATGTCCCCTGTGGGTTCTATGCACGTGGACTATACTTCTATGGTTCAGAATCTGACACCACAGAGGAAGCTATTGTGAACTCTGAGACTAGTCTGGCTGCCACATATAAAATTATCCCTGGAGGTAATCAATCTGCTTATGAGATTTAACTTTGAAGAAGTAGAAAAGAATAAAAAAAGGAAGCTGGCCACAAGCTGTAAAGTACAGAACTGTATGTGCATGTGTGTTCACAATAATATAAAAGTAAGGAGCTTATATACATTATGGAGCATCTTCTTTTCAAGCTGAGACTTGCCCAAAGCTTTAGGAACAAAGTTCTATTAACTTCTATTAAGAAGCACTCTGGCTTCCCTGGGTAGATCTCCAATTATGCAAGAAACATGTCTTCACTTTCCCAGTAGCATTTCCTTCCTTGTTTTGTACATGGCTAAGCCCAGGTAACAAACTATATTTCAACAAGAGGGGCCCAAATGAGCAGCCCCAGATACAGCTTTCAAAATCAGCTGCTAAAATCTGGTCTTAAAAGAGTTATTCTGGGGCAGCCCCGGTGGCGCAGCGGTTTGGCGCCGCCTGCAGCCTGGGGTGTGATCCTGGAGACCGGGGATAGAGTCCCACGTCGGGCTCCCTGCATGGAGCCTGCTTCTCCCTCTGCCTGTGTCTCTGCCTCTCTCTCTCTCTCTGTGTGTGTGTCTATGAATAAAAATAAATAAAATCTTTAAATAAAAAAAAAAGAAGGATCAACCCGGCCTGGCTAGTGTCACCCCCTTGATATTCTTTAAAAAAAAAAAAAAAAAGTTATTCTGAAGTCATTTAAATTTGGGGCTTATGCTGAGTTTGGTGGTACTATTATTTTTGATACTTAAGCCAGTAGTGAGTCTTCTGTTGGTGGAGTAACATTTTTTTAACCAACAATTTTCTAAGAGTACAAGGCTGGAAATACAATTTTCATATTGTTTTATTTGAATCGTTTTAAAAGTTGTCATCTTTCCCCTACCTTGATAGAAGCATAAAAAATGAGTTCAATGTAAGCTAGTTCAGCCATATAACCTCAGTTTATGCCACTAAAAAATTCTTCTGAAAATTATCCTGGGCAGAAATTTTTGTATACAAAGTATCAGCCAAGAACAAATTTTTACAGCTGACTTCTAAACCCTTTAAAATTGAATTTTATAATGGAAATACTGACAGATGCTTTACCCTAGAAGCACTATTTAATACTTCTAGCTTTTCCAAAATACAATACTATGAACTCAGAATCAGAGATGTAAAAAAGAAGTCTTCAGTTATAAAGCTATTTTTAAAAACAGGCAGGAATAAAAATATGTCTTATGGATCAAACAACTTCACATGCATTTAACTGCCATAACTATTACATTTAATTTTCCAAATGCTTTCTTGAACCATTTAGTTAGTATTTCAATCTGGGGTAGATACTTTACCCCAAAGATTATTTGTGATCAGTGATTGATTTCAACCTGGCTTTATACCCATTCACCCATACACAGATGGGAGTCCAGGTCCTGTTTCCACATACAGGAAAAGAACATTACCTAACTTCATACCAATTCAAGCAGGAAGAAATCTGTAAACCACAGTGAGCCTTAGATAACTTAAAACTGAAGGAAGCCATTTCGAGGCCATAGATACCCAAATCAGGGAAAATGTGTGACAGGGACATCCTAGTGCATGCACAGCATAAAGACAGGTCCAGTAGACATCTATAATTAATCTCTCCACCATACGTTCTACTACCTCAATATCATCCTATAGCTCTAATTAGAACCAGAGAAAAGTCACCCACTCTCAATACCATCCATCCCAACCCAAACTGTATCAGCAACATAACTAAACAACATGCACTTAAATCCTCCGTATTTAAAGGCTGGTGATCTGAGGAAATGGACATAGAACTAGAGCCCTCTAGAACTGGGGTACTGGCTTTGATGGTCAACACTTACCTTGAAGCATGTCACATTACTTTTAACTTGAAACATGCTTGAGTTCCATCATCTTTATCTTTTTTCCATCATCTTTAATATAAGATTTAAGGGGCGCCTGGGTGGCTCAGATGGTTAAACCACCATCTCTCGGTTTCAGTTCAAGTTGTGATCTCAGGGTCATGAGATCAAACTCTGCACTGGACTCCAGGCTTAGCGTGGAGTCTGCTTGGGAGTCTCCCTCCCTCTTCCTCTGCCCCTCCACACCCCCTCCCCAAATAAATACATAAATCTTTTTTAAAAATTAAAATGAGATTCAAGTTACACACATTAACAAAATGAAAGATAAAAATCGTACAATCATTTCAATAGGCACAGAAAAAGCATTTGACAAAACTCAACATCCATTTATGATCAAAACTCCCAGCAAAGTATAGAGGGTAACATACCTCAGCATAATAAAGGTCATAAATGACAAACCCACAGATAACATCATACTCAATGGTGAAAAGTTTAATGCTTTTCCTCTAAGATCAGGAATGAGATAAGGGTGCACACCCTTGTCACTGTATCGGAAGTCCTCGCCAGAAAGTTAGGCAAGGAAAAGAATTTAAAAAGCACCCAAATTGGAAGGGAAGAAGTAAAGCCGTCTCTATTTGCAGATGACATGGTATTTTATATATAATACCCAGAAGACTCCACCAAAAAAATATTAGAATAAATAAATTCAATGGATTTGCAGGATACAAGATCAATATACAAAAATCTGGCTTATTTCTATTCTTTAATAATGAACTATCAGAAAGAGAGATTAAGAAAACAATCGCATTTATAAATGCATTTAAAAAAAAAAATACCAGGGTGTCTGGATGGCTCTGTAGGTTAAGCATCTGATTCTCGATTTTGGCTCAGGTCATGACCTAGAGCCTCGCATCAGGCTCTGCACTGAGTTTGGATCCTGCTTAAGATTTTCTCTCTCCCAGAAAAAAAAAAAAAAAAGATTCTCTCTCTCTCTCTCTCCCCTTCCCCCCTACTCACACAACATGCTCACTCTAAAAAAAAAAAAAAAAAAAAAAAAAAGAAAAGAAAAATATCTAGTAATAAACTTAACCAAGGAAGTTAAAGACCTGTACACTGAAAATGTAAGACACTGATGAAAGAAAAAGAAGAAGACACAAATAATTGGAAATATATTTCATGATCATGGATTAGAAAAAGCAATATTGGTAAAATGTCCACACCACCTAAGTGCTCCTGGGTGGCTCAGTCATTTGAGTGACTCTTGATTTCAGCTAAGGTCATGATCTCAGGTTTGTGGGTTTGAGCTTTGTGATAGGCTCTGTGCTCAGCAGGAAGTCTGTTGGAGATTCTTTCTCTGTCTCCCCCTGCCCTCTACCCCACTAATGCATACTCTCTCTCATTCTCTCTCAAATAAATAAAAATCTTAAAAAAAAAAAAATTTCCACACCATCCAAAGCAATCTACATACAGATTCACAGTGCAATCTCTATCAAAATTCCAATGGCATTTTTAAAATAAACTATTGTGGGGTACCTGAGTGGCTCAGTTGGTTAAGCATCCAACCCTTGATCTCAGGGTTGGGAGTTCAGCCCATGTTGGGCTCCATACTGAGTATGGAACCTACTTAAAAAATAAATAAGGAAAATAAATAAATAAATAAAATAAATAAATAAATAAATAAATAAATAAATAAATAAATAAATAAATAAATGGATCCCTGGGTGGCTCAGCAGTTTAGCGCCTGCCTTCAGCCCAGGGCATGATCCTGGAGTCCCAGGATCAAGTCCCACGTCAGGTTCCCTGCATGGAGCCTGCTTCTCCCTCTGCCTGTGTCTCTGTGTGTCTCTCTGGGTCTCTCATGAATAAATAAACCAAACAAACCAAATAAATCAAATAAATAAATAAACAAACAAACAAAACTATTGGGACTACATTAAAAAAAAAGCCTCTACACAGCAAAGGAAACAATCAACAAAACTAAAAGACAACCTACTGAATGGGAGAAAATACTTGCAAACAACATATCTAATAAAGGGTTAGTACACCTAAACTTATACAACTCAACACACACAAAAAACAAATAATCCAATTAAAAATGGCAGGGGCAAATGATGGCTCAGTCTGTTGGGCATCCAATTTTTCGTTTTAGCTCTGGTCATGATCTTGGGTCATGGGATTGAGCACTGTGTTAGGCTCCATGCTCTCAGGGAGTCTGCTTGAGATTCTTTCTCTCTCTCTCTCATGAATAAATCTTTTTTTTTTCATGAATAAATCTTTAAATAAAAAGATGGCAAAAGACAAAGGCATCTGGGTGGCATAGTCAGTTAAGTGACCAACTCTTGGTTTCAGCTTGGGTCATGGTCTCAAGGTCTGAGATTGAACCCTGTGTCTGGCTCTGCACTCAGCACAGAGTCGGCTTGAGTTTCTCTCTCCCCCTGACTCTGCTCCTGCCCCCCTTCCAACCACATGCACACTCTCTCTCTCAAATAAACAAATCTTTTTTTTTAATGGCAGAAGACATGAACAGACATCTGTCCAAAGAAGACATACAAATGGCCAACAGACACATGAAAGAATGCTCACCATCACTTATCACCAGGGAAATGCAAATCAAAACATAATAAAATATCACCTCACACCTGTCAGAATGGCTAAAATTAAAAATACAAGAAACATGTGTGGATGAGAATGTAAAGAAAAAGGAACCCTTGTGCACTGTTGGTGGGAATGGACACTGGTGCAGCTACTGTGGGAAAGAGTACGGAGGTTCCTCAAAAAATTACAAATAGAATTACCTTATGATCCAGTAATTCCACTACTGGGCATGTATCCAAAAAATATAAAAACACGAATTCAAAAAGATATATGCATCCCTATGTTTATTACAGCATTATTTATAATAGCCAAATTATGGAAGCAGCCCAAATGTCCATCGACGACTGATGCATGCATAAAGAAGATGTGGTATATATTTACAATGGAATATTATTTAAACATAAAAAAAGAATGAAATCTTGCCATTTGCAACAACATAGTTAGACCTAGAGAGTATAATGCTCAGTGAAATAAGTTGGTCAAAGATAAATACTATATGATTTCACTCATGTGGAATTTAAGAAAAAAACAAATGAGCAAATAAAAAAATGAGACAAACCAAAAAAACAGATTCTTAAACAAATAGGTGAAATAAGTGAAGGGGATTAAGAAGATACCTGTCATGGGACACCTGGCTGGCTCAGCGGTTGAGCATCTGCCTTTGGCTGAGCGTGTGATCCTGAGGTCCTAGGATTGAGTCCCACATCAGGCTCCCTGCAGGAAGCCTGCTTCTCCCTCTTCCTGTGTATCTGCCCCTCTTTCTGTCTCTCTCATGATTATATAAATAAAATCTTAAAAAAAAGACACTTATCATGATGAGCACTGAGTAATGTACAGAATTGCTGAATCACTATATTATACACCTAAAACTAATATAATACTGTATGTCAACTACACTGGAATTAAAGTTTTAAAAAATTCCAATGGTATTTTTCACAGAAATAAAACAATCCTAAAATTTGTATGGAACTAGAAAAACCCTAAATAGCCAAGGCAATCTTGAGATAGAACAAAGCTGGGGGCATCATGCTTCCTGATTCTGATGCTACAGTCAACAAAGCAATATGGTATTGACATAAAAACAGACACATAAATGAAGTCTTGCCATTCACAACAACATGGATGGAGCTAACAACATGGATACTGAGTGAAATAAGTCAGTCAGAGAAAGACAAATACCATATGACTTCACTTATATTTGGAATCTAAAAAACAAAAACAAAAAAAGAACAAACAACAACAGAAAGAGAAACATACTCAAATATAGAAAGCAATTTAATGCTTATCAGAAGGAAGGTGGGCAGGGGTATAGGTGAAAGGGATTTAAGAGATACAAACTTTCAGTTATAAAATAAGTAAGTCACAGGGATAAAAAGTACAGCATAGTGAGCATAGTCAATAATATCATGATGACTTTGAGTGATGACAAATGGTAACTACACTTATTGTGGTGACTATTTCTTAATGTATATAATTGTTGAGTCACCATGTTGTGCATTTGAAATTAATATATGTCAACTGTAATTCAACTTAAAAAAACAGACACAGATCAATGGAACAGAGAGCTCAGAAATAAATTCACACATATATGGTCAATTTATGACAAAGGAGCCAAGAATATACAATGGGGAAAGACAGTTTCTTCAATAAATGGTGCTGGGAAAACTGAGCAGCCACATGTGGAAGAATGAAACTACGCTACTGTCTTACACCATTTTCAAAAATTAACTCAAAATGGATTAAAGACTTAAATGTAAGACCTAAAACTATAAAACTCTTAGAAGAAAACATAGGTGGTAAGCTCCTTGACATTATTGGGGCACCTGAGTAGCTTAGTGGTTGAGCATCTGCCTTTGTCTCAGGTCATGGATTCCAGGGTCCTGGGATCGAGTCCTGCATCGGGCTCCCTACAGGGAGCCTGCTTCTCCCTCTGCCTATGACTCTGCCTCTCTGTGTGTCTCTCATGACTAAATGAATAAAAATCATTTAAGAAAAAATGTCTCAGGGCACCTAGGTGGCTCAGCAGTTGAGCATCTGCCTTTGGCTCAGGTCATAGTCCTGGGGTCCTGGGATCGAGTCCTGCAAGAAGCCTGCTTCTCCCTCTCTCTGTGTCTCTCTTGAATAAATAAATAAAATCTTTAAAAAATGTAAAAATAAAAAATAAAATTCTTAGTGATTATTTTTTGAGTATGACTCCAAAACCTAAAACAAAAAAGGCAAAAATAAAGTGGGATTATATCAAACTAACTTCTGCATAGCAGAGGAAATTATCAACAAAATGAAAAAGCAACCAACTGAATGGGAGAAAATATTTGCAAATCCCTGATAAGGGATTAATATCCAAAACATATAAGTAATTCATGCACAGCTTTTCAAAAAGAAAAAAAGCAAAATCCAAACAATCTGATTAAAAAATAGGCACAGGATCTAAATAAACTTTTCTCCAAAGAACCTATAGATGGATAACTGGTACATAAAAGATGTTTGACAATACTAATCAACAGGGAAATGTAATCAAAACCATAATGAGATATCACCTCAAACCTGTTAAAATAGTTATCAAAAAAAAAAAAAGCGAGAAGTAACAAGTGTTGGGAGGATGTGGAGAAAAGGGAACCCTTGTGCGCCATTGGTAAGAATGTAAATTAATGCAGCTGCTATGGAAAACAGTACAGAGCTTCCGCAAAATATTAAAGATAGAACTACCCTATGATCCAACAATTCTACTTATGGGTATCTATCTATTCAAAAGAAACAAAAACATAAATTTGATAAGTTATATGCACCCATGTGTTCACTGCAGCATTAATTACAACAGCCAAGGTCATGGAAACAATCTAAGTAAACATGGGTGAATGAATGGATAAAGAAGATCACACACGGGATGCCTGGGTGGCTTAGTGGTTGAGCATCCGCCTTTGGTTCAGGGCATGATCCCGGGGTCCTGGGATCGAGTCCCTCATCGGGCTCCCTGCGAGGAGCCTGCTTCTCCCTCTGCCTTTGTCTCTCTCTGCCTCACTCTCTGTGTTTTTCAGGAATAAATAAAATCTTTAAAAAAAAGGAGAAGAAGAAGAAGATCACACACATACAATGGAATACTATAGTTCAAACATAAAAAAGAATGAAATCTTGCCATTTGTAACAACATGGATGGACACTGAGAGGATCATGTTAAGTGAAAGAAGTCAGACAGGGAAAGATGAATACCGTGTGATCTCACTTGTATGAGGAATTTAGTTGGGTAGCATCAAGAACTCCAGCTTTTTTCTTTTAAATTACCTTGGTTGTTTTTGGTCTTTACATTGACATCTATACTTAGAACCAGTTGCCACACATGAAAATGCTTGCTATGACTGTGTTCAATCTGTTCAATCTATAGATCAATTTGGAAAGAACTAATATTTTTACTATAATGAGTCTTACAGGCCATGAACATTTAGTTAGGGCACCTTTAACTTCTATCAACATTATGTAGTTTTTAATGTTGAGGTCTTGAAGATCAACCACAAAATTTATCCCAAGGTACTTGTTTTTCTATGCTAATATAAAGGGTACCATTTTTTATTATTATTGGTTTATTTCTGATACATAAGAATACAAATAATTTTTGGAGGCTGAATTTGTATTTAGGAACTTTCATCCTTTAGGTTTTCCACATACACAATCAAGTAATCTGAACATAATGACCACTGTCTTCCTTTTCCAGTTCTTACACCTTGTCCCCCATGCTTTATTACTGACTATGACCTCTGGTACCATGTGAAATAGAAGTGGTAACAATCAGCATCTTTGTTTCATTCCCACTATCAGAAGGAAAGCTTTCACTGTTTCAACATTAAATACCATGTTTTGTGGGGCTTGTTTGTTTGTTTTTTAAGCCTTTATCCAATTAAGGGATTTCTTCTCCTACCAGTCTGCTAAGAATTTTTATCAAAAATGGACCCTGAATTTTACCAAATACTTTTCTGAAAAAACTGAGGTAATTATAAGATTTTTTTTCCTTTATTCTGTTAATGTGGTTCACTATAGGGCTGCCTGCGTGGTTCAGTCAGTTAAGTGTCCGCCTTTGGCTCAGGTCATGATGCCTGGGTTCTGGGATCAAGTCCTACATCGAGTCCCTGCTCAGCAGGCAGCCTGTTTCTCCCTCTATCTTTGCCTCTTCCCCAAGCTTATACTTGACTCACTGTCGCTCTCAAAAAAAAAAAAAAAGAAAATCTTTTTTTAAATGTGGTTCACTGTATTGAGTTTTTCCCATTTTTAACAACTTTATTGAGATATGATTGACATGTAGAAGGCTGTACATATTTAACCTACACAGCTTAACGATTTAGGTGATAAATACACATCCATGAAATCATGACCATTACCATCAAGATCACAGACATACCCATCACCTCCCAAGTTATTTCCCACCTTATTTATTTTACTTTATTTTTGTGGTAAGAACACTTAACATAAGATCAACCCTCTTAGCAAATTTAAAGTATACAATACAGCACTGTTAGCTACAGGCACTATGCTGTATAGCAGATCTCCAGAACTTATCTTGCATAATGGAAACTTTGTACCCTTGCCTGGACTATCACCTTCCCTATTAACAGAATTTTGAATACTAAACCAACATTGCATCCCTGGAATAAATCCCATTTGGTTCTAATATATTATTTTTTTCTATGTATCTATGGATACATTATTTATTTAGAATATTTGCATATCTATTCATGAGAGAAGTTTTCCTATAATTTTCTTGCATTGTATTGTCTTTGTCAGGTTTTAACAGCTAGGATATGTGGGCCTCATAAGACATTTTTCTATTCTCCAAAGAGTTTTGTAAAGTTGATGCTATCTTCCATAAATATTTGAAAGCATTCACCTATAAAGCCATTTGACCCTGGAGTTTTCCTTGTTTAAAAAAAAAAAAAGAAAGAAAGAAAGAAAGAAAGAAAAGCTAAATTAAAGATTCAATTTCTTTACTAGATATAAAATTATTCAGATTTGCTATTTCTTCTTCTAACCATTTTGTTGTGTATTTTAAGAAATTTGTTTATTTCATTCAAATTTGGCCTTTACTTTTGAAAAATATTTTCGCTTGGTATAGATATCTAGGTTGGCAGTTATCTTCTTGCTATACTTTTTTTATAAGTAGGCTCCATGCTCAGCATGAAACCCAGTGCAGAGCTTGAACTCACAATCCTGAGATTAAGACCTTAGCTGAGATCAAGAGTCGGACACTTAACCTACTAAGCCACTGAAGTGCCCCATCCCTTCTTTCTGTACTTTACAGGATACCATTCTATCATCCTTCAGCTTCCATCACATTCATTTGAGAAGTCAGCTGCTGTTCCTTTGAAGAGCTCTTTTTCTCCTAATTTGTAGATTTCATTACGTTTTTCTATAGCATGCCTACATATGATCTGCTTTATATTAATCCTGTTTGGTCTTTCTTGAGTTTCTCAAATCTGGGGCCTGATGTCTTTTATGTATTTTCTCGGTTGTATTTCTTAAAATACTGTTTAAGTATTTGTAAATTAAATAATGTAAATTCTCGGTTGTATTTCTTAAAATACTGTTTAAGTCTCATTCCCTCTTTTCTTGTAAGCTCAAAGTATACAAATATAATGTGTTTTCCTTGTATTTAATATGTACTTAATCCTTTTATTTTCTCCATGCCTCAGTCTGTTTTACTAAACTATTTTCCAGTCTACTAATCCCCTCTTCTGTAGTATCTAATTTTAGCTAAACACATATATTGAATAAATCAATCTCTATTATTTTTTCAGTTCTAGAATTTCTATCCATTCATTCTCTCTCTATAAATAATAGTTCTCTGGTGAAATTCTCTATCTTGTCATCTATTATCTTGAGAATATTGGCTCAGTTATGTTAAAAATCAATTTCCTATAACATCAAAATCTAAATTACCCATGGGTGTGTTTCTGTTGTTTTTTTTTTTTTTTTTCTCTTGGTTTTTGGTCATTTGTCATACATGATGCTTTTTTTTTTTTTTTTTTTTTTTTTTACTAAATGTTGGATGTCAGTGCAAAATTGTAAGAGCTCTAAAATATATTCCTTCCTTCCTACGAAGATTCACTTTTCTTTTAGCAGACAGAGACCATGCTGACACAATCAGAAACTGAGATGATCTGAAGATGGATTTTCTGCCTCTTTTAAGTATACAACACAAACATTTTTATTGTGGGGTACAAAATACATACGATAGTTCAATAATCAGTCAAGAGTTCAAGTAACTCTTTTTTTTTTAATTTTTATTTATTTATGATAGTCACACAAAGAGAGAGAAAGAGAGGCAGAGACATAGGCGGAGGGAGAAGCAGACTCCATGCACCGGGAGCCCGACGTGGGATTCGATCCCGGGTCTCCAGGATCGCGCCCTGGGCCAAAGGCAGGCACCAAACCATTGCGCCACCCAGGGATCCCCAAGTTCAAGTAACTCTTAAAATGTACTTGGGCAGTTCTCATATTATAATGTTCTTCCATATCCATGTTTATATGAATTTTATCTTTCTTGGTTTTTTTCTCTTCTGATCCTGGGCCCTCTATTTGCAGGTACCCTCCAAATCCCTAAAAAGTCTTCCCTGCAGTGCAAAAAAGCACATGCGTACACTCTGTGTCTCAACCTACATTAGAGATTCAGGATGATGGCCTAAAGAACAGGGAACCCTTCCCAACAGTGCTTCTAAGAAATAACAGCTAAAGCTTCAAGGCAAAATAGAAGAAAGGAAAATAAAATGAATAGTAATTTACTCTTTTAATCAATTTTGGACCTCAGGGCACCTGAGTGGCTCAGTCAGCTAAGCATCTGCCTTTGGCTCAGGTCATAATCCCAGGATCCTGGGATCCAGCCCCACGTCCAGGCTTCCTGCTCATGAGAGTTGGTTTCTTCCTCTCCCTTTCCTTTGTCCCTGCCCATGCTCATTCTCTCTCTCTCAAACAGATAAATAAAATCTTAAAAAAAAAAAAAAAATGGACCTCAAAAGAAGTGCCAAGTAACTCTAAAATAGGGATCCCTGGGTGGCACAGCAGTTTAGCACCTGCCTTTGGCCTGGGGCGTGATCCTGGAGACCCGGGATCGAATCCCACGTCGGGCTCCCGGTGCATGGAGCCTGCTTCTCCCCCTGCCTATGTCTCTGCCTCTCTCTCTCTCTCTCTCTGTGACTATTATAAATAAATAAAAATTAAAAAAAAAAGTTAAAATGTATGAGTTTAGGAAAGTCATTTAATTTATTAATTCTAAGACAAAAATAATACTGCAAGTATCTTTCTCCAAAGGAACTTAAGCTAAGCAGATGACTTCTGCTGAAAGAACAGAATTTTCCTTTCAGATTAGAAAAATTTAAAAAGCACTCTGGTTTTTGTATTTGTTAAAGTACTTTTCAAATGTTAAGATATTCCTTATTGTTATAAACAAAGAAACAAAAACAGGTTTTGAAAATAAGACTTCCTGGATCCATTTAGGCCTAACAGATGATATAAACTTTCTGTATGCTCCATGTGGGGAGCACATGGGTCTGTTATATTCAATAAGATATTCCCTTATCTGGTGTACCGCAGATGTCCAAAATAATACTTGTTAAATAAATCATCACATCAATGAATTAAGAGAAAACTGATATATCAGTACCTTCCCCCTTTACTGTATAAACACATTTTAAACGATTTTTAAATAATTTTTTTCGATTTTTAAATAATTTTTTAAATTTTTCTTTTTTTTTCTTTTTTTTTCTTTTTTTTTTTTTTTTATGATAGTCACACACACAGAGAGAGAGGCAGAGACATAGGCAGAGGCAGAAGCAGGCTCCATGCACCGGGAGCCCGACGTGGGATTCGATCCCGGGTCTCCAGGATCACGCCCCAGGCCAAAGGCAGGCGCTAAACCGCTGCGCCACCAAGGGATCCCCGATTTTTAAATAATTTAATAATAAAATTGGCATGAATATATTTTCCAAGTTCCATACAACCTTAATAGGAGTACCTTGAAAGTTGAAAGTATGAACAAAAACCCAAATTCAAGAATTTTATAATTTAGAAACTGACTTTTCCTCTGTTGTCAGACATTGCCTCCTCATGAATTAAATCAATATACTCCAGGGGCACCTGGGTGGCTCAGTGGTTGAGTGTCTGCCTTTAGCTTGGGTCATGGCCCCAGGGTCCCAGGATTGAGTCCCACATCAGGCTCCCTATGGGGAGCCTGCTTTTCCCTCTCCCTATGTCTCTGCCTCTCTCTGTGTCTCTCATGAATAAATAAAATCTTTTAAAAAATTAAATAAATAATACGCTCTGACATGTTTAGAAATGAGTGTGTGAACAATGAAAAAGAAATACTAGAGTTCAGTCCATCTTGCAAAGGAATCCACACCTGCAATATGCAGAATTTACAAAGGCCCTAGAAGAATGCCTATCACACAACACATACTCGATAAATGCTAGTTGCCATTTTTAACATCATATAGTGGGAGTCATTCATAGGAAGCAACACAAATAATACCCAGAAGATCAAAAACCACTGGAATGTGAACAGAGACAATAATAAAGGGCTCTTTGTTATGGGTGAGAAACATTTGAAGGCTTTTTCAATTAAATAAAACAGAAACCTTGAGTAGTAGTTCTGGAGATACAAAGGAAAAGTCTCCCAGTGGCAACAACCTGTGTAGGGGAGAGAAAAAGAGGTACAAGCAGAGAACTGCAAACAAAGGAAACAAAATGTGTATGAAAAGAAAATGTAGACTTGCAGCTATATGGTGCCCATTCAAAGACCTCCCCTCTGCAGTGCCCAAGCTAAGGGTACACTGAAGGTTGCCCGAGAGGGCAAAGGGCAAGTCATGGAAGGCCTTTATGTCACATAAAGAAATATGAATGGTAACAAAGAGCTAAAAGACTCTAGTCTAAGCTAATATTAACTGAAAAACATGTGAGCTACAGCATCTGGGGGCTCTATGAAAAAACAGGACTATCCTGGAACAATTAAAATCTATAATATCATACTTAACTCTCTAAAACAAGGGAAATTAAGATGGAAACAAATTTAAAAAACCATCTGTAAATATTAATGAAGAAACACTGCAGAAGACATTTATAATCAACACAGTCCATCTCTGATATTCAGCGGGGGTGGGGGGATTATATCCAGCAACTTGATCCAATGCTGTATTTTCTCTTCCAATTAAAGTTAGTTCTTAAGAAAACAAATCTTTGCTTTGAAAGACCACTAAATTTAGTAAATTCACCCCGTGCTTTTTAGTCATAAAATTTTACATCAAAAGATCATTTTTCTTACGTTCTGGAAACGATGAAATTGTTCAACAAGTATTTATCTCCCACGACTGCATGTCAGTTACAGCTGCTAGATGTAAGGACAAGAAAATGAAAGAATGAAACTCACATTTTAAAAGCACCTATTTGCCAGACACTATTTTGGGTTATGGTTGTAACTCATTAATCCGTACCAAATAATTTACGTTCATTTACACATGAGGCCTCTGAAACTCAGGGCTAGTAAGTAAAGGGGCTAGAATATAAACCTCAATGTAACTTGAAAAGACCGCGTTCTTTCTCGGATCCCATGAACATAAACACAAATAAAACACAACTCTTGCCCTCATCAGCTTAAACTTGGGAGGAGTACAAGCTTATTGTTCCTTTGCCTAAAATATTCTCCCCTCCCCTGAATTTTCATTTGGCAAACTCTTTTTTCAAACTGAAATTCAAATGTCAACTGTTTTAAGAAATTTAGGCAGAGCTGTCTTTACCCTCCTCTGACCTCTGGCATCTACCTTCAAATCTCTGTAAGGAATATATCAGATAGCACCATGGCTGCTCTGTTTACATGTAATCTCAAGCAGTCAAACTGTGTTCATCTTTGCTCCCCTGGGACCCAGGTCAGTGCCAGGCACAAAGGAGCCAATGAAAAATGTTGGGTAAATGAACAGATGGTAGATATCACCCAAATAGAAGTGCCAGTTTAAACTTTGAATGTAGGGCAGCCACGGTGGCTCAGCGGTTTAGCGCCACCTACAGCCTGGGGCGTGATCCTGGAGACCCGGGATCCAGTCCTGTGCCGGGCTCCCTGCATGGACCCTGCTTCTCCCTCTGCCTCTCTCTCTCCTCTCTGTGTATTCTCATGAATAAATAAATAAAATCTTAAAAAAAAAAAAAAAAACTTTGAATACATAAAGACCTCTGTGGAAAAGTGTATAAAGAAAGAAAAGAAGGCACAGGGCAGGAGATTGGGAAAGACTACAACTAAGTGGAGGAAAGAGAAATCAACTAAGAATAAACCAACGAGAGAAACAGAACCGGGCCACAGAGCTAATGGGGCATTATTACAAAGAGGATGGAAATCTATGGTCTTAAATCACTGTAGAAGCTCAAAGAAAATGAAAACTAAAAAAGTGACCAATGAAAATGGGTAGGAAATCAGTGATGACCATGAAAAGAACAACTTTAGTAGAATACTGGGTTAGAAGCCAAACTGTAGAATCTAGACCATTGTCGAGAAAGAGGCAGTGGGTCCAAAAAGTCTAGCTATAAAGAAAGAAGAAAAGAAACAGAAGCACAAAAGAGAAATGTGCACAAAACAAGGATCTGTACACTTAGAGATATACACCTCTGTCTCTGACTTCAAAGTACAGATGATTCAGCTTTATGCCTCTGTATCCACCAAACTGAAATCAGGTCCAACGCAAATTGCCAAACACAGAAAGAACACACTTAAGAGACATAGCTAACATTAAAGATGATTAAACCAATGTTCAAAATATCAACAAGGTCAAAGGATGGGTGGAAAACAAAAGGCAAAAATTAAATAAATGCAGTCTTTTATTGATTGTGGTTTTTATTTAACTAAAGGATGGGCAGGACCTGGTAGTACACAGACACCATTTGAAAAGTTTTCTCGGGGATCCCTGGGTGGCTCAGCGGTTTGGCGCCTGCCTTTGGCCCAGGGCGCAATCCTGGAGCCCCGGGATCGAGTCCCACGTCAGGCTCCCTGCATGGAGCCTGCTTCTCCTTCTGCCTGTGTCTCTGCCTCTCTCTCTCTCTCTCTCTCTCTGTCTATCATGAATAAATAATAAATAAAATCTTTAGGGATCCCTGGGTGGCACAGCGGTTTGGCGCCTGCCTTTGGCCCAGGGCGCAATCCTGGAGCCCCGGGATCGAGTCCCACGTCGGGCTCCCGGTGCATGGAGCCTGCTTCTCCCTCTGCCTGTGTCTCTGACTCTCTCTCTCTCTCTCTCTCTCTCTCTGTGACTATCATAAATAAATAAAAAATTTTTAAAAATAAATAAATAAATAAATAAAATCTTTAAAAAAAAAAAAAGAAAAGTTTTCTCATCTTTTGACCCAGTAAATTGCACTTGGAGATTTAACTTAAGGAAACAATGCTAAAAAATAAAAGTTTAAAGGTGTTCTCTACAATATTATTTAAGTAATAAAAAAAATTATAAACTAAAATATCCTATAACATAGGAAGGGTATGAAAAATAAAAAATATTCACTCGATGAAACATCATGCAGTACTTAAAAGTGATGCTTCATTTAAACATTTTCTGAGTGCATTTATTTGTGTCTAAAAATCTTGGTAATAAACTAAGACAATATTTATAGTAAATAAAAGCTCACAATACTAAACTACATATACATAATATGAATATGTATACTCATTGTATAGAGGCATTTTTGAAAAGCAGATAACAATGACACAAAATGCTAAGAGGACAACAGTACTTGTGTTAGTGTATTATTGAATGCAGTGTTCATTTCCTATCTCAAAACAACAGTAATAAACACTCTTCTTCAACAGCAGTAACCAAACAACTCAGCAAATGCCCACATTTTTTCTTTTTTCCCCACTCAGATGACAACCTCTCCCTCTCACTCTCCAAAGAGAATGATCATCAGTGCCAAAGGCACCTACAAAAGCAACAAAAGAGAACTTTTGATGCTCCAGAAGTAACTCACAAAACTATAAAGAGTCTTCAATTCACAGGATGGACGATGGAGGCGGTACCATTTTGAAATGCCCAGAATAATGACCTCCATGTTTAAAGGAATAGAAGCAACACAATTCATACACTGCTCATACAATAGACTAAATACCAAAGAACACAGGTCATTTCAGGGACAAAGTTATGTATATTCAAAAGACTAATTCCTTTTGAGTCAGAAAAGTTTAAAGACAGTATATTTTAGTGATTTACATTACAAAAATCAATTTTTACTAAACATGGAGTCCCCATATGACCCAAAAATTCTACACTTTGGTATATAATCAAGAGAACTGAAAACGTGGTTGTTTATAAATGTTCATGGTAGCATTATTCATAATAGCCAAAAAGTGTAAGTAACCCAAATGTCTGTGAACTGATAAAAAGATAAAATGTGGTACATTTGTACAGTGGTATGCATTTAGTTATAAAAAAATAATGAAGAATTGATAAATGCTATAATAATGATGAATCTTGAAAACATGCTAAGAACCCAAACACAAAAGGAGAAATATTGCATAATTCCATTTATATGAACTGTCCAGAATAATATGTAGAAACAGAAAGAAGACTAGTGGCGCCAGAGTCTGGGAGGGAAAGGGACAAGGGAGCGAATGTTTAATGAGGACAAGGTTTCTTTTGGGGATGATGAAAATGTTCTGGAATTAGATAGTGGTGATGGTTATAACATTGTAAATATATTAAAATCACTGGATTGCACTCTTTAAAGTGATTTTTAAAATAAAATGATAAAATGTGAATTTTATCTCAGTATTATTAATTTAATCACTTATGGCATAATCTAACCTCTTACCAAAGTAGATGTCAGAATGGAAAGATAATTCCAATTAAATGATAAATAATAAATCATTTTTATAATGTGGGTACCCCATTTATTAAAGAACAATATATCTTTTTGATTAAACCTCAAATATAGACATTTAAACAGTTTCAGACTGCTTTTGTTTAGATTTGCTTCTTCTAGCTCTTTACCCTCCTAGCTATATTCTTTTTCTTTAAAATCTCATCGATACAAGGCACCTGAATAGCTCAGTCAGTTAACCATCTACCTTTGGCTCAGGTCATGATCCCCAGGTCCTGGGATCAAGCCCCACATTGGGCTCCCTGCTCAGTGGGGAGTCTGATTCTCCCACTGCCCCTCCCCCTGCTTGTGTTCAGGCTTCCCCCCCTCTCCAATACAGAAATAAAATCTATTAAAAAGATAAAATTTCATCTGATGCAACAGCATATGATACTATAGCAGCACAGAGGAAAAGGAAAAAATAATAATGCTCACATTTCAGAAGCTTTTTCATACCATGGATTATTTCAAGACATAAAATTCTGAACACTGAAATAACTTTTCAACATCCAGTAAGTTTACTTTTCAAAAAGACTATAACTATTGCAAACTACTAAAAGCAGGCCTCAAACAATGGTTTAGGAAAAGAGAAATAGCCTATCTCATAACAAACATTTGTTAAACAGTGTAAGAGCCAATTCTTCAAGAAAAAAAATTAATGAAACTAGAGAGTAAGAGAAATGATATATGACTATTTGAACTTAATATAAAATGATCTCCTAAAAACGATTATTTCCTAAAAAATGGGAGAGAAGGTAGGTTACATGACATTTATTAGAATAAAAACAACTGATGATATAGATTGAAATCTTTTTTCAATAAACTAGTTTTTTCCAACTACACCTACAAAAATAACCTCTCAGACCATCATTTGTTATAGCTAAATAGAGAAGGGAAGTGTGTGCGTGTGTGCACGCGCACGTGTGTGTGTTTGGTGGGAGTGAAGGTGACCAGAGTCTAATTCTGCTAAAATAAGGAAATCATTACCTCAAATCTCTGAAGACCCAACAAATTATATTGTACTCTCAACTCTCCCCCAGGACTAGCTATATAATAGAGTATGTCACATATATGCTCCTCTTTTCTCTAGAGTGCTAAAATAGTTTTTATTTTAAAAGAAAGAAGAGTTAATTATTTAACTATCCACCATCAGTGCTTCTCAAAATTTAACATTCATGCAAATCACTTGGGGATCTCGTTAAAAAAACAGATTCTTCACACTGGTGGTTGCCAGAAGGAAGGAGGGTGACAGAGTAGCAGATAAAGAGGATTAAGAATACAGATATCTGGATGAGCAGTGAGAAATATATAGACTTTTTGAATCACTGTATTATATACCCAAAACTAATATAACACTATATGTTAATTATACTTGAATTCAAACTACTTTACATTCAGACTTCATTTCCTCCAGAAGTTTATTTCCAAAAAACATTCCGTGATCCTCCACAAGCAGGTAGGGTATCCCTACTGTGCGCTCGCACCGCACCCAAGGACTTGATTACCACTCTCACCACTCTATATTGCCCTGCTTGGCTGACAGTCTCAGCCCGTGTTCCTCAAGAAAATCAAGCCCTTACACACTGAGGCACCCATTATACATAACAAATAGACTTTTCTACTTTGCATCCAGAATGGCACTATTTAAGTACCACCTTTGGGAGAATTGAAAAAATAGTCACTGCAGTCATTTTCTGTATTCTGTGATTTAGAACCAGATCCTGCCTATCTTATCCCATACCATGTTCCTAAGGTACAGCATGGTGCCCAACTCATAGCAAGTACTCAACACCTCCTTGGTGGAGGCGTTACATGAGTGAAGGAGCCTGCCCTTGCTGACAGGCTATATTCTAAACCATTTACCCAAACCATTAATTCTGTGTTCCAACCCTGGGAACACAGAAATCCCCTGGGTTCCTGATCATCAACTCACTTCCGGTGTACAGCTTTACACTCATCCCTTTAAACTGATCTTTGTCACTTGCCTCAAGCCATGACCTTTATCTGACCTACTACCGCTCACCTCTACTACATCCTGTACTCCTGACAATTTTTCCAGTGACACAAATGGGCCTGGTTTGACACTAAAAACACCTGAATGGAGAACCACTTATTTTTTCTCTGATCACCCCAAGTGCTAACTCCATGCTATCCACTGCTCAAGTAAGTTGCCACAAAGGCCTGAAGCATACAGGTAAAGCCTGGGGTACTGAATGAGAAAATGAATAGAGCAGCAGTAAAGAGAGAGAGCCATGTCCACAAGTTAAGGCAGACAATGTGCTCTCCAATCAATTTCCCCAGCTTCTAAGAATATTACTTAGACCTTAATCTGCAGGATCTATTTTCTAACTTGATCAAAAAGGAACTGTAACTATGACAAACACATATAGAACTCTTAATGGCTAAGTGTCATACATATTAAAGAGGATAACTCAAAAAAAAAAGAAAAGAAAAGAAAAAACCACATAATCCAGTCAAATAACTTCCAAGAACCCACAGAAATAAGGACTCTTTAGAATTTTCTGACTCAGGGGTGCCTGGGTGGCTCAGTGGGTTAAGCGTCTGCCTTTGGCTCAGGTCATGATCTCAGGGTCCTGGGATCCAGCCCTGCATCCAGCTCTGGGCTGAGCAGAGAGTCTGTTTCTCCCTCTACCCCAGCTCATTTTCTCTCGCACGCTCTCTCAAATAAATAAATAAAATCTTAAAAAAAAAATTCTGATTCAAAAACAAAAGACTCAAGAACTAAAAGCCTGAATTACTGAGATAGAGTCAAAACAGGAAGACACAGTTCCCGTGCTGTTAAGATGAGAGTAAGAGACCTGCGTTGAGGCTCCTATGGTACTTGCTAGGGTAGGCGGAATGAGGGTCTTCACAAGGTCTAACCGCACTTCTAGAACAGGAGTCCACAAACTACTGCTCACAGGCCACACCCAACTGTTTTTGTAAATGAAGTTTCACTAGAATATAGCTGTGTTCACACCACAGAGGCAGAACTGAGAAACTGCAATGGAAACATATGGTTGGCAAAGCCTAACCTAGAACATTTACTTTTACAGAAGTTTGCTGACTCCTGCTCTAGTACATGCTTACCCCCCCGCCCCCAAAAAAAAAAAATCACCATTAGGACATCTCCCTTCTCCTGGCTAATTTTAAATGTCCAGGGCTCTGTTTTCTTCTGCCACAGAAAAGAGGAACACTCCAGATGGCAGCTATTCCATTCAGCCTGGGCTCTAGAGTGAAGATACTACAAAGTGAGGCCCTTGGTGATCTTGATGGGCAAAGAGAAAAGTAAAAAATATACAATGTTGTTCCACCTTAGCTACCATACAACTTTCCGGCAATTTAGATACTTCAAAGGAATGCATAGTGACATGCTAACATTTTATATAAACATTTTATGTCTACTATAAATAAACATTATGGTGGTAAATTCAAGAGCTGGGAATAGAAAATTTGAGTTATTACATGCTTAGCTTAACTATGACTCTCAGTCTTCACTTCAGGGAAGAATAATAGTAATATCTGACATTTCTTAAACACAATGTGCCAGCATTGCTGTAAGTACTTTATCTACATTAATTCATTCTGTACAATGAATGTGAATTTCACTAAACCATCTCTATGGAGTTATGGAGGATTGAATTAGTTTTCTAGCAAATAATCCTGAAATATTAATTGGGAGTTTCCCAGCACAAATAAGCTACTCTATCCTTAAATGATACATTCCTTATTTCAGACATTTCAATTTGAATTATGGAGATCTGAAGGCATGTTTAGAGCAGGCAAGAACCTGAAATATTTGATCCCAGAGCTGGCAATAATGAAGAAGAAAAGATGATTGTTAAAAATAGGCTTGTGTATATAACAATTTGGGGAAAATCTGATCATGGTAGTAGATATACCTTACCTACCATATTGCTGTGGGTGGAGGCTACAAAGACTTTGCCTTCCACCATTAAGTACCTTCCAAGTCTTTTTCAGGCCTGCCACACAGGCCAAGAAACCAAACAGTTCTAAGAAATCCTAATTCCACTGGAATTGAGAACAATCCAAAATGATAGTGGTTATATAAGAGATTGGATTAAATATAATCTAGTATGATGGGTGCATATTTAAAGAAGAACTTGGAAGACAAAACTTTAAAACAATCACTTGAAGGAAAAGCTAGTTGTCAGAGGAAACAATTTACTGTATGAGACCAATTTCATATGACCATAAGAAAGTTTGGAAAAGCCGTTGAAAATTGGGGATTAAATGTGCACTCTGATTTTTTTTTTGTTTGTTTAATTTAGAACAAGAGTGGTAACTCCTATCAACGCTTCCTTTATTCTTTCAAACTCATTATTTCTTTCTGTGCCAATCTCTTCTAAAATACCCTCCATACTTCTATTATTCTTCTGCTGAAGTATCTTTGCATAAAAATAAGTTTTCTTAGTAACTGTATAATAGACATGTTAGGAATATAGAATAATTATCCCTGCTTCTCCACCCTCCTTAATTCATGTATAGACTTTGCTCTGTTGTAAATTAAGTGAAATAATCCTGTTCCAAAAGTAAATTAGACTTTGCTAACAAAGTACTTAATTGATTTATTCCGACTGTATCCTCTCATTCTGATGGAAGTGTTCAACAAACACCTGGAGGATGAATGAACAGCATTATGGGTTTCCAGTGAGTATCAATATATCAAATCGACTCTTGCTTTTCTTACTATAGTTTTTAGTATTCAGACAAAAAAAATATAGAAGCTAATTTTCAACGAGGAGGAATTTCACTTGAAATCTATCCCTGGGACGCCTGGGTGGCTCAGCGGTTGAGAGTCTGCCTTCGGCTCAGGTCAGGATCCTGGAGTCCCGCAATTGAGTCCTGCATCAGGCTCCCTGCATGGAGCCTGCTTCTCCCTCTGCCTGTGTCTCTGCACCTCTCTCTCTCTCTCTCTCTCTCTCTTATCTCGAATGAATAAATAAATCTTTAAAAAAAAAAGAAAGAAAGAAATCCACCCTGACTCTTCAGCTAATCAGATCCTGTTTCACACTGTGGAACGGTCTAATTGAGTCTCGTTTTAATACACTCTTGTACTTCTCCTTTCCTCTGATTTTCTCTGGGTCACTCACTACGGCTACATCAACTAAGCTCCTCACCCTAGTTCCCAATCAAGCAAGACAGGCAACATTTAAACAGCTTTGGCTCCTCCTGTAGGAGGCCTTTGCTTTTAACCCACCTCCTAGATCCAAGATACCAGAACTTAATTCTGGGCTCCCACATCTCCTTTGGTACAACTAAAAATAGGCCCAGAATTCTGGCCCTCAGAGTTGGTCTTCTACTTTAGTTCTTGCTCTCAGTACTGCTCTAGTCAATTCTCCTAGCTTGGCAGTCAAATGTTATCTCTGACTCCCAGCCCAGTCTGTTTGTAGTAAAAGAGTCTCATATCTCTGAAATTGAACCCCTGTCTCAAAGCCCCAGAGTGACCCACCTCTTACATGACAACTGCCTACCTGCCTTTTGAATACCTGTGTCATATGCCCCACAAATCTGTGATCTACAGCTGGGTCAGGATGACAGCTGAGTCTGTGACCTCTTGTTCTACAGGCTGTAGCTCTTGATTAAACTTTATATTTAGATCAGCTCTCTCAGTATCTGATGCACTATCTAAAGCAGATGTCTGGCAAGGTTATGACACATTCCCAACACCTGCCTTCAATAATGCCCTGAGAGGCTATTATACCTCTCTAGTCTTAAAATAAAACCACTAGAATTCTAATCAATTTTTCCTAAATTATCTATTTTCTAAGGATTAATACTAGGCCTTTGGTCATTTCAATTGACACAATCATCCTTTTTACCCATGATGGCAACTCATGATACTACCTAATGCTTAGACATATATTAAAATTTCCTGGATTTATGCTGATTTTTATGATACCTGACAATATCTATCTATAGATCCATTAACTCTCTTCTTTATATCTCTGAAATAACAAATATCAATGAGATCATGAAATAAGAAGACGTGAATCTGAATCCCAACTCTGTCATTCCCTAATTATATATTCCCTAAATAAGTAAAATGTATAAGGTAAGACTTGGGTTTCTCATTTATAAAATTGAGATAGAGACGACAGCAGACTAAAGAATGGTGTGAGGCACTAAATACAGTTTCATGGCACCCAGTAAGCACTAAAAAGTTAGGAATTGTCCAGCATCCACAGGGTTTATATATGCTTATTTGTGATATACTATACTGGAATATTAAGAGAAGGAAAATAATAGGATAATCTTACTATAGTTAATAAAAAAAAATGAAGGACAAAGTTCTTTAATGATTATGGGAGATGAACTTGATGGGGCAATGGAAAGACAAGGAAAAAGAAAGAATGCAAGAGGCAGGGTAAAGATCAGATAAATCACAAAGGGAAGAGCATAAATGCTTGGGCATTTATAGAGCAAAGAACAGTATCCATGGGCTTCTGCAAAAGGGGCCAAGGCTGTTGGTCTCCCTGGAGGGCAGGAGCTTGAGAACTGTTTTTCTTTACCAATGTCTGGGAGAGCTGGGAGAAGGGCCGCAGCACTCAGCCAATGGCCCGGCAGAGACAGCCTTACTCCACATACTCCTCCCTGAAATTGGAAATGTTCACAATCCTCTATTGCCAAATTGTTCTCAACCAAAGTCATTTTTATTCTAAAACAAAACCAAACTTCTCTTCTCCATTCCCACCCTTCAAACCTCACTACAAATGTAACCTCCTTGATGAAACCTTCCCCAGTTCTCTCAGAGTATAGTACTCCCATAACAAACATGTATTTCTCTTGCTGTTTTGCAAACCATACTACAATCGTTTCCATCCTCATCCCATCCAGCCAGTGAGCTCCTTAACAGCAAAGCCTGTGACCCTTTCCAAACAGTACCTCCATCATCGAGCATGGAACCAGATGGGAGGAGGATCAGAAGCCACTCAGTACCCTGCACAGTTCCAGGCAGAATCATCAGAATCCGTGAAATGGCTCCTAACCATTTAGAGGACATGTTTCCCTCACTTTGAAAACCTGAGGAAAACAACAGACCCTCAGTCTAGAAAAATGCGTGTGTGTGTACGCACGTGCGCGTGCGCATACACACACACACAAAGGGAGAAAAAAAAGAAAAATAACCCACAAGAGCCATAAGCTAAAAGTCATGAGATCTGGATTCCACTCCCTGATCCTGCCAAAAGCTCCAAGCTCTCAAGTCACTTAATGTCCCAATTGGCAAAGTGAAGACTATATTTTGCCCCTCAACTATCCTTCATTAGACATCTGTAATAAAAACTACATATATATACTACAAATGTGGAAGAATTCTAAAATTAAAATTGTTATATAAGAGCAAATTATTGTTTATGATTGCCTCACAGCTTGATTCTTTAACAGCTATCTATTTTGCCAAAAAAACATGCTGTGAAAGAAATTGACTATTTACTACTACAGCTAAAAGAATTGTTGTTTTTTCTAAAACCCCAAAGGCCCTGTAGTTTACATACCCAAAAGGGGTGAGCACAACAAGCATAAAGAAGCAAAGATGAATAATCCAATTAATTCACATTTGCTCAACACCATTGACTACAGATTCCTCTGATAACAATATGCTTTTGTACTAACAAACCTGTAATACAATTGACCAGTATGCTTTGAGATGTTTATATTCTACATGTCAGGGATGCTTGAGGACAGTCTGAATATTCTTTTCTCTCCAGTTTGACCCTGTCACCAACAACTGTCACAGGTGGGCTACAGCCAACAAGGTTCCCTGCTTCAGAATGGGAAGCTGTGAAATACTTACTCTAACTAACAAGGCCTAAGAGACATACCTAGTGGGGTTGCTAATATAAAAAGCAATTGTCAGGCAGCCACTGTGAAGACCCTAGGAGCTCCACAGAAAAGGAATAAGCAAGGAACCCCGGGCCATCCTCTACACTTCAAATCTTCTGAAAGCTGAAGACGGCCTCTGCACACACCAAGGCAGTCTCTGGGTCATTTCCCCTAATCTATTACTAGTAACTCAAAGGAAAGCGTCCTCCTTGCCAGTCTAGGCCTCTCTATCCATACCAATCCCTGCTTAAGGGGATGTTATCAATAAAGAGAGGGCTCAGGATCTAGTAGATTAAAAAATGCCTTCCTAGATTTGAACACATCATATGGATTATGAAAAGCCTGAGTTTGTTGACACCTGTTTCACTGGACCTCTGACTCTCTTTCTGACTTTCCCCAGAACCCATCAGCCTTTTCTCTAAACCAGGCAGCACTGATATTTTTGTTTTGTTTTACAAATGTTATCTTTTTAATGCTTGTAATACATGATATCCCCTATTTCATTCCTGATATTGGTGACTTATGCCTTTTTTATTTTTGTCAGTTGTACGAGAGGTTTATCGATTTACTGATTTTATCATAGAACCAACATTTTCTTTTCTGTTTTCAATTTCATTGATTTCCACTTTAGACATAGATGGAATTTAACCAGCATCATTCATACCCCTTGATGCAGGGGCATGGGTTTCTCCATGGTCTCCTCAGCTTATCTCTAAATGCTGGCTTGCCCAAGAACTCAATACTCAGCCTTTTTTTCTTTAGCTACACTCTCTAGGTGATCTCATCCACTAGCACGACTTTAACACCACACATATACTGAAGACTTCCAAACTGACATCTCTAGCTTCAATCTTTCCTGGAAGCTTCAGGTTCATTTGTCCAAACATCTTGTTTTATTTCATTTACGGCAATTTTTGTGGCTTTACTGATATATAACAAACTGCATATATTTAAAGGGCACAAACTGATTGGTCTTGACTTACAGACACAATTATGAAATTATCTCATTAAGATAATAAACTTGTCCATCACCCCCAAAGCTCCCTTGGGATCCCTTGGTAATCCATCTCTCCTACTCTTGCCCCAGGCATCCAATGATTTATTTGCCTTTTCTCCATACAAATCAGTTTGCGTTTTCTAAAGTTTTATGTAAATGGACTCATACAGAGTATATTCTTTTTTGCTTAGCTTCTTTCATCCATCATAATTTATTTTGAGATTATCCATGTTGTTGCATGTATCAACAGTCCATTGATTTCTCTTTTTTAACTGCTGAGTTGTATTTGTTGAATAGGTATAGCAAAATTGGTTTTCATGCTGATGGACATGTGTGCTATTTCTAGTTTGGGGCTATTCAAAAAAAGTGGCTTTGAATGACTATATAAGTCTTCATGCAGACAAATGCCTTCATTTCCCTAATGTAAATATACAGGACTAGAAGGGATGGATCATGTTAGGTGTGTGCTTAACTTTTTAAGTAATTGCCAAACTGTGTTCCAAAGTGACTGTACCATTTTATATTCCCCCCAGCAGTGTATGAGGGTTCTAGTTGCTCTGTATCCTTGCCAACAATGGTTTTGGTTAATATTTTGAACGTTTGCCATTCTAGCAATTTTAATAGTTCTATCTTGTGCTTTTAATTTGTATTTCCTTAATGACTGATTACATCAAGTATCTTTTCCTACACTTATTTGCCATCTATATATCTCATTTACTAAGTATCTCTTCAAATCTTTAATACAGTTTTTAAATAGGCTGTCTGTTACAGAATTAAAAGAGTTCTTTATGGTCTAGATAAAAGTCTTTGGTCAGATAAATGTTTTGCAAATATTTTCTCCTAGTCTGTGGCTTGCCTTTTTGCAAGTGTTTAATGAAGAGCAAAAGTTTACAATTTTGCCCAAGTCAAATTTATTGACTTTTCTTTTATGTTTCATATTTAAGAAATATTTGTCAAATCTAAGATCACTAAAATTTTCCCCTCTTTTTCTTATAGAAAGTTCAAAATAGGGATCCCTGGGTGGCGCAGCGGTTTAGCACCTGCCTTTGGCCCAGGGCGCGATCCTGGAGACCCGGGATCGAATCCCACGTCAGGCTCCCGGTGCGTGGAGCATGCTTCTCCCTCTGCCTATGTCTCTGCCTTTCTCTCTCTCTCTATGTGACTATCATAAATAAATAAAAATTTTTAAAAAAGAAAGTTCAAAATATCTACAATCTATTTCAAGTTAATTTCCATATACCATACAAAGTAAGGGTCAAAGTTTTATTTTTCATATGGCTGCACAATTGAAATAGCACATATTTAAAAACATCTTTTCCTCCACTGAATTACATTGGCACCTTTGTAGAAAATCAATTAACCACACATGCCTGGGTCTGTATAGGAGTCTCTACTCTTCCATTGATCTATAGGTCTATCTTAACACAGTCTTACCACACAGTCTTGATTACCAGAGCTTTATAGTAAGTCTTGAAATCAGGTAATATGCAGCCTCCAATTTTGTTCTTTGTTTTGGTTATCCTAAGGCCTTTGCATAATTATATAAATCTTAAAATCAGTTTGTTAATTTCTATAAAGAAGTCTGCTATTATTTTCTTTGGGATTGGGTTTAATATATAGATCAATCTGAACAGAACGGTCATCTTAACAATACTGAGTCTTTTAATTCATGAGCATGGGGACGCCTGGGTGGCTCAGTGGTTGAGCGCCTGCCTTTGGCTCAGGGAGTGATCCTGGGGTCTTGGGATTGAGTCCCGCATCAGGCTCCCTGCAGGGAGCCTGCCTCTCCCTCTGCCTATTTCTTTGCCTCTCTCTCTGTGTCTCTCATGAATCAATCAATAGAATCTTTTAAAAATAATAAAAAATTTTTAAAATCATGAGCATGGTATTTCTCACCATTTATTGAGGTCTTATGTAATTTTTCCCAGGAGGTTTACAGTTGTAGTGTGCACGTCTTACACATCTTTGGTCAAATTTTTCCCTAAGTATATCATAATTTTGATTCTACTAAAAAGATACTTTAATGTTTTTAATTTCCAATTGCTCTTTGATAATATGTAGAAGTACAATTAATTTTTTTTATATCAAACTTCTGTCCTTCAACCTTGCTAATCTCACTTATTAGTTCTAACAGTAGATTCCTAGGATTCTAGTAGATTCCTTAGGATTATCATATGGTCTTAGAAAATCATATGGTCTAAGAATAAAGACAGTTTTACCTCTTCCTTTCCAATCTGAATGCTTTTTTTTTTTTTCTATTGCCTTATTGTACTGGCTAGAATATCCAGGGATGAGAAGGGACATTTTTACCCCATTCCCAATATTGAAGGAAAACCACTTAGTCTTTCACCTTACTAAGAATGGTGTTAGTTATAAATATCTCCTAGACGTGCTTTGCCAGACTGAGGAATCTTTTATTTCTATTTGCTGTTTTTATTATGAATGATTGTGGACTTTTGTCAATCACATTTTCTGCATCTATTAAAATGATGACATTTGACTGAAATATAGTGTTATTATTAGTCAGTTAATACAGTGAATTACAGCAGATTGCTTTTCAAATATTAAACCAACTTTGCATTCTTGAGATAAACCCCATTTTCCCATGTTGTATTATCCTTTTAATATAATATGTTGCTGGATTTTTTTTTATGTATTTATTTATTATAGTCACAGACAGAGAGAGAGAGAGGCAGAGACACAGGCAGAGAGAGAAGCAGGCTCCATGCACCGGGAGCCCGATGTGGGATTCGATCCCGGGTCTCCAGGATCGCGCACCCTGGGCCAAAGGTAGGTGCCAAACCACTGCACCACCCAGGGATCCCTGTTGCTGGATTTTATTTGCTAAAATTTGTTGAGGACTTTTTAAACTATGTTTGTGAGGAGTACTGGCCTATAGCTTTCTTCTAATGTCTTTTCCTACTTTTGATATTAAGGCAATGCTGCCTTCATAGGAGGAGTTGAAAAAGATTTCCTCCTCTTGCATTTTCTGAAAGCATTTGTGTAGACTTGGGATTATTTCTTCCTTAAATGTTTAGTAGAATTTATGAGTAATGAACCATCTAGGCCTCCATATATTCTCAGCATCTCTATTAACATGTCTGAAAAGAAATTAAAACTTAACATAGCCAAGCAGAACTCATAATTTTTGCACCCAAACATGTTCTTCCCTACTATTCCTCATTTTAATTAATGATATCATACTCATTTTGCTTAAACTAGAATCTTAATCCTTGATTCCTCCCTTTCACTCACCCTACTCCTCATATCCATATTCAAGTCCCATCAGCTCTACTCACAAAATGTATCCCTACTTCTCTCCATCTATACTATCATGACCCAGTATATGCCTCCTGACTAGTCATGCCAATGCATAACTGCCCCCACTGCATTCCAATCTCCAAATAGCAGCCAGAGTGATTTTTGGCTAAATAAGACCATGTCACTCCCTGGCTTAAAACTCCCATCTGGCCCTTAATCTCTTCTGCCTTTAGATATTAACTGTAAAATAGAACAACAAGCTATGTCAATGTGTAATATTGACTGTGGGAACACTACAAGAATTTCAGTAAATTTTTATCTACTTAACTAGCTCCAGTGACCTAGCAATTACAAAATCACAAACTTAGGCCTCTTGGGAAAAAACACAACTTTGCTGTGTTAAGTCTCAAGGAGGTATAGGTTTTTGTCTAGAAGCAAAGGCACCAAAGCAGAAATAAGAATGCCCAAGTCTTACACTGTCCTTCTACAACTTGACAACAAACACCTTCACCTCCAAACTACCCTCATCTTTCTGTCCAAAGCTAGGGTGTATCTGACAATACCAGAAAAGGCTGTGCTTGCTGGTCTTAAATACAAATGGAGTGAAGAACAAGGAAAATAATGTAACTGATTTGTTTATTGATATGCTTGGGTTTTTTAGCCATCCCCTGCCATAGCCAAGGTAGGAAGGATGCCAGGCAACTTGACCTTGCTCTTTTTTTTTTTTTTTTTTTTTATGGTGAAAAAATTTATATTTAGATTTATAGCCGGCTGGACTCAGTTTAGATGATCCCAATTTTGTTGGCAACATCCAAAGCATCATAGTCAGGAGCCAGTCGAACATATGCTTTCTTCTCTCCATCAGGCCTGATCAAGGTGTTGACCTTGGCCACATCAATGTCATAGAGCTTCTTCACAGCCTGTTTGATCTGGTGCTTATTGGCCTTGACATCCACAATGAACACAAGTGTGTTGTTGTCTTCTATTTTCTTCATGGCTGACTCAGTAGTTAAGGGGAACTTGATGATGGCATAGTGATCAAGCTTGTTTCTCCTGGGGGCGCTCTTTCGAGGATATTTGGGCTGCCTTCGGAGACGCAGGGTCTTGGGTCGTCGGAATGTAGGTGACGTGCGGATTTTCTTTTTTTTGTGACTGTGCACGCCTTTCAGCACCGCTTTCTTAGCTTTCAAAGCCTTTGCTTTGGCTTCGGCTTTGGGAGGGGCAGGGGCTTCCTTCTTCACCTTCGGCGCCATCTTCGTGAAAGGGCGACCTTGCTCTTTTTTTTGCCAAAGGTTTTATCTATCCATCTGAGAGAAAGTGTGCACGAGTGGGGAGAAGGGCAGAGGGAGAAGGTGAAGCAGATTCCCCGCTGAGCAGGCCCCCAGGATCATGACCTGAGCAGGAGTCAGACACAACCAACTGAGCTCCCAAGTGCTCCAGTCTTGCTCTTTTAGAATCAACCTCATTCACCTCTGTAGAGCTCAACAGGTGCTGTAATATATGCTCTCTATTATTCTTCAACCTGTCAACACCTTGCACCTGCTCTGGTCAGCTCTAGAATCACCAATTTGTAATTACTCTTCTATTTTTTTCTATTCTACCCATTCTCACTCCTTAAGTTAAAGGAAACCACCATCTTTCTTGTTCCTTCTTTGGATCATCTTCACTCTAATTCTGCCTCTTTACTCCCTCAAATGACTTCTAGGGATACCTCTTTAGTTTGACCAGGCCCTAATGTACTCCTCTTATCTTCTTAGATCTCATCAACACTGTGCTAGATGCTGCTTTCCAGAAAAGAGTAAATGTCCTAAATCAATAAACATTACTAGGACCTGGAACCAACCCTTAGCTGCACTTTTCAGAATCAAGGGAGGATATAACCACAACTGTCAGCAACTGGGGGTGCACTGGGGGAATCGAGGCTAGAAATTGATTCATAAAACACTCTGTACTTAACTTCATGGCATTAATAATAATTATCTTTAAATTTGTGTGTGATTAGTATCTGTCTCTTCCTACATGCACTCCCTCAGACTAAGAGCTCCATGAGGGCAAGAGTGATGTCTATCTTGATCATTATTAACATCCCTACACCCTACAAATCCCTGGCACATAGGTCTAACAGTTACTCTAGCTTTATCAGATAAAAGCAAATTTACATCTGGACAAACCTCTGAGATAAGGTAGTATTTTCCCCATTTCTATAAAAGCTAACAATAAAAACTGACATTGCTTGAGCTGCTACCATGGGTCAGGCACCATTCTAAGATTTTTACATGTATTCTCATTTAATCTTCATGACAAACCTATAAAGTTGGTACTATGATTATTCCATTTTACAGGTGAGGCATTTGAGGCACAGAGAGGTTATATAATTCAACTGAGGTTATACAGGTAAGTGGCAGAAATGGAATTCAAACCCAAGGAGCCTAGCCTAAAAGCCCACTCTATTAATCCTATAGTACCACTCACTGAAGACAACACTATATTCCTCAATACCAGTGAATTGAGCCAAATAAAATAAAAGAAATGAAGAAATGCTATAAAGAAAAATCTAGACTTGGACACACAAGTTGCCAGTTCTACATGAAAATTCAAAGAAACTGCTACTATGAATCTTTCCAGTGCCCAACCTTTATTTAAAACAACAGTCAAAAACCACATCTTTCTTTTCAATTGTCAAACATATATGGAGACTGAAACCCAGCATATTCTCATGTTAAAAACATTTTCGTCTGCCACCAGATCTCTGTATTATAAAAAGACAGAGTCTATTTTTTTCTGCCGAGGGAAGCCCAATCACCAAACTGTAACTTACAGAACTAGGTATGTGTTGGCTGAATTTTCCCATAGAGGCAGCAAGAATGTGCAAACACTGCCACCATGCCTATGGCTTTGTCTTTCTAGTTTGCCCACCATTAATGTGAGGAAATATTACATATAGTTTGAATGTGCCCTGCAAGCTTTTCTTCTATCCTAAAAATTATCAGAAATCAGTGCAAGGCATATGACAGGGAAGACAGATCACAGGGAGGGAGCGAGGAGAACAACTCAAATCATTAGATGTCTGCCAGCCAGATGCTTCTAAGTTCTAAGCATTGCATGGCCTACTTCTGAGGCAACCACAGGACCTCAGCAGTCTATGACTACTCCAGTTTATGATGTCTCATGGATGCACCACAGAATAAAAAGGCCCTGAGTCATCTATTATTAGAAAAGGAAAATTTAACTCACCTTCCACTGTTCCTCTGGAAGGAGCTTCACGACCACCAGATCCCCATTCAAGGCTCTATTACGAGCAACAACCCCATCGATAAAAATGTCTCGATCACCATCCTAGGTTGGAGAGAGAAAATAGTCAGTTTACCAAGGCCTGGAACCAAAAATTATTTCCCCCTTTTTTTTTTGTAAAGATTTTATTTATTCATGAGGGAAAGACAGAGAGAGAGAGAGAGAGAGAGAGAGAGAGAGAGAAAGAGAGAGGCAGAGATACAGGCAGAGGGAGAAGCAGGCTCCAAGCAGGGAGCCCAATGCGGGACTCGATCTCGGGACTTCAGGATCACACCTGGGCCAAATGCAGGCACTAAACCGCTAAGCCACCCAGGCATCCCTATTTCCTCAGTTTAAAAACTGTAGACTCTACAATCTGTCCACTAACTCAAAAAGAGAGGGCAATCAGTCTCTTTGGGCCTTATAGAAATGGGAATGAACACAAAAGAGCAGGTTAACAGAATATTTTTTTTTATTTTAAAGAATTTTATTTATTTATTCATGAGACACACACAGAGAGCAGAATATTTTTAAAAATTTCAAAAACATAAGAGAAAATCTCCTACAAGCAGACCAAAAACAAACAAAAATATATAAAGCAAAAAACTGAGATTACATGTTTCCATAACTGAAATGAGAAAGGAGTAAGTTATCCTTTCTTGTTTTAAATAAAATAAAGCATGATGATACCTTTTGTACACTGATTTTTAAGTATAAAAGAAGGGTAAAACATAGAAGGTTTGCAAGAAAACAGAAGAACAAAATATAATCCCCCAAGAACACCAACTGAAGACAAGAACAGCAACTAGCTCCAGGATTTGAGTTCTCTAAGGAAGAAACCAGCAAAATTATGCTCCTCCTGCCAAGAAAATGACAGAGAAAGCAAACTGTGGTTGCTTTTATGGAGACCTAAGTAGAAGGCAAAGAAGAAAAGGAAAGGGACAGGAGACTCATGAAGCATTCTCACACTCTTCCACCTCTCTGACTAAGGAGCAGGGTAAACTCCCCACCATGAACACAAGGCATGGACACCTTCAACCTCAATCACATGCTTACAAATAATCCACTTTAGGGACAGTTTAGTCTCAGGATCTTTGGGGTCACACAGGAAGACTGAGGGTGCCTAAGTGTGGCAGAGTTCCTAGGCATCTGAGCAGGGAAGCTGGCTGCAATTGGTGAACCCAGGAGTGGGCTCTCAGCTCGGGGTTACCAGAAACCAGAAACCACAGCATGTCCTGTGCAACCACTCCCCAAAGAGGGGCCCAGCAAGCAGCAGAACAACGACAAGAACCGCCCCCTCCCTCCCCGAGGTGGAGCGTCATGGATGCAAGCTGCAGAAGTCTGCAGGGTTTGAAGACTCAAAATGAAGTTGCATGCCTGAAATAGAAATGCTCAGTCACAGGTTGGGTGAGTATGGAGTGCAGACAGAGACCACAGAGACAGGAGTGATTGGCTGCTTTTCTCTGAGGGGGCATTAAGGAGTGGGGCTCCTAGCTGAAGATTGGGAAGCCACCATTTTCACTTTCATCCTCTAAAGCAGAGGGGAAAGCCTTCAGGGAACAAAAGCCACATTGAGCAATCCCAAACAGATTAGTGCGTTGTTGGTATAGTGGAGCATAGCTGCCTTCCAAGCAGTTAGTTAGCCTGGCCCCCTGTCAAGGGCGGTACAATTCCACCAGGGCAAAGATGCCTAAGAATCAGGCAAAAAGGTCCCTCCACCAGAAGATCAAAAAGTACATTCATCCAAAACCAAGTTGACTAATCATTGAGAACTGCAAACCTCCAGCACTAGGGGAATATAGCATATAGAATTCGTGGTTTTTTCCCACAATTCTTTAGTCTTTCAATTTTAATTTTTTTCTCTTTCCTTTTTCAATGAATTTATTTTATCAACTTTTTTTAGATTTTTTTTAATTTTTATTTTCTCAGTTACATTCTATCTTTTCAACATGTTAAATAGCATTTTTGCATATATATAAATTTTTCTTTCTTTACAATTTTGAGATGCAGTTTCTTCTAATAAACCAAAAAAATACACTCAGGATATAGTGTATTGCTCTGTTCTGTTCACATATCTGTTTATATTTCCTTTCTGTGTGTGTGTCTTTTAATTTTCATTTTTAGTTATATTCTATCCTTTCATTGTATTTAATTTTATATTTGTACATATATAAGCTTTTCTTTCTTTACATTTTTGGGATCTAATTTTCTAACACAGAGACCAAAATATACACAGGATCCAGTGTATTGTTCTGTTCTGTCCACCTGTCTGATTATATTTTTTTATTTTTATTTTCCAGTTTTGGCTTTCTTCTGAATTGGTTAATGTATATTTCTCTGGGGTCATTGTTGCCATTTTAGTATTTTGTTCTGTCAGTCATCTATTCTCTGAACAGAATGACAAAATGGAAAAACTCACCTGAAAAAAAGAAAAAAAGACCAAGAAGCAGTACTGATCGCCAGAGACCTAATCAGTATGGACATAAGTAAGATGTCAGAACTAGAATTCAGAATAACAATTATAAAGATACTAGCTGGGCTTGAAAAAAAAAAAAAAAAGCATAGAAGACACTACAAAATCCCTTTCTGGAGAAACAAAAGAACTAAAAACTAATCAAGTCAAAATCAAAAAGGCGATTAATGAGATGCAATCAAAAATGGAGGCTCTAATGGCTAGGATAAATGAAGCAGAAGAGAAAATTAGTGATACAGAAGGCAAAATGATGCAGAATAAAAAAGCTGAGAAAAAGGTAAACAACTACTGGATCGTGAGGGGAGAGAGTTCAAGAGATAAGTGATATGATAAAGTGAAACAATATTAAAATAACTGGAATCCCATAAGAAGAGGAAGGGGGGGGGGGAACAGAAGGTATATTGGACCAAATTATAGCAGAGAAATTCCCTAATCTGGGGAAGGAAACAGACATTCAAGTCCAGGGGACACAGAGAACGCCCCTCAAAGTTAATAAAAATAGTCCAACACCTCAACATATAGAAGAGAAACTTGCAAATCTCAGAATCAAAGAGAAAATATTGAAAGCAGCTCAGAACAAGAGGCCCATAACCTACAAGGATAGAAACATCAGACTGGCAGCAAACTTACCCACAGAGACCTGGCAGGCCAGAAAGGACTCACATGATACATTCAGAATGCTAAATGAGAAAAATACGCAGCCAAGAACACTTTATCCAGCTAGGATGCCATTCAAAATAGGAGAACAAACAGAAACTGAAAGACTGTGTGATCACTAAACCAGCTCTGAAAGAAATATTAAGAAGGATCCTCTAAGCAAAGAGAGAACCTAAAAGGAACACAGACCAGAACGGAACAGAGACAATTTACAGAAACAGTAACTTTACAAGTAATACAATGGCACTAAATTTATATCTTTCAATAATCACCCTGAATGTAAATGGACTAAGTGCCCCCAATCAAAAGACACAGGATATCAGACTGGATTAAAAAGCAAGACTCATCAATATGTTGCCTACAGAGATTCACTTTAGACCCAAAGATACCTCCAGATTTAAAGAGGGGGGATGGAAAACCATTTATCATGTCAATGAACATCAAAAGAAAGCTGAGGTGGCAATCTTTATATCAGACAAATTAGATTTTAAACCAAAGACTAATAAGAGATGAGGAAGGACACTATATCATAATTAAAAGGTCTACCCAACAAGAAGATCTAACAATTGTAAATATTCATTCCCCTAATATGGGAGCAGCCAATTATATAAACTAATTAATAACAAAATTAAAGAAACACATCTATAATAAAATAATAGTAGGGGACTTAACTAACACCCTATTTACTCCAATGCAAAGATAATCTAAGCAGAAGATTAATAAAGAAACGAGGGCTCTGAATGACACACTGGACCAGACAGACTTCACAGACATATTCAGAGCATTCCATCCTAAATTCTTCTCGAGTGTGCACAGAACATTCTCCAGAATAGATCATATAGTAGGTCACAAATCAAGTCTCAAGTGGTACCAAAAATTTGGATCATTCCCTGCATATTTTCAGACCACAATGCTTTGAAACTGGAATTCAATCACAAGAGGAAATTTGGAAAGAACTCAAACACACGAAGGCTAAAAAGTGTCCTACTAAAGAATGAATGGGTCAACCAGGAAATTAAAGGAGACTTTAAAAAAATTCATAGAAACAAATGAAAATGAAAACACAACTGTTCAAAACCTTTGGGATGCATCAAAAGTAGTCCTAAGAGGGAAGTAGACAGCAATACAAGCCTTCCTCAAGAAACAAGAAAGGTCTCAAATACACAACCTAACCTTATACCTAAAGCACCCGGAGAAGGAACAGCAAATAAAGCCTAACCCCAGCAGAAGAAGATAATTAATAAAGATTAAAGCAGAAATCAATGAAACAAAAACCAAAAGAACAGTGGAACAGATCAATGAAAACTAGGAGCTAGTTCTTTGAAAGGATCAAGAAGATCAATAAACTACTGGCCAAACTTATCAAAATGAAGAGAAAGGACTCAAATAAATAAAATCATGAATGAAAGAGGAGAGATCACAACCAACACTGAAGAAATACAATTATAAGAACACATTACGAGCAACTATATGCCAACAAATTGGGCAATCTGGAAGAAACAGATACATTCCTAGAGACATATAAATCATCAAAGCTTGAAACAGGAAGAAATAGAAAAACCTGAACATACCCATAACTAGCAAGGAAATTGAAATGGTAATCAAAAATCTCCCAACAAGCAAGAGTCCAGGGCCGAAAGGCTTCCCAGGGGAATTCTCCCAAACATTTAAAGAAGAATTAATAACTATTCTTCTGAAGCTGTTTCAAAAAATAGAAGCGGAAGGAAAACTTCCAAACTCTTTCTATGATGCCACCATTACCTCGATCCCAAAACTAGATAAAGACCCCACCAAAAAAGGAGACTTAACCCTATGACCTAGCAATTGCACTACTAGGGATTTAGCCCAAAGATACAAATGTAGTGATCCAAAGGGATACCTGCACCCCAATGCTTACAGCAGCAATGTCCACAATAGCCAAACTATGGAAGGAGCCCAGATGTCCATTCAAAGGTGAATGCATAAAGATGTGGTGTATATTACACACACACACACACACACACACACACACACAATGAAATACTACTCAGCCTTCGAAAAAAATGAAATGTTGCCATTTGCAACAACGTGGATGGAACTAGAGAGTATTATGCTAAGCGAAATCAGTCAGAGAATGACAATTATCATATGATCTCACACATATGTTGAATTTAAGAAACAAACAGAGGATCATAGGGCAAGGGAGGAAAAAAATAAAATGATGAAATCAGAGAGGAGACAAACCACAAGAGACGCTTAACCATAGGAAACAAACTAGGGTGGCTGGAAGGAATGTGGATGGGGGGATACCATAACTGGGTGATGGGCATGAAGGAGAGCACATGATGTAATGAGCACAGGATGTTATATAAGGCTGATGAATCACTGGCCTCTACCTCTCAAGCTAATAATAGATTATGTGTTAATTAACTGAATTTAATTTTTTTAAAACAGTGTATTGGTTAAGAAAATAATAATGACCTACTTTAAGCAGATGTAACCCTACTGAACTCAAGTATCAACTGCTAAACTTAAACAGAGGCCAGAATCTTCCTATTAAGTCAAATTACTTTGCAAAAACACTGAAACAGGAAAGACAGAAGGATCCATGGAAAAATTAAGCATTCTCAAAATGTTTTATCAACAAACATGCATATATATATTCTTATCCTTCCAAAGTTTTATATTCCATGCCTCTTTTCAAAAAATAAGAGATAAATAAAATGTTCCTTTTTCTTAAAGGAAGTAAGAGCAAACAAGGCTTAGAAAACCACCACCAAAAATTTTCTATTAGGGACACTTGATATAGGTAAGACTTAACAGTCAAGAGACTAAAGGTGAATACTATAACATTTCAGTTAAAATTAGCATTCCAAATTCACCAAACCTGCCCCACCAGCACCAAAAATGGGACTTTAGACATTCAGCATTTTTTATAGTTTCTGATTACAAATCATGAGAGCTCTTTTAGAACAGTTTTTCTGTTCAATTTCCACCCTAACCATGGGCTGACAGCTATGGCCTGCACATGTTGTCAAACCTGACCCACCCTAGTTCCTGAGGTACAGTACTGTGTTAGCCACAAAGAGAAAGTCACTGTAGTTGAACTCATGTTGAGCTTCTCAGAGAAATAAGGAAGAGACAACCACTAAATAAAATGTGAACAACTGCAGGGTGGCACATTATCATCAATCGCTGCCTTCTGCAATTTATGTAGCAACAGGGTCTCTCCAACTTCCCCAGAATGAAGAAAGAGCTATTTGGAGGACATCCCAATGCATGATCATGTGGTCAAAACACACAAAATGAAATGCCTCTCTCATAATCAGGTACACCACTCCCAGACAGCTCAGAGATTTAAGATGAATGTGACTGGTATTGTCACATTCCCATCCCAAGAAACCAAGAAAAGCAGGGCTGAGTTGAACCTCAGGTAATACACAAATATCCAAGTATTGCGTCACTGCTCAGCTCTTACTGGATTCTTTCTGTAGACATACAAATGGCCAATAGACATATGAATCTTTTGCAGAATCTCTTATTTTAAAGACCATAAACTTGGGAACAACTCAGTATTAAAGATGTTTTTTTTAAAGATGTTCTTATTTATTTGGCGCACAGAGAGAGAGAGCACACATGCGCACAAGTAGGCAGAGCAGCAGGCCAAGGGAGAGAGAGAAGCAGGCTCCCCAGTGCGCAGGGAGCCCAATGCAGGGCTCCATCCCAGGACCCTGAGATCATGACCTGAGTTGAAGGCAAATGCTTAGCTGACTGAGCCACTCAGACACACCCACTTTTAAAGGCCAAAGAGTAAAAAATAAATTAATTAAAATAAAATAAAATAAAATAAAATAAAATAAAAGCCAAAGAGTTCAGCTCTTTATTTGAATGTCAATGATTAACTCTATCCACCAGAAAGAATAGGAAAAAAAAAGAAAATAGATAATGAACCAACCTAGCAGAAATATAATGGGATCTGAGGGTAATCTAACTAAATACTTGGGAGGTTTTGGAGTGGGGAGGACAACCCAAAAGCATTCTCTATCGATGGAATAGCTCCCTTTGGACCAAATAAACTCCACAGACGTTCAAAGGGTGCCTCCCATGACAAAATGCACAAAAAAAGTTATAAAACTTCTTGTACCAACATAATTCAGAATGGAGTCCATGCTTTTTGTAAAAAGTCAAATATCTATATCTGGTCCATTTCTCCTCTTTATCCTATCCCCAGACAGCATAAAAAGCTATCTCAATAATATTAATTGCTCTTGGTTTGCTTCAAAGTCAAATGGTTTTATTCTAACTCTGTATCTTACTTTTACTGAGAACCCTAGGAGACTCGCAGGTACACATATAAGTGACTTGGCTTTGTCAAAAGAGAATGAAAATCAACTTTCTATCACTTCCAATTATAATGAACCTAAGTCAGCATCCCCCAAGACGAAATACTTTTTTAAAATAACAAAGTGATGATGAATTCACTGTTGTTAGCCTCTTCAGTAGATATTTTAACATAGCAAATGACATTGTGTAAATTCACAACTGTTTTTAGAGTAAGAACCTAAATAATCAAATGTAGTCTACTCTTGTCTCTCCAGAAACTTTAGAATTTTTTTTTTAAGATTTTATTTTTTTATTCATTAGAGACACACACAGAGAAAGAGAGAGAGAGGCAGAGACATAGGTAGAGGGAGAAGCAGGCTCCACCCAGGAAGGCGGACACGGGACTCGATCCCGGGTCCCCAGGATCATGCCCCAGGCCAAAGGCAGGTGCTAAACCGCTGAGCCACCCAGGCTGCCCGAAACTTTAAAATTTTAAGTAAGAATTTAGAATTTTAAAGTTATAAGGAATATCAGACAATCTAATCCACCCCCAATTTTACAAAAGTTTTACAAAAACTTTTTAATTTCCTATTGTCAGAGCAAAGGCTACATCTTCTTTGAACAATTCCTCTCTTTACTCTCCCTGCTAAGACAGGGAACAGGGAACATTCAGACCCTGGTTCTGATAATCTACTCCTAGTCCACCTGTGAGCATTTTTGCAGTTCATACCAGTTCACACCTGACATGGACATGAGCTATGTATGCTCATAAATCCAGACCAGTGGTGGTTGTGGGATTTATCTATGTATAATTTATTGCCTCTACTATCTCCTTCCTCAGAGCTTTCTGGAATGCCTCTAAACACTGAAAATTACCAAAACACCCACAAAAACAGAATGCAGGATTGTCCTAGTATGTACAACCAAAACTTACAACTGGGCCTTGATAGTGCTTTTATAGTCAGTTCTTAGTTTCTTAGAGGTGAATCATTTAGCATTTTTTTTCTCCCTCTGAGACAATATTACTACTCCATCAGTGGCCAAATAGGAGAATAAGGGGCAAAAAAACAAGCCAATCCTAATATCACAAGTGTCTAAAAGACTCTTAATAGGACATGCCAGGAATATAATTTCAAGTAGGAGAACAATTTGGGCTTTTGAAACATCAGTAACTCGGGATGCCTGGGTGGCTCAGCGGTTGAGCATCTGCCTTTGGCCCAGGGCATGATCCCGGAATCCAGGATCAAGTCCCACATCAGGCTGTTTGCAGGGCGCCTACTTCTCCCTCAGCCTGTGTCTGTCTTTCTCTGTGTATCTCTCATGAATAAATAAATAAAATCTTTGAAACATCAGTAACTTTTGCTTAACTTCCTTTAACTATTATAGGCAAATTAAACTATGACAACACATTATTTGCACATTCAAATCATATCACTTTAACTTACAGGAACCTAACTAGGCCCTACATTCTAGAGGACCTTTACTCTGGCCCTTCTTCAGTCACACTTCTCCCCATAGGTAAAGAGCTCTCAGGGCCAAAAGGATGTGCATCCCTGGGATCATGAGCCCCAAACCCACATCCACGGCATTTTTCCCAGGTCTGCTAGCCTGCGGGAAGACCACAGCCAATGGTGGCACCCATTGGACTTGACAAGTGGCCAAAGGGCAGGCATTTCTAAGGCATGTGGACAGAATTTGGACATGTGGGATAAGATGCTCATGTAGGTGCATGCAAGGGCCCTCAATGAATGGGAGGAGAGGGGTGCACAGTGGAGACAGCAAAGAGGGGACAGAAAGCCAGGATTGGGAGGGGAAGAGGAGCAGGCCAGAGGCAGACCCTCTGCATGCGGGCCACAGTTCAGGATAGAGCTCCAAGGAGTCTAATAGTTCTACATGCGAACCCAGGTACACAGAGGTACATCTGACAAGAAATATATTTTATTTGTCATGAATATATTTTACCTAATAACTTCTAAATATTTAATATAAAGTATGTGTGCCTCAAAAAAAATAAAAAATAAAAATAAAGTATGTGTACCTCCATTTGTACCCTTGTCCTAGGCCCCACACTTGTCAGGAACCAGCCTAACAGGGATATAACTTAGGGAAATTCAATACCATGTTCTCAGGGAAGAAAGCAAGCAAGCAGTAAAATTTTCAAAATGCTCTATGTAGTTCCCCTTAACATTCCAATCAATGAAAGGAAACTTCAGTGTACACTGATGGGAGACTTTGTAATCCTCTCAGCACCCAGGTGTGTCTCAAGATGAATTCCTTACTCCACTGGCTATGATTCTCATACTTAACAACCCATGTTTTTCATACACAGGGCCCCTATTATAATCGAGCTCCCTCAACTGGCATGCCAATGAAGAAACGGTTATTCTTTCTAAAGTAGAGAAAATGTTAGTTATGCTGGACTTACTGAGAGATGATCTATCTCTAACATGGCATACTCCTAAGAAATTTTCATGGGTAATTCTTATGATTACCGAATGTGATTTTCACCTTATAAAGCAACATCGGGAACCAACCACTATGTGAACTATGCTTCCCCAGAATGATAAAACTGCTCCTAAGGCTAAGTCACTGCCTCAAAGCTGACCTTCAGTTGAACAAAGTACCAGGGTAAGAATACATAGCATATTCCCATCACAGGAACAGAATAGGATTCAGAGAGAACAAGGTGACACATCAGTGATACTTTTTCTCTAATCCAATGGGTAAGATGGAACTTGAGATACAAATGTGAATCCTTGGCTTCTGTAGGACAAGGGGAAAAAAAGAACTAAAAAAAGCTTGAGAATAGGTCCTTAAGGTTATTTTAACACCACCACCACCTGGGAAGCACATGACTGAACTTGTATTCTCACTAAACTTACCATTTAACATCTTGAAATATGTTAACTGAAATATATATACGTATTCCATTTCCTCATCAATAAGCTCAGGTTTATTCCTGTGCTCTCTTCCACAGTTAAAACATCTTAATTTTATGGCTATCCTATTTATGGCAGCCTGGAAAAGTCACATCAGGAATTCAAGAATATTGCTCCCCTAGCTTTGCACAATCAAGCCTTATCCAAAGACCTCCTGCTAACTACATGTCGGAGTGAACTTCCCTTAAATGAGAAGGCCTGGTAAAATGAGTCATGAACAGAAGAAAGGATATAAAGATCCAATGGTGAAGAGCCTTATACCAAGTCCTATCACCTGCAGAAAAGTGAAGTGAGAAACTCAGACCAAAAGAAAAAAGCATTACACATTTTTTTTGGACAAATTTGCAGATTAGCTCATGCAGTAGATCGAAAGTAGATAGCTTATTTGTTTGGGAAAGATTAACTTAAATTAGTGGAAAAAACCATAAATCCCTTGAAGCTATAAACCCAGAACGTCCAACTGCAAGAACTGGTGGGTGTCATGTGGGCTCAGCTGCTCTCTGCAGCCCTAGTAACAAATGCCGTCCCCTTCACTTGCAGCATGAGTTTAAGACTGGCAAAAGGGGCTGTTAACCAAAGGCAAATTTTGCTTATTTAAATTTGTAACAAATCCTTGCCCATCCTCGATTTTGTTTTACTACTCTACTTTTTAGTTAGAATATATATTTCAGTTTCAGAGCACATCTAAAAAATTAAATGTGACATTAAGTTTATTATAAAGTTACTGAACTTACCGGGGAAGGAATGAAGGCTTCATGAAACTTCTTTGGATTAATTCTCAATACACCCTTTAAAATAAAAAAATAAAATCTGTGAAAATTTAACTAGTTATATACACTTACAGGTTTTCCATACATATGTTATTCTCTAATAAAAGTTTTTAAATTAATTAAACAGCTCAATCTCGAAAACAATTTAGGCATATGAGAACTACTCATTAAATGCATGAAACATGATTTATATTGATGTAACACAGGTTTCCATCAGAAACAGAACCCACACTGGCACCTTGCTATGAACACGCAGAGGTGAGAAGGAACAGAGCTTGGCATGGAGTAGGAAAGCGACAACCATGGGGATTTTATGTGCCCCCATGTGCTAGGCTTCACATTTTAACCTTCATTTTAAGAACAAGATTATGTGGGGATTACATCCCACTACATAACGGCCTTTTTTTATTCACTGAGATCTTTCCATAGCTGCTTGTTTCTGTGACAGTTTTCAAAGTGATACAGGTTGATTTCCAACCTGGATACTTAACCTTGAGAGACCAGATGCATATTTTTTACTCTGGCTCTTCTGCAGAGCTGAATGAGTCAATAATTCAAAATGGTCCAGAACCAGCTCTTAATGTAAATGGGAGTCCTGGCTCCGGCAGCCAGGCCACCCAGTCTGCCTTCAGCTTCATGTTATTCCAGCACCAAATCAGGGTCTGCTTCTATTTACGCACAGGGGTGCAGGTGGGGGCCGTCTTCAATAGCGGTTCAGTATTTTAGGCTCTTGCAGGAAGCTGTCACCCTCCCAAGGTTCCAGCTGCGTTTGAAGGCCACTGGAACACATGGAGACAGGCAGTTATTTTCCTAAGAGCCAGACTCAAAGGGTGTCTTGAGAAAGTGTTTTAAATAACACTTCCCCCCTAAAATGTTGAAAGATTCAAAGATACATTAATTAACAAACTAAGTGAGGGTATAAAGAAGAAACTAGTTCCCCCCTTCAATGTGTACCATGTTTAAAATTACAAATTTCCATGCAATAGTTTATACTATTGTTAACATCCCAACTACATTTAATTTAAGATTTATTGAATACTGTATTCAAGACCCTGAGACAATGTGGAGAGAGAGTGAGGATCAAGCTCAGTCCTTGTTTACGAGGGAAAATACAAAGGATGCTGTGAGGGTACAGCAGACTTTCAGCTGGGGACACCAGGAAAGTCTCCACAGACAGTGTCTGACCTGGTCCTGATGGAGGAGAAAAACTGGCAAACAAATTAGAAGGGAAATACGGGTAAAGAACCCCACATAAGCAAGAGAGCTTCAAAGGACAAATACTCTCCCACCGTACTGGAACTCTGCTTAGGGTAAGGGTGGGGAGGGGACAAGGATGGCAAAGCTCCCTGAGGCCGGACCCTTTTCATGAATGTCACTGCAATTTCACTTCCAGGACAGCTGTTTATTGTCGAGGGAAGGGAAACAAAAAGCTTATTACATTTATCCTACATTTGTATCGACTCAACAAAATTTCCTAAAGACTAGCATGGCAGGCACTACGCTAAGCGATGGGGACACGATGGGGTGCTCTCCACTAGAACACAGTATCTAGTGAAGGGAAGATGCTCCAAGTAAATCAAGTCAATTCATTTGAATTAAATTTTTAAAAAATTCATTTTCTGATTCCAAACACTGCTTTCTGACCTAAGGTTTGTTTTGTTTCTCCCCCTGAATTGCTACTCTTCTATAATCCCTTCCAGCCCACTGAACAGTTACTACCTGAAGAAGCAGAGAGGTAAGAAGGCCCTCTGCTGTGAAAAGGCCTTTCGGTACAGAGCACGTAGAGAGGAACTCAGGAATCTCCCTTGAGAGGGCAGATCGCACTGAAGAAAAGAAACTCTAACAGAATTCCACAGTAGACCAGAGTCCACCCCACACCCTGATGAAAGAAGCTGTCAGTAAAGCAGGTCAAGAAACGGTCTTTTAACTAAAAGAGACTTCCAGCAAGGTTTTGTCTTACTCACCTGCAAAAGTACAGGACTTTCATTTCCATATTTTTATGACCATCACCTAATCTACCCCAATCCCTCATCACTCATCTTCCTCCTCACCCTTTCCAAGGCCTGGAACTCGATCAGTGAGGCTTCTCCATGCTCATCTCCTCTGTGAATGCTCCTTGACTTAACTGAAACCTGGCTGTCCCCTGATATGATCACTTCCCTTGAAGTGCTCTCAGAGAGTCTATTTTATCTTTCCTATGCCACGTGCCTGAAGGACCGGAGAACGTTTCCCAAACTGTTTCCCCTCTGTAGCTTCAAAATTATTTTTTTTCCTCCATTCTTATTTCTTCCTAAGATTTTATTTATTTGACAGAGAGCATAAGAAGGGGGAGCAATAGGCAGAGGGGAGAGGGAGAAGCAGGTTCTCTGCTGAGTAGGGAGCCCGATGCAGGGTTCAATCCCAGGACCCTGAGATCATGACCTGAGCCAAAGGCAGATGCCTAACCAACTAAGCCATTCGTGCCCCTTTTCCTCCATTCTTGATTAAAATCCAGATCTTTTGAAGATCATATCATTAGCTCCTGCTATACCTCCTCAGTGCTATCATCTTCAAACCCTTTGATTATCCTGATTCACTAATGCTTTGATTCATTGGTCACTGTCTTCCTCTGTACCCCCATTTCTATAAACACTTATGGAACTTTGTATCCATATGGTTGACCATACAGCCCTAGTCAGTCACTCTAACCAGCTCTTCCTCCACCCACCCTAACCACTGTACCCCATGTTCACTACCATCTCTTGGCATCATTGCTAATGATACCAATTCCAAATATAAAAACTCAGATATCACACTTTATGATCTTCTATCCTTCCATCTCACTTAAGACCCCACTTCAGCAATTCTTTGTCTTCACTAAGACTTCTAACCCATGGATCTGACCACATTCTGTCCCCACACTATGTTTAGTCCCTTGCTTAGCCACCTAGTTGCCAGGGCCTGTCATTACCTCCTGCCCTTGCAAACCATGAGTCCTGGGTCCACTTGCCCTCTTCTATTCAACTAGCCAGCCCCCACTCTCGGTTAGCCCCACCTATCTGCCTTCTTCATGCCTACACCCAAGGGGCTGAATGTTACTATAGAAAAATACCACACAACTGGGCTAATTAGCCTAGCTTGGCAATCACAAACATGTTTTATTTGGCTTACAGGATGTTTGAGAATACTTAAAGCAAAGGAATTTCACACATAAATGTATTTCCACATTTTCTTGAAAAACCAGCTAACCCTCCATAGCAGCAACCACCTGAGTTGAATCATAAACGCTTCCCTTATAGCAATAAAAAAATCTCAAATAACACTTATATAAGTATACTACATGTTACTCACTGTTTTAAGAGCTTTATATCCATCAACTAATTTAACCCTCAAATCAATTCTATGAGGTAGGTTCTACTGTCCTCCCTTTTACAAAGGAGAACACTGAGAAATCAAGAGGTGCCCACTTCCACACCACATTCAAACCTAGCAGTCTGGTTCCAGCATCCTCACGCATAACTGCCTCAGACTGCTTCTGTTTGCCACAGTCATCACCAGGGCCTCTTTGCTCATTTATGCCATCTGCTCCCTTCCCCCACCACTCCAGCACCACCTTCCAGCCCTCTGTCTTTCCTGTTTCAGCTAATGGTAACATCATCAATCTAGTGGCTCAACTCAAAACTTAGGAGTCCTACTTTATTCCTCCCTTTGCCTCACCTTCACAGTTAAGCCATCAGCTTCCTGCCAGTTCCGGCTCCACAGCCATCCACTCCCTGCCATCCTCACTGCTACCACCCTTCTTTCCTTGCCCAGTTTACTGTAATGGCCTTCTACATGACGACCCAACTTCCACTCAAGTCTATTCACCTCATAACTACTAACTAAGAGATGTTTTTAAAGCATAAAATACATCATGCCCTCTCCCTACCGAAACCCTTTAGTTTTAACAAAGTCCAACTCTCCCACATAGCCTAGCTGTGGCAGCTGCCTGCCTCTCCAGCTTATTCCGATATCGTAATTCCCTTTGCTCACTATGTCCAACAGCTTCCTTCATGTTCCTCAAAAACACCAAGCCTGTTTCTGCCTGCCATTTTTCCACTAGCTGGTCTCTCTACCTATAATGTTCTTTGCCTAATTCTCCTGATAGCTGGCTCATTTCCATCTTTCAGATCTCTGCTCAGAAATCACCTGCTCAAAAAAAAAAAAAAAAAAAAAAAAGAAATCACCTGCTCAGAGCAGCCTAACCACCTTCATGTAAAATGGCTCTCTCTAATTCTTCTTTCTCATCTTTCTTATTTCCCTAGGAGTACTCAGCACATGCTATAATTTCCTCTTTATGTCTCTGATTATTTGCCCGTCTCTCCCAGTGAATTACCTATCTCACTCACTGGTATATGCCTGGCATTTAGTAGGCAGTCAAGAAACATGAGCTAATTAGAGTGTGTCTACAGAGTTGAAGCCGTTCCACCAGCCCCAGCCAGTAATGTTATGAAGATCATCTGTGCTTCTAAATGGCTGGGCAGTCCAATATAATGTCACCTCTATTCTTCTAATTCATATGCAAATGTTCCCCAGTTGATTTCACTCTCAACAAATGGTGAAGGTCCGAGAAACTAACCCACATCCTGTCTTGTCTTCCTTAGACTAGGAATTCTTGTAAGGTCCAATAACAACTTTACACCAGTATTCTGTTTTAGGGGGACCTCTGACATCATGCCTCAAGCTGCTCTGGGGCATTTTCAGTCAAAGCATCATCTGAGATGAGGAAACCAGCCAATTCTACCATCATACCTATGTCATTCTGGTCATCACCTCAAACCTGAGTCCCCTCCAGGCCTGTTTATTCCATACTTTCATTTTTTCCCACACCTTCTATACCAATCTCCTATACCGTAGCTATGGAGAAAGGATGTATGTATGACATGAGAGCTTGTCTACAAGAAAAATTTTTTTCAAAATTACGTGTATATGATCTTGTGTTACTGCTGTCAGGAAAGAGATTCCTTTGGTCACTGTGGACTCCTCATGCCCATTTAGGGCAAAACACCAATGAAATGTCAAATTATTGTTCAAAGTATTGAAAACAAAATAAATAATAAATAAATAATAAAAAGTTTATTCTACTCCTATTTTTAAAACATCTCCTTAATATCTTAATATCTCTCAATAAAAGTTTCTTCTCTGGATAGGGAGAAAAAAGAGATGTCACGATATACTTAAATTTGAATGTAAAAGTTAACAAATACAAGTATATCTAATAAGTTTAATTTTCTCCAACAGCATTTAAATAGCTTTTCTTGTCTAGCTTTTTATCTTATCCATCAAGGCCTGCACACATAAAGTTCATATCAGAAAGCAGAAAGCAGATGGACTCTGTTTCCCTGTCTATGAAAATCTTATTTACAGTGTTGTATATTTCACACGGTGACCTCATATCTGGAACCCATTCCTCTCCCCATCTGCAAAGAACAACTGTTCTCATCTGTGGGGGGAGGCTCTGGCTGCAGAGTCTCATGATGTCACAAGCCAGGAGGAATCACTTACAAACTCCTGGGAAAGAAAGTTGTTATATTGATCAGCTTTTTGTTTTTTAATATCAGCAAAGAGTTGCTTCAAAAGCAAACATTAATAGAAAGGAGCAAAAGCTTTATCATTCCAGGATATTTTCCTCCTCTTATCTCTATAAATTCTATAATTAAAATTATAAGCAATTTTTCTTCCAAGTCATAACAGAGTTTCCCTCACCCCTCTTCAAAAGACAGTACCTTGATCCTTTATTCACTCAGTAAATAAATATTTATTCAATATAAACTGATTATGCATCCATCAAATTCCACATACTGGGCTAATTTGTGGGAATAAGATACAATCCTACCCACAAGAAAGTGAATGGTCTATTTGAGGAAACATAAATACCAAGAAATGTTAATAAGTTTAGAATAAAGGGTAAACAACAAAGTCAGCTCCCAGAAAGTAGTCACGGCCAATTCTGCTGGAAGAATTAAAATAAGGCTTCTCAAAGGGGGTAACATTTAGGTAGGGACTTAAAGTTCAAGCACAATTACATCAAGATAATAAGAGAAAGCATTCCAAACACTAGGAACACTGTGTACAAAGTCATAGAAAAATCAAAGAGCAGAGTTTTTACAGGAAGTCTTAAAGATTAGGATGGATAGAGCAGCATGTACCTGAAGAAGAGTGGCAGGAGATGAAAATGGGAAAGGCACAAGTGGTCCTCAAACATGAAACAAGATGAGGGCCAAGAAATTTGTAGATAAAATGGGAGCTCAGTATGTAGATTGAACGATAAATGGCAAATGAATGGATTAATGAGGGGACAAATGTCCAAATTCAGCTTCAAGTCTCCTAAGAGAGGGCTCATCAAAGAAATCCAAGGGAAGTAAAAAATAATAATAAATAAATAAAAAGGAAAATAATTTTTTTTTTGGAAAATAAATTTTTGAAGAAAAATTTAAAAATAAATAAATAAATAAAAAGGCCTATAGTACCTCTAAAATCAGAAAGATCAACTCGTTTGTTAAAAAATTTTCCATTCAAGAGTCAATAAAAACACTAACACAGGGCAGCCCCGGTGGCGCAGCGGTTTAGCGCCGCTTGCAGCCTGGGGTGTGATCCTGGAGACCCCGGATCGAGTCCCACATCGGGCTTCCTGCATGGAGCCTGCTTCTCCCTCTGCCTGTGTCTCTGCCTCTCTCTTCGCTCTCTCTGAATGAATGAATAAATAAATCTTTAAAAAACAAAAACAAAAACAAAACACTAACACAAAAAGATATGTGCAACCCATGTTCACTGCAGCATTATTTATAATAGACAAGTTATGAAAACAACCTAAATGTCCAGTGATGGAGGAATAAAGAAATTGTAGAGTATACATACATACACACACAATGGAATATTACTCCATGATAAAAAAGAAAAAAAAAGGATGATATCTTGCCATTTGTAACCACTGGATGGATCTCAAAGACATTATGCTAAATGAAACAGGTCAAACAGAGAAAGACAAATACTGTTGGGTCCCTTATATGTGGAATCTTAAAAAAAAAAGAAAAACCACACAAGCTCAGAGATACATACTGGTGGTTGGCAGAGGTGGCAGGGATACAGGGTAAGGGCAGGGGAAGGATGAAGGGGGCCAAAAAAAAGAGGCTACATTAATCATATGTGTTCTTGACCACAGGTAAATACAGAAAAGGGATTAAGAAGGAAAAGAAGAGGGACACCTGGGTGGCTCAGTGGTTGAGCATCTGCCTTTGGCTCAGGTCATGATCTCAGGGTCCTGGGATCTAGTCCCGTATCAGGCTCCCCAGAGGGAGCCTGCTTCTCCCTCTGCCTATGTCTCTGCTTCTCTCTCAGTATCTCTCATGAATAAATAAATAAAATGAAGAAGAAGAAAGAAGAAGAAAGGAAGAAGAAAGAAGAAGAAAGAAGAAGAAAGAAAGAAAGAAAGAAAGAAAGAAAGAAAGAAAGAAAGAAAGAAAGAAAGAAGAAAAAGAAGAAGAAGAAGAAGAGGAAGAAGAAGAGGAAGAAGAGGAAGAAGAGGAGGAGGAGGAGGAGGAGGAAGAAAAGTGGACAGTATCTGTTCACTGGCTGGATCTTTAGCCAAAACCACAAATATAGGAGCTGGGCTCTCAGAATGAGAAAAATGAAAGAATGCATTCAGAATGGAACACAACCAACATTTTCAAGGGAGCCAGGTAACACATGGCAATGCCTCTATATACCAATCCAATAATTATAAAATAGACTTAATTCAAAGAATATGTGCCCCTGCCTCACTCTCTGTCTCCTTACCTACTTCCTGCCTCATGTTTCATGCCTAAGGAGATCTATGCTGCCTTACTCCACACTGTTTTCCAAGACATGTTTTCATTGGTGCCACTACCTCTCCATACCTCCTCACACATGTTATCACTCATGTACTAGGCCCCAACTAGCTTTCCTTCAATATGCACCAAGAAGTCACCTCCTCCAGTCTCCCAATTCCCCCCAACATGCTCCCATACACCTCAGTAACATTTTTATTTGAGAACTTACCATTTATCCCCAAAGCATCCATTCATATGACTGCCTGCCTAAACTGGGTTGGGAGTTCAAAGAACAGAAAGCCAGCTTCACCTGCCTTCATTTCAAGAGCACCCAGACAGCACACTCCTCAGTATGAACTGTTCCCAGCTCACAGTGGATGCTCAACAAACATCTGCTGAGCCAAACCATTGACCCAGTTTGTAAAAGTATTTTGTAAACTATAAAGCACTTGATAAATATTGTCTGCTGTTTACTATTTCCTGTTCAACTCTAATCTCCATCATTTAGTATCCAAGTGCTCTAGACCAACTGAACTATCAATGTTCCTTACAACCAAATCCTATTTCCCACTTCTGTCTTAGTAGCACACACTGGTTTCTCTGTCCATAAAGTGCTTTCTCTTATCTTCATTTGTTCCAACTGGGCCAACTCATGACCAAATATATCCCTTCCAATAAAACATTCCTAGACAACCCTAATTGGAAGTAATGGCTCCATCCACTCAAATCTTAGAGCACTTTGTCTGTCTGTCTGTGGTGCTTTCCACACTGCACTGTAGGTGTCAGAAGTAGGAAGCCCTGTGCCTGTTCACTCACCATTTCCCTCGAGTATACAATGCAGAGCAATATGCAATTTAATGAGCAATAGATTACTTCTGATTCCACATAGTCAAGGAATAGATGCCTAGTATGTTTTAAGCACCTGGATGAGTGTTCCTCTCTTCAAGCCTTCTGAGACATCCTCCTTGGACATGTAGGTTTCAAATACGCTCTTTTTCTTCCCTCGTGCAGACTTGTTCTTCGACTTTTTGTCACCTGGCGAAGCACCAACACCATGTGGGCCAGCTACAGAGGACACACCTAGGAACAGGAGGCAGCAATCAACTCTTTCCTCAAAAAAAATCTCTGTATTTTTAAACTGGAGATATTTAACCTTTATTTATGTAGAAAGACCAATAAAAGAATGAAATGCTCTGATAATGACTTTAAATAGTCACAAAAAAAGAAAGAATGGGTAAGGAACCATGAATAAAATGTACGCAGATGAGACTTAAGTTTTAAATCAGCACCACAACATGCATGGAACATAATTTGAATAATGGGTTCTATGTGCTTTGCTGTTTATAGACACAAACTTTATAAAATAAGAATTAAAGATTGTCTCTTTTCTGGAGGAGACTAAACAACTGTACTCAATATAAGAATAAGACAATAAGAAACCACACTTAATTTTAGAATAAATAATATGGAAGAATATTTAACAGGTCACCAAAAGAATTACAGTGCCCCTCAGTCCTAAGACCTGCCCTGCGCTTCCATTCCAGTTATTTTATTTCAGGTCTCCAGTTGCTAGAATAGACTCCATTTTCCTTTTGCTACCTCTGGGGGTCCCCAGGGGCCGGAGGTTCAGCCTGCAGTCAGTCATTACTGGTTCCAAGGTTGCCTCTTCTCTCCAGATCCAGGGGGTCCTCTACTGCTCAGCTCAGACTTCTTCCTGCCTTGAATCGCTTGGTTGTCACTATCTGAAACCAAAGAGAAATAGATGACTGACTAGCAGTTAACCTGTGGCCTCCTCTGTGCTCTCAGAAATGTAGTATGTGAGTGACAGAAACTACATGTGGGGGAGGGGGGCCTCCTGGGTCCCAGTGTCACTTTCTCCTAGGCAGTTAGACTAGCACACCATCTGTCCTGAGTTTCTTTTCAAGGTATTGCTAGCCTGCTTGTTTGGGCCACTTCAACCAAAAACCTCCACAAATGGCAATGAGGTGGGGACTGAAAGAGTGCTGCAGTTCCGTTTAGTTTCTGAAATGGGTAAGCATGAGAGAGAATATAATTTTGAAAAAAAGTATAAAAATCTGGAATCTCAAGACTATAATGAAACAGGCACTAAACTAGCACTCAAAAGGTACAGCTATTAAGTTTCACATCAGACAAATGACATTCATCTATGAAACCAAATAAATCAATTCCTTTGGAATTCATCAACAAAACCCAACTTATTGCCACAACCAGATATCCAAAACCATGCAGGAAACCCAAGGTGTTTCACTAGCTTTCAAAAAAATGGCAACATGGCAGTTAGATATCTATTTCCCTACTCTTACCTGACATCACTTTAAACCAATCATCTGTCCAAAAGCTCAGGCAGCTGCTTCCAAGGAACATAAGGCAGCTGCCTAGATCAGGAGACTGGAATCCAGGGCCCTGGAGCTGGCCCCTGGCCTTCCACCTAGACACTGAACACATATTACAACTTCCACTTTCTACTCTTAGCTGGCCACCAGCCCAGAGATTCAAGCCTATACTTGCAAATTTCCAAAATCCTGGTGGGCAGGGTTCTTTCCCATAAAATGGATCAAGATGTCATTCTCAATACTAGCTTCCATTTTCTGTAAATTTCCCACACACATCCTTCACTGAAATGACATCATTTTTCTTTAAAGTGAAATTAATACTAACTCAGGAAAAGAGAAGCTACAATGACAAAGGGTAATGGGCCACTTAGCAATGCATGAAGAGAGTCAGGGATAAAGTTTGAAAAAAAAAAAGCAAGAAGGGAGAGAAACAGATGGTCTTAGATAAACAAGGTAATGGGAAGGGCACACAGAGGAGGCCAGACTGTCTGCTGGTTTAATTCAGAAGGCATCCAGCCACTTATTAATGCAACAAACACTTGGACAATGTACTATACTAGGATCAATGAAGAATACAAGAGCTGATGAGACTTACAAAATCATACTGAAATAACAATACAAGTTGGGAAGTGATAAGCACTATATATTTTTTTTAAGTATGGGTAAATGTACTCATGATGGAAGAAAAAGTATCTCTGGGTCAGGAAACCTGAGAGAGCTTCAAGAAAAATGTGAAGGAAGAACTGAGAATGTGAGACAAGCACACTACTGGCACAAGGAACCAAAAATAGAGATACAAACAGAAAAACACAGGCAGATTCTTACAACATTAATTCCATTTGGAGAGAGTCCAGCCTGTATGAAGGGAAGTGGCAGGGAAAATAAAACAAGTTGGAAGGTCTAGAAAACCAGCCCGTTGCTCAAAGGCAGTAGGGAATGTCTGAAGCATGAATGAGCAGAAGAAAAGAACAACAGATCAGAATCACAATTCAGGAAAAATAAAGCTGGCACAGGATTCAGAGTCCTCTGGAATTGAGAAAGACAGTGACAGCTGCACCTCAGGAAAGAACCAGAACAGACCAGGGAGAAAGAAAGGAAGGCCTGAAGTAGAGCTGAGTGAGCACACACTGAAAAAAAGAAACCCATGATGTGGTGGGATTGCAGGACAAATTCACACCACATGGCAACCAGGCAGATCGGGGTCTCAAAAGCAAGGAGGGAGCAAATGTTCGAGATTTTGAGCAAGGAGATTGGGAGTTTATAAAGTCACTGAGTTAGAGAAGATAATGAATTCTACTTAGAGTGTTCCCTCTCTCTACATGAACTTGTGCACACGGAAATATGCGTCTGTATGTATACCTCTATCCCAAATAGTTGGAAACTAGAGCATAACTTAGATAAACTGGCCAGCCATTCACTTAAAAATGGCAACCAAAATTCTCTAGAAAGGACAAGATTGCCAAGAAAGGGTAAGTTGATACAGAAGGGGCCCAGGACAAAATCTGGGTTAGGACAAATTTTAGGAAATGCAAAGAAGTAGGACATAGAACACAAAAACTAACAAAGATGTACGAAAGAACCAACAGGTCAAATGTTAAGAAAACCTGGGAGAAAATAACTTCCAAAGGAGAATAAGTTAATGATCACAGCTGACAACCACTACTAAGTAAGAATTCAACTCATGGCAGCCTTGAGCAAGGTGAAGCATTGAGTCAAGCTGCAAGCAGGAAAAAGACAATATTTAAAAAGTCATAATTGAAAATGGGTACTTTGTATCAAGTCCTGATGCAGGCAAGAGTTCAAAATTACGGGGATTTACTGCCAGTTAAGTGAAATGAAGACAGAGATTTCAACTCAAATGTCCCAAGATCAGCTCCACCTGCAACTTTCCTTCACAGCAAACACCCTTGGTGTTTGGTATGATTTATGTTGGTATGATTTATCCCTAACTTGTCTCTCTAGCTCAGGAGGATAAGGAATGTTTGGTTGGTTTCACTGTTGTAACCCCAGTGATTCCTATAGTACCCAGGATAGAATATAGGTTCACTATTCACTCCTTAAATGAGTAGATGAGTTTATTTTCATGAATAAGCGGTGAAAACACCAAGAAGAGCAGGATCATTCAGGGAAATTACACTAAAAACAAGTCAGCAAAGAACAGGAAAAGAACACAGGACCCAGGAAACAAAATTGGCAGGAGTAAACCAGATAGCTGGGCAGAGAATCAAAGCTTGCCTTTGGATATCAAAGTACTGGAAGGAGAAGGAAAGATTCCAAACAGAGAATATACTAAGCAGATGAATGAACAAACAACCTTCCCAGCAACATGTCTAAAGATCTATTAACCCAAGAGAAATCCTGGGCACCCCTACCTTAACACACTGAAAGGACAAGTCAATTTCTAATTCTTACCAGTTTTCAGAATGGGGTACACTGATCTACTGCCCAAATGCCCACTGGTTCCTCGAGAGGGTGTCTTATCATGGAAATAGCTGTACATTCTGAAGAGTTGGGCTGGGGTTAGGATGAACAGGCAGTAATGGTCAATAGTGACACATGGTACAAAAAAAAAGCAGGAATGAAGTGGAATGCAGGGAGAGGCACCTAGACTCGAGAAGGAGAAAATCTGAAGAAATAATTTGGGTGAAAGAAGTAGTGTCTTGAGAGCCTTTATATTCCCCAAACCTAGCACAATGCATAGTACAGAGCAGACACTCAAAAATTTGAAAGAATGAAACCTATTTGGAACAGAAACCACCTTACAAGAAATATCCACTAATGAGAAATTAAGTAGCAGGGCCAGGACTAAGGTGAGGGAAGCCAGGCACCAAGGATGCAAAATTCATAAAAGCAAAATCATGCAAGTACTAACCCTGCACCCTGCACTTAGAGGACTTCAAGAGAGACTCCTGAAATGTTAGTGCTCTAGGCATCTCACTTGCCTTACCCCGTATCTCAGCCCTGATGAGAAACAAGAGCAGATAAAATTTATGAACCTTGGTAGTAAAGGAAGCCCAAGGCGATAAAATTAAAAAGTATAAAGAGAGAAAAGGTTGAGCCTTTTCAGAAGCTAAGATGTAGCCGATAGAAAGCAAGACCTGGTAAGAACAAATGAAAGAAAACACTATTGATGAAATAAATTTTTAAAAGAGAGAGAATAAGTTTAAAATAAACCTCACTAAAGTTAGAGAAATAAACAATTTACACCATAAATAATTGGGAAACATGAAATAGTCAACAAGTTGTACTAAGACACTACTTAACCAAATTGTCAATACAGTGCTACTTTATAACACATTCTAAAATAAAATTGTTTGAATAAAATTTAAATGTTTAAAAATGAGGGAGACAGAAGGATGCCTGGGTGGCTCAGTTGGTTAAGCATCCAACTCTTGATTTCGGCTCAGGTTATGATCTCAGGATGGTGAAATTGAACCCTGTGTCAGGCTCTGCACTGGGCATGGAGTCTCTTTAAGATTCTCTCTCTCTCTCCCCTTTCCCCTCTGCCACACACGCACACACACATGTGCTCTCTAAAAAAATAAACAATAAAAATAAAAAAGTATATACATACACACATGCACACACACATGAGAGAGAAAAGGCAGGGGAAATGATGGCCATAATGTATAAGGAATATCCAGGTTAAATAAGGAATTGGAAAAATGCTATCCCCTAGGAAAAAAATAACAATAAAACTGGATAAAAACTATCAAAATCAATTATTTAAGGATCTGGATATTGACCAAAGACATATAAAACATTGAGAAGTGTTTATTCCAGAAAATCTACTGACTCTTGTAAAGAACAACAGAAGTGTGTGGTGGTTTAACCTGGAGTTCCCACCATCACACAGTCCCAAACTCTTGGTATGGAAATCCCACCAGGACAGAGCAAGCTATGAAGATTGGCAGCTCCACTTAGCCAGAGGAGCTAAATTTCTTTGGAGCAGAGCAAAAAGAATTCCAGGTCCAGGGGCATTTTCAGAAACAATGATTCCAAGGAACAAAAAAATTAGGAAGGCCAATTATCACAAGTAGCCTGAATCTGCTATACTAGTTAGGGCAAGCAACAGATCAGGAAACCAACCAGAAATTTAACAGGGAGAATTAGGAATAAGACAACTAAAGTGGGCCTTGGCAAAAATCTACTTTTTTCTGCTATGTGCATGCACAGGACTTTAAACATGCAGGAAAAAAAATGAGAAGGCCGGGATGCCTGGGTGGCTCAGTGGTTGAGCATCTGCCTTCAGCTCAGGGCATGATCCCGGAGTGCAGTGATTGAGACCCACATCAGGCTCCCTGCAGGAAGCCTGCTTCTCCTTCTGCCTATGTCTCTGCTTCTCTGTGTCTCTCCTGAATAAACAAATAAAATCTTTTAAAAAATGAAATGAAATGAAAAGGCACTAGAAAGCTGCTCATCTCTGGATGAATGTGAACCTTACAAATATAGAAAGCAAAAAAGCCTGGGCTGATGTGTAAACTGCCTGAACTTTGAAAGCATTCCCCCAAGTCTCGCAAGAAACACTGACAAAGGATCGGGGGGCCTCACAGTTTCAGAACTAAACACAACCTCTGAAAATCATGGGCTCACCATTAAGATATACTGACCCAAGGGCAACTACAAGAAAGACTTAAAAATAAAAACAAGAAAGGAAGAACTAGCAGAGACATCGGCATCCACACAGGATGGGAGAAACAGACTCCAAAGAATAAGTCCAGACAAGTCACTACACAAACAAAAAGAACAACCAACTCTAGGGGAAAAGGAATCAGAATGCAGAGCATATCAAAATGTCCAGATTTCAACAAAGAATTATAACGTGGGCAAAAAAGAGAAAAGTGTGACCCATACACAGGAAGAGGGGGCAGCAGTTTCAATTAAAAAATGTCTCTGGGGAAGCCTAGATTTCAGACTCTGGCAATAAGAACTTCAAAAGCATGTATCACAAATAAGTTCAAAGAACTAAAAAAAAAAAAAACAACTTATAAAGGAAAAGTATAATAACAATGACTCATCAAATAAAAAATATCAATAGAGAAGGGCACCTGAGTGGCTCAGTCACCCGATGAATGTCTGACTCAGGTCATGATCTCAGGGTCAGAGGACTGAGACGCATGTCGGGCTCTGTGCTGAGCCTCTCTCACTCTCTCTCTCCCTCTGCCCCTTTCCCCATTCTTTCTCTAAAAATAAAATTTTAAAAAGAAAAGAAAAGATCAACAGACATTATTTTTTTAAAAAGTAAATTGCAAGATGAAAGAACTAAAATGAAAATTTCACTAGAAGGATTCAACAGCAGATGGAAGTTGGCATAAAAAGAATTGATAAACCTGAAAATAAAAATGATCAGTCAAGATGATCCAACATAAAGAAAGGAAGAAAAGAAATATGAAGTACAATTATTTTTTAAAAATCCAATTTAAAGACTTGTGATAAAGAACCTGGCTCCATTTTTCAATGTTTGACTACCGACTTATTTTTAGCCTTAATTCCTCTTTCCCATTTGATCCATCTGAGAAGACAGTCCATGAGTACCCCAACCTTTGACCCCAGTGGGAAATTCAAATTTCACAAATCCCCACTCTACACATAGGAACTTCTCTCCAGTTCCCTACCCATTATAAAGAATTAACCCACTCCTTCAGCCTCACTCAAACCAGACCAGACATGCCTGTACTCACCCTACTCTGCCAAGGAGTCTCGTAGGTGAGTAATAAGTTCTCTTTCAAATTCTCCTGTTTAATATAGAGTACAATTAATATACATCCTACTAATTGGGAAGGGATCCATTCCACCTCCACAGGGTGACCACAGAACAGGAGTGAAAGACAGCACCTCTCTACCAACCTTACAGAAACGATTATAAGGGAATACAACAAACAACTTTAGGCCAACTAGATAACAGATGAAATGGACAAATTCCTAGAAAGGAACAAATTACTAAAGCTGGCTTAAGAAAAAAAATTAAAAATCTAAATAGACATATAACAAGAAATTGAATTAGTAGGTAAATCTTCTAATAAAGAAAAGCCCAGGTAAATTCTACCAAACATTGAAAGAAAAAAAGAACCGTAAAACTTCACAAACTCTTCCAGAAAACAGAAAATATTTCCCAACTCATTCTAGAGGATATTATTTCTCCATACCAAAGGCAGAAAAAGGTATCATAAGAAAAAAAATACTGCTTTAACATATAAAATAATTCAGATTTTTAAATTTCTTCAGTTTTAGTAATTTGCATCCTTCTAGAAATTTATCAATTTCATCTAAAGTTTCCCTTTTTGAGGGGAAACAATGTTGCTCAAAATATCCTTATGATTTTCTTAGTACATATAGCAGTGCTATCCTTACTGAAGTTATGTAATTTTCAGTATCTGTGCTGTCCAGTAGGGTAGCCACAAGCCACATGTGTCTTTTGAGCATTTTAAAGAGTTCCTGTCAGGTCTGAAACATCTGAATTTCATCATTATTATTGTAGGAAATTTTCACAGGTTTTAGAATTCTAGATTGTCAGTTATTTTCTCTAATTTGAAGGTATCATTCAATTGTCTTCTAGCTTTCAATATTTCTGTTAAGAAGTCAGTCGTTAATCTAATTTTGTAGTCTTTGAAAGTGTACTATTTCTGGGGCGCCTGGGCAGCTCAGTTGGTTAAGCTTTGGCCTTTGGCCAAAAAAGCTTTGGCCTTTGGCCCTTTGGATCCCAGGGTCCTGGGATCAAGCCCCATATCAAGCTCCCCACTGAGCGGGGAGTCTGCTTCTCCCTCTGGCCCTCCTTGTGCTTGCACTCTTTCTCACTCTCTCTCTCAAATAAATAAATCTGAAGGAGAAGGAGAAGGAGAAGGAGAAGGAGAAGAAGAAGAAGAAGAAGAAGAAGAAGAAGAAGAAGAAGAAGAAGAAGAAGAAGAAGAAGAAGAAGAAGAAAGTGTACTAATCCCTCTCTCCCTCTATAGCAGCTTTTGAAATTTTTCTCTTTATCTTTGGTTTTCTAGCAATTTACTACAATATACTAAGGTATGGATTTTTTAAATCTTCCTTGGTGTTAGCAATAATACTATTATTTGACAGCTTTTATCAGTTATGAAAAGTCTTCAACCAATGTTGTCCCATATACCTTCTACCCCATTCTCTCAACTCTTTGTCTGGAACTTCAATTATACACTTATGACCTTTTAGTATCTCTGTGTCTTGTCTTCCTCAATTTCTTCATAACTCTTCCACTTCACTAATTCTCTATCAGCTCTAATCTGTCAAACCCACTCATTAAGTTCCTAATTTCAGTTATTATGCTTACAAGTCTAGATTTTCCATTTTTTTCTTTTACACGTCTCCAGTTCTCTGCTAACAATGGTAAATCTTTTTGCCTCTATGAACAAGGTAAGCATGGCTATATTAAAGTTGCTCCTGAAAACTTCAATAACGGAGGCCCAAAGAGATCTAATACTATCTTCTTTGCTTCTATTTGATTTTGTTCATGTTGTTTGATCATTTGTGCCTGATTTTTTTTATTATGGACTAGACATTATATTTCCAAGATCTCTGTGGTGATAATTTGAGAACTAGTATAATGTTACCATCTTCCAAACAGGATTTTCATTCGCTTCTGCCAAGCACCTGAGACAAATACAATAAATTACCCCAATCTGTTTTCAGGGTTTAAATGCATTCAAAATAGAGATACAGTTTCTGTGAGGGCCTATCTACATCACTTCAACCTTACAATGTGGACTGTAGCCCTTCAGAATTGCAATCCCAAATAAGAATGCTTCACCAGGACCACACACTTCCCACATTAGCAGGGCCTAAATCCCTATCACTCTAGCCCTAAAATAATATCAAGTACATTGCTCAGTTTTTCAGCTTCTCTGTCTTTCAGCTGATCTCTCTAAAAGCTAGTACACATCCAGAGGAGACAACCCTAAATACTAGCATTATCTCCCTAAACCTTTATTCTTCCTTGATAGTCACTCTCTTATTACTCCTCAAATACTTTCAACAGATTTTTGTTCTTGTTTTTGTTTTGTAATGGGCATAAGCCAACTTCTGTTAGAAGGTAGACTAGTTGGGCAGCCCAGGTGGATCAGCAGTTTGGTGCCACCTTCGGTCCAGGGCCTGATCCTGGAGACCTGGGATCGAGTCCCACGTCGGGCTCCCTGCATGGAGCCTGCTTCTCCCTCTGCCTGTGTCTCTGCCTCTCATGAATAAATAAATAAAATCTTTAAAAAAAAAAATGAAGGTAGACTAGTTTCCAACTATTTCCTATGCCATAACTGGAAGTGTCAACCTCACTCTTAATTCTCACATTTTCAATCAAAACCTTAAATTCCCAACTCCCTCCTATAGGACTCACTCTTCTGACAAAAATTCTCCATAATTTCATTTATCTTCCCCTCTGTTCCGTATGAAAGTTAGACAGGTCCCTACAAGGGTACCTAGGTGGCTTAGTCAGTGAAGTGTCTGACTCTTGGTTTTGGCTCAGGTCATGACCTCGGGGCTGTGGGCTCTGTGTTGAGTCTGCTTGAGATTCTCTCCCTCTCCCCCTATTCATGCATTCTCTCTAAAATAAATAAATAAATCTAAAAAAAAAAGGTTCCTACATGTTTACAACCTAACCTCTTCAATTTGTGTTCTTCATTCTTAATTTTATATCTGCTCTAGAACTTTCTTACATTCATTATTCTCTCCATAGTTGCCTACCCAAAAGCATACAACCTAGCTAATGGCCTACCCCTGTTCTCCTTCTGTAAAATTCAAGCTACTAGCCACCATTCCATTTCCCTCACTCCCATCTCTGCCAAAGTTTAAAAATGTAGTCTAGATTCATAATTCTATTTCCTCATGACAAAGCCCTTAATCTTCCTGGGAATATAAAATTTGTCCTCACCTCTACAATGAAATAAGGCTTTCAGTATTCCTAAAAAGGAAAATCTTCATTATTAAAACAATAGCATCCTCTCAGTTCATTTTTCCTAGCCCCTCTAGAATAGGATGTCATTGACCATACCCTTGGACTACTAACTCTTTTTCCCTTGACCCTTTAGGACATCACAGTCTCCTGCCTCCTCCTACTCTCTCTGCAATTCTCAAATTTTCTTGTTGACTCCTCTTCTTTCACTTACGTCTTAAGTTTCTGCCATTTGCAAGATCCTATTCTTAAGCCTCATCTCACTTCTCTGTTAAAGAATTTTAAATCTACATCTCCAGCCCTGCTCTCTGAAGCTATTCTTTAACTTTTCAACTTCCTGCTCATTAATATTGGCAAGCACTTTGAATGTAACATGTTTCTAATTCAAGTTATTATTCTCCTCAAACTAGATTTTCCGCCTGCATACTTACTGCATCCAGATTAATGACATCATTATCATCCCTGGGCAGCAAACAGTAGTCATCTAACCTCTTTCTCTTCATTAATAAAACTCTATTCCCAAATTCCATCACTTCTACCTTTAAAATGTATCCTAAGTAGATTCTCTCCTCTCCAACTTGATCAGCACTCTGAAATCAGGTTGTTGCAACAGAATACTCTAAAGATTAACAACAGTTTCTTAACAGGTCTCTCAACCACTAATTTCTTTTCTTCATTCCATACGTCACACAGGAGGTATCTTATTAAGGGATTTTTCAAAACCTTTCAGTTTTCCTCACTGCAACTCTGTAATCTAAACTACTGTAATGGTTCATTTATACATCAACATGACTGGATCACAGAGTTTCCAGATATTTAGCTAAACATTATTTCAGGGTGTGTCTGTGCGGGGTTTCTGGATGAAACTAGCATTTCAATTGGTGACCAGTAAAGTAGTCCAGTCTCCTTGATGTGGTTATGTATCATCCAATCTGTTGAGGGCCTAAATATTATGAAAACACCAAGGAAAGAAGAAGTTGGCCCCTCTAGTTTGATCACCTGAGCTGAGACATGGATCTTCTCTTGTTCTCCGCACTCTTAGTTCTCAGACCTTCAGAATGGACTAAAAGCTACATCACTGGCTACCCTGATTCTCAGACTTTCAGACTCAGAATGAATTACACTACCATCTTTCCAGGGTCTTCAGCTTGTAGATAGTGGATTATAGAACTTCTCAGCTTCCATGATTGCATGAGCCAATCCCTATAATAAATACCTTCCTATATCTATATCCCATTTGTTCTGCTTCTCTAGAAAACTCAAACATACCCATCTTTCAGGTATAATCTCTTACTAAAGGTTTTTTCAATATCACACTAGGAGAATTCCTAATGAAAATGATAAGTTGGGAAAGCCCAAGCTTGGCATCAAAACCTGAAAAAGGACTTAAAGACAGACTGAGCTAACAACTATAAACTCTGGGAGGAAAGAAAGGAAGAAAGGAAGAAAGGAAGAAAGGAAGAAAGGAAGAAAGGAAGAAAGAACTACCTGAAGATTCTGAAGAATAAACAAAAGAAATAGATTGGGAGGAGGAAAAATCTGGAGACACAGCTGGCACCGAAGCGAGTTTCATGTTTCTGGTTTTTGGTTTTTTGGTTTGAGATTGTGGGGGAGGGGTGTATAGCTTTGCCCAAGAGCAGGCCACAGTCACAGGAGTGGGCAGTACAGGCAGCTGAAACTTCAAGAAAAAATCCTACAGACTGCCTGGCCAGAAGGAAGGCAAAAGAGCCTGGGAAATCACAGCTGGCTGCCAGGGGCAACCTAGAATAGGAGAGCTGAAGAAGGGATCCCCCTAATTTTTATCAACACTATACAGATCTCAGGCTAACCTTAACACTGCAGATGTGTAGAACAGACCCAACAGAACATCATAAAGTCTTAAAAAATTGAACTTAAACATGAACCTACAGGAGACAAGACTTACAGTCTGAGTCTAATGGGGTCTGAGGATAATCGCCAATGAAATAAAAATAATAATAATAATCAACACTCTACGGTGGAACATAACAGCATTCAGAGTCTACACAACTATATCCAAGACATAACCTAAAATTATTTGGCATACAAAGAACTCGGAAAATTTGACCCATTCTAAAGTGAAAAAAAATCACAGGTTATCAACCTTAAAATGACTCAGGGGTTAAAGTTATTAGATAAGGACTTTAAACCAGCCATGATAACTATGCTAATTGAAGGAAAGGAAAAGACAGTTGAATGAAAAGATAGAAAATTTCAATAGAGAAATAAAAAATCTCCTTTAAAAGTAGAGATTTTAAAATGGAAAAATATACCTGAAATAAAAAATTCAGTGGATGAGCTTAATAGCAAAATAGATATAAGAGTAAAGAGTTAGTGAGCTTAAACTTTATTCAATACAAATTATATAATCTGAAAAAAGAAAAAAGATTGAACAAAAAGATGAACATAGCCTTATGGACTTAAGGCTTATTTTAGCAAAAAAATCAAACATATGAGTAATTGGAATCCCAGAAAATAATGAGTCAAAAAAAGATAAAATAGGGGTGCCTGGGTGGCTTGGCGGTTGAGCATCTGCCTTCGGTTCAGGGTGTGATCCCAGAGTCCCGGGATTGAGTCCTACATCAGGCTTCCTGCATGGAGCCTGCTTCTCCCTCTGCCTATGCCTCTGCCCCTCTCTCTCTCTCTCTCTCTCTCTCTCTCTGTCTTATGAATAAATAAATAAAATCTTAGGGGAAAAAAAGTAAAATAAATATTGACCAAAAACATCCTAGATTTGATGAAAGACAAATAGATAAATTCAAGAAGCTCAATGAACTCAAAAGAGGAAAAATTCAAAGAAAACTAGATCCAGAATCATAATCGAACCACAGAAAACCAAAGAAAAGAAAAAAACCTAAAGCAGCCAGAGGAAAATACTATACTACAAAGAGGGGAACATTTTCAATAGCACTAGATTTCTTATCATTTCCTATCATCTTCGTTCAAGGTGTCCAGAAGACAGTGGAACATCTTTAAAGAGTTGAAAAGAAAAACTATCAACCCAGAATTCTATATCCAGTAAAAAATATCCTTCAGAAATGAAAGCAAAATACTTTTTTTAGATAAAGGAGAACCAAGAAAATCCATTACCAGTAGAACATCACTACACGTAACACAAAAGGAAGTTCTTTGAGATAAAAGAAATGATAGCAGAGCAAAAACTGGATCTTCAGGAATGAATGTTAAGCATGAGAAATATTTAATTTAAATAAATTATATCTCAATAAAGATGCAAAAAAACCTTAAGGAAAATTATTTCTAACCTGGAATTCTATATGCAAACTATTAAGTGTGGTGTAGAATAAAAACATTTTCAGAAGTATAGATCTAAAAAAAATTCATGTATTCTTTTTTATGAAGGCACCAAAGTATATGCTTGACCAAAATGACATGTAAAACAAGAAAGAAGATACAACGAAGAGGAAGCACAGTACAAAAGTATTTAAGTAATTTCTAAGATGACAGAAAAAGGATGCCCCAGGACAGCAATTGTGCATCAGGCACAGAGGATAACCTCCAGACTGGAGAACAGTGTAGATTAGAGCAGAGTCAAGAGACAGAATGATATAACCAAGCTCTCTTCCACCAAAGTATTTATTGTCTTTTTAACCCAATACAGGTTCCCTGATTCAGTCTGGTTTCTTGTTCTTGGCTCCGCTTTACCATAACCTGATAAAAGTTCCTTTTTGCACTTCAGAAACTTGATTTAGCTGAGGCCACTCATTTCACCATATATAAGTGTTCAACTTTGATCAACTCCTGTGCTTGTGAATTAATTATGGGATAGATGATCTAGAGTATGCCTCCTTTTATGTAACAAAGAATAAAAAAAACAAGAATTACACACACCCATTTGCTCATCTGTGCGAAAAGACACACAGAACAGTAATTTACAACTACTGGGAATTATTATCTACAGTGGGGGCCGGGAAGGAGGGTAAGTATGAGCAGGATGAAAAGGAAGCAGGTAAAAAAAAAAAAAAAAAGCTAAAAGAAATAACCTTGTTTTTTAAGATTTTATTTATTTATTCATGAGAGATACAGAGAGAGAGAGAGAGAGAGAGAGAGAGGCAGAGACATAGGCAGGGGGAGAAACAGGCTCCATGCAGGGAGCCTGACGTGGGACTCTATCCCCGGTCTCCAGGATCAGGCCCTGGGCTGAAGGCGGCATCAAACTGCTGGGCCACCCAGGCTGCCCTAATTTATTTTTTTAACTCTGAAACTACTTATTGTCTATATATTCTAGAATTCGACAAGTAAATATATTGTGGATAAAAGGCATCAGATTTGTCAATGTTGGAGAAAAATATTATAGAGAGTAGGAAGGTTAGAATAAACCCTGGAGCTATCACTCTAATCAATGGTTTATAATATATAGAGACAGAAAACACATAAATACACACAAATGTAGACAAGTATAAATGTGTATATATTCTTATGTTGTCTAGTTCTGTCTTCCAAGAGGGCCTAGAATCAATGAGTAGTAGCAATGAGCCCAGATCTCAGTTTCTAAATATCATTCACTGCTAAAAGGAACCAGGGCTCCTTAGAAAAATGGCCAATTCTGAGACTGGAGTAGGAGAGGTACAATAAGAGCCTAAAAGGAGGGTTGGCAAACGATAGCCCAAAGGCCAAATTCAGTTAAGCACTTCTTGCCTTTGTAAATAAAGTTTTATCAGAACAGAGCCATACTCATTCATTTACAAATTGTCTGTGGCTTTTTTTCCTGCTGTGAGGGTGAGGTTAAGTAGTTGCAAGAGACTGTATAGCCCTCAAAGCCAAATATATTTACTATCTGGCCACTTACAGAAAAAGTTTGCCAAGTCCTGGCCTAGATAGAATATCTTCTTGTTCCAGAAAGTAAGGACACACCCAAAAATAATGGGGTCATGTCAAAAGTGCACAGGAGCCAGCTGAAAAGGCTCCTACTGGCCAAATATATGACAATCTAACTACCAAAAATTTTACATAATGGCTTATAACCCATTAAATAAGAATCCTCATGTAGTTCATGCTGATAAAAACAAATAAATAAAAGAGGAAGCTCGTCCTTATATTAGGATCCCAACATTATAATAAATGCAGAAAAATTATGGAATTAAAAAATTACCACGGGCAACCATCATCATCCTAATTCAGATTCATCAATAGACGCTAAAACTAGTGGGTAAAAGTTTGAGGAGTGACAGAATATTAAATCATCTCAAACTATCTTCAAAGATGGCTGTTAAATATAAAGAGGAAAAGCATATCTTGCAGTGGAGGTATCTAGACAACCAACTTAACAAACTGATTAAAGTAATAAATATGTGTAATGGGACAAATCAACATCATATGCCTCCTGGGGTAAGATACAGTAAGAAACACATGTCACTTATGAAACACCAGTAAAGTCCAAATTGAGGGACTTCTACAAATAACTGGCCTATAATCTTCAAAACTATTATTCATGAAAGGAAAGACTCTTCTAGATTAAAGGAAACTAAAGACACATGACAACTCCATGCACTCATGATCAGGATTTCTATCCCCCATAAAGGATGTGATTAGGCAACTTGAAGATATTTGAATAATATCTATAGATTAGCTAATGGCATTATATCAATGTTAATTTCCTTATTTTGATCCCACAATGGTCATAAAAAAAAATGGCTATGTTTACAACTCACTCTCAGCTCACAAAAAAAGAAAAAAAAGGCAAGTGGGAAGGGTTAGTGTGGTAAAATGTGAATGCTGAAGAATCTGGTGAAGAGAAAACAGTAATTCTTTGTACCATTCTTGCATCTCTTCCATAGGTCCTAAATTATATGTTTTCAGAAAGAATCCAAGTCTTTAATTATAGTATTATAGATGTTTATTGAGTTATACTTTTTTTCATGCTAAAGAATATTCACAACAATTGATAATCTAACTTGCTTTATAAATGATTACTAAATAAAAGGAACTCAAATAATCAGTTAAAGGATACGTGGGCTACAAGATCATTCCATCCTGTTTCATATGGGCCAAAACAGATTTATTAGCTGCAAGCTCAAATAAAGTGATCTCAAATGAGAGTTATGTCAGTAAAAACACTGCCTCTCAACAGGTCAGCAGTGACTTTACTCACTTATATTTTACAAAATATTTTGAGGATTTAAAAGATTAAATGTCCTGAAAGGGACAACAACCCAGCACTTTTTGCAAACACAGCTGTTAGTTAAAGCTCTTGAGAAAAGAAAAGTTCTGGAATGAGAATCAGTTGTAGGAAGAGATAATGGTTATAAAATATTAAGAAGATTTTGGAATCTTTTCCTATTATTCTAATAGCTGACTTGTTTCTGAACATGTGCTTCATTACTACATGCAGCACTATATGCTCTTGAGCTCTGGACACAGAGCAATAAACACAACATTACTGACAAGGTCCCTACTTCCATGGTACTTAAAATTGGGGCGGGGGTGGGGGGAAGGGAGAGGCGGAAAGAAAACAAACAACAACAAGGCAGTAAAACACCGTGATAATAGTGACAAACAGGATGAGGAAAAGAGGACACTACTTTAGTTGTGGTGATTAGGAAAAGCCTCTACTGAGGAGATAATGCTGGAGCTAAAATCCAAACAATGAGAGAAGTGCATCAGTGAAGGTCTCAGAGTAGAGCCTTCTTGGCAGAGGGTATGACAAGTGCAAAGGCAACAAAGGAGAAACAATCTCAACATGTTCATATAAGTTATTTTAAAAGGCCTCATTACTACTCTCAGTAGAGTAGACAATACCAAAGAACTGTCAGCTTTGGGGGCACCTGGGTGGCTCAGTGGTTGAGCTTCTGCCTTTGGCTTAGGTCATGATCCCAGGGTCCTGGGATCAAGTCCTACATCAGGCTCCCACAGGAGCCTGCTTCTCCCTCTTCCTATGTCTCTGTATCTCTCATGAATAAATAAATAAAATTTAAAAAAAAAAGAACTGTCAGCTTTGTATTAGGTATGATAATAGCATTGTGACTGTATGACAGTTTTCATTACTGCACAGCATATTTATGTATTGATATGTATTGTACAATAAATGATGTCAGGAACTTCTTTAAAATATTTTGGCCAAACAAAGAAATAAAAAAGGAACGAATGAAGCAAATGTGCAAAAATTCTTGACTTAGGGAAATGGGTTTTTGTACATTTGACATTTTTCATAATTTTTAGAAACCCCACATAACAGAAACTTCACATGAAAAGTGGCAATATCTCATATCTTCTTTCTCTGACCAGCTCAGCTCTTACTGTTTCAGTTCTATGTTCTGACCACCTCATTCAAGGAGATATAAATGAAAACTTTAAGGATCCTCCCAAACATTAGATAAGTCCTAACACTCTATGACTAAGTCCAGTTTGTGACAGAACTAATCTACCTCAGGCAGGGTTTGAACTCAGAAAGAATTAAGAGAATATAAAATAAACAGCCACATATTAACAAACCACAAGTCATTCTGAGAAAAAAAATGGAAATTGCCTAGATCAAGGACCATCCTCCCAAAGATTAAAAAATACAATAGGCTTCTTCCCCCTCCATTCCCTGGAGACGACTCTGGCAAAGATTTCCCAATTGTGAAATCCTACTCTCAATGTTCAGTCTTGATCTTACTTGACCTTGCTATCGCACTTGACAGAGCTGAACATTCTCCCTCTTCTTGAGCCTCTCTACTTCCTTGGCAGACATGACAGGAGGGCTAAACATGCTCGTACTACTTCCTTTTAAGTGCAAGTGTCACATCCACGGCCCCTCTGGAGAGACAGGCAAGCAATTTCTGCCCCAGGTGACTAGTTCTGAAGAAACCAGGAGCGGGTCCCTAACCCAAACACCTATGATCTAGTGGTACATCTAATCTAATGGTATGTCAGAAACTTCAATTTCTGGTACTACAGTGGAGTCATTTTTCTGAAAACCCTACTGATAGCAAATTACTACAACTGCTAAATAAAATATTACCAACTTCTGGAGGACAGAGTTGAGCTCTCAAGAGAGAAAAGAAAATCCTCAGGAGCTAAAATTCAAGTGAGAGCTAGAAACCAGAATACATGGAAAAGGCTCTGGGAGCACATTCTGGTGTCAGTGCCAAGACGCATGTAGTTTAAAGCTGCAGGGTCCCAGGAGATAACGCTTTGACCATATGAAATGTAGGGTAGAGACATAGAAGTTAGCCTCCTGAAAAAAAAAAAAAAAATCAAGGCTATTAAAGGGCTATCAACTCAGTGCAAAGGTAGGGTAGAAAAAATGCACCTATAGTGAAGAAAAACATCAAGAAATGTGAGTGCATTGACGTGGGCTGGGAACACAGGTGAGTTTCCCCTAGAGATTCATAAACATGGGCCTGCCAGAGTACAGTGTAGCTGCACTAACCCCAAGCATATACACTAACTTAAGGTGAGCCTAAGTCAGCATATCCCAAGGCACTGGCTGAACCAAAATATCCTCTCAAAACTATCCACTTCACAATACTTCCACACTCAAAAGCCTGATAAATGCTTACAAAACACATGAGGAAGAGACCTAAGGAAGAAAACCATCATGTTTGAGAGTCAGGAAAAAAAAAAAAAAAGGCAAAATATGGTATGAAATAATTTCAGGTCATAAAAATGACAAATACATAACATTTTAAAACTATAATGTGTATAAATAAATACAAGAAAAAATAAAAAGGGGATGCCTGGTGGCTCCACAGTTGTGCATCTGCCTTTGGCTCAGGGCATGATCCCATGATCTGGGATCGAGTCCCACATTGGGCTCCTTGTGGGAGTCTGCTTCTCCCTCTGCATATGTCTCTGCCTCTCTCCGTGTGTACGTCTTTCACGAATAAATAAAATAATATCTTAAAAAAAAAATAAAAGCAGCTTACTAAAAGACAAATTTTAAAAGAATTAAATAGAACTTTCAGAAGTAGGGATCCCTGGGTGGCGCAGCGGTTTAGCGCCTGCCTTTGGCCCAGAGCGCGATCCTGGAGACCCGGGATCGAATCCCACTTTGGGCTCCCGGTGCATGAAGCCTGCTTCTCCCTCTGCCTATGTCTCAGCCTCTCTCTCTCTCTCTCTGTGACTATCATAAATAAATAAAAAAAATTAAAAAAAAATAATTCAAATTCTTAAAAAAAAAAAAAAAGAACTTTCAGAAGTAAAAAGTCACTAATGTTGGCAGGTAACTTTATAGGTAAATGCACTAGACTATCTTTCTCCCTGATTACATTAGATAGTTAAAAGCAAAAGTATAATGGTGTCTGATATGGTTCTCTATGTAAAGGAGATATTTAAGACAATTAATTATAAAGTAGGGAGAATAAAGAGGACTAAGTGGTGGTTAAATTCCTACATTTCACTTAAAGTTGTAAGACTATCACCCAAATTAATCTTCAAATTCAACACAAATCCTATCAGATCCCAAGGCTTCTTACAGATGAAAACAATCTTATCTTAAAATTTATATGGAAATGCAAAAGAACTGAAATAATTAAGAGGTGCCTGGGTGGCTTAGTTGGTTGGCTGGGTATCCAACTCTTGATTTCGATTTGGGTCATGATCTTACAGTTGTGAGATCAGGCCCCGGGTCGAGTTCCCTGCTCAGGGGAAACTCTGCTTCTTTCCCTCTCCCTATGTCTCTGCCCCTCTCCACGCTTACACATACTCGCTCTCTCTAAAATAAATTTTAAAAAAAAGAACTAGAATTGGAAAAAAATTGGAGGAAGACTACACCCCAATTTTAAGCTATGCAGCAAACAAAATCAAGACAGTATCATGTTTTCAGAGGAACAGACACAGAGACCAATGGAACAACACAGAGAACCCAGTAACAGAACCATACAAATACGCCACTAAATTTTGACAGAGGTGCAAAAGCAATTCAAGGGAGGAAAGGCAGCCTTTCCAACAAACGGTGCTGTAACAATTGGAGATCAATAGATAAAAAAATAAACCCTGACCTAAACTTCACATCTTATACAAAAATTAACTTCAAATGTACATAACATAAAACTATAAAACCTTTAGAAGAGAACATAAGAGAAAAACTTTATGACCCAAGATTAGGTAAAGAGGAGTGCCTGGCTGGCTCAGTGGGTAGAGCATGTGAACTCTCAATCTCAAGGTCATGAGTTCAAGCCCCATAATGGGCAGAGCTTACTTAAAAAAAAATTTTTTTTAATTTTTTAATACTAAAAAAAAAAAAAAAATTAGAGAAAGAGTTCTTAGACATGACACCAAAAGCATAATCCATCAATCAAGAAATAAAAAGGAGAGGGGCACCTGAGTGGCTCAGTCAGTTAAGTATCTGCCTTCCAGCTCAGGTCATGATCCCAGAGTCCTGGGATGGCACCTTGCCTCAGGCTCCCTGCTCAGGGAGAAATCTGCTTCTCCCTCTCCTTCTGCCCCTCCCCCCTGCTCATGTGCTCATTCTCTCTCTCTCTCTCTCTCTCTCTCTCTCGCTCTCTTTCTCAAATAAATCAAATCTTTTAAAAATTTTTTTAATTTTTTTTTCATTTCTAGGACCTGTTCTTTAACATAGCTGAATGACAAGAAATTTTTACTCAATATGTTGAACATTAGAGCTCTTCTCAGAAAACCAAAGAGTAGTTAGAACCTTAGGTCTCTCTGTTTTGGGGATTTTTTTTTTTTCTTTCCTCAGTTCTGTTTTATCCTTAAGTAGTAAAGTGGACAGGTAGAGGGGACTTATGTATATATAATTCTTTCATTTTAATGAAAGACATTGGCTGGACATCATTTACCTACAACCTATCACTTCAGGTTCATTATGAAAATCTCCAGGGAATTACACTTGAAGAGTTTCAGACCCTCAGGGATAATTCTGGGGCTGCTGGCATCAATCAAGGGTTATTCATAAAGAAAAAAAGACCATCTCACATAGTAGAAAAAGGCCGATGCTCTACTAGCTTGAATTGCTTCTTTAACTTATCAAGTATTATAACTCTTAGTGGAATTTAGGTTTATAGTTTTAGTCTAAGTTTAAAAGCCATTTTATTAGAAAGGGTAATTAAGAGACTTAGATTATGAAGTATTTTATTCACTTCTGTAATCCCAAAGTTTAGCAAAGTGCCTGCTAAATAACAGCTCAGTAAGGTTTGAGAAAAATTCTATTTCCCCAGGAATGAAATGCTGAATTTAAGAGACTGAAATAGTGAAACTCACTTAAAGTCTGTTACCAAAAAGCCATCAACCACAATCCATCACAGCCCCACTGCATTCACTCTATACTCTCAGACATGTAACAGCCCCTCTGACAGTGTTCTAGTACTGGTCCATACTGTCTCTCTCCTAAAATGACAGCTAATAGCCCCTTCTGCTTTGTATCCTAAATCCCACAGCCAGTTTACCCTTCCTAGTGAATGGCTCTGCTCATGGCATCACCCTAGTTAACTCTCATGCCACTGCCTCAGAAGGTTCTTCAGCATCTGCTCACATTACTTCCTACTTTTGTGTCCCTTCACACATCTTCTCATGGCTTATGCTGTTGAATGAAACTCCCACTCATTTAACAAAAATGTACTGAGCTCCTACAGTGGACCAGGTACTATGCTTGACCCTACAGAATACAATGGAAAAGACTCAATTTTTCCTTTCATGTAGCTTAGTTTAGGGTGGAAAAAAAGATGTTACTCAAACAATTATACAAATCGATGTGTAATTTCAAACTGAAATGTACACCCTGGAGTGGGAGTGTATATAACACACCCAAGGAATGTGGCTATAGCTCAGAGAAAAGGGGGAAGTGTGGTAAGGTCAGGCTGGAAGGAAAACAGGGACCACACCCTGCTATAACTTGCAGGATATATGAAGAACTTTGGTTTTTTTCTTATAAACAAGGGGAAGGTACTCAAGTGCTTTCAATCAGGAAGGTGATATGATCAGATTTATATTCAGATAAGATCCCTCTAGCTTCAGGGTAGAGAATGAGCTGGAAATGAGAGGTCAGGAATGAATGGGGTCCCTAGTCTGGTAGGTATTTGATCAGTCCATGTAAAAAACGATTGTAACGATTGTATTGAGATCAAGAAATTTTAATCAAGAAATATTTAGGAGGCCAAAACAACAAAACATGATGGACTAGACATGGAAGGTGAGGGAAAGAGGATGATCAAGGATAACTTCATGATAGTTTAATGGATGGCAGGGACATTCACTGGGACAAGGGTACTGGATTGGGGTAGATAAGTAGAGATCATCAGCCCAGTACTGGATAAGCTGAGCGTGAGGTGACTCTGCAACGCCAACAGACGATATCAATCAGGCAGCTATGTATCCAAGTCAGGAGCTCTGACAACATCTGGGCTGAAGTCAAATCTGAGAGTCTCCAGAGAACAAAGAATAATTGAAGTTGTGAACGTAAATGAGATCAGCCAAGGAAGAGAATAGAGAGAAAAATGAGATGGAGCCTAAGATTGAGACTTAAGGAGCTTCAAAGCTCAACTGGCAGGGAGAAGATAATCAGAAGGCACCTTTGAGGGAGATACAAGAGAAAACCTAGGAGAGAGTGCTGTCAAGAATCAAGATTTCAAGAAGGTAGTGGGCAATAAAGTCATACACAGCTAGGAGAAGTGAAATAAGAACAGAGTGTTCATCAGGCGTAGCAGCACAGATGCTCCAGTTTGGCAAAAGCTATTTTTGTAAAGTACAAAACAACAACCAAAGAGAAGGCATTAATGGGCAGGGAGGACATGGAACTAAGGAGTTCAGGAGACTCTTCTGTGAAGTCTGGCTGTGAAGAGGAAGAGATGAAATTTAAAAATAGGGTTTCCATTTGTTGTTACTATCATTTTCACTAAAGGGGAAACTTGAATGTGTTAAAATACTGATAGGAAAAAAAATTAAAAATAAAAACTAAACACTGATAGGAAAGAAGAGTTGAGAAGGTAGGGCCAAAGATAAATGATAGCTTCTGTGATGGGAGAAGGGGGACAGAAGGATGGGTACATTCTGACTAATACTCCCCCAACACATCTTGTGCTCCTTAAGCTTATACAATCCACTCACCCTCTACTCCAAACACAAATTTAAAATTTTACCCTTAAAGAACAGCTCAAATTCCATATCCTCTCCCTTCTGTGAACCTCACCTAATGTTTCTAGCTCATGGGATCCTTTTTTTTTTTTTTGGGGGGGGGGGGGTCCTTTCTTTATAATCCCATGTGCCATACTTTCCACACTTATTTCACTGCAAAATCCTGTACAGCAGATTCCATAGAATACACACGGGAAATAAACACTCTACTTCCTGTCCAGCTCATATCCTAGCCCTCTCAATACAGCCTATCCTAACCACACCAGAACAAAGTAGTACCTCCCTTATAAAGTCCTGAACAATTACATTGTTGAGCATATCAGCATGTTAAGTATTTAAGATCCTACAATATAAGCTCCAAAACTGTGGGGCCTTATCTGTCTGGCTCACCACTGTAACCCCAGGGCCTACCAGGGCTGCCACACAAAAAGCACCCAGGAAATGTTTACTGAATAAATTAATTAGAAGAGATGCCCTGTTACTCTTCAACAATTGTAAATTATTTAAGAGCAGGGACTATGGGGCGCCTAGGTGGCTCAGTCAGTTAAGCACCTGACTCTTGATTTTGACTCGGGTCACTATCTCACAGTGGTGACCCAGAACCCCGAGTCAGGCAGGGAGCCTGCTTAAGATTCTTTCTCTCCCTCTGCCCCTCCCCACTTCCCCAACCCCACGCATGTATGTGCATACTCTCTCAGAAAGGGGAAAAAAAAAAAAAAAAGCAAGCAGGGACTATGTCTTATGCCTATTTCTATACAGTACCCTACAAAGTAGAATAAACGTTCTTGATAATATGATGATAACTTATTATGGCCTAAAGTCATAATGGGAATTGAAAAGACAGTTTGGCAATATACCTTGACACTGATAAAGAATGAAAGTCTATGTAATGTTTCTCAATTCTAATTTTAAGAGATAATAGTTGTCTTCAAAACACTACATTTCCCCAGATACGAGATTTTTTTAAAAATCCTTAAACCTAATTGAACTAGCCTTCCTCTGCTTATGAAGTGCTTTTATAAATTCATGTAACACTAGAATTTCAGTGCCTATAAGATTTAAGTGAATTCTGGAGTTTAATATTTTCACATCTTGATAATACATAGCAGTACATCAGTAAAGGCAAGAAGTACATTAAGGATATTGTTAGAATAGATCTAAGTATCATCTCCCTACCTAATAAAGACAGAATCATCTTAATGCCATTGAAGTACCAGAGTTCTAGTCATAAATGACACACAACAAATGTAAGATATGCAATTCGGCAGCATACGAAACCAAAATCAAAAGAGATCAACCAAGGCTCTTCTCAAATATAAGCTTTGCTACCAAATAAGACCCAAAAATATTATGAAGTGGAAAGTGCTTCATTTTTCAGCAACTTCATTTGTCATGTGTACTTTGGGTTTTTTGGTTGGTTTTTTTTTTTTTTTTGAGATTTTATTTATTTATTCATAGAGACACAGAGAAAGACAGAGAGAGGCAGAGACAGAGGCAGAGGGAGAATCAGGCTCCATGCAGGGAGCCTGATGCGGGACTTGATCCCGGGTCTCCAGGATCACTCCCCCGGCTGAAGGCAGCACTAAACCGCTGAGCCACCCGGGCTGCCCTGCCATGTGTACTTTGCCTGCCATGTGTACTTTGTACAGGATTATGTTATAAATTCAATCTCGTGTTTCTCTCCCATTTTTTATTACTATGATTAAAAACATCTACAGAATTATCAAATTGGGACAAATAAGAGTACAAATAAGATCATGCTTTAAAGACTTTCAAACCAACTGTCATTTCCAACCCCCTGAAATTTATTCTATTCTCTCTTTTGGGATAAATGTGCAAACTTTGGAGACAAATTTTAGACCAAGTAGCAAAAGGCTCAGGTCAAAGACAAGTACCTTTAGAAATAAGAAGAGATCTCTTTTTATCCAATGGAATCTTAAAGAATAGGGACCAAATAAAAACTTCACTTTTTAAAACAAAAATCAGAATCTAAAGAAGTAAAGGAAGGTACCCATTGGTGTCAGAATTCATACTCAGCACCAAATAGCAAAAGAAAGCATCTCAAAAATATACACGGTTTTATTTTCATGATGTGTGAGTAGTCAGTCACACTGGAATATCTCTTCCATGATCAGTAAACTTGAGCAAACACAGAATATTCTCTCTCCTGACTTAATTCAGGGCAGTGCTTCAGCAGCACTGAAAACACCATCCTAAAAGGTATTAGAAACCGTGACATGTGTTGCACAAACTCCTAGTCCATGCCATCAAATAAAGTCTGTCTGGAATCTTATCACTTTTCTTCATTACCTTTTGGGGAGGTTCTTTTATCTTTTCATTTTGGAAATGTAAATATACCTACAAAGTAGAAAGAATGAAGTAATAAATGCATGCTCATCACTCAAATTCAACAATTACCAATTGCCAATGTTACTTCATCTACTCCTACACATACAAACACATAACGTTTCGTATGCCCCATATAGACCTATACATACCAAATTATACTGAAACACAAGGGAAGACTTTTAAAGTCCCTTGTAAAAATCTAAATTACAGGTCATAAATAGCAAAATATTCTATTCAGCAAACAACTCAGTGATAACTACTGTTACCCTTAAGGCCTTTACTTACATAAAACATACATTTTATGAAACAAGATTATCATACAGGTGTAATCCAAATTTCATGCTGTGATAAAGAACAGCTACTTAATAATAAAGCTGAGAATATAAGTCATCCACCAGCTATAAGCATAATTCAAATGGTAATCAAAACCATTATCGACCCACAAACATTAATCTCAAAGTTAATAAGACAAAGGCAAGAATTGCAAAGCTTACCCAGATGGCCGATTTTACCATGCCAATTTAGAAAAATGTATAACTTTCAGAATCTATAATCAAATGAACACAAAGACTAAAATATACAAGAATTGAAAGTAGTCATCCCTAGATTCATAGTACGTCAAATAAAATGTCGGTTTTCATGAAAACTATTTTTCTTTCACTTTACACAAGAGATTATTATGAACCTAGCTTCTCTATTAGTTCTTTATTTTATTTTACTTTTGTTGGTTCTTTATCTTAAAAAATCTGTCAGATCATTACTTTCTTCTTGGTAAAGTGTTGCTACATCAATGCCTACTCTCAGGGCTGCAGCCACAAACATCTAGAATTTACTACCTACAATAAGTCCTTGCTAAGAATTATACTCCTGCCTACAACACAAGGTCCTTGTCATGCATTGCAGAGACTCCCGGGGGAAGACGTGCAAAGTCACAAGCAGCTGTACCATCCCCTCAAAATCACGAAGAAGAATTCTAGCATTATTCGAGACATCTGGAGGAATGCAGGACACCAAATTCCAAATGGCAAAAAGACGAAGACTAAATCCAGACCACAGATGAAAAGATGGGGAGACTTTAATGACCCCTAAGGCAACCTGCTAATTTTGAATCTGGTCTTTCAATTGAGTGCCCTGTACTGGGGGACCTGAGAGAGGCCTCCCAAGACAAACTGATGTTAGCCCTCCTTTCTGTAGAGAAATTAAGGTCCACATTCACACCATTCAACACGAGTGAGCTTCAAAGATGGTGACTCTAGGGTTTGTTGCTTTACAAGATTCCACATTTCCTAGATAAAAACCTCTACCACCCACAAGGGCATTACCACAGATTTAATAGTTAATAACTTTAGGTAGATAGTAGAAAAATAGGACAATCCGAAAAAACAAATAACCAAAAGAATTCCGAAAATACTGAAATGCAACTAAGGCCTGCAGCATTTCTTCTTGCTGCTTCAAAAACAGAACTCATAACAGCAGCACTAGAATCCCTGCTTCTCGGGGAGACAAAACAAACCTGAGGTCTACAGGCCCCTGGGAAATAAGCTGGTCCTCCACTTCCACTCCAGAGCTCCAGTTACCCAGATGCAAGCCTTCTGAGCAGAGCATGAGACATTGGCTCCACAGCAAAGTTCAGAATCTTAGGATTATTTTAAAACTTCAGACTGCCAATGTTCAATTTGTCATATATGGAGAAGCTACATCACTAAGACTTGCTATCTCTAGATGCACATAAAATATAAAACATATATTCATACAGAGGCTTGGTGCAAATTTCACTAATCCAGATGTGAGGAAATCCAAAGTTATGTTTCCCACAGCAACTGTAATCTTGGCAAACCCAGACTTATGTATTCTGTGTTACTTCAGATGGTACTGACCTTAAAGGAAACTTAGGATAAAGTACATCTCAATCTCCACATCTAATTACAAAGAAAAACTCTAAGATCAGAGATTAGAAAACTACCTTCCTTCAGGGATAGTGGAGCTATATCTTTGAGACAATTAAGAAAGACTAGACCAAGCACTGAAGAATGTGCTGGAAGGAACAATCCTTACCTGGCCTGAACAACAGGAGCCAGGCAACTTAACAGGGCTTCCTCTTAACTGTCATTTCTAATTCGCTAAGACAACCAGCTGGTGGTGTTAACTTCATTTCAAATATTTAACACTTTCAAAAAGTACCCTAAATGCTAATCAGATGCAAAGAGGCTCAATTTTAGCTCCCACTTGAGACAACAGATGAAACATTTGAAGCCACCACAAAATGGAGTATCTACTAGAAAAAGAAGTCCAATAATACTTGCATTCGTCACTCACATAGAAAATGGTTTCACCAGTCCTCAGTTCAAGGTTAAAATGCCAGCTTCTAGAAGGCTAGGTGCTACCCAATAGTCTGTAAGATTAATGGAAGACAGCAGAGCTTAGTGGTTAAGAGGTTTCTGCAGCCAAAATGCTCAGGTTTTGTATCCTAGTTCTGCCTCTTAAAAGCTGTGGCTCTGGGCATCTGTGCCCCAATTTTACCATCTAAAAAGAGGCCATACTAAAACCTACCTCGTAAAGCTGTCAGGAGTACTAAATGAGGTAAGTAAAGTTCTCACAAGAGTGCCTGTAGAAAAAAAAAAAAAGAGTGCCTGTAGATAGTAAGCACTCAAAAAGCATTCACTATTATTATTATTATTATTAATGTAATTATTATTAATGTAAGGTAATTTATTTTACCTTGGTAGCAATCTTCATCAATTTGAAAAATCAGCACCCACACTAAGACCAAAAAACTGAAGAATATCATAATAGTACTTTAATCAGTATCTGTAGCACAATAATAAATGGCCTTGCCTCCTCTTGCCTTCTTCCTGCACTCCTTTTGCTAACTAAAGACCTCCTTAGCCAAACATCTTAGTCACTTCATAATCTTCCCTTCTCCTATTATAACCTTCTGCTTCAATCAAATTAATTTTCTCACCATCCTTTAAGCTTGTCATTCGACAAACATCTGAGAATCTATAGAGCCAAGCACTGTGCTAACACCACATGCAAAGTTTCACCCTTAAAAAGTTCAAAGGATATAGCAGAAAAAGGCATGTAAAAAACAGTTTCAATAGAACTACAGTCACAAAGAGTAAAAGTAAGGTAGTTGCATGGAAAGGAGCTGGTAAATTCTGTTGGTGAATTCTCCTCAGGGAGGGCTTCAATGACGAAGCCTTGCGAGAAAGGAGAAACGCTCAAGGATAAAGAGGAAAGCACAGGCTGAGAAGAGGGTCAGAGGGCAAACAGAAAAAAACATGAGCAAAGAAATTCTGGGTAATGAGGTGCAGCTGAACTGCTGGGGCACCGATGGAAGCTAGAAGCTGGAAAACAGGGACAGGCAAAAGGAGTGTCGTACCCAAGTCAGAAGCACTGGAGTAAAGCTCCGCCCTGGAATCACCAAAGAATTCTGAGCAGGGGCCTAACATGATCACATCTGTATGTTACCATGATCACTGCAGCTGCAGTTCAGAGGCTGATTTGGAAGGAGAGACTGGGGACTAAAAAACCCATTAAGACAACTGGAAGGATCCAGGTAGCAGTAGGGGGTGGAAAAAGGGAGATAGGTTCAAAATACAAATTAATCACAGAATTGGTAAGACTTGGTTTGAACATAAAGGGGAAATATAGGAAATCTCAGAGGTTTCTAGCTCTAGCAACTGAAGAAATAAAAGAATGGTGACAACACACAGGCAGGGTGAAGAGTTCATGACCCCAAATACAGAGACTAGGTCTTTATTCTAAGAGTGATAGAAAGTAGAACAGGACAGAACTTTAAAAAAAAAAACGGGGGGGGGGGGGGGTGGCGGGGAACCTAAATAGATCTTTAACCAGAGAAGAAACCAGAAAACACTGCCAAAGATCCATACTCTCTTCCCAAACTACACCAGGTAGAGATGGTTTTAGAGGCAGGTAATTTCAATCTTATGGAAGCTTTTCAATTTATTCTAGGCATCTAAACAATTCCAATACCAAATATGACAAAGAAATACACACTCTTTCACACAAAGAACTACAGAAGAATTTTTATTATAAACATAAATGCAAAACCCAATATAAAAAAATAAAAAGTCCAAAATTAAATTTTTAAAATCGTACAACAGGAACACATGGTAGAGAATGTTTATTCTAACATAATTCACATCATGAAACCTGTTAACATATTCATTATATTAGTAAATCAATGGAATGGAACCAAATCATCATGAAGAGAGAAGCCAAAATGCATTAATGCATTTTTTTTTAAATACTTATCACTAGGATTACTATCCAACTGCATTCACTGAGCCAGAGACCATTGTCGCTCAGGTAGCATACTATCTACACTATTTGGAGTCCACCAGCCAGCCAATGGCCTCAACTCCAGGCTCTAACAATGTGCACCCAACACCCATTCTGAATTAAGAGTTCTTAGGAAACTAGGACTAAAAGGAATTTTTTCTAATGCAATAAGATGTTATTTCTCAAGGAAACAACACCTCTTACGTAGCATTCAGGCAAAGAATAATACATAACTTGAATTTAATCATGAGGAAACATAAAACATACCAATTGAGGAACATCCTTTTTTTTTAAAAAAAAAAAAGGGGGGGGGGCTTTATTTTTCGAAAATATCAATGTCATAAAAGACAAAGGCTAAAAGAACTGTTCCAGATTAAAGACAAAGGATTAAAGAAGACAACTAAGTGCCATGTGTGACCCTACACTAGATCCTGCACTAGAGGGGAAAAGATGCTAAAAGATGCATTACTGAATCAACTGGCAAACTGTAAGATGGTAGATATAATCATAGTTGTATCAATTTTGACAACTTTAGGTATGTAAGAAAATAGCTGTATTCTTGGAAAATACTGTAAAATTGAGGGTAATCATGTATGCAATTTATTCTCAAGCAGTTCAGAAAAAAATTTATATTTGTGTGTGTGGAGAGAGAGAGAGAGAGAGAAGGAACACAAATTATAAAGGAAATGAGACAAAATGTTAAAACCAGTGAATCTAAGCAAAGGATATATGCACTCTTGGATGTTCATCCCAGAGAAATGAAAAACTTATATTCACACAGAAGCCTGCATATGAATGTTCAGAGCAACTTTATTTGTAACAACCAAAAACTGGAAACAACCCAGATGTGCCCTTCAGCAGATAAATGGTGAAACAAGCAGTGGTACATTTATGCCATGGAATGCCACTCACAATAAACAGGAATGAACTACTGATATGTACTATAATCTGAATGAACAGCAAGGGAATTATGTGGAGTGAAGCAATCTCAAAGGTTATGTACTGTATGATTCCATCTATAGTATTCTTGTAATGACAAAGAAACAGAGGAGAGTGTCATGGCTATCAAGGGTTAAGGTGGCAGAGAGGCTGGCAGAGATGGCTGTAGCCATGAAAGGGTAGCACAAGAAATTCTTGTGCAGGAACTATTTTGTATCTTGACTACACTGGCAGTCACACAAATCTACAGATGTGATAGAACTAAATACACATACACACACACTCACACACCAATACAACTAAAACTGATGAATTCAAAATAAGATGGGTGGATTGTACTAACATCCATTTCCTAGCTGTAATATTATAGTTACGCTAGAGGAAATTGGGTGAGGTATCCACAGGATCTCTCTGTATTATTTCTTACAACTGTATGTGAATCTACAAGTACCTCAGAGTAAAAAAGCTTAATTTAAAAATAAAGTTTAAAAAGGAAAAAAGTTAAAACAAAAAATAGCAACAGAAAATAACTTATGGGGATCCCTGGGTGGCTCAGCGGTTTGGCGCCTGCCTTCGGCCCTGGGCGTGATCCTGGGGTCCGGGAATCGAGTCCCGCATGGGGCTCCCTGCATGGAACCTAGCCTGCTTCTCCCTCTGCCTGTGTCTCTGCCTGTCTGTCTGTCTCCCTCTCTCTCTGTGCCTCTCATGAATAAATAAATAAAATCTTTAAAAAAAATAACTTAAGAATAGTCATAAAGCACTAGAAGCACTCCTATTAGCTTCAAGAATAGGAAAAGGAGGACAGCCCGGGTAGCTCAGCGGTTTAGCGCCACCTTCAGCCCAGGGCGTGATCCTGGAGTCCTGGGATCGAGTCCCACATCGGGGGACTCTGCTTCTCCCTGCTTCTCCCTCTGCCTGTGTCTCTGCCTCTCTCTCTCTCTCTCTCTCTGTCTCTCTCTCTCTCTCTCTATGGGTCTCTCACGAATAAACAAATAAAATCTTAAAAAATAGGAAAAGGGGGCAGCCCGGGTGGCTCAGCGGTTTAGCACCGCCTTCAGCCCAGGGCGTGATCCTGGAGTCCTGGGATCGAGTCCCACATCGGGCTCCCTGCATGTAGTCTGCTTCTCCCTCTGCCTGTGTCTCTGCCTCTCTCTCTCCTCTCTGTGTATTTAAATAAATAATAAAAAATCTTTAAAAAAAATTTTTTTTAAAAATAGGAAAAGGATGCCAGCTCTTACAGTGTTATTTAATATCATTCTAAAGGTGCTAGTCATTGCTATAAACAAGACCATTATACATCAGAAAAGAGCCAAAACAATTATAAATGAAATCCTTGCTACCTAGAAAATACAATACAATCAAGTAAAAAACTATTAGAATGAATTCAGTAGTATCCAATATCCAAATACAATATACAAAAATGAATAGCCTTTTTATTATATCCCACTAATTCTCAACTAGAAAACTGTGTAATAAAGAATTTCATTCTATCTTTAATTCTTTATCTAAGTCATATGTAATTATTTTTTAAATATTTTAAAACTGTCCAGGAATATAATGACTATGTATGCCTAATAAGCTTCTCCAAACATATTCTCCAATTTTCCCCACTGAGTACCATATTTGTTCTCAGATTTACTGTGTCTCCAGTCTCTAGTCCACCCAACACTTTAGAAGCCAAAAACTAGGGACGCCTGGGTGGCTCAGTGGTTGAGCATGTAGATTCGGCTCAGGGAGTGATCCCAGTCTGGAGATTGAGTCCTGCATCGGGCTCCCTGCAAGGAGCCTGCTTCTCCCTTTATCTATGTCTCTGCATCCCTCTCTGTCTCTCATGAATAAATAAATAAAATCTTTTTTAAAAAGCCAAAAACCAGAAAGTAGACTCAAACATGTTTTTCAGTCCCCCAAGGCCTCAAATATTTTGCACAAGTGTTAAGTCAGTTTTAAGTGATGAGGATCTAATGTTCCTTCCAGCTCAGAATCTCCATCTTGCCAGGAGCCAGAATCCCTTTAATCAGTTCAAAGAGACTCAGTGTGCGTTCATTCTTGCACAGCCCTCAGGACCATCTCTCCTCTTCATGAGGCTTCACTCTCCCAGGAATTCCAAGTTCTCAGTCAGTGGCGCTCACTCTAGAGCAGACCCACATTAATCCATTTTTAGTCAGGGCCTCTCCCAGTAGCCCCCATTTCAAACGCTAGCCGCGTTTGAAATGGGGGCTATCAGCCTAATCCATGTCCTTCAGGGGTCCCCTAAGCCATGTATCCCATGTGAAAGCCAAGATAAGTTTTTCACTCTTTAGACAGAAGTGCTTCTGCTAAGCTCCAGGTCTTCAATATACATGAAATATCCTCAGTTAAGAAGCAAAGAAAAATAAATAATAACGCTAAACATCTCTAAATTTGTAAATAATGTATGAATAAGGTGTCCATTTAGATCAGTGGAATAAAGACAGATTTCTCACTAAATGGTGGTAGAACAAGGTCAACTATGTAGAAAAAGGAAATGGATTTCCTCACACCAAATCGGATGGATTAAAGAAGTGACCACAAAATATGAAATGATAAAAAGATTAATAGATTCAACTGCAAAAAATCAAAATATGTAAGTATTGAACACATACCATATCATAAAAAATATAAAAGCAAATATCTTGCTTCCGATGTTAGGTAAACTATTCCAAAATACAGAAAAAGATGAGGGGTGCCTGGGTGGCTCAGTTGGTTAAGCATATGCCTACAGCTCAGGTCATGATCCCAGGGTCCTGGGATCAAGCCTCCTGCCGGGCTTCCTGCTCAGCGGGGAGCCTACTTCTCCCTCTACTCCCCACCTCCCATGCTTGTAGGCATACTCTCTGTCTCAAATAAATAAATAAAATCTTTAAAAAAAAAAAAAAAGAAAAAGAAAAAGATGAAAAATTCTCTAACATTCTAAATGTTAACTATTCTAGATTTCAAACTCAAACAAGGAAAGCACAAAAGTTATAATAATAATATAGGACAATCTCACTTATGAACACAGATGCAAAAATCCTAAATAAAATATTAAACTGAATCCCAACAGCATATTGAAGATCACGCTCAAGATATATTCTAAGAGAATCTACCTATTAATATGATTTAATACATAGCAACAGGGGGAGTGGACTGCTTAATAAATGCCCAACAAAAGAACATTATATAGTTTATCACCAAATTGTATTTAACAGTATTTTTTTTAAACCTTAGTTTTTAAACTATAAAGAAATAGTGCAAAACTTCCTTAACTAAAAAATTAAGTCAGAAACAATAAACATCCTACTTAATGGTGTAATGTTACATTAAAGTTCAGAAAGGATATCCCCGACAACTCAAAACTGTGCCAGAGAGGTCCTAGTCAATGTAATCAAATAAGTTATTAAGAAGAATAAATATTGGAAGAGAGACTGGGTTTTCAATATTTATAGATAATATGACTATCTAGAAAAATCTCAAAGGATATACTCGCAAATTATTAAGACTCATGATTTCAGCAAGAATGCAGAAAGCATCGATCCAAAATCAACAAATAAGTTATCGCTAACGTTCCTATATGCCCACAATAATCAATCTAAATACATGACAGAAAGATCAATTCTAAGTAGTAACCAAAATCACAAAATGCCTGGGGATAAAATTAATAAGACTGATATAAGATCTAAATTAAAAAAAAAAAGATCTAAATTAAATTTTTAAGTTATTTTTAAAAACACAGAAGAGCTAAAGAAACAAACCCTGCTCTTGACCAGAAAGACACATTATTATAAATGTCAGCTATAAATTAGTTTAAAAATTACAATGTAACCACAATTAAATCCAAATCATGACTTTTTTATAGAAATTGACCATCTCATCTAATAATCAAATGGAAGAAAAAAGGCAAAGGATACAAATAGACATTATTCCAAAGAAGATATATTCATGGCCTACAAACTCATGAAAATATGCTCAACATCATTAGTCATCAAGAAAATGTAAATCAAAACCACAATGAGGTTCCAATCACACTCACTCGGAAGGCTGTAACAAAACACAAACAAGAAAATAATAAATATTGGCAAGGATGTGGAGAAAGTGGAACTTTCATAAATTCCTGGTGGATATGTAAAATGGTTCAGCCCCTATGAAAAACAGTCTGGAAGTTCCTCAAAAAGTTAAATATGGAATTACCATATGACCTAGCTACTCCAGTTCTAGACATATGCCCAAAAGAGTTGAAAATAATTATACAAATACTTATACACACATGTTCATAGCAGCACTGTTCATAATAACCAAAAGGTAGAAACAATCCATATGTCCATCAATGGACAAATAAATAAATTGTGGCATATACATAAAACTGAATCTTTTTAGCCATAAATAATGAGTTTATCTGAAGGAATGAACCCATGCTACAACACTGATGAATCTTAAAAACATTATACTAAATAAAAGAAGCCAGAAGGACACAAGGTCATATATGATTCCAAGTATATGAAATAACCAGAATAGGTAAATGCACAGAGACAGGGATTGGTGGTTGCCAGAAGATAAAGAGAGGGATGAATAGGGAGCAACTACTGAATCGGTATGGGGCTTTCTTTTGGAATTAGACAGAGGTAGTGATTGTACAACACTGAATGTACTAATAAATGCCACTGAATTGTTCCCTTTAAAGTCGTTAATTTTATATGTGAATTTCACATCAGTAAAAAAAAATTAAATTTTTAACTTTAAATTTAACTGAAATTTTTTCTTTAAGTATCAAATGGAAGAGAAAAACATACAGAATGATGGAAAATATTTGCAAGGAAAAGAGTAACAAGGTTTACTCTATCAGATTAAAAAACATCCTATGAAGTAATGGTTATTAGAAGAGTATGATATTCAGTACTCTGATGATGATGAGCACTGAGCAATATATAGAATTATTTAATCACTACATTGTATACCTGAAACTAATATAACAATGTATATTAACTATACCAGAATTAAATTTTTTTAATAATTTTTAAAAATGAGTGACATTTACTTGAAATAGTCAAAGACGTAGAAGAAGATATCAGTCTAGAAAGAGACTCTTAGAAAATTATAAAAATATATATTCAACTCAGTGAGGGAAGACCACTCAAAAGATAATGGGACAGTTCTCCATGCCAATAGCACTCTAACATGGTGAATGTTCCTAAAACCCGCCAGACTTTGTGTAAGAACTGTGGCAAGCACCAACCCCACGAAATGACACACAGAAAAAAAGGGCAAAGATTCTCTTTCGTGGTACCTGAGTGGTTCAGTTGGTTAGGCAGTCAACTCTTGATTTCTGCTCAAGTCACAATCTCAGGGTCTTGGGATAGAACCCCAAGTTGGGCTCCATGCTCAGCGGGGAGTCTGCTTGGTATTCTCTCTCCCTCTCCCTCCATCCCTCCCCGCATTTGCACACACTCACACTCTCTCACAAGTGAATAATCTTTAAAAGAAAGAGAAAGAACAAAAAGAAGGACAAAGGAAAGAAAGAAGAAAGAAAGAAAGAAAGAAAGAAAGAAAGAAAGAAAGAAAGAAAGAAGAAAGAAAGAAGAAAAGAAAAGAAAAGAAAAGAAAAGAAAAGAAAAGAAAAGAAAAGAAAAGAAAAGAAAGGCAAAAATTCTATTTATGTCCAGGGAAAATGGCATCATGACAGGAAGCAGAGTGGCTATGATGGGCAGAAAATCAGTAAGCAGATTTTCTAGAAAAAGGCTATAGAAGATTGTGCTGATGCTTGAATGTGTTGAGCCCGCCTGCAGATCTAAGAGAATGCTGGCTATTAAGAGATGCAAACATTTTGAACTGGGAAGAGATAAGAGAAAGGAAAACTAATACAGTTCTAAATTTCATATTTTGTCATATTACGAAAACAATAAAATCTTGAGGTATGTTCACTTCAATCAAGACAATGGGACAACTGGGTATTTAGAGAAAAATAGTTAGGTCCTATTACTACACATTAAAAAATAAGACTGCAGTTGGCTTAAAGTGATAAATGTTAGAAGTAAAATTATAAATATATTAAGAGAAAATATAGGGGGAAAATTGCTTAAAATAAATGGGTAAAGAAAGTCTTCTTAGTCAAGACAAAAAAAAAAAAAAAACACAGACACCATAGAGAAAAAGACTCAAATTTTAAAAATTAAAAACTTCTGGGCGGCCCTGGTAGCTCAGCGGTTTAGCACCGCCTTCAGCCCAGGGTGTGATCCTGGAGACTGGGGATCGAGTCCCACGTCGGGCTCCCTGCATGGAGCCTGCTTCTTCCTCTGCCTGTGTCTCTGCCTCTCTCTCTCTGTGTCTCTTGTGAACAAATAAATAAAATCTTTAAAAACAAAAACAAAACAGCTTTTTAAAAAATAAATAATTAATTAATTAATTAAAAACTTCTGTACACCAAAAGAAGCCATAAATAAAGACAAAACAACAGACTGAAAGAAAATATCAGCAACACATAAGAATTCAAGGATTTAGGGGAGCCTGAGTGGCTCAGTCAGTTAAGCGTCTGCCTTCAGCTCAGGTCATGATCTCAGGGTCCTGGGATCAAGCCCCACATCAGGCTCCCTGCTCAGTGGGGAGCCTGCTTCTCCTCTGCTTGTGCGCTCGCTCTCTCTCTCTCTATCACTCACTCTCTCAAATAAATATTTTTTTAAAAAGATAGGAACAGTCACAAAAAGAAATATTCAAACTTAATTGGCCAGTCTTGGGTGTAGGTATGGCATTATTCTTCTTGCAGTCAGAATAAAGAACCCCAAAACCATACCTATTTGAGGAATGGGGAGTGTCCAAGCTGCCCAAGGTAAAGTAGAAGGGGAAAGAGGAAAAATAAGACACCCTCAAGGACTTGTGCCCACTCAGTGAAGTATGGCTCTGAGAGATGAGTTCTGGAGTACATGGAGATGGAATGCCTTAAAGGAAACAATTTTATTTGCAACCAGTCAGAAAGCACTAACTTCTTTTTTCTTTTTAGCGCTTTTTTTAATTTCTAAAATGCAGAAACATGAATCTTATTCTTTATGAGATCAGTGAGGAAAATTATTAAGAAATAAATTTATGCTCCTAAGTACAAGCAGGCCAGGATTAATTATTGGCAAAATGTGACCAAAGCAGACACACCTAATGTTCTAGGGAGAAGCAAATCATTGAAAAATATCTACATTGTGATTCCATTCTACAAATTTCAAAAACAAGCAAGATTAAATAACAGTTTAAGGATACAAATGATGTGGTTCAAGTATAAAGAAAATATAAAACTCAAGTTACCTCTGAAAGGGAAAAGAAAGTACGGATTACAAACAAGAATGTAGATCTTCAAAGGCAATGATAAATTTTTCCTACACTGGATAATCAACTAATTGTCCTATTATTCTGTATACCTTACACATATTTATCACACATTATTTTATAACTTCTCAGTATTTGATAAAAGACCATAATTGAAAAACAATGTGGGATTAATTGACTATGTTGTACACTTGAAACTAATGTCACATTGTGTGTCAACTATACTCAACTAAAAAATAAAACAACACTGTATAGATTGCATGTAAAGGCATATATATAGTCTTTTAATTCTAGATTCAATGTTTGTCACTGAAAATCTGCTTGGTTCTGTCATGTCCAAGTAGACACCTGTTAGGAGTTAGCAAAATCCTTGACTTTCATCTTTTCTTCTGAAGTTGCATTAACAAGAAGATCCGTGGGGGTAGGAAGAGTTTACAACAAAGGGCAATGCACTCTGATCAAATTCACTGAGAACCACTAGCAATCACTTCAGGGAGCACTAGCAAAGAGGGTACTTGCCAGAACTCAAGAGTAAAAAGGTTTGCATAAGAAAATTAAAAGCAATGCAGGAAGAATGATGCAATTTGAACAGTAATATATTTTTCCATTAATTAGTTTTTAACTGATGAAAATTCAATGAAACCCTGGTTGAAACTTCAGCTCTCCATTGAGATACTGCACGAAAATGAGAGTGAGTCCAGTTGAGCACTTGCAGTGTCAGAGCCAATTCTGCATGTAGTGGGTGGTTGCGAGTTCAACGACAGTACCACATGTACTCCTCCCTACCAGCCAGCAGTAAAAAAGTCCCAGAGAACCAGGCCTGGGCTCTGCCCACAACACTATCTTCTGAGCATTCCTTTCATTAGAACAGTACAAGATTACACAATGACCCTTAAGTTGAAACAGGATTCTGGATGCCTAAGGAAGTGGGATACTTTTTGCGTATGGTAAGCTGACTGCTGAGACAATCAATAAATGAATTAGCATAAAGTATGCTGACTTCTTTGGAAGGAATTTTATGAACACAAGATTTAAGACTTCTTATATAATAACGCAACCACAAGAAGTAAAAGTAGTAGTTGTTGTTTAATTTTCATCAATGAAAAAGTAGAACTAAGAGTACTACAGTAAGAAAATGTTATTAATCAATCAATAAACCTGTGACTTACGCACAAGACTGTATTAAGTGATGAAAAGAAATTTTAAAAGACACTGTCCCTGTGTCAGAAGCATGCAGTAGTTGGAGACAATAGTAAAAAGTGGTGGTAAAGGCAGACATCAAAAATACTCCACAATTCTGTCCACTCTCCCTAGTCATCTGCTTTCCATATTCATACCTAGTTCAGCTAAACACATGCCCCAACCCTCCAAACCCACATACTGCAATGCACTTCTTCTCTCCTCCTCAAATGCTTCACCCTCATTAGAACAACCTGAGAAACTTACCTGTCCTTCAGGTTTCATCCCAAAAGCTTTCTGCATCCTTAGAAGTCTTTTTTTTTTTTTTAACATTTTATTTATTTATTCATGAGAGACAGAGGGAGAGAGAGAGGCAGAGACACAGGCAGAGGGAGAAGCGGGCTCCACACAGGGAGCCCGATGTGGGACTCGATCCCAGGTCCCCAGGATCTCGCCCTGGGCAGGTGCTAAACCGCTGAGCCACCCAGGCTGCCCCTTAGAAGTCTTTTTAATCTACATACTCCCTTATGATCTTGTGCAATTCTTCTCTATGGTTCCCTCCCTACTATTTTTAGTTCTATATTTGTTTTATCCCTCCTATTGAGACAGGAATAACAGAAAGAAGTTGTGAAAAACCTAGATTTAAATCTAAATGTTAACTGTCCAACACTGACTAAACCAAACTACCTTTCATAAGCCTATTTCCAAATATACAAAATAAAGAAATTATTAAATACCTTGCATTACTTCATTTAATAGAGTGTGTGAGAGAGAAAAGAGAAACACAAAGACAAATAATATAGAAATGTATGGGGGAAATAAAGGACAGGAAAGTCATAGTTAATAGAACTGTATTTCACATGTTCAAAAAGAGGAAAGGGTTGAATGGGCTAAGAGGTGTCAAAGGTATTGGGGCACCTGGGTAGCACAGTCAGTTTCAGTTCAGATAGTGATTTCAGAGTCTAGAGATAAAGACTATGATGCCTGAAATGAAAAATACACCCAAATGGGATTAACATCAGATCAGACATACTGAAGAAAAAATTAATAAACTGGAATATATAACAATAGGAATTATCCAAAATGAAAAGCAAAGAAAAAAGACCAAGAAATTAGGAGAGCATCGGTGAGCTGGGGGATAACTTCAAGCGACCTACTCTATGCACAACTGAAATCTGCAAAGGAGGGAGGGGAAGGGGAGAAAGAAAAAAACATTTGAGAAAGTAACAGCCCAAAGTTTTCCAAATTTGATAGAAACTATAACACAAATCCAAGAAGTTCAATGACACGAATCATATACACAAAAAAGAAAACAATACTAAGACACAAATTTGATAGAAACTATAACACAAATCCAAGAAGTTCAATGACACAAATCACATACACAAAAAAGAAAACAATACTAAGACACATAAAATTATAAAAACAGCAGAGAAAAAAAGACACATTAAGTATAGCAAAACAGAGATAAGGATATCAGATCTCCTGTCAGACATAAGCAAGGAAGAGGACAGTGAATCAAAATCCTTATAACACTGGTGGGGGAAAAAACTGTCAATCTAGAATTCTTTATGTAGCAAATATATCTTTCAAAAACAAAGGCAAGGGGCACCTGGTGGCAGTTGGTTAAGCATCCAACTCTTGCTTCCAGCTCAGGTCATGATCTGAGTCATGAGATCGAGCTCACGTCAGCTCCATGCTTAGTGCAGAGTCGGCTTGAGATTCTATCTCTCCTTCTCCCTCCACCCCTCCCCCTGTGCACACGTTTGCTCTCTCTCAGATAAATAAAACCTTTTTTAAAAATTTTATTTATTTATTCATAGAGACAGAGAGAGAGAGAGAGAGAGAGAGAGAGAGGCAGAGACACAGGCAGGCTCCATACAAGGAGCCCGACGTGGGACTCGATCCTGGGTCTCCAGGATCACGCCCTGGGCTGAAGGCAGTGCTAAACCGCTAAGCCACCCAGGCTGCCCAAAACCTTTTTTTAAAAAAAAGGCAAGATACAAACTTTTCCAGACATGTGAAAACTGAAATAATCATTACCAGCAAATCTGCATTGCCAGACGTCAAAGGAAGTCCTTAAGACAGAAAGAAAATAACAGATTGAAACTATTTCAGAAAATTAAAGAAAAAGGAATACTTCCCAACTCATCCAAGGTGCCACCATTACTTTGATACCATAACAAAAACAAAGATATTACAAGAAGAAACATCCCAACCAATGCCTGTCACAACCATATATATATAATTTTAGGAAATCAATTCCAACAATATAAAAAAAAAAGTAATACATCAGGACTAAATAGGGTTTATTTCAAAAATGCAATGTTAGTTTTAATATTTGAAAATCAATGTATTTCACCATATTAAACTAAAAATGAAAAATCATCTCAGTAGACTCAGAGAAAGCACTTGTCAAAATCCAACTTTATGGGCAGCCCCGGTGGCGCAGCGGTTTAGCGCCGCCTGCAGCCTGGGGTGTAATCCTGGAGATCCAGGATCGAGTCCCACATCGGGCTCCTTGCATGGAGCCTGCTTTTCCCTCTGCCTGTGTCTCTGCCTGTGTCTCTGTCTCTCTGTGTCTCTCATGAGTAAATAAATAAAATCTTTAAAAAAAAAAAAACTTTCCTTTAAAAAAAAAGATTTTAAAAAAATCCAACTTTATTTCTGAAAAAAAGTCAGCAAACTAGGAAGAAAAGTTCCTCGCTTACAAAGAGCATATATAAAAAGTCTACAGCTATCATCACACTTAATGGTGAAAGACTGAGCACTTTCTTCCTAAGATCAGAACAAGACAAATAGGTCTACTCTCACCACTTCTATTTAACACTGTACTGGGAATTAAATCCAGCACAATAAGAAAAAAAAACCCAAAGATTAGAAAGGAAGAAGTAAAACTGTATTCACAAATGACAATAATCTTCATATAAAAAATCCAATGGAATCTATTAAAAAAGCCAATGGAATAAGTGAGCATACCCTACTTGATAGAAAAGATCAATTTACAAAAATTAATCATTTCTATATAGTAGCAACAGTCAAAAACACAAATTTGAAAAACCGTTTCAATAACATCAAAAAATACAAAATACACTATGTTGTACACCTGAAATAATGTATATTGTATGTCATCTGTACTTCAATTTAAAAAATGTTAGAAAATATATATGAAATATGTAAGGATAACCATGACAAAAGATGTACAAGATTTACCAAATGAAAACTACAAAATATTGCTGAGAAAAATAAAAGAAAATCTAAATAAATGGAGACTACAGCATATTCATAGGTTGGAAGACACATCACCACTAAGATAGTAATTCTTGGGACACCTGGTGGCTCAGGTGGTTAAACGTCTGACTTTTGGTTTTGGCTCAGGTCCTGATTTCATGGGTCATGGGATCCAGCCCCAAGATGGGACTCCAAGCTGAGCAGGAATCTGCTTGGATATTTTCCCCATCTACCCCTTCCCCTCCTTCTGTGTGTGCTCACTCTCTCTCTCTCTAAAATAAGTAAATAAATCTTTTTTTTTTTTTTAAGATGGTAATGTTCCTCAAACTGACCTAAATACAATACGATCTCAAATTCTCAAGCAGACTTTTGGAAAAGCTGACAAGCTAATTCTAAAATTAATATAGAAATGAAAAAGACAGGCAGCCCGGGTGGCTCAGCGGTTTGGAGCCTGCCTTTGGCCAGGGGCGCGATCCTGGAGTCCCGGGATTGAGTCCCACATCAGACTCCCGGCGTGGAGCCTGCTTCTGCCTCCTCCTGTGTCTCTGCCTCTCTCTCTGTGTGTCTATCGTGAATAGATAAATAAATAAATCTTTAAAAAAAAAATAAATAGGGATCCCTGGGTGGCACAGCGGTTTGGCGCCTGCCTTTGGCCCAGGGCGCGATCCTGGAGACCCGGGATCGAATCCCACTTCGGGCTCCCGGTGCATGGAGCCTGCTTCTCCCTCTGCCTGTGTCTCTGCCTCTCTCTCTCTCTGTGACTATCATAAATAAATTTAAAAAAAAATTTTTTTAATAATAAATAAATAAATAAATAAATATAAATATGTACTGCCTGTAATATGTCAACTATTCCACAGCACATCAGCTTTTTAAAAATATAGTCAACCAGTAATTAATAATCCTTCAAATAAATACAAACTGGACCCGAATTCATTCACATAAAACTATTCCCTGTTAATACTGTGCAGTTTAGTCATAAAATTCATAGGGCATCCTTACTTCTAAACTATTAAGAAAGACTGATTTAAACTGGCAAAATTCAGTAAATCGTAAAGAAAACAAATGTCTTATTGGAGCAAAAGAGCTCTAAACAACTCAAGTATTGTTTCATTTAAAAAACTTACAAGGACTAAAAAGAATAACAAATTATGTAAATTGTTGCTTTTACTCTAAGTAGGACTAAACAAAAATAACAATGTTTATTGTTATTTCCTCCCTAGTATCATAACTGCTGCTATAGTTTCATAATCAGTCCTTTAAAACAGATTAAAGCTGAGCAGGGCAAAGAGAAAGAAGCAACTGTTTCCCATGTGGAGAAATGCTCTCTAAATGAGAAGTTAAAGAGAAATGTCTGGGGCCTTTCCCGGAATCCCTTAGCACCTAGACAATCACTGCAAACATCTTTTCCTCATCAAAGCCTAATGGGAGTTAGAAACAATCCAATTTCATTAAAGGAAACCTGCCGAGGAACCTAAAGCGCAGAGTTCCTCAATTAGCATATGACTTTCTGCCTCCTAGTTTGGGTACCCAAGCTCTCCAATCTACCAAATGCTCCAACAATATTTATTTTAAAGATTTTTTTTAACTTCCTACTATATCAGCCTACTTCATTACTTGTCCTTTTCCTTATAGTCCCTATAGTATTTATGTTGATATTCTCAGCCTAGCATTCACGCTGAAATCAGAACCTGATTTAGAGAAGTAACATGATGCAGTGCGTGGAAGGAATATGAGCTTTGGAATCAGACAGACATGGGTCCATATTTTGGTCCTAATACATATTGCCTTATAACTTAAGTAAACTCCCTGAGCCTCAATTTTCTCATCAGTAGAAGAGCCAAACCATCTTTCTCATCGGATAACAACTGGTATTAAATGACATAAGGCAAAAAAAAAAAAATTAAATGACATAAGGCATGTGACTTATTTGACACATACGAGGGGAGGGGGCTCCATAAATAATAACCCCCTTCCTCTTCTTCACTTTCTAATTAGAAGGCATTTTCTGAGGCAAGCTACCTCTATTAGCCCTTAGCAGCCAGGTGATTTCCATCCATGACATTTTCACTGTACTTTGTGCCACATTAAAGTCCTTCCCCGCCAATGTCTCTTTGCTGACATCCGTGCATCCCAGAAGCAGATGTACTGGGATTTAAGAAAGGAATCGAAAGTAGTTGGATGGTACTCCCATGTTCATAGCAGCATCATTCACAATAGCTAAAATGTGGAAGCAGCCCAAGTGTTCACCAACGGAGGAACAGATAGGCAAAATGTGGTATATACATATAAGGGAAAATTATTCAACCTTTAAAAAGAGGAAGTTCTGACTTATGCTAAGACATGGATGAACCTTAAGAATACTACACTAAATGGAATAAGCCAGTCCCAGAAAGATACTGTTTAATTCCACTTCTGAGATACTCAGAGGACCCAAAAATCATAGAGACAAAAGGTAGAATGGTGGTTGCCAGAAGCTGGGGAGAGGGAATACGAAGTTGAAGTTTAACGGGCACAGAGTTTCAATTTTACAAGATGAAAACCAGTTATGGAGATGGATGGTGGTGATGTTTGCACATTATGAATGTATTTAATACCACTGAACTATACACTTAAAAATGGTTAAGATGTGGGGCACCTGGGTGGCTCAGTGGTTGAGCATCTGCCTTCAGCTCAAGGTGATCCGCGGGTCCCAGGATCAAGTCCTGCATCTAGCTCCCTACAAGGAGCCTGCTTCTCCCTCTGCCTGTCTCTACCTCTCTCTCTCTATGTCTCTCATGAATAAATTAAATCTTAAAAAAAAAAGATTAAGATGTTAAATTTTACAATAAAAAAAAAAAACACAGAAAAATAAGTTTCTTTTAACTAACAGTGAACTAAACCTGACCACTTTCCAGCCTCAATGTGAGTTGTCTCTCAGGCATCAAGTTCTTGCTATGGTTCCAAATAAAATGCTGTCTGAAAAGTCCTCATCAAATCCTTCTATGTCCCATAATGTGACACAAAGGAGCATCTTGTGCAGCTCCACCACCCTCCATCTAATAAAGACAACAAGAATTCTGGCCATCTCTCTGACATCGCCAGTAATGGCACAGATGGCTGGACCTCAAAGGGATCAATGGAGCTATTCCAGGCCCACTCACAGTCTGACTTATTTATGCATTAAGCATACTCCCCACATAAAACTTAAAAATTTTCTGAAGGTTCCAAAGGACGTTCTAAAAACTGGATTCTATAAGGCTGGTTCTACAACACTATAGGAATCCAAAGTCTAGGATAAATTGGGAAACTGCAAATAAAAGTTTACCAATCTCCCTCAAGAAAATGCTTTGTTATACTTTTTTGTACTTAAAATATTGAGCCATCTCAAAATCATTTCCAATCCAATGCCCAAAATCAACTGGTCTGAAGGCATTCTGAGGTGAGCACTATAAAATGTGCCACGAATATGACTCTTAAAAAACATTTACAGAGGGATGCCTGGGTGGCTCAGCGGTTGGGCGCCTGCCTTTGGCTCAGGTCGTGATGCCCAGATCCAGGATCGAGTCCCACGTCAGGCTCCCTGCGAGGAGCCTGCTTCTCCCTCTCCCTATGTCTCTGCCTCTCCTCCCAATCTGTGTCTCTCATGAATAAATAAGTAAATCTTTAAAAAAAAAAATTTACAGCAATAAAACTCAAATGTACTAAAAGCTGGGGGTGGGTGACAGTAGAAACAGGGAGTTGTTCAACAGGTATAGAGTTTTAGTTTTGTAAAATAAAATTTTAAAAAACGGCCTAGTGTAAATATAGTTAACATCACTGTACACTTAAAAATGGTTAAGAGGGTAAGTTTTATGTGTTTTCATTACTACAATTAAAAAGAAACAATCACAGGGCACCTGGGTAGTGCAGTTGGTTAAGTGTTAAACATTAAGACTCTTGGTTTAGGCTCAGGTCGTGATCTCAGGATCCTCCAGCACTGCCTCCAGCTCCACACTCAGTGGAGTCTGCTTAAGACTCTCTCTCTCTCTGGCCCTCCCCCCAACACACACATACACACACTCTTGTTTCCTCTAGTAAATAAATAAACAAATAAATCTTTAAAAGAAAGAGTCACAGAAGTTAGTGCCCTAGTGGTCATACTGATGAGAACATTTCAAATCAACTAACTTCTATTATCCAATACTAATCTCTAAAATTCCTTTTGTCCCAATTAAAAAAAAAAGTGGATATCTTGCTGGTAGAATATAAGCTTCTCCAACTACATTAAAGCTGTGGGAGTATGTTTAGGAAATAAGACGACAATACAAATACTAAGCAAGGTAGAAATACAAAGTAGACTATTTAAACCCAATCTGTGTACACCCCTATCTGCAATGCAGCCTAAGTCTCTAAGTAAAACTGTATAGAGGCTTCTCCTTACTCCAAAGATAAACTCAACCTGCTTATAAAGCCAAACACCCGCCTCTCCTGCCCCCTCTCCTGCCAGATTCTTCAACACTCTTTCTATTCTCTACATTGAGCTGTACCCTATATCCCCAGTCCTCCCCCAAGAACCCCACCATCTTTGCCCTTGCTGTTTGCTCTGACTGGAATACTCTTCCTTTCCTGTGCATCCTTCAGATCTTAGTTCAAATGTCATTCCTGTGACTTCCCTAAATCAAAAAGTGTCACTGTTGGAGTTTTACATTCATGTGATTATTTGGTATCGTCTGCTGAAGACAGGGGCCAGAGATGCATTCACTCTCCCCATTTCCAAGGCAAAACACGATGTACCCAATAAGCACTCATATATTTGTTGAACAAGTGAATAAATGGTCTCTACACCTGTAAGAAAGCAATGAAACATCGTTAAGAGGTTTCCTTAATGAATCACTTGAGGATGTCCAAAACAACTGAACCTAAAATCCCTACTCAACTCCTAAGGAAAAAAAAAAAAAAGTCAATTCAGGTGTCTGTATAAATTTCTCTGGCCCTTCTATGTCACTAGGCAAATGCTGAGCATAAGGCTGATAAGTAAAACACACAAATACACACACATCATGGATAAAACAGAATTACTCCTTGCTGAGCAACTTGTTTTTTGTATTTCTTTATAAAATGCCTGCTACATGGGGGGCGGGGGGCACTCTGGAAATATCTGTCAAGTGAATAAAGAGCAACATTTCACAAGACTTTTAGGTATTTATGAATTAGTGACTAACTCTACTGAAAAAAATGAAGTGATTTGGGCGGCCCTGGTGGCCCAGCGGTTTTAGTGCAGCCTTTGGCCCAGGGCGTGATCCTGGAGTCCCGGGGTCGAGTCCCACGTTGGGCTCCCTGTACAGAGCCTGCTTCTCCCTCTGCCTGTCTCTGTCTCTGTCTCTCTCTCTGTCATAAATAAATAAATAAAACCTTTTAAAAAAAAAAATGTGGTGATTCATATGAAAGTAAGACCATCACCGAACCAAAGGAGTGCATCTCTTAATCGGCAAAGTCCCCTGCTAGTAGCTATATTCATTTAGATCTTGTACTAGGAGTGGAAGAAATAGATACTGCAATCAAGTGACTGTAGAGCTTCAAATAAAAACTACAAAATGTCACTTGGAACTACTTCCCAAAATGCTTAAGAACATAAGAAACTCTTTAGAATTCCCAGTCTCCTCCAATACAAATACAAACTGTATTTATACTTCAGAGATAAAACCCATAAACATAATACAGAGAACTCCAGCCCACACTGACCTCTCCTCCCTCTGATTTTGCATTTAAACCATGCTGCTCGGGATCCCTGGGTGGCGCAGTGGTTTAGCGCCTGCCTTTAGCCCAGGGCGCGATCCTGGAGACCCGGGATCGAATCCCACGTCAGGCTCCCGGTGCATGGAGCCTGCTTCTCCCTCTGCCTGTGTCTCTGCCTCTCTCTCTCTCTCTCTCTGTGACTATCATAAATAAATAAAAATTTAATAAAAATAAAAAATAAACCATGCTGCTTTATAGTTTTCCCACTAATTTAATGAATACACTCTCTTGTTTTATATCCCTTCGCGTACGTGAAACACTGTGGGTGCTTATTAAATGCTTACTGAACTTACATGAAATTATATTGCATTGAATAATGTAGTATAGAAATTCCTGCAAAAAAAAAAAAAAAACAAAAAACAAAAAACAACGAAATTCCTGCCAATGTCATTCCTGAAAACTGTTCACATGCCTCACCTTTAGCTCCATCATTAGATCAAATATAAAGCTGTTACCGGACAGTGTTCAAAGTTTATATTGTCTTCTTAGGACCACACCTACAAACTCAATTAAGGGAGGTTTTCTGGGTCAGGGGTATCTTTTCAAGTGTAAGTCAGAGATCCTAACAAACACCTGCCCTTACTTTCTTTGAAGTAGTGATTTCACTTGATATTCCCCCCCCCCCCAAACTCAGTCCCGGGGAGAGTCCCTTCTGTAGGAAACTGGACGAGACAAAAATCTCAGCTGCCTAATCCCTAACCGCGCATCCCTTAAAACAGATGCGCATCCCTTAAAACCTAACGCTGCGGAAAAGGATCAGTTCAAGATGTTCAGTTACATCCGTCTCCACCACCAACAAAGCGGATAAGAGAACATCACTCTGGAAAGCGCAAAGTAGCAAACGTCAAGGATTCTTAGTTAAGCGGCTGCTGCTCGGGGCTCCTCGAACGCTCCATCCCACACATCCGTATCAGGACCCGTGAGGACGCGTCCACAGGTGACCGAGCCTCGGGAAGCGTCCTCTCGGCAGCAACAGGCTCTGTTTAATTCTGGTTTTCCCATCCGCGCCCCCAAGGGGAGGGGGCGGCAGGGGAGGGCCGGGGCGGGGGCCGAGGAGCGGGCGGGCCGGGGCGGGCCGGGGCGGGTCCGGTCGGCGGGGAGCTGGGGGCTCGCGGTGGGCAGGTGCGACGCCGGAGCCGGGCAGCGATGCCAGAGGCGGAGGGCGCACGCCCGCGGCCGCCGCCGCTGAGTGCCGCCGGCGCCCGGCAGCCCAGACCCAGGGCCGGTCCCGGGAAGGGGGTCGAGGTGGGGCGCGCGGGACGGGGGCGGGGAGGCCTCACCGTTGCTCGCGGGAGGCTGGCGCCGCGGCGGTCCCGCAGTTGCTAAGGAGAATGCTCTTCCGGGTCAGGGGCGCGGCGGGGCAGCGGCGACGGTGGCCGGCCGGGGCCAAGAGCGGCGCGCGCTGCTGCAGCGCGGCGGCGGCGGTGGTCGGCGGTCTCGCGGCTGCGCGGGGCGGGGCGGGGCCTGGCTGGGGGCTCGCGGGACTTTTGTGACCTCGCGTCGCGGGGGCGACGGGCTGTGGCCGGTCACTCTAGCCAGGCGACCTCTGAGAAAGCCTTCCCGCCGGCCCGCGGGCGCCTCGGTTCCCTGCTCCGGAGCCAGGCCGCTGCGGGGGATGCTGAGCTCGCCCGGCCCCGGCTCTCGCCTCGCTTCTCGGCCTCTTCCGTGGGACACGGTTTTACTAATTCCTTCTTTCGTTTACTAGGCACTCGGTTGTTGGGCACCTGCTGAATGAAGGCTCCGGGGCTGGGCTGGCCCTGCAGGTGCCGATGCTCCGGGGCTGGGCTGGCCCTGCAGGTGCAGATGCTCCGGGGCTGGGCTGGCCCTGCAGGTGCAGATGCTCCCGGGCTGGGCTGGCCCTGCAGATGCACAGAGGGGCGACCTGGGCGAGGTCCCTGCAGGATGCACCCAGACCGAGAGCCAGCAGGCGGACGGGTGCTGCTTCCCCAGGGGGATACGTACAGGCCGCGGGGTCCACCCAGACCCAGGGGCGGGGCGGGGGGGGGCGGGTTAAGCTGATGGTGGAGACTGAAGGACGGGGAGGAGTGTTTCACGTAAGAAACCGCCTTCCAGGGAGGTCAGTGTGGCCTGCCCAGGGAAGTGTGTAGAGAAGAAAGGAGGGAGCCCAAGAAAACATCAAATTTGTAGGTGTGAACAAAGGAAAAGGAACCTCCAAAGAGCAAAGCAGGATGTTCGGTTGAAGGACTGTTGAGAAGGCAGCAGGAAACGAAAGAATTCCAGTAAGGACGTGGTCACCAATGTCCGATGATGTGGCCATCACATGCCCAAGGATGACGATAAAAAATAAAAATAGGGATCCCTGGGTGGCGCAGCGGTTTGGCGCCTGCCTTTGGCCCAGGGCGCGATCCTGGAGACCCGGGATCGAATCCCACATCGGGCTCCTGGTGCATGGAGCCTGCTTCTCCCTCTGCCTATGTCTCTGCCTCTCTCTCTCTCTCTGTGTGTGACTATCATAAATTAAAATAATAATAATAATAATAATAATAATAATAATAATAATAATAATAATAAAATCAAAGTTTAGGAATAAGGTGTCAAAGTGGACAGTGGCTTGAATCTGTGTAGTGAAGGAGTCCACCACCATATGCTCCATATTAAAACAAGGGGAAGAGATACATTAAATTGTTCCTGAACGCATTAATGTTTTTGAAAGTATTTTGTAAACTCCAGGATTCCTCTACTAATACTTACTGATATCTCTACTAATTCTTTTTCTTTTTTTTTAAGATTTATTTATTTTAGCGAGAGAGAGCATGTGCAGGAGGAGCCGCAGAGGGAGAGAAACTCAGGCAGACTCTGCTAAGCCTGGAATCCGACACTGGGCTCAATTCCGTGACCCTGAAACCATGACCTGAGCTTGAAATCAAGAGTCAGACGCTTAAGAACTGAGCCAGCCAGGCTCTACTAATTCTTGAAGGTGGAAAATATTTTTTTTAATCTTGCATGTATGGTGCTTGCAACACATAAAGGCCTCAATTGATGTTTGCTTAAAGAATAAATGAATCCATGAACCTATTTTTCTTTTAAGATTTATTTGAGAGAAAGAGGGAAAGAGAATGTGACCAAGGGAAGGGGCAGAGGGAAAGTGAGACTCCTCAAACAGATACGTGTACATACAACACACACACACACACACACACACACACACACACACACCCTGAGCACAGAGCCTGACCTGGGTCTTGATCCCAGGACCCTGAGATAACAACCTCAGCCAAAATCAAGAGTCAGAAGCTTTACTAACTGAGCCACCCAGGCACTCTGAGCCTTTGGTTTTTTAATGTTCACACAGGTCAGAATCCTCAGCAAAACTGTGATGTAGGCAAAACTTGTCTATTCAAACTAGATGAGATGGAAGAAGCCCAGCAGGGGCAGGAGGCAGAGGATGGCAAAGCTACAGTGATTCAGTAGATGGGAGAGGGCCCATGGAGCTTTGGGTGGGAAGACCCAGAAAAGGAAAAGAATAAAGGATTAATGACATAATAGCTGGGGGTTCAGAGCCAGAAACGGGAGATAAAGCCAAAGAAACTAAAAATATTAGAAGCAGGAATAGATGAGCAAGGACAAGAGCAAAAGAAAGACAATTATTGTATGTAAGTTCAACAGGCATATCCCATTTGGGGACAAGCTGACAAAGTGTGGTGTCAGCCAACGTGAAGGCTACAGGGCTAAGTGGACATGTTCCCATATCATCTAAATAGAGTGAACTTTAGGCTTCCTCATGTGGACCAAAGGAAAACCACAACACTGTGGAGTGACTAGGGGTGAGAGTCTTGCCTCACAAGCATACCTCCAGTCCAGAACCAGTACATTCCCATTATAGCAAGTATTACAATAAGCCCACCCATAAGAGGAATATTCTCTAAGAGACTGTAAATCTATCCACAATGGATGTGACCAGCCATCTCTGGAATAAACCAAGAAATTCAAAATGTGTGGCTGAAAAGTTTGGAACACCCAAAATATCAGCCAAGGGAGCCTAGGAGTAACATGAGCAAGGCAGGACCAGAAAGTGGTTACAGGTTGATAAAACGAAGCTAAATCAATTGTTCTGTGAACAGAAGGGACAAAATCAACTTGTAATATAGAAAAAAAAAGAATCCCCAAATCTGTAAAGTACGATAAATTGTATCTCACATTCTCCTGGCAGCTGTGAATAGAGCATCAATTCTAAAGAACTGTGTTCTGTTGAAGGGCCAGGGTGATTCACTAGGCCCAACTTGGCTGCGGTTCCAGGAGATTTCAATGGTGCCTCAAGAGATGGAAACTTATCATTGCTATGAAGGGCATATTTTTAGAGAACTGTAGGGAGTTGTGGGTGAACGCTGTACTTCCAAGGTGGTGTGGGCATGAAAGGTTCCAGATGATGAGCTTTATCTGACTTTGGCCTCTGGATAATGGATAGCCAATTAATAAAGCAAAGTGCTTTGAGGACTGCCCAGATTATAAACAGAGGACCAGGGTTACCATGCCCTGTTGGTATACACAGTGAGCCATCTGCTACCTCCAGAGCTAGCAGGGTGGGAGGGATTGTGTCTATCATGAAATTCAAGCTGTCCTCGGAGTTTAAGGATTATAGACAGCTATAGTGCCCCAGAGTGTTCCAGGTGCGGCCTGACCCTGACTCCTAACCACCACCACCCCTAACTTGGTCTCCTAAACTAACAACCCCTCCATCACAAAGACAAACACCCAGACACCTAGGAGTCATCTATGACTCCTCCACTCTCCCCACCACCACCACCACACCCTCACCCTTACAGCCCAGTCCAAGAACAAGTCCAGTAGGTTGTCTCACTCCCCTACCCCCCCATCCTACTACCACTAATTACACTGAAAGGAGCAAGTAACCAAGCAACTCAGGATCAGTAAGAAGTGTTAGGATCATCAAAAATGAAGCCAGGTGATAAAGTTACTGTGTGTGAGAGAAAACAGTATAATAACCAAACACCACAAGAACTTCAAGGAAATACAATGGAATAAATCCATTCAACAATAACATGTTTTGATTGCCTTTCACTTGTGAATTTCGCCTTTAAAGAAGTAAAAGATAACAAAAGGACTATTAAATATGTTGAAGAAAAACTAAGGTAGAATTGAATATATTCCAAGAACCAAAGTGAAGGCGTGTTTGCTGCCAAGGGGTATGACTTTGGAAGGACCCAGTCAGCTGTGGGATGGAGTCAAGTGCCATGAGCCTCGTCTTGACCTGTGCAGGCTGACAGTGCTGCCAGCTGAGAGTGTTATGGGTGAGCAGAAAATATGTCTCATCATCACCTATCAATTGATCTTGGCCTCCTCACTTCCAGCAATTAGCCCCACCCAGACCACTATTTCCCACTTGCAATCCTTATCTGATTAGAGTCTGCTTTTGTTCTTGTCTCACTGTAAACTTAGTTTTCAAAAAGTACATTTTTCTCTTCCCTCTATCTTTATGGTATTATTTTTCACTTAGCTTTTTAAATGTAAATCCTTCTAGATTCTTCCCACTTTTTGCCTCATAACTCTTGGCCTTTACCTTAATTTCTCTTTTTACCTTCTAGTTCCTATTTTAAAAATCTCATCTTTTTGAATACTTCTAACCGTTCATATTATTTTATCAGGATCTATCAACATGTTATTCTTAATTTTTTAGATTTTTTTGTTGTTTTCTAGCTCTTTGCTCTTTTGTATCTTCTATTTTTTTATTTAATTTATGCTACTTTATGTATGAATTTTAGAAACTTCTCATTTACAATGTTATTCTGAAGACTATACTTTCAGGAATCATTTCTATAGTTTATTACAATGTTATTCTTTCTAAGTTTTTATTCCCACAACTTTAGTTTTAAATTTGTCTTAATTTTTATGCTCCTTCATCCTTCCATTTTGATTTCTTCCTCTGATTTTCCTTTTTTTCTAATTTTGAGCTCTCTCTTTTAATCACAGACATATCTCAGCAGCTATAAATGGAAACTAATAATTATTAGCTTTATTTTTTCTTAAAGATTTTATTTATTCGCTTGACAAAGAGAGAGCACTCAGGCAGGGGGAACAGGCAGAAGGAGAGGGAGAAGCAGACTCCCTGCTGAGCAGGGAGCCCATAAGGAGCTCAATTCCAGGACCCTGAAATCATGACCTGAGCCGAAGGCAGATGCTTAACCAACTGAGCCACCCAGGCTCCCCAAGAAAAAAATAAAATAAATTAGAATTATGGGGTTCCTGGGTGGCTCAGTCAGTTAAGTCTCTAATTTGATTTCCCCTCAGGTCCTGATCCCAGGATCCTGAGATCCAGCCTCCCCATCAGGCTGAGCACTCAGTGGGAAGTCTGCTTCTCTCCTCCATCTTCCTCTGCCCTCCCCCTGCATGTTCTCTCCTCTCTCTCTCTCTCTGTATGTATATGTATATGTGTGTGTATATATATATATATATCTTTCTCAAATAACTCTTTATTTTTTTAAAGATTTATTTATTTATTTATTATTTATTTATTTATTTATTTATTTATTTATTTATGAGAGAGAGAGAGAGAGAGGCAGAGACACAGGAGGAGGGAGAAGCAGGCTCCATGCCGGGAGCCTGATGCGGGACTCGATCCCGGGACTCCAGGATCGCGCCCTGGGCCAAAGGCAGGCGCTAAATCGCTGAGCCACCCAGGGATTCCCTCAAATAACTCTTTAAAAAGAAAATAAAAGAGAAAGAATGACATTGAAACTTGTTAAACCCAGAATGTTTATGCCTTTGTTTTGTTGGACAATTCACTGCAGAGGCAGCTCTTTATACGACAGGATTTTACTTCTCTCCTGTACCTTGCACACCCTGCCAGATACCAGCCTCACATGAAGCTGGCAATTCCAGTACAGCAGCAATGCGTCATAGCACTTAGGATGAGGGCAATCAACCTGCTGGGTTCAAATCCAACTCCTTTGGTTACTCACTGTGTGACCTTAGGCAAATTACTCAACCTCTCCATTGAAGTTTCCCTACCTACAGCATGTGAATGATGATGGTTCCACCTTATAAGGTTGATGTGAAATGTAAATGACTCAATACATGTAAAGCACTTAAAACAGTGCCTGGCACAGAGTAAATATATTCATTAATATTATTTGATAAGAAGTTGTCCTAAACAGTGGTCAACCCTAGGAATGCAAAACAATGAGGTATCCTGTAGATGATGGTCCTGACAGACACACCTTTCTTTCTTCTTTTTGTAGCAGATGCTGTAGCCTACCAAACTTCTCTTTTGGCATGCTCTATTCCTAACAGAACCCCAATTTTTTCCAGATAACAACTCTCCCCCAAGGAGTCATGTGCTGGAGGGGAGGGATGGGTTTGCTCTGCATCTGTGTGCATGTTTAAGGTGGGTGAGGGACAATTTCAAGGAAAGGTGAGTCTGTTTCTCCCATTCCAGGGCCCAATGCTGAATTAGTCATTTCATTTTAGAAGTCTAAAGAGAAAACAGCTGATTGGCTAAGGCCAGCCTATGAATTAGGTTAGGGGTCCATGGGATCCAGTCAGCTAATCCAGAGAAACAGACTCAGTACAATTATGGCCATTTAGGTCTATACAGTCCTTAGCATCTCTGTGTCTATGTGTGTACCCTCAGACCCACTTATTGAGGGAAATGGGGGTGAATTTCAATTAAAAGTATATAGACAGGGAGAAGTGATCATCTTATGCAGTATATAGCCCATCTGTACATACCCTAGTCAGAAAAGCAAGAATATAAAGTATAATTTTCATAAAATATGATCATATTTCAAAATGTTTAACTGGAGTTAAAACTTTTCAGAATACCAAAAGCAAACCAAGAGGATATGACTAAAGAGGACTTAGAGAAGTTCTGAAAAGACAAAAGAAAAAAAATCTCAATCTATTTACAAGAAAGAAAAAGATTTTTTTTTAAAGAAAAGTAGTTTTTAATTAGAACAAATACAGAGGAATGAGAACAGTCTTTTTTTTGTTGGATAAGTGAGAACATAGTAAAACACTAGGAAATTGTTCAAAAAATGGTGAGAACATCTCATCTCACTTAAATGAATCCAAACACACATCCTCCAATAGAAATCCTATATTAAGGTAAAGAGAAAAAAAAAAAAAAAAAAAAAAAAAAAAAAAAAAAAAAAAGGTAAAGAGAAAACAAAGAATTTTATTAACTGAGAAAAATACAGAATAACACAATTACGACAATTATAAGATTACATGTAAATGGACTAAATTCTCCTATTTAAAAAACAGAAGCATAGACTGGATTAAAAAGACAAAATCCACACCTATGAATCTTTCTCAAAAAGTACCTTTAAAGAAAGAGGAGATAGAATAATTTAAGAGCCTGGCTCAGGTAAATCATGCTTGCATAAAAGCAACTATAGCGGGTCTCAGCTTGACTGATTAAGTTATGTTCATCCCAGGATTCCGGCATACCTGGGCATGCCCAGAACACCTGTGGCAGGACCCACTGTAAGTCTGTTTTCCTGAGAAGGCGGCATCCTAGGAAAGAATCCCTTCTTCAGGCAAGACCAAAGAGTAGCCCAAGGACAACAGGCCAGTATGATGCAGTGTAAGGATGGGGGGCTTTAGAGGAGGGTGTGCACACAACACAAGCTGTTTGGCCTAAAGCAGCCCTGCTCTGTAGCTTTTCAACACAACGGGGCACCAGCAGGGGAAGGGTGCTGTTGGAGCTTGTTGGTATAAACTCTCCACAATGATCCATTCATTGGCCCCAAACACAGGCTCTGCCCCAGCCCCACTGAGAGATCATGGGCAAGTCCCTGCACCTCGGGGGCCTCTATTTCTCCTACAGAAGGAGGTGATTGGAGGAACTGATCCAAGGAGGAAAAATTGGGAAACAGCTTTCCTAAGTGCACATTAAGCTTTCACAAAAAAAAAGTAATTGCAATTTTGAAGATAAAGATATTCACAGCAGATACACAAAGATTTTACACATGCTTTCTCAGAATTCCACACAATAAAATAAAAGAGAAAGCAAATACACTACCTATATGCACATGACCAGGCAAGAATGGAAGAAAGACTCTGACAGAATAAAGGAGTTAAAAAGACAACACCAAATCTGGGGACGTTACTTTAAAAACAAAGAAAAAAGATACCATTTACACAGTTAAAGCTAGGTCGAGAAACTTTTGTCTCTTGTGGCTATGCTAATGGGAGGGAAAAAGGAAAAAATAATCAATAAATCTACACCTAAATTTTTTAAAGCTTTAGGTAACAAATTTCAAATGGAAAAGCAATAAATACGAAAGCAAATAAATTAGAAAATAAGATATCTGTTAAATATGCAAAACTGAGATAAGAAAGTAACTAATATAGTATTTGTGGACTATTAGGATAGCCAACTAACTACCCAAGAGGATATGAAAAAAATGAAATGCAAAAACTATAAAATGCAAAAAAGTTTCAATTATTAGGAAATATTATTCAAACATAAGTTTTAAACATTAAAGGAAATTAATAATTTTAAATACAAATTACACAAGAAAAAAACTCAGGTAACAGGAAAAGATTAGTAAAAGGGAAAGTTTAAGGAAGAAACATGGAAAATCTATTGTAGAATGAATCAGTGAATCCTTTTTAATCAACTAGAGTTGATAATGTTATCACTAATACTTTCAGTATCAAATAAAAACCAAGTTCATTTCATGAGGCAAATGTGGTTGTTTTCCTCCTTCTTGTAAAGATAAAGACTATATAAGACTAAAGTTTCAGAAAAATTTACTTCATACACAATTTTACTTCTTTTGCACAATTATTTTCATTTTATTCTATTTTTCAGGACTAGTGTTATATACTCATGCTGCATAGTTGCAGAATGTGTAACTATTTTACCTCCTTTCATTTATAAATTGTATCTTAGTATGTTCAAACATTTATTTTAGAATTTTCTTTTATTCTCTTTGTTATATAAATTGTAAATGTTCATTAGAAATAACTTATATAATACATTTGATTATGAAGAAGCAACTAAGAATGTTTGCCCAATTCCACCATCCAGAGGGATAGATGGACAGACTTTGGATTTGAATTGGAATATTCTGTTTTGAAATTTTCAAAATATTTTATTTATTTGAGAGAATGAGAGAGAGAAAGCACAGGCGAGAGGGGAGAGGCAGAGGGAGAAACAGTTTCCCTCTAAAGGGAGCCTGATGCAGGACTCGATCCCAGGACCCTGAGATCATGACCTGGGACGAAGGCAGATGCTTAACCAAGTGAGCTACCCAGGCACCCCTACTTTTTTGAAATTTTTAAGATGAGATACACAGGTGATCCTTGAACAACGCAGGGTTGGGGCACTAATCCCCCAGGCAGTCGAAAATCTGCATATAACTTTTGGCTCCCTCAAAACTGTGAATGGCCTACTGTTAACTGGAAGCCTTCTTAATGACATAAACAGTCAAGTAACACATATTTTATATGTTATATGTTTTATATACTTCATTCTTACAATAAAGTGAGAGGTAAAAGGGTGTTTAAGAAAATCATAAAATATATTTATAATACATACAGTGATGTATTTATCAAAAAAAATCTGAAAAAATCTGTATATAAGGTGACACACACAGTTCAAACCTATGTTGTTCAAGGGTCAACTATATCATTCAAATAACATCTAATTCATTTTAAAGTGTACAGATCAGTGGTTTATGGTATAGTCACAATGTTTTCCAATCATCACCACAATCAATACAGAACATTTCATCACACTGAAAAGAAACCCCATACCCATTACCTGTCATTTCTCTCACCTCCCAGACCTCAGCAACTACCAATTTTCTGTCTCTATGGATTTCCTTGTTCTGGACATTTCATATAAGAGGAATGTTGCTTGGTCCCTTGTGACTAGCTTCTTTTGCTTAGCATGTTTTCAAGGTTCATCCATGTTGTAACATAAATCAGTACCTTGTTCCTTTTTATGGATAAATAATATTCTACTATATGTCCACATTTTGTCTGTTCATCAGTTGATAAATATTTGGGGTGTTTTCACTTTTGGGCCATTATGAATAATGCTGCTATGAACATTCAAGTACAAGTTTTTGTATAAACACATGTTTTCCATTCTTTGGGATATACATATATATTCCCCCAAATATATATAAATATATAGAGAGAGAGATGTGGAATTGCTGAGTCATATGGGTCATCAGGTTATGTGGTAACTACATCATTTAGATTCCTACCAGCAATGTATGAGGGTCCAAATTTCTCCACAACCTTGATGTCATTTGTTATTTCCTTTTTTTCCTTATTACAGCCATTCTAGTAAAGTGTTATCTCATAGAGTAAAGTGATATCTTGTCATTTTAATTTGTATTTCCCTAATAGCTAGTGATGGTGAGCATCTTTTCATATGCTTATTGACCTTTTTAATATGTTTTTGGAGAAATGTCTGTTCAAGTCTGTCATCCTTTTTTTTAATTGGCTTGCCTTTTTATCACCGACACGACATTCAACACAACAGGGCACAACGGGGAAAGCAACATTTTCTTCTGAAGATATTGTTTTTTCATGACTTTAACCAATTCTCTATCAAAGCCTTCAATTTAACTAATTTGTAAAGTCTTTTATTAATGCGTAATTGTCACTCTTTTCTGGGATTATTGCTATAAACAATTTCCTGCCCATTTTGCCTCACTTGTTTTTAGTGTACAAGAATGGAACAGGAGTCAGGGCATCATGCTGGGCTTAGAATATTTATTTTGAAGAAACATGAAAACTGAAGCCAAGCTGATTTTCGATCCTTTGAAAGCAACCTCATTCTTCGTGGGAGATAGTAGAACCTGTTATTTGAGTTATTTATTTTGAAAAGCATATGTTAACTAACTAGAATTTAAATAAAAACTTTTAAAAAGGGGAAAGGGGGATCCCTGGGTGGTTTAGTAGTTTGGTGCCGCCTTCAGCCCAGGGCCTGATCCTGGGTCCCAGAATCAAGTCCCACATCGGGCTCCCTGCATGGAGCCTGTTTCTCTCTCTGTATCTCACATGAATAAATAAATAAAATCTTACAAATAAATAAATAGCAAGAAAATTACTCAGTGCAAAATTCAAAAGGTACCCAAGGGTAGCCAGTGAAAAAGTGCTCCCCATCTCTGTCCGGTAGCACCCAGTCCCCCCTTCTGTGACCAGTTTCCTTAATCCCAACCCCCATCATTCATGCAATCGACATTTTCATGGCACCTGCTCTGTGTGTCTGCTCATCTTACCACTGGCTCAAGCCTGTTCCCTTATCTCATGCATCATCAAGAGGAAATAAACATAAGGGACCCACTGGAGGCCTGGTTCCCATGAACACCACAGTGAACAAACCAAAGGTCACCTCTCTTCAAGAGTTCTGCTCAATCCTACATCTCAGGTAGGCTCTGTGGTTCTCCTTGCCTTTCCCCCTTCCGATCGGGCCATTTCTCTTTGCTGCCAAGCTGGAATCCTCCATCACTTCCCCCCACTGCAAGGAGGCCCATACACGGGGCCAACCCTGTGGTCAGCCAGGAGGTGGAAGCCTGGGGCTTCCCACTGCCTCAGACGGTCCCCAAGAATGCTTAACCAAATCCTCAAACTGCATGTTCACCAGAATTATCTTGTCAGATGCAGCAAAAATAGTTAAACTTTTGCTCCCAGGTTGCGGACGGCAAGTGTTCCGCCATGGGGAAGAAAGTTAAGATAAACAATGAACTCATTCACCTTATTCAGGTGTCATTATTTTTGTTCATCTTGAAACACAATAGTCCCTGAACTCTGAAAATACTGGCCAACATCTCCACCAGCAATGCCATCTGTCTGCGGAGGAGAGCAAGTTTTCAGGCAGGTAATAACTATATCCAAACACATATTTCTTTTTTCTTTTTTTTTTTATTGTTTTACTTTAATTCCACTGTAGTTAACATACAGTGTTATGTTAGTTTCATGTACAAGATAGTGATTCAATGGTTCTATACATTGCTCAGTGCTCATTAAGGGAAGTGGCCTCTTAATCCCATCACCTGTTTCACCCATCCTCTCTCCTCACCTCCTCTCAGGTAACCATCAGTTTGTGCTGTATAGTCAAAAGTCTGAGTTTTTTTGTTTGTCTATTTTCATCTTTGTTCATTTGTTTTGTTTCTTAAATTCCACATGAGTGAGAGACCATTTGGTACGTGTCTTTCTCTGACTTATTTCACTTAGCATTATATGCTCTAGCTTCATCCATGTCATTGGGAATGGCAAGATTTCATTCTTTCTAATGGCTGAATAATATCCGCTTGTATATATATACATCCATTCATCTATGGATGGATACTTGGGCTGCTTCCATAATTTGGCTATTGTAAATAATGCTGTAATAAGCGTAAGGGTACAGGTATCCCTTTGAATTAGTGTTTTCATATTCTTTACATAATACCCAGTAGTGTGACTACTAGATCATAGAGTATTCTATTTTTAACTTTCTGAGAACTGTTCATACTGTTTTCCACAGTGGCTGCCCTAATTTGCACCCCCACCACTGGCACACAGGGTTCCTTTTTCTCCACATCCTCACTAACACAATGTTTTTTGTGTTTTTTATTTTAGTCATTCTGACAGGCACAAGGTGATATTTCATTGTAGTTTGGATTTGCATTTCCCTGATGATGAGTGATGTTGAGCATCTTTTCATGTGTCTGTGGGCAAAACACACTTTTTTTAAAATAACATGTTCTCCCTCTGCTAGTAAACACTCTAAAAAAAAAAAAACTTGAAGGAAGAAGACCATCTGAAGTGGTGGAGGGGTTCTTGGAGGAGACCAAGGTGGGGAGTTGGGAAAGTGTTAGTCTGGAGGCCAGTCTCTCCTTCCAGTCCTCCTTCTGGTTCTTCCCACTACCAGGGAGCTGCCACTTGTGAGATGACAATACTGTCCCCAAACCACACAATCTCAGGAGGAAACCGAGAGCTACCCTCATTCACCACCCCAATGTCTGAAGGTACAGGCAACCCAGGAGGGATCACCTGCTCTTCTCCTCTCAGGCACAGCATACATGTGCTTCATCTTGGTCAAAGGACTTGGACCAGCTGGATCCTGAGGAGAAGTTCCACCAAGCACTGGGGCTTTTGTAGAAACCCAGCTTTTGTATATCCAGGACATCCCTAGAATGGCCTCCCAAGGCCTAAGGTTATATACTCTTGGAACAGGCTCTGAGTGACCCCTAAAAAGCATCCACCTTATGACTGGTGAGGATGGTGTGTAAGCAGGGAGTGCCTGGTACAGCAGCAGGAGGATTCACCGATTACCTGGTTGTTCTGTGTCACTGATGGCCTGTTTTCTCTAATTCATATGTGGGAACTGTTATCAATGCACTGTTATTTTTTTAAATCTATTTATCAGACCCAGGTAGTTGAGACCTGCCCCTGTAAACTTGGTCCATTTCCAAACCTCCTATTCTATTTTTGTCAACCCATCTAGTCCTTTACCAGTAACACATCTGTTTTTGGTTTCATTTTTGTTTTCGGCTGAAAGGTCTCACATTTATTACTGAACCAATACTGGTTTAGAGGCATAATAACAGAGAAAACTCATTTCCCTGATAAAACATGTCTATTGGTCACATAGGAGGGATGTTTACAGAGTATTAGGATAAGAATGTGTGATCTTCATGCAGCTTAAGTATGTGTGCCATCTCATGTGCAATGCCTTATAGACCCAGCTTGGTTCGTCTCCAGGGCTTCCTCTTAGAGTTGTATCTGATTTTATTACCAGTTTTCAGCTGAATTCCCTAGGGAATGGGATGATTCTGCTTTTGTTTCTTAGCCAGGGATCGGTTGATTCTGAAAGTCTTGTGAGAAGACATGGCCAGGAACAGTCAATCACACACACCACAATGGCATGAAAAGCCAGTAACCATCCTTAATTAGTACTTATAACACATTTTTTGTGTTTATAAGACTTTTTGCCTGAAGACTTTTCTTTTTTGATCATTTTCATGAATTCATTATTCCTTAGAAAACTTATAGTTTTTCATCAGTCACAAAGCCATTGAGATTTTGATTGAGAGCATGTCAAATATATGCAGTATTATGGGGAGAATTTACATATTTATAATAGAAAATCTTCCCCCCTCACACCAGAGAAAATGTATATATAATAGAATAAAAAAGTATTAATTCAATAAGAATATTTCGTTATTAGTCCAAGTTTAAAATTAATATGTAAACAGTAACAGTTTTATTCATGTGTCAGCAATAACCAATAAAAAATAACAGTAATTTTAAATTTTTTTTTTTAATTTCTTATTTATTTATGATAGTCACACAGAGAGAAAGAGAGAGAGGCAGAGACACAGGCAGAGGGAGAAGCAGGCTCCACGCACCAGGAGCCCGATGTGGGATTCGATCCCGGGTCTCCAGGATCACGCCCTGGGCCAAAGGCAGGCGCCAAACCGCTGCGCCACCCAGGGATCCCTAACAGTAATTTTAAAAAATCTTCAATAAGGAAACATTTTAAAAATCTCATTTATTATAACCATAAAACCTATAAAAATCCAGGAATAACTTAATAAAAATGTTTAGGAATATGTGATTAAAAAAAATTTTTTTAGAGAGAGAGAGAGAGAAACCAAGTCCTAGTGGGAGGAGGGAGCACAAGTAGGGAGAGAATCTGAAGCAGATTCCACACTGACCACAGAGCCTAACGTGTGGCTCAATCTCACAACCCTGACATCATGATCTGAGCAGAAATCAAGAGCCAAGTGCTTAACCGACTGAGCCACTCAGGTGCCTCATAGATAAGGAAACTTCAATCTATGGAAATGGAAAGATAAACTTGTTCTTGGATAGGAAAACTTAATATTGAAAAGATGTCAATTATTTTTACATTTGTGTGTAAATCCAACAAAATTCCATAAAATCTTGGTAGGATAGTTGGGGAATTTGGATAAATTATTCTAAAATTCTTCTGGAAAATAAATATGAAAAAAAAAATAAAGAAAACCCTGAAAAAGAAGAGTATCTTGAGAGTGATATGCCCTACTAAATATTAAAACATATTTTAACACTACAGTGAATAACACAGTATGGTCAAAAATAAGCAGGCAAAGCAATAAGGCAGCCCGAAACCTTAGGTAAGTATATGTGAGAATTCAGCATGAGAAAAGTGAACGTTTAATTTGGTGAGGGGAACACTCAACAAATGTGCCCTCAAACCCAATAACAGTGTTGGGGCAACTGCCTACCCATTTGGGAAAAAATAGTTGTATAAACTTCATTTTTAATCCAAATAAATTTCAGAAAAATCAAATGTATTAATTTTCAAAAGTCAAATATACTGAAATAAAAATCACATTAACTATTTCTGTGATCTTGTGTTGCAGTCACTGGAAAATGAAACATTTCGTGCCTCTAGGACACTTCTCAAAATGCAGATGGCTAATCATCATCAGCCATTTTTTGCAAATTATCGTGGCACAACCCGATGGTGCTAAAAGGTGTCGTATAGGACAGATCCGAGTCTGAGATGGCGCTTCAGTGGAATGCTGATTGGCCTTCTATTTGTATGCTGGAGTGCTCATCTTTGACTTTCTGATGCTTAGGCACGCCTGCTTCCTACCATCCTTGATGACCATCCTCTGGTCCAAGCTCCTCTCCATTCCCCCACAACACACAGGTCCATTTCCACTCCTGGCAGAGCTGTTCTCACCACAAACTGCCTTTGGGGCAGAATTGGTGAGATCTGAGGCTGAAGAGGCCAAACTACTTTCAAATTTTATAAACTGACTCTCCTAGGCTCACCCCCAGGGAGATATTTCCTCTCTCACCTCAATAGTTGGGCAGAAAATGAAACCCTCTTTCATCTAAATATACGAGATAAGCTCCTTAAAAACTATCAGGCAGAGGCATCTGGGTGGCTCAGTCGGTTAAGTATCTGCCTTTAACTCAAGTCATGATCCCAAGGTCCTGGGATTGAGCCCACATTGGGCTCCCTGCTCAGTGGGGAGTCTCCTTCTCCCTCTGCCCTCCTGTTGCTTGTGCTCACTCTCTCTCATTCTCTTTCTCTCAAATAAATAGAATCTTTAAAAAAATAAAATAAAATAAAACACCTCTCCAGCAGCCCAAGCCAACAGGCAAGCTGACCCTAGAGAGATACAAAAGACACTGGAAAGAAGTCAGAAGTAGTCTCCCTCTTGCTCTAAATTCATGATTGCTTCCTCTGTCTTGGGAGAGAACCTCATGGGGCCATTGGGTGCTCCTAGTGTGAATTCAGCCAGGTTTTGGATGATCCTTGGAGGCTTGCTTGTCCAAGGATCATCAGTTTTATGAAAGGGTTTGGCTTACCTGGTAGTTTCAATAACTATTTGATACCTTTGGCAACCTCCCAACTGTGTATGACAGAAATGTTATTAATGAGTATAAACTCTGGAACTAGATCCTGGGTTTAGATCCTGGTTCTGCTACTCTAAGCTTTGTGACATTGACCAAGTGACTCAACCTTGCTGTATCTCCGTTTCCTTATCTATGAAATGGGGGTAAAAATAGAGACTAAGATGAGATGAGTTCATAATTAGTGTCTTTCAGAACAGCACCTGTTCTATATAAGCATTATTATTTAATTATCTAATATGATAAATTGTTCCTTCTACTTTTCCTCACATCTTACTCTTTACTGGTGTCTGCAGTGGAGAGCTGTGAAGGATCTGTAGGGATATCATCACTGTAAAATGTGACGATTAAAGAGCATCCTGAAAGTATACATAGTAAGATCTCTCATTTAGATTTTACTATATGTAATTTATGATAATTTTATTAGATTGGGATAAGTTTACATTTGTCCAATCCTAAAAGTTTGTTTGTACTACAGATAGAAAAAGTATAAACAGACATGTTTAATCTACCAAGGGCTTAAACTGTTAACATGGACATGTTATATGTAGCTACCATAATTGCCATTTATATATTACTAATGAAAAATAATCCAATAGCATTCATGAGATTGTTTAGCTCTCACCACGATTTTTATTATTTAAAGAACACATTGTGGACACAGAAAATAGATTGGTGGTAGTTGCCTAAGTTTCAGGGCATAGAGGGATTGAGGGTTGATGGTTCAGGGGTGGGGATGGTTCCTGGTGATGAAATGTTTTAATATGGATTACAATGGTGATGGTAGCACAACTCTGAATACACTAAAAGCCATTGAATTCTACATTTTCAGTGGGTGAATTGATTAATGGGCACATTAAATCTCAAAAAGCTGTTTTAAAACTGTTAATTTTGTTTCCAACAGGTGAAACTTGCCTATGTATACACATAGGCTTAAGCTTACTTATTATAATCCTCAGTCCCTTGTATTTACTGATCCTTAGATCAGATCCTTAGAATAATCATGACACTAGATTTATTTTTATGCTCACCTTTCTTTTTTAAGAAAAAAAAAGATTTTATTTATTTATCTGAGAGAGCGTGCGCACACACAAGCAAGCAGAGGGAGCAGTGAGGGGAGGGGGAGAGAAAGAATCTCAAGCTGACTCCACACTTGAGTGCAGAGTGTAACACGGGGCTTGATCCTACAACCCTGAGATCATGACCCCAGCTCAGACCAAGCGTCCCACACTTATCCGACTGAGCCACCCAGGCACACTCATGCTCACTGTTAATATGGAATTTAAAAGAAAGTATTAAACCAATTTCAGCAGACTTAGGGGAATCGGTTCTTTTTTTGAGTAAATATTGCCTCCTTTCAAGTGAATTTATCCTTTTCAGGAATGTGAACTGTTCTAGGCATTGACTTATAATAAAAATTTGGTTGGAAGCTCTCTTTTCCATAGGGACAATCTCACAGGGAAGGCTCTTGTGATTAGCTAACCTCACAACTCTCAGAGACGTAAAGTGAATTTTCAAGAGGCTATCACTGCCCCAGGTTTTATTTAATTTCAATGGAGGTAAGTTTGTGGATTTCCTGAATCCATTCTAGTTCTTTCCCTGAGAAACATTAATTCTTTTTCCACAATATCAAAACCAGTGTGATGGGAAAGTCATAAGCTTCACCTGCCTAGCAGCCAAAGTAAGATCACATTTACATTTATGTCCAAGTTACCCTAATCCTGGGACCTTCCTGCCTTGTCAGCAGGAAGGCTGGTCAATTTGAAGGTGTAACCTCCCCTAATATATTAAATCTTCCTGCGGTGCTTGGATATGATCCCAAATTTATCCTCCAGCAGCAGCTGGAGAAGCAGAAATTCAGAGGGTCCCCAGGGACAAAGGCCTCCACCATGGCAGGAGTCCACCCCACCCACACTCCTTCCCTGGGGCCTCACTGGCTGGTGTTGCCGCCTCCAGCCCTGTGGCTCTGATGTCCAAGGTGGCCCCGGCTCACTGGCCAGGGTGCAGCTGGAGGTCGGGCTACAGCAAAAGCTCCAGGGGTATCTCACCACCACAGTTCCTATGATGTTAGTGCCTGTTCTACCGTCTCTACTGCTACAGGGAGACTGGTCCCACCTCTGGGTCCCTTAGTTGAGTGGGGAAGGGAAAGGCTGTCCCCCACATTACCAGGGTGTCCAGGGAAAGCACCAGCACCCCAAGGCAGTGGAGCTTTTCCAACTCACCACAGCCAAGACCCTAGGCCCACCCCTGATGCCTGTGGGTTTGTGTGACCATGAGATAGGTGTGAGCTCCTGCCTGGGAGGGCTCAGGTCCACAGACTAGAGTTAAGAAACACCAGTGTGGGGTGCCTAGGTGGCTCAGTCAGTGGAGCCTCTGTTTTTTTGTTTTTTTTTTTTTTTGCGGGGGGGTGGTGGTTAGATTTTATTTATCTATTCATGAGACACACAAAGAGGCAGAGACATAGGCAGAAGGAGAAGCAGGCTCCCTGCAGGGAGCCCGATGCAGGACCCAATCCCAGGATCCCAGGATCATGACCTGAGTCAAAGGCAGATGCTCAGCCACTGAGCCACCCAGGTGCCCTGAGCCCCTGACTGTTTATTTCAGCTTAGGTCATGATCTCAGGGGTTCCCTGAGTCAATCCCTCCAAATCAGGCTCCATGCTGGGCATGGAGCCTGCTTAAGATTCTCTCTCCCTCTCCCTCTGCCCCTCCCCCCACTCTCTGAAAAAACTGAAAAGAAAAAAAAAAAGAAACACCAGTGTGACCACAGGCTGGGGGGTTCCTTTCAGGACTCCCAGAAGTCCCTATGCTGATTATTCTCCATTTACCCCCTCACCCCCTAAACCATTCTGCTTATTCTCTGCCCTGCTTGGCCATGGTTCTGGCAGTGGCTGCTTACAAAGGTTAAAAGTACCACTGAAAGGCCCATCTTTCATGCCCCCAGCTCTCAACCCCCTTTAGTCCCCTTATCTTGTGGGTAATTGAAGAGAGCAAAATGGAGTCACTCGTGTCAAATGGTGGCTTGCATCAGGCAGTGACACGAGCAGCCAAAGGCGTTGCAGCTAAGACCACTTATCGCAGAAACCGGCACAGGCAGTTGGCACCCGGAACTGATAACCAGCAGAACCAGAGGAAGTCTGCAAAGTGCCAAGACTGATTAAGCTCCTTTAAAATGGGAGGATTTGGGGCAGCCCGGGTGGCTCAGCGGTTTAGCGCCGCCTTCAGCCCAGGGTATGATCCTGGAGACCTGGGATCAAGCCCCACATTGGGCTCCCTGCATGGGGCCTGCTGCTCCCTCTGCCTGTGTGTCTCTGCCCCACCCCCTCTATGTGTCTCTATGAATAAATAAATAAAACCTTTAAAAAAAATAAAACTAAAATAATGGGAGGATTTGGGCAGCACACTGTCAGACTTTCTAGATGCTGACCCTCTCGCATCTGACCATGTCAAACAGCTGCCAAAGGCTCTGCCTACTTGAACTCAGAACAGAACAGAGACCCTCCGCTGCTTGAGCATAGTAAATGGCATGTGCCAAGAGCTGATCCAGACCAGACAGGCCACGTCTCGACTGCACGCTCAGACTGACTTCGCGTCTGCTTTGCTAAGGTCCTACCCCCTTGTTGTATCCTGTTTGTTGTGCGACTTTGTGTCGCACTTTGCTTTGTGTGACATGTAAGAAGCCAAGTTTAAACGCACAGTGAAGGAAATATCCTTGAGTCCGGAATCCTGAACCTGCTTTCCCATCATGTTAACCTCGCTTTATGATTCAATATAATCATAATTAAGACACTGTGGAAAGACACAACCCGTGTGTGTGTATCACAGCGCGCCCACCAAAGTGCTCCAACTCTAAATTCTCCCAGTTAAACCTTCTGAGTTGCCACGCATCTGACCCCTATGGCCCTCTGGGACTCTTGGGGAAACCGAGGCAGAGAAGTGGCTCCCCAAAATGGTGAAACTGACCACCTATAAATAAGGCAGCTGAAGACTGAGCCACGTTTAATCTGACTTGGAAAAATGGGAAAATGTAGCATGTTTTGCACATCAGCATTGCAGAGCAAATCCATACACTGCTACCCGAGTTTGGAGCTCTGTGAGCAACTGGGATCTCCCAGGGGCCATGTCAGGTGCATAGACTGTTTGTTTTTTTATAATTTTTTTAAAGACTTGTATTTATTTATTCAGAGAGAGAGAGAGAGAGAGAGAGAGGCAGGGACACAGGCAGAGGGAGAAGCAGGCTCCATGCAGGGAGCCTGACATGGGACTCAATCTCGGGTCTCCAGGATCAGGCCCTGGGCTGAAGGTGGCGCTAAACCACTGAGCCACCCAGGCTGCCCCATAAGACTGTTTATTGCTGTCTCCTTGATCTTGGGCTCCAAAGGCAGAATCGGTAAGGGGCTGAGCCCCATGTGCTCAGGGAGAAGCCCAGGTCCTGACAGATCTGAGGTTGATGCCTTCGCCCTACGAGTTCCTGATCCAGGCTGCTTCTGTTATAAAGGGAGTCATTGATCAGATATAAGCTCAGGTAGGAAAAAGCCACCGGGATCTGCCCTCCCTTCTCATTGAGTTGTATTTTAATAACTTGATATCATTTTCTGGATAAGCTGGTTATTCGTGTCTCCAACAGCACCCCACAGGATGCTTTAATGATTGTGGTGGGTGGTTGGTAACGCCTGCTTTAAATTTTTCATGTTAAAAAAAATAAAGCTGGATCTCTACCTCACACCTTAGTCAATTCCAGCTATAAAAATGTACTCATAGACCAACACACACAAAACTCCATAAGAGTATGAGAGTATGGGAGGGGAGGGATAGGCAATGTTTATTTAATCTTGGGAAGTAAATGAGTAGGCCTTTCTAAAAATGAACCAAAGCGAAAAAAAAAAAAATTAAAAATATAATGGGCTATGGAGTGCCTGGGGGGGCTCAGTTGGTTAAGCATCTGATTCTTTTTTTTTTTTTAATTTTAATAGTTTTTTTTAAGATTTTATTTATTTATTCATGACAGACACAGAGAGACAGAGAGAGGCAGAGACAGACAGAAGGAGAAGCAGGCTCCATGCAAGGAGCCCGACGTGGGACTCGATCCCGGGTCTCCAGGATCACACCCCGGGCTGCAGACGGCGCTAAACCGCTGGTCCTAAGCATCTGATTCTTGATCTCAGTTCGGGTCTTGATTTCAGGGTTGTGAGTTCAAGCCCCATGTTGGGTTCTACATTGGGCATAGAGACTACTTAAAATAAAGCTTACGAAAAAAAAAATAAAAATAAATAAAAATAAAAAAACAAAAAAATAAATAAAAAAATAAAGCTTACGGGGGATCCTTGGGTGGCTCAGCGGTTTAGCACCTGCCTTTGGCCCACGGCGCGATCCTGGAGTCCCGAGATCGAGTTCCACGTCGGGCTCCCGGCATGGAGCCTGCTTCTCCCTCCTCCTGTGTCTCTGCCTCTCTCTCTCTCTCTCTCTCTCTCATGAATAAATAAATACATCTTTTAAAAAAATAAAGCTTAAAAATGATGGGTTTACAATGAGATACCACCTCACACAGATCAGAATGGCTAAAACAAGTCAGGAAACAACAGATGTTGGCAGGATGCGGAGAAAGGGAAATCCTTGTACACCGTGGGTGGGAACGCAAGCTGGTGCAGTCACTTTGGAAAACAGTATGGAGGTTCCTCAAAAAGTTTAGAATAGAGCTACCCTATGATTCAGCATTTGCACTACTGGATATTTACCCCCAAAGTTACAAATGTAGTGATCTGAAAGGACACTTGCACCCTAATGTTTATAGCAGCATTGTCCACAACAGCCAAACTATGGAAAGAGCCCTGATGTCCATCAACAGATGAATGAATAAAGAAGACGTGGTGTAGATATACAACGGAATACTACTCAGTCATCAAAAAGAAATGAAATCTTACCATTTGCAACAACATGGATGGAATGAGAGGATATTAGGCTAAGTGAAATAAATCAATCAGAAAAAGACAATTATACGATCCCACTCATATGTGGAATTTGAGGATCATAGGAGAAGAGAAGGAAAAATAAAACAAGATGAAATCAGAGATGGAGACAAACCACCAGTCTCTCTCTCTCTCTCTCTCTCTCTCTCTCTCTCTTTTCAGACTCTCTTAATCATAGGAAACAAACTGAGGGTCACTGGAGGGGAGATGGTTGGGGGATGGGGTAACGGAGTGATGGGCATTAAGGAGGGCATGTGATATAACGAGCACTGCGTGTTCTAGAAGACTGATGAACCACTGACCTCTACCTCTGAAACCAATAATATGTTGTATGTTAATTAGTTGAATTTAATAAAATTTAAAAATAAAAATAGATAAAAACAATGGGTTTGACTATATACAAATTTGAAATTTCTATATGTTACTATTCACATGGATTTAAAAGTCAAAGCAAAAACTGAGAAACAACATTTCAACACGTGAGAAGCAAAGGGATTATGTTCCCAGTATATGAATAACTCTCACAAACCAATTAAAAGTAAAAGAATACTCTGATGGAAAATATGCAATGGATATGACGTGGTAATTGACCAAGAGTTGTAAGTGGCCAGTGACCCCATGAGAGGATGTTCAACCTCACTGGTAACCAAGGGAAGATTTCAAAAGAAGAAAAGAAAAATAGGAGGAAAAAGAAAACCACACACATAGCACCATCACCATAGAACCCATAAGGTATCTTTTCTTACCTACTAGATGAGCAAAGGTGAAGAAAACTGTAACACCCACTGGGGGTGAGGGTTCTCACACTGCTTGTCACATGCTACTGGAAACAGTGTAAGTACTACAAACCTTTTGGAGGGTAGTCCTCAATATGTTTCAGAAGACTTAATAGACGGACACCTTTTGACTTAGCCATGCTCCTGTTACCCGGGAGCTGGCCTTGAGAGAAGGGATACCATCTCCCTTGGCCGCTCCATCCAGAACAGTGAGACCAGCAAAACCTCTTAATTTCCCCAACAGAGCCAGAGACTGGCCAGCAAGCACAGCATAGACAGCCCAGGGTCACTCACTGAGAAGCACCTGCTTCCTTTTGGCCAGAGGCAGCCATCACATCCCTCGAGAACTGCTCTAGGCCTCTCCTTATGGCAACACTAGACCCAGCTGACCCAACCATCCCCTCTGGAGCACAGCAAAGCAAGCACATTCTTCCACCACTGTCTCCATCCTTCACTTCCCATCCCAGGACATCTGACAGTGGAAACACCCAGTCACTGCAGGAGCAGCCCCCTCCACCCCCACTTACCTGGATGGGGTCTCATCCTCCAGACCCATTAAGATAATTGTGATATACTGCAAGATCTAAGCTCATCTGTAGTCATGTCGATACATTTATAATAGTCAACAGTGGAAACAACCTACAAATCCATCAATAAAAGAAGTGACTAAGTAAATAAGATCTCCATGCATTAGGATGCCATGGAAAATGAGGACACAAACCTACTAGAGTTGTGCAGGAGGAAGGGGTGGTTAGATGACCTGAGCCCATCTGTGCCAAGTGCCCAGGACAGCACAAGGCATACAGAAAGTGCTCAAGAGTTGTGGGTAAGAGGAAAAGGAGGCTACAAAGCAGTGTTACAGTCCAATTGCACTTTATTATTAAAATATATGTATCCTGGGGCACCTGAGTGGATCAGGTGGTTAAGCATCTGCCTTCAGCTCAGGTCATGATCCTGGGGTTCTGGGATCAAGCCCCACTTCAGGCTCCCTGCTCAGTGGGGAATCTGCTTCTCCCTCTGCACCTCCACCCCCCACCACAGTACTCTCTTTCTCTTTCTCAAATAAATAAATAAAATCATTTTAAATACATACATACATAAAATATATGTATCTATATGTGTTTATATACACAGAAAAATATATGAAAAGATATAACCCAAAATGTGCAGAGTGCCTGTTGTGGGGTGGTGGGCCTAGAGGTAATCTTCTCCTTCACATCTATTTGTATCTTTTGTGTTGTCTGTGTTAATATGATCATGTAATACTTCATACTTTTTTTAATGATTCAGGAAATGGACAAGAAAAAAGATTTCAAGGATTTTCTGGTCAACCTTAATATGAAAAATCTTGACACATTAACTTGGTAATGGTGTACAAGTTATATAGTACTCAGAAAGAAACTATTTTCATTTTTTAAAGGTAGAATAAAATAAAACATTCATATTATAAAAAATTACAATGCCTGGGGCCTGCTTGGGGGATGAGCCCCTGGGAAGTCCATCCTCTACCAGCCCCTGAGCTGGAGGATCTGAACTACTTTCTGTGGAAAAGTCGACTCCCCACAGGTAGTTCCCTGGGTTTAACTGGCATCAGTGACAGAGCCCAGAGACAATGCTCATGAACAGTTCTAGGCTGGCCACCTCACAGGAAAGAGATTTCTTTCTTGTCAGTTCCAGGTAGGAAAAAAAAAATCCCTGGGCCTGGCTTGGGTCACATACCGATCCTTGAATCCATCATATGGCCAGGGGGATGCAACCTGTTGACCCCTTTCTCCTCTCCCTTTGGTACCAGTTACCAAATTTCCTTTGGAGACCCACTCTGTCCTCTTTCCCTCGGATTTTCTGAAGCTACCAATCTCTATACTCCATCTCTAGGTCCCAGAGACGAGCACTTGGGCTAATACTGGCCAATCCATGAAAAACCATCTTCCTGGCCACAGTAACTAGGGACTCAAATGAAACAAGACCAGTTGTCCTTCTTTAAGATCCTATCTAGACAGGTATCTTCCTGAGGGTATCTCCCTCCTCACCTCCATTCCTTGACACCTGGAGAGAGATCCTCTACAGTAGGAGACAATATAGACACTACACAGAGACAGAGCTGAGCTATGGGAGAGAGAGAGACTTGCCCTCATTTGAATCACTATACCTGGTTGTGATCAGCTAATAGCATCCCCCTCTGTAGACTTCCCAGTTATGCAAGTGATAAAGTCCCTCAGAGCTTTACTTGGGTCTCTGCCATTGACAAATTCAGCAGCCTGGGCCTGATGAGATCTGAACCATGTCCGCATGTCTATGATCAAAGAAACAAGTTATTGAGATTGGCATACCCCAATAAAACCAGGGTGTTGGAATGGAGGAGTAACTCCAGGAGGGTTACTGCACAGGGACAGAGCAAACAATCATGGCAAGAGTAGAGAAAACATCGTTGATCAAATAATGAGGGGGGGTTATCTACTTCTATCGGCATATTACAAATCAGTTGCCAAAAAAGAAAGAGTACATAGAAAATTCAGATAATAAAGTTGCATATATGATACTCTGTACCTTACCAAAAAAAAAAGCTCTATTTGTAAGTTTCCATAAAATATTTTTAAAATATTATATATTCAAGGGCCCCTGGGTGGTTCAGTCAGTTAAGTGTCTGACTCTTGATCTCAGCTCAGGTCTTGATCTCACAGTTGTGGATTTAAGTCCTGTGTTGGGCTCCACACTCAGAGTGGAGACTACTTAAAAAACAAACACATATGAATATATATTTTTTTAAGATTTTATTTATTTATTTGTGAGAGACACAGAAGAGAGGCAGAGACATAAGCAGAGGGAGAAACAGGCTCCCTACAGGGAGCCCCATGCGGTACTCGATCCCAGGACCCTGGGATCACCACCTGAGCCAAAGGCAGAGGCTCAACCACTGAGCTACCCAGGCGTCCCACAAATAAATAAATAAATAAATATATATATATATATACACACACACACACACACACACACACACACACACACACATATCTCAGGCTCCCTGCTCAGGGGGGAGCCTGCCTCTCCCTCTATCCCTCCCCCCAGCTCATGCTTACTCTCTTCTTTCTCAACTGAATAAAAATTTTTTAAAAGGCTTTAATAAAATGTTGAAAGAAATAATTATCTCTACATTCATATGCGGAATGGATAGTAATGTCACAAGAATAACAAATCCTTACTCATGCTATTTACCACAGAACATTCCAGACAGGTTAAAGTTAAATATTCACATGCATACACACAACCATTTAAAAAAAAAAAAAAAACCAAACCCACAACAGAAGAATAGAAAAGCATGGGCTCACTCCATCTACTGAGACATGGGTGTCAGGACAAAGTGTGGGTTTCAGAGCAAACAGATCTCTGGGTTTCGGGTCCCATTTGAGCTGCTTACTCAAATACTTAACTCTTCTAAGCTCAATTTCCTCTCTGTTTTCCTACCTGACGTAGGTAGAAAATACCCAATTCACTAGAATCAAAGCCACTTCATGGTATGCACTTTTAGTTTCTGCAGTGGATTTTTCCAGGCTGGGTACTAGAGATGCAGTGGGGCATCTCTGGAACAGATGGCCCCCAGGGAGAGAGAGCTGAGTGAAGGAACTGTCCAAGCATGTAATTAAAGTATGGGAGGCTATGAGAATAGAATACATTTTTTAAAAAAATTTGTAAACATCTGTATATAAAACTAGAGAAAAACAATGGAGTAGAAGAATATTTCACGGTATATATGAAAAAATAATAATATTGAAATATTTTACAAGCTGATAAAAATATTTTGAAAACTCTTAGAAATTAGAGGAAGACAACTTAAAGCACTCTGAGGGTCTTGGGCAAATACAAACAAGGCTTCAGGATTAGCAGAGGAACTAGAAAGAGAATTCACTCAGTCGGTATGTAGCACTGGCCTGGAGTTGGCACAGAGCTACCAAACCACAGAGAGCTCACATCATCAAATCCTCCAACTGGCAATTCCTCTGATTGAAGAAAGAAAGAAAGAAAGAAAGAAAGAAAGAAAGAAAGAAAGAAAGAAAGAAAGAAAGAAAGAAAGAAGAGAGAGAGAGAGAGAGAGAGAGAGAGAGAGAGAGAAAGAAAGAAAGAAAGAAAGAAAGAAAGAAAGAAAGAAAGAAAAGAAAGAAAGAAAAGAAAGAAAAAAGAAAAAGAAAAAAGGAGAAGAGAGGCAGGGAGAGAGCAGGGAGGGTAAAGACAGAAGGAAGGAGGGGAGTGAGGGAAGGAAGAGAAAATTTCTATTTGTAAAGAGATGTTTTTACCTGCGTAATTTGTATATACACAGTAAACAGCCCAATCCTGACCGTGAAGGATTATATTGCAGACTGTGCAGTTCCATGGGAAAAGCCATACAAAATGACAGTGCATGAAAAAGTTGATCACAAGATATTCCGTATACTTTAGATTCCGTCTACAGGCAAATTTTGGAGGATCTGAAAACCTAGGAAAGTAATAGGCAGATGGTATTATACTGGTGGAGGTATTTAAACATTTTGACGTTGCTTGGACATTTCTGTTGACCTTGCACTGTAACCCTGGCTAAGTATTCTATACACGCTCACCCAAAAAATCAATTAAAGAAAGAACGTTCGTCACTCCACCCAAATTAAGCTTGACACTGCCCAGGCCATCTTGAGGCTGGCTTCCTAGCCTCAGCCTGAGGTTTCCGAGCAAGTGAGACCGTGTGTGCGGAGGGCAGAGGCTGGCAGGGCCGGCGGCGGGGGCTCCTCCTGGGGGACACAGCTGCCCGCAGGGCCCGGCCTGGCGAGGCCTGGGGAGCGTCTTATCGCATGAGCTCATGCGAAAGCCCCACGCCTCCAGGTCTCCAGCGAACATTTGCCATTCCTTTCCTGTCACCACCCAGCTCTGTGCCTGTGCCCATGAGCTCATAGTACTGGGCAAGTCCTCCTGGGGTCAGATAACTGCCAGGGGCAGCTCCTTTCCCAGCCTCCTGCCTCTGCCCTGTGCCTCCGAGAGACGCAGGCTGCCCGACTCCCGCCCTGTGGTCCGCACAGCTCACCCTGTGAGCTCAGCAGAAGTCTGGGGGGGTGGGGAGGCCCCTGTCCCAGCCTCGCCTCCGTCTGGGAACTGCTCGGCCGCGTAACCAGGTAGACCTCACCTGGACCCCAGGCCCTGCCCACGTCTGAGCCACTGTCTTGTTTCTGTCTCAGTTCCAGACTCCGCAGCAAGCCTGAGCCTCCTGCCGCCTCCCAGGTGGGTGTCAGCAGAGGAGGCGCTGGGCGAGGGGAGTGCGTCAGCTGTGAGGACCCCCCCACTGGAGCCACAGGTGGAGGCTCTGTCTGTCCCGCTGCTGCTGCTGCTGCGAGGGGAGGTTTCTCAGGTGCGTAGAGCTGGCTCGTGCCCCAGGGACCCGTGTGTGCCAGGCCTCCCGCTGCTGAGACTCCAAGGGGAGTCCCAGAGGCCTTCGCCGGGTCCGCTGAGAAGACAACCGCCACATACCTTTGCTCGGGTATGTCACCCCTGGCACCACCGAGCCCCACGCAGCCAGCTCGGGCCTCCGACCACCTAATTCCCGCGGCCACCTGAGAGGCCTGGTTTCCAGACACCAGAGCCCTCCGGCTCCCCAGACCTTATGACCGCAGTGCTCCCAACCAACCTGGCCCTATCCCCTCCAGACCTCCCAGAAATTAAAGAAGGAAAGAATGGGAAGAGGGCACAGTGTGGCCCCAGAGAAACGGCCGCTGACAGATGTGACAAAGGCCCCAGAACTCTGAGCACTGCCCCCCCCACGCCCAGAAAATGGCGGCGAGGGGCCGAGGAGCTGCGTCGTGCCTCTGCCAACTGCACACCACGTTCCCACGGGAGCCGCTCAGCACAGGGTGGAGACAGCTGTTCCTCTCAGCAGATGTTCTCGCGGGAAGCAGGGGCTCCCTCCCAAGCCCGATCCCCGTGACCCCCTGGAGTCCGGCCAGCTCCCCCGTAGGCCTGTGCAGCCTGTGAGGCCCGGTGTGTGGCTGAGGGCAGATCAGAGCCGGCGGGGCGTGGGGTGGCGCTGCTGGCGGCTTTGCCAGCACCTTCCCGCTGGGAGGGCAGAGGCTGTCTCTGCTGGCTTTACACCCCTGTGCATTTATGAAGCACCTACTGTGTGGCGGGCAGTGTGCAAGGAACTGAAACTGCTGAGGTAGACATAGGTGTTCCTCAAGAAGCCACAGATGGTGGCATTGGGGCTGTGACAGCCACAGGCTCAGGAGCCGTGAGGACTCTGAGGCTGGGCCCCTGCTGACTGTGGGGAACCAGAGTCTATAGGGACGAGCAGGCCCAGGGAGAGCCCCGGCACTCAGCAGGACCATCACACCAGAAGATTCCCGGGCCATCCCACATCGTTTCAGATCCTGCCAGGTCCTGGTGCCAGAAACAGGCCTGCCTTGGAGGCTCTCCTGCTTCAGCGCGGCTCAGAAATCAGTCCCGATTGTCACGCATCCTTCTCCATGAGGTTCACCTCCTGGAAGGTTCTCAGTGAGCAGTCCCAGCCATGCCACCCTAGTCCAACCGCTGTTCTGCTGCCCTGCAGTCCACGCTGTCCCACTCAAGGGGACCAAGAGAAGGTGGCCTGGTCCAGACCCAGGCGGGGTCTAGCGCCCAGAGGTATGGGGCCGGGCTGTCCAGGGCATGACGCTCAAATGCCTCTGCATTCAAGTTCCCTCGGAGGGTGGAGGGAAGGGGCAGGACCCAGTTCCTCTCCAAAGCCAGGTGCCCTGTCTCCCAGCCCCTCACCCTCCACTCCTGGCCCAGTTACCACCCACTTTCTGGATTTTCTCACGACACATCACTCAGCACTCTGTGTTTCTCTTCACTCCGTGAAACCCATTCTGCCTGAGAAACACATTTGGATTTAATGGGGTAAGAAGGTGCTGAAGTTAGAAATATTTGCTTAATTTAGTAACACGTATGAGCATATGTCACATTCATTTTACTGAAGTGAACTCCCCCACCAGGCCTGTGAGCTAGGATCAGGAACTATTTAATTCTATAGAGTGGGTATGATATTTTTAATCATCCCACAAAATAATTGACAATTCACAATTTTACAAACTACAAATTTACAATTATGACTGTGATTTTTCAAGACAACGTGGCCGGCAAGCGCCAGGGTGGCTCATTCAGTTAAGCATTTGACTCTTGGTTTCAGCTCAGGTCATGATCTCAGGGTGGTGGGATCGAGTCCCGTGTCCAGCTCTGCACTAGGTATGGAACCTGCTTAAGATTCTCCCTCTCCTTCTACCCCTCCCCTCTCTCCCTCTTCTCTCTCTCTCTAAACAAACAACAAAAACTAGGGAGTCCAGGTCAAACACCCATGCACAGTCTGCAGAGGTGGTCAGGCAAGCTTTTGGCATTTCAGCTTCCCTGGGTGGCTGAGAAGCCAGGCAGAAAAAATCTACTAATATCCGTCCACTACACACAGAGCCTGCCTCCCATCCTTACCACTGTAAATTATTTCACCCATGAAACAAAACAGGCCTCATTTTGGGAGGAAAGGAGTCTTCTCCTTGCCCAGCCTGCTTTGAGACAGGAGGCCCTACTGGGAGGTCCTTGAGAAAAGGTTTGTTGTGTTATAGTGCACGTTGGACCCAGAAACAATCCCACAGGCACAAGGGTGGGTTCCAAAAAATTTAGCGGGGTGGGGGTGAGGTCGGGGGAGGGCACCTGGGTGACTCACTCAGTTAAGCGTCTGACTCTCCAATACAACTGCAGTCATAATCTCCTGATTGTGAGATCGAGCCCCAAGTTGGGCTCTACACTCAGTGGGGAGCCTGCTTGAGAGTTTCTCCTTCTCCCTCTGCCCCTCCCTCAATAATAAATAAAATAAATAAATAAAATCTTTTTTAAAAAATGATGGGCTTTGGGCTTTTTCAGGGTGGTGGGGCTTGGGCTTAAAAATATTTTCCAATCACTGAACCCAGACTGCAAGAAGTATGTTCTCTCCAACCCTTGTTAGCATCTAGCTTGGTCGTGTCTCTCTCTTGCCAGTGTATGCTGGCCATTCACGCGGACTGCTCACCAGGAAGTGGCTGATGATCACACACTCCTGGGGCAGAAATCCACAGAGGACTGTGAGGCTTGGAAAACCCAGAGATGGGGTTCCCTCAGCTGATTCATGGCCCCGGATCCTGAGGGCCCATCCCATACTCCCTTTCGTGAAGGTGCCAAGTTCAGAGGCGTCTATAAGACACCTGGGGCCCCTCCTACCTGCATGCAGAGGCCTCCTTCTCCAAGACCAGAGAGTAGACAGGCCCCTCCAGGTATACACCAAGAAGATGGGCTCACTATAGGGAACCCCCAGAGCATCAAGGAGTGGCTTCCTGTTTGGAAAAGCTCCATATGATCAACATTTTACCAGAGCCCAGCCAAGGCAAACCCAGTCTCCAGGACACAGAGCCTGGCAGCAGATCTGTCCCCTCTGCAAACATCTGGTGCACACTACATGCCGAGGTCAGGATGCTGAACCGTCTTTGGCTCAGAAGGGCCCTTGCCTTTACCTCCCTGCTGGCTTCCTCAGGGTTTAGGCCCTCTGCTCCCTCGCCTGCCTGGTAAAAGCCAAACCCACACGGGGAGCAGTCGTTCCCCCCAGGGAACTGAGCCTATCTATTGAGGCTTTCTGTCAACCCTATCTCTGTTTTATTTTTGAAAAGGAAAAAAAGGAGGGATAAACTCTGACGTCATGGGCTTGCGTAGGACAGCGGGGTTGGAGGCCATCTGGAGCAGGTGCTGGCAGAGCTGCTGGGAAAGAAGAAGGAAGGCAGCTGGCTCATCAGGTGGGGGTGTCCTGGGGTCAGACAAAGACCTCATGGCACCATTAGGTTAAGCTTTCCTGGAATTTCTGGCCCAGGACGGAGGAGATGACACTTCCTTGGCCTCCAGCTCCTGGAGGAGGCACAAGCTCAAGAAGACCCCGCCAAGCTTTGGTCTCTGTGTCCTTCATGGGTCTCCACCAGCGAATGGTCCTAGGAACTGTTGGGGGCTCGGAAGTACGAGTGTTCTCATGCAGTGACATTCAGATTCCTCGTCTGCCCCCAGCTGCTCTTCCTGCCTTTGTCTCAGGGTTGGGAGCCTCTTGTCGGGCCTCCTGATTCACTCTGCCCCCATCCAGGAGGCACGTACAGCTTTTTCGCAATTACAGGTGGTGAAACTGAAGGCCCAGAGCAGTGATGGGACTTGGCCAGGGTCCCGCTGACATTTCCCTGCCTGGACTCCATAAGATCTGCTCACCGCCTGTTCAGTGTCCTCTCTGGGAAGTTATGCAGCTGGAAGGGGGCCCCTGGGATGAAATAATTGCAGAGAAAACAGATGGGCTGCTGAGGATCCCTCCCTTCCTCTGTGTGCCTGAGAACCCTCCCGCTTTGCCCCAGTGCCAGGAGGGGGCGCTGTTCCCCAGGGAGCAAGTTCCCACCTCCTGGGGAGGGGAGCTGCACAATCCTGCCTTCACCACCCGGTCTCCAGCCTCGGAAAAGCCCTTCCGCACACCTTTCTCACAAAGGCCCCCTTCATGTTCCATAGGGTCTTGCTAGCCGACTGGATATCAACTGTCCCAAGGAAGGGCCTGGCCTGTAGCAGGTGCCAGGGTCTCCCCTTGCCTTCATGGACCAGAAAAAAAAGGAAAAGGAGCCCACAAGAATGGAGTCTTTTCTCTCCATGTCCCCATATTCCAGAGGTCCAGGAGCAAGAAGAGGGTCCCAGTCGTGTGACTCTCAGATGCCTGGGGTTCGGCACACTTCAGCCTGGTTCTGACTTTCCCCAAGTCCTGTTCCCTCTCTGTGCCTCCTCCTCTCAACTGACCACCCTCGCTCGGCTTCATCTTTCATGCCCACCCCCTACCATCCCACCACCCTGCAACCAAGTTTGCTGTTCCTCCCCACCCTCCGGAGCACAGTAGGCTCCCACCCTTGCAGACAAGCCCCTCCCCCTCTTTATCACCAATGCCTCCAGAACCTGCCTCTGCTGACCAGCCTTTCTCCCAAGCCTGCCTCCTCTGGATCTGAAACCCCCACTCTCCCCGGTCTGAGCATGCAGGGCTCTGCAACATCCAGGGGCTGCCCTCCCACTTCCCTTGGTTTCAAGGATTTGCCCTTTGGGGAGGCCACTTCTTATTTTTCCCTTACTGCAACCCTCTAACCATGGATCCCTTCCTTGCTCAGCTCAACTCGGTACAGACTTTCCCTATCCAGGAAGCCCGCCCTACTAGCCCAAGCTGGGAGAGCTGCCATCCCTCCTCACCATTGGCCTTTCCAGCCTACAAAGCTAGCGTCTGTTTCCTGGGGTCCTTCTTCATGGGGAAGGGACTCCGTAGGCTGCCAGGGAGCTCAGTGGATACTGGGGGAATCAGTGGCTGTATAAGTAACACAGGACAGGATCCCCTACAGAACTCCGGACTCCTGAGGCCCAGTGGCCTTTTCTCTTCCTCTTGCCATCAGGAGGAGTTTTCACATTGAGCATTCAATAAAGTGCTCCCAACAGCTCCGGTTCAGCTGCTCAGTGGGTCCAACTGTCCCAGGCCCTGTCCCTGGGACCAGAGCAGAAAAAGCAGACCTCTTGAGGGAAAAGCAGGACAGAGGAACCTGAGTCCCCATTCTAGACCCAAGAGGGAGAAAGCTTCCTCTCCATTTCACTATGGGAGGAGCCCAAGGCAGTGACGTGCTGACTACCTCCTTTCCCGAGGGTTCCTCCAGCCTAGTCCTGGAACTTCTATCCACCCCACCTTCCAGGCCGCAGCTAAGCAGGAGCTGCCCCAGGGAGGCCTCGCTCCACAGGTGACTATTCTGGGATCTGGTCTGCCCCAGATGACCACAGCCCAGTGGTCACCAGCGGGGGCTCACCAGAAGATTCCACTTCCAAAGATCCAAAGAGGGGAAATAGAGTCCAAGGCTTTGTCCACACTGCGGTGGGGTTGGGTGGGGTTGGTTTATTTAATTTAGCCTCAAAGCTCAAAGAGAGGGGAGACTTAGATAGTTAGCCAGCTGTCACCAAGTACATCCAAGGGACACAAAAGATAGGAAGAACCAGCCTACAGACATTCAGACAGAAGGAGGTAAACTTTGTGCACCAGAAGCTTCCAACCTGTCCTTAATAAGGAGTTTCAGAGGATGTAGCTGCTGTCTCCTGGAAAAGAGCCCAATGCCTGGCTCTAGAGTCAATCTGCTCAGCTCCTTAAACAGGTGGAAATAAAGCAAATCTCAGAGAAGCTCCAGAGTGGTAACATTCTCCTTTGATCAGTAGGCAAAGAGGAGAGAGGACCTCCATCACCCACCCGGAAATCCCTCCCTCTTCCCCATTCTTGCTTCTCTTTCTTACTCCTCAAATGCAAGAGTGGTGCCACTCTATGGGTGTTACCACAGAGCAGCAACCAGGGAGGCTGTGTGGAAATGTTGCATCCACTCACCAGAACTCCCAGAGGATGCCCTGTCAATGTCCGAATCCTCCTCTAGACTCGGAAATTCTGCTACGCCAAACTCAGGCCTCGGATGTAGATTATTCCCTACACAACAGGACTTTGGGCTCAGTGGGTCTGCAATTTCTGAGTCAGAGTGCCAGGTGGGAAGAAGAGACCCTGAAGGGCCATGGAACCATTGCCTCCGTGTCCAGGCCCAGGCCCAGCTGTGGGAGCTATCCATGGGGCACCTGATTCCCCCTGCCCTTCCTGACCGCCACTGCCCTCTCCGGGGTGGGGGGGGGAGGGGAAGCAACATACAAACTCCCGCAGGCACCTGTACCTGGCTTCGGTCTTGGCACCTAGGGACCACCGCCCTGGCCCCGGGGAGTGCTCTCCAGCAGAGTCCTGTGGGGTGGCAATGGGATCATACATTTCTGCACCTCACTCAGTTCTTGAGGTCCCAGGCTCTCTGCCTCCTCTGCCCATCCCGAAGGGACTCCTTGGAGCCCAAGGCATTAAGACACTCTGTCCCAGGAGAGGGAGTTGTGAGCAGCGGGTCTAGGTGACTTTGTCCTGACTATCTAAGGCTGAAAAAAAGGAAGGCAACCACCTGTCACGTCCCCGGAAGCCATACTGGGCTCGAAGCTGGTAAAGCTCTCTCTGCAGCCGGTGCAGGTGCGCGGGTCCGCGCGGAGAACGGCCTGCTCGGCGCGGGGACAGACTGGCTCAGGTGCACACCGGTGAGTGCACACGAAAGCTACCGGGGTCAGACCTCGAGGGTTCGGTGCAGCGGACCCGGCTGAGCGCGAACTTAGAGCCACAGTGACGGGTACAGGATGCTCCTGCACACACGCGTGGGCACCGGTATCTGCGGCCTCCCGTCTTAGCCCATCCGGTTCGCGTTTCACTCTCAGAAACACCCGCAGGCAAAAAGCTTGCAGTCTCCGGTGTAGGACTTGCGCTCCCCCCTGCGGCCCCGGGGCAAACCTCAAACCTCGCTCTCCCTGCGCCTCAGGCCCAGCTTCCACCCCATCCTCTGCCTCCCTAACTTAAAGACGTTGGTGCGGTCTGAACTCCCGAGTAGGTGAAAGGTACTGGAGCCGCAGTACCAGGCCTGCTCCTGCCTGGTGCCCAGGGAAGAGTTTGGCAACAAGGCAGATCTGCGTGGATTTCGGGCTGTGCCAACTTTCTGGCTGTGTGGCTTTGGGCAAATGACTTAATTCCTCTGAGCCAGTCTTTGCACCTGCAAAGAGGGAAACTGATCCCTCCTAGGGAGAGCGCGTGTGTTGAGGTCCAAGCGTGTGTGCGGGGCACCGGGAGCACCAACGCTTGGCATGCCTGGCACGCGCTCGCTGCAAATGGAGTTCCCTGTGCGCGCCGCTGTGCAGCCGCGAGTGCGGCGGGAGAGAGCTGGCGGAGCGGCATCCCTCGGGGGTGGGATGTAGGTGGGGGCAGTGGGGGAGCCTCCACGGCCCCCTCCGGGCCCTCGGCGCGCGTGCCATTGGCCCGGGCAGCCGGGTGGGCGGGAGGATGACATCAGCGGCAGGTTGGATTATAAAGGCGCGAGCGGAGCCGCGGGTTCAGAGCGCACCCAGCCGGCGCCGCGCAGCACTGGGACTCGCGCCCACACCGCAGCCCAGCCTGCCTGCTCCGCGCTCGCCTGCCCGTCTGCCCGCCGGCCCGTGCGCCCTCGCTGCCGCTGGTCTGCGCCCCTCGACCCCACCGGCACCATGCACCTCTCGCAGCTGCTGGCCTGCGCCCTGCTGCTCACGCTACTCTCGCTCCGGCCCTCCGAAGCCAAGCCCGGGGCACCGCCGAAGGTGGGTGCTGTTGCATGGACATCGGGACTGTGAGGGGCTGTGGGAGGGCTGGGGGCCTAGGAGGCTGCAGCGCACGAGAGGGAGCAGAGGGCGCGAAGGCGGCCCTCTCCTCCGAGACGTGCACGGGTGCGAGCCGGGGAGCCCTCGACACCGCCTCGGGGGGCTGCATCCCCAGCCTCAGGAGAACGTCGACAGATGCGCAGCCCCTGCCCCAGTGTGGCCAGCCCGGCAGGGCGCAAAGGACGGGAGGGCAAGGGCTCCCCTAAGGAGCCGACAAGGCGGCTGCGTGGCAGGTGGATGCAGGGCCGAGCCGTCCCGCGTCTGTGGGGGCGCGCTCGGGTCTCCAAAGGGACAAATCGCGCTGGCGGGGCGTCGGGCCAGAGCAGCAGGGGTCCCGCCAAGTACCTGGCGCTGCCGCGGGCGTCCCTTCACCTGCCGGTCCTTTCCCTCGGACAGGTCCCGCGAACTCCGCCCGGGGAGGAGCTGGCCGAGCCCCAGGCTGCGGGGGGCGGTCAGAAGAAGGGCGACAAAACTCCCGGGGGCGGCGGCGCCAACCTCAAGGGCGACCGGTCGCGACTGCTCCGGGACCTGCGCGTGGACACCAAGTCGCGGGCCGCGTGGGTGCGCCTCCTGCATGAGCACCCCAACGCGCGCAAATACAAAGGAGGCAACAAGAAGGGTTTGTCCAAGGGCTGCTTCGGCCTCAAGCTGGACCGGATCGGCTCCATGAGCGGCTTGGGATGTTAGTGCGGCGACCCCTGGCGGCGGTGAGTACCACCAACCCGGCCCGGGGCCTGTGCGCACCGAGCTCCCCCGACCCCCGCCCGCAGCCCGGGCCTCCCGGATCCCCCGCGGCGCCCTTTGGAGGAGACCCAGGCGATCCCGGCACGAGCGAGCGTGTGCGCGCGAGCCATTTGCCCCCAACCCCATTATCGTCCCATTTTACAGATGAAAAAAGTGAGGGATAAAGCGGTTAGGGGACTTGGGCGAGGTCAGAAACGGCTCCACCCGGATGAGCCACCTAACCTCCTCTAGAGAAGCCGACAGCTTGCATGGACACCGCGACTGTGAGGGGCCGTGGGAGGAGTGGGGTCCTGCTCACACCCGGACCCTGAGCAAACCAGCAGAACTGGTCCCAGTTGACCATTTGAGGGTATTGAGGGGAGACCGTGGGTTTGTGGGAGCAGAGAAGGAAGGGCATACGCACAAGCGGAGGGTAAGTTTACCTGCCAGCCCTGGATCGTGGTGCCCAGGCAGTAGGCAGCCCAGAGGTCAGGGCTCTTTCCCGGGACTAACTTGGACATACTTGGAAAAACACCTGCCCCTCCACAATAGAATAGCCCTCTGTTGGCATCACCAGGATGCCCTTCTGCCCCAAAGCTTTCTAATTCTTACCCCTTCTCTAACCTGCCGCTATGAGCAAACTGGTCTGTCCAGGGTCCTGATGCTGCTTGCTGCCTTCGTGACTTCAGGATAGAACCCCAGTGTTTGTGGCACTATTTCAGGGCAGGGAAAAAGACTAAAATAAATCTCTTTTTTTTTTTTTTTTTTTTTTTGCCCCAACTTGGACCTCAGCATGTCCCAAATTGAGCTCCTCCCCAGCTTCCCACCTCCATCATGCCTGGGCCCCTCCACTAGGGCTGGAAACCCCTGTGCTACCTTCAGCCCCTGCCAGCATCCTGGCAGTGTGGCAAAGATGGTCCCCGCCTCCGCCCTCCTGTCCACTCCTGCTGCCCTTCAGTTCCCATGGAAATACAGAGCCCACCTCTGAAGTTCACATTTAAGAACTGACTCTGGTTTTCAACCTTTCCCTGAAGCCTGGCTGCTGCCATCCTTGGTCCCACAGCCTATCTATCCCACTCCAAGACCACGGGCAAGCCGTTCTCTTGCCCAAGAAGCCCTGTCAGTGTCCACACTGTCTTCCCCCAGAGGGCAATGAGTGTGCCCCTCTTTGGAGCTCTCCAGGACATTGCCTCAGCACAGAACACTTTTCATCTGAACCATTGTTGTTTGGGAACCTATTTACCTCCTCCAAATTAACTCATGAGCAGCTTGAGGGCCAGGTGCCTGCCTAAGGTGATCTGGGACCGACAGCACTCCCACAAGAGGCTTTTAAAAATGTTTGTCGATGGCCAGAGAAACATGCCCCACCCAGCTCAGGGGCACTCCTCTCCCACCTGCCCTGGGTTTTTCCTCCGTGCAGCCAGACTTGACTGGGCTGCGTGCTCCTCCCCATTTCTGCAGGAGTTTCGTTTGTCTGAGATCTTGACTCACCCCTGCACAGGAAGAGATGATTCTGGGACAGGGGTCCTGGCCTTTAGTAGCTTCCATGGTAATGGCTTGGCTCTCTTCTGTCCTATGGAAATAATGGAGAGATGGGGTCACATTTTCAGTTCACATTGTGATTTAAACATCAACCTCCAACTTTAGAATCTAAATAAATGTTATTCAATGGGTTAGCAGGAGGCAAGACAAGGAAGGGGGTCTTCACAGTGCCCGGCATGCACGTCCCCATAGTCTCCTTGTTCTTGGGTGTGGCCATCTGTGGGTACCAGGTGATGGCCCAGCGAGTGGGGAGGTAGTAGGCAGGAGGCCAGATTGCTAAGACATCTCAGCCCCTTTGACTAGGAGTTGACTTCACTCAGGAGTTGACTTTGGCTCTTAGCAGTCACCATAATGACTGTCGCTGATGGTTACAGTCTTGGTTATAAAATTCTAATGATAGAGACAAGGTGTGGCCAATGCCTGAATGAACACCTTGCCCCTGAGCCCCAGGGACATCACAGACATCTATCATCTGTTTAAACACATGGGACAGCCAGACATGGGAGTTCATCAAGGCCTGGGGTCCTTCTGCGTGAGCTGTCCTCTGGGAAGGCACCACACCATCCGAGGAGGACCCCTCTCTCAGGCCTCAGGGCACCCACACGCCCATTAGCAGAGAGCTAGTAGAGCCCTCATCAAAGGACTCTTGACTCTCAACCCAGCCCAGCATGACCATTCAGTGCCCCAGGACTGGCATGGGACCCTGCTTCCCCTGCGTCTGAAGAGGACCCTTCCTGCGGCAAAGCGAGCTGGAGAAGGAAGTGCTATTTAATGAGGGGCATCAGTGACCCAGACACCTTGCCGCTGCCCAGTGTGTGGCCCCCTCTTGAATCTTCCAGCCGGCCCCAGGAGGTGGCTATTATCCCATTTTATGGGTGAGGAAAGAGATACTCAAAGCTATCCAGGGCTGTCCAGGAAGTTAATGTCAGAGTTGGGATTTGAGCCCAGAATTCCCAGCTCCTCGGATGTTTGCCTTCCCCTCCCCTCTGCTGAGGCCAACACCTCACTGAGGGTTTGGGCATTTCCACTCTCTTTTCCTCACCAAGTGCCAAGGGCAAGGTCTGCAGGGAGACTGAGGGGGAGGAGGGCTGGCAGGCAGTCTGATTCCACCTGTGCTGGGGCAGAAGGTGCCAAGGACACAGCAGGCAATGAGGTGAGAGCCAGAGAAGCAGCCCCCTCCCACCCCCAGACGGCTTTGTCAGGCCCAGTAGGCCAAGGTGGGCCTGGGCCATGCTTCATGCTGCTGTGGGAAAGGGGCTGTCCTGTGGGCTGGGCTTTCTCAGCTAAGGGGCCAGAACTGAGTGTCCCATGTCCCCTCTGTGTTGCAGGATCGGGAACTTGCTCCGTTTTGCTGAGGTCATTCTTGGTCATCAGCCTCACAGCATCTGGAAGCACCTCCAACGCAATGTGGCTTTTACATTTCTTTTTTTTTTTTTTCCTGGTACTGGGAATACACAACACCAGCTGTTTTATTATTATTTGGGAAGGGGGATATGATTTTCTTGTTTGGGGTTTTTTTTTTTTTTGAAAATGAAAAAATAAAAAGTTATATATTATATATATATTATATACATGCAACACACACCTACACGAACGTGATGACAAGGGACAGTTTTTAAGAGACTGACAAGACCAGCTGTAAAACATTGCTGTTTGTAAATTCATGTCATGCATAAATGTATTTATGTTGTAAAGCTATTTATATTGTTTATAAAGAGATATTTATAAAAATTTTATTTATGTAACTAAATGAAAGAAGTCAATCATTGTAATGTTTTTGTCTTAACTAGGTGGAAAAATGTAAAAAAAAAAAAGTCATTCCATGAACATCTTGAAAACTGTCTTTATTTACTTATTGCATTTAGTTTTTAGATGTGTCTGAGGAAGAGGGAGAATGTGAAGACAAGGGTTTTGCCTCTAAGTAGATCTAACAGCCAGGATTTGTTTGTATCAGAATCCCCTGGGGATCTTGGGGCACCTGGGTGGGTCAGTCGATTAAGCAACTGCCTTTGGCTCATCCTAGGGTCCTGGGATCAAGCCCCAAGTCAGGCTCCCTGCTCAGCGGGGAGTCTGCTTCTCCCTCTGCCTCTGCTCTTACTCTCTTCCCTCTCTCAAATAAATAAATAAATAAATAAATAAATAAATAAATAAATAAATAAAAAATCTTTGGGGGGAAAAAAAGATCCTGGGGATCTTGCTAAAAATACAGTCTCCTGGCGCCACCAACATCCTGATTGACTGAATCTGAGTCTTCCAGATAGGATACAACTCACCATGTGCATTTTATCTCCAGTGATTCAGACCAGTTTGGCCAAATTGAGAAACTCTGCTTAGGGCACTTCACAGCTGGGAAGTCAGATGCCGTGAATTAAATTAAAATTGAGTTTAGCTGACTGAGGGTCTTCTAATTCTACTCCATCTTCTCTCTGTTGTTAGAGGACAGAAAGCACTGGAAGCTTCCCTTCTGTTTGGGGGGGGGGTGGGATTTAGGTTTCTGTGTAGCCTGCAGAGTTGGTCAGGTTGCCTTGTGAACCTTAGTACACAAATGCAAACAGTGGGTAGTTTTAACTCAGAGTGAATGTCACGGTCAACAAGGACCGGAGGCCAAGGACCTCAGAAAGAACGAGAAGGTATTAGCTTTCATGTTGGCCACGTGCTGTGCTTTGCCAGGGGTTGTGCTGTTTCTTTTCACTTGAAGCTACTAACAATTATGATTCCAATGCCCCGTGGAGCCTGAATGTGAAATTATGAATATTTAGAATCTCTTTTCCTGAAAACTGCAAGAAAATAAAATAACTCCGAAATAATCTCACCATCCTTGGCATGGCAGCAGCTTCCGTCTGTCTTCTGTCCCCTTGGTGAAAGCGTGGCCCCGAGGTCACAGGTCAGCAGGCCGGGCTGAGCGGTTCCCAAGGAACACCGGGAGGTGCGGGAGGTGACCACGGCACCCGGCCTTTCTGCAGGCATCTGAGCTCCGTGGCCTTTCTTCCCTCCAGCTGCAGGCTTTCAGGTCAACCCAGGGACCTCGCCCAGGTGAGAAAGCTGCTTTTAAAAAAAAAAAAAAAAAAAGATTTTATTCATTTATTCATGAAAGATGCAGAGAGAGGCAGAGACATAAGCAGAGGGAGAAGCAGGCTCCCTCTGGGGAGCCTGATGAGGGCTCGATCCCAGATCCCCAGGATCACCCAGGTGCCCCAAGAAAACTGTTTTTAAGACAGGTTCCAGCTGGGGAAGGTTAGGGCCCTTCCCACCCTGCTCAGGGGACGGCTAGGCACCCTTCTTTGGGCATGATCATCTTCCTCGGCCTCACCCCATCTCTGTGGCTCAGAACTCAGGTGCCTGTGTCAATGCAGGTGAGGGGTCCCAGCGCTCGGGCTTCTCCAGTGCCTCGGCTCCCTGTGCTGTCTGCAGGACCCCCCACAGGGGGACACTGAGGGGGTTGCAAAAGCAGGGGGAACAGAAAGGCAGGGGGTTCACAGTGGGCTTTGCTGGTGGCGAGGCAGGCACATCTCCCCTAAGCCCCAAGACACGAGGATGAAGAATTCTGGGATTCAGGGAGTCCCCGAGCTACAGGCTTTCCCTGCCGAGCTTCTCTGGAGGGCCGGTAAGCCTCCAGCCCACGGGCCGAGCTACCCCGCCAAGCAGCTCTCACCGCATGAATTAGCCTGCAAAGAACACGCACGATTCTGTTGTCAACTTCAGTCCCCACCGGGTGGAAGCCAGTCTCTCAGCCTGCGGACTTAGGATGTTTCTATCCACCTGAAGCCCTGTGGCTGCTTCCCCAGTAGGAATTTCTGCTGAAAAGCCAAGACGGATTAGACAAATATTCCATAAATAACAGATTTGAAATCTCCAGGGGTTCCCCAGATGGTATTCCTAAGAGCTTCCAATCCTCCCGTCTGTGTCTTGGTCTCCCCCTTCTCCATAAGCACCTCGCCTCCAAAGCTGCCTGGGGAACCTGCAGCTTCTGTCCCATTCGGGGTGACCACAACAGCCAGGACCACCTGGCAGGAAGGGCCCCAGAGAGATCCCATCCCTGCACCTACCATGAAGGTGATGGAAGCAGGCAGGTCCTCGGCCAGGCACATGGTTCCCGGAGTCTACCCCCCCAACACACACACACCCAAGCCGTGGGAGGTCCTTCCATGACAGCCACAACCCCAGAGGAGTGATTCAAAATGGGCTGCACAGGATCCAGGGGCCCCCAGGGGTGATCAGAGAGGCGACAATGTCTGGACAGGCTCAGAGCCTGATAAGGGGCAGACAGAGGAGCATTCCCTCTCAGGGACCATGTGAGGGGGAGGGAGCCACAGTCGGGCCCATCACAAATGGAATTTGACCCAGACGGTTGCATGAAGAGGCTTCACTGAAGGGACTGCTTACAGAGGTGTGGGCAGCTGCCACCAACGAGCTGAGGGAAGCCAGTTTCTCCCCGGGGATGAAGGGAGGACACTGTCTCCGAGTTGGAGCTGGGTGGAGGGTTCGTCCCACAGGAGCTGTGCCATGGTGCAGGACATGCCACCAAACATAAGTGATGAGGGAGGAATACCCCAACTTCTCTCTCTCCTCCTTCTCCCATCTCTGCTGGTGCCTCACGGGCCACAGGCTGAGGCTGGAGGTGTTTCTCTCTCTGGCACCTTATAAAGGTGAGTACTTCCTGATTCCGGCATCCCATTGTCCATCAGCCACTCTTGGGGGGCTGCAAGCTTGGGTCCTCATCTACACCTCCCTGTAGATGTGGCCCTCTCCAAAAATAGCTCTGAAGCCAGGACCTATTTGCCAACAAAGGTATATTCAGATTTTCGAGGGGCAGAAGTTTATCTCTTTCATTCACGGTTTTCCCTTTTTCATGGTCCCAGGACACAGGCTCTTCGTGAATTCCACTATTTTGCTATCTTCTAATCTGCATATTTTTGCTCATATATATTTTTAACTTAATAATTTATTTATATTGGTTTCCTTAACAATTCTCTGTACCTTTCCCAAATCTTGTTGTTGAACATTTATTTCTGAGTGTGGCTGTATTCATATGTCCAAATTTTGATATATGGTGTTCTGACTTTTATTGTCTCAATGGTCTGTTGACTTGATTTTTTTTCCTGATAATTTCAAGTGGGATTTAATTTTTCCTTAATTTATATTAGCTTTAATTTTACTGAGGTTAGACTCAGTGCTTATACACTTTCTGCTTTATTACATTTTTCATTCTTGTCCTCAGCTTTTTTCCCCAGATTTTATTTATTCATAAGAGATACACAGAGGCAGAGACATAGGTAGACGGAGAAGCAGGTTCCTCACAGGGAGCCCGATATGGGACTGATCCCGGGACCCCAGGATCACACCCTGAAGACGAAAGCAGGTGCTTGACCACTGAGCCACCCAGGCATCCCTTATAATCAGTTTTGTAACAGTTCATGGATACTTTAAAAGTAAGATCAATACGTTTTCACCGTTTTCACCATTCAAACTTCTGTAAGCATTTAATCCATTTTGTTTCTTATGTGACTATGTTCAAATCTTCCTGTCCTCTATTGATTTACTGAAGACTAATTAATCATGATGTTGGAAAAATGCACTGTAATTGGAAGGGGGGCTCTATTTATCTTTATATTTTAACAGTTATATGGTTTTTATTTATTTAGCACATAAAGATTCAGTATTAGTATATATATTAGGATATGTGAGGTTAGGCTGTGGTAACAAAAACCTCCAAATTTCAGTGGGTTAAAATAAAGATTTGTTTCTTGCTTGTACAGAGTCTACTGTGGGTCTGGGCAGAGCCCTCCAAGACAGCTCCTTACCAAACGAAGGCTGAGCGTTGCACCTCCAAATCAGAGTAGGTCTCCACCATGTGGAGAGGGGTGCAGAAGCAATATGTTGGGAGGTCACATGTCCAGCACTTCTACCAGGAGGTGATGCACTCACATTTAATTAGCCAAAGCAAGTCATGCAGCCACACCTTACTTTGAAGATCCTCCCTGGTGCCTGGAAATGGAGGAGACCTACCCTCCCGGAAACAGAAGTGTACTTGGACTCATATGCAGGCAGTTGCCACTTAAGGACTTCCTACATTGTGTGCCCTGTACCTCTTAGTAAATTCTACTTTATCTGATATGAACATTACACCAGTCCTACTTTATTTTTATTTGTGCTTGATATCTTTGTCCAAGCTTTGATTCTTCCCCTTGCTGTGTATTTTTTTATTTATTTATTTATTTATTTATTTATTTATTTATTTATTTAGGTGTGCTTCTCAAGTTTTAGATTAAAATATATGTAATTGGAGACACTTTGCATTTAATAAGGAAACTAGATTGTTCACATTTGCTGTCATTATTGCTTATCCTTGAGCCAACTTCCTCATCTGAAATTTACTTTGTGTTTTTAAGGTTCTTGAATTTTTCTTTTTTGTTGTTCCTTTACGTTTAATTTTTTTCCCTCTAGACTGTTTGGCTTGCTTTTATCTTCTGCAATGATTTGGAAAGTAGACATCCTGTTTTTAATTCTTTTAGTGGTTCCACTTATTTTTTTCATGGAAATTATTAAACCCACATTTATATTATTATCAAAATCAAAATCATAAACAATCACTTCAGACTCCTTCACAAGAGAGACAAAGAACTCAGCCCATTTGTTTTTTTCCCTGGTCTCCTCTGTCTCCTTTTGTCTCCATTTACATAAGTTAAGGGCACTCTCCTTAACTGGATCATTAAAACCAGCAAAAACATTCTCCAAAATTCCTTCAGCTTTCTATTTGTTGCTCCATTGCAATAAGATATTTAGACCTTTGACCCTAATCCTCTTCCCCAGATGGGGTCCCATTGCACACTACTTCTTTCCCTGGGTGGGCCTCTCTGTCCACTGCCTGTCCATCTCCACGGCAGGGGGGAGGTGGGGGGAGGCGCCCTCCTGCAGGTCTGAGGTTTCAATTTCAGCCCCAGGGTATGGTGTGGTGTGTGTGTGTGTGTGTGTGTGTGTGTGTGTATGTTGTGTGTGGGGTGTGTGGTATAGTGTGTGTTTATGCTATGTAGGGGTGTGTGTGTGGTATCTGTGTATGATGTACGTGTAGGATGTGTGTGTATGTATATTGAGGGGTGTATGATGTGTGTTGTGGGACGTGTGTGTGTGTGGTGTGGGTGTATGGTGTAGTGTGTGTTTATGTTGTGTGGGGATGTGTGAGGTGTGTGTGTGTAGGATGCATGTGTAGGTTGTGTGTGTATGTATGTTGGGGGTGTATGTGTGTGTGCACGTCGTGTGTCTGTGCAGTGCACGTGTGTATGGTGTGTGTGCGTGCGTGTGTATGGGGGCGTTTAGGGGGCTGCGCATCATACTGGCCAGTACAGTGCGCTTCCCGCCCAGAGTTTGCCAACCCCTTGCTTTCCTGAGCGCTGCATTCCCGAGAGGAACGCGCAGCTGCTGCGCATCGCTCCTCTGGCCGCAGACCTGCAGATCCGGAGCTGGACAGACTTGTCATCTCCCGGGCTGGCCGGCTCCCCAAGGCCTCTCCAGAGGCCTTCACCCCCTTTGTTCAATCTGCTGGGGAGGCCCGAGGAGCTCCGGGTGCGAGCAGGACAAAACGAGGTTCCAGGGGTCCTGTTGGTCCAGTTGAGCCGGGTCAGAGAAGGCGCCCTGCACCCGCATGGACACCAGGGGCGCCACAGCTCTGGGCCCATCAGCCCCCGCCCCCCCCGCCTTGCCCAGTGCCGGGCATCAAGGCGCCTCGTGCAGCACGTGCGAACTGGGACACGGACCTCCGGCCTGGGGGTTCAGGGTGAGAAGGGGGACCCGGGCTGCGCCTTGAGCCCTGAGCCCTGGGAAGCGCTATGGGACTCCCTCTCCTGGCTGGGTGCTCAGGTGGTCAGAACTGTGGGCTCAGTGCACACATCCTCCCCTGCTGCTCATTGCCCAGCTCTGGTGTGAATTCTGAGTGTGAGCAGAGAGCAAGTCCGGCAGCCCACAGCAGCAGCCTCCTGGGTGCACGCCACCCAAAACAGATGGGGCTGCAGGAGAGATGCCCAAGCTGCTCAGGATCTACCTCCATCTCGCTCTGTGAAGTAGCTCAAATTTGTGAGCTCATGCACCCCATCAGTAAAACCTTGGGTATCTTATTTATTTGTACATTAAATACAAGCACTTCTGTGTTAATAAAATTATAAGATTGTGTATATATATACTTTCTTGCTAGGCCCACATTCCCATATAAAGTGCACTAGCCCTATGAGCCCTCAGCACCTCTCCGTGGAAGGCCTGGTGGGTGAGGTGAGACAAGATGGAAGGAATGGTGTCAGCTCCTGCATGATCCATGATCCGTGGGAGTGGGGGGAGACAGGACCTAAGCTCAAGGAGAAGGTTTAGATCATTTTTTGAAGCTGAGGATGCAGTGACATCTGGCAGGATGTTTACCAAATGGTGACGGCTATTATCTCTAGATGAGGGATTTCAGGTGGCTCTCTTTATTTTTTTGTAGTTTTTGCTTGAACTTGTATTTTATGTAATGAAGAGGTAGTATGCATATGTATGTATGTATATATATATATGCATATACATTTGCATGCATGTAGATGGGTACATATGTACACGGACACATGGACATACACACGCACATGTTCGTAGCAGCATTATTCATAGTAACCAGCAAATAGAAACTACCCAAATGTCCATCAGCTGGGGGATGCATAAGTAAAAATGGTATACCCATTCAATGGAATATCATTCATCTGTAAAGGATGACAATGACACATGCTTATAACATAAATGAAACTTAAAAACATAAGGCTAAGGGGGCACCTGGGTGGCTCAGTAGTTGTGTATCTGCCTTTGGCTCAGGTCGTGATCCCGGGGTCCTGGGATGGAGTCTCACATTGGGTTCCCTGCAGGAAGCCTGCTTTTCCCTCTGCCTGTGTCTCTGCCTCTCTCTGTGTGTCTCTCATGAATAAAGAAATAAAATCTTTAAAATAAATAAATAGGAAAAGTATAGGGTATGTGACCTAGATCTCAATAAGTTGGTTATTTAAAAAACAATAAGGTTATTTCAAAATGGAGAAGAGTTTCAGAAACCTCAAGAAAGAAAACTCTTAGAATAAATCACGTGCTCAGAACCCATCCCTGTGCTTGACTGGAACTCTCGCAGGAGTAGGGTCTCCCAGGCTGCATGCAGAGCTGGTGCACCAGCCCAGATGTTGGGTGGCCAGATCACCTTGCCTGGCCTCAGTTGGGAGGCTCAGGTGGTGACACACAGCATCCTCCTCGAGAAAAAGTGAGCAATCTAGTCCTGCCTTGTGAGGCAGCTGCAAGGACGCAGGACATGATGCACGTCAGGGTCCTTGCTCTGTGCCTCCCCAGAGGGAGTGCCATGGTGTTCCCCTACCAGAGTGCTCAGGCTTCCCGGACGATGACTGAAACCTCAGTCACAGTAACAGAGATACCTGAATTACCTTGGCCTGCAGATTCAGGCCACCCCTTTGTTGTCACCCCCATTTTCAGGGAGACTCCAGAGGCACCACACACTGTCTTCTCTTTCCCTCTAGGCTGACAGCCAATGGCTCAGAAGCCCAAGAGGACATTGCCCACCATGGCCACGCAGTCATTGCCCCCCAGAGATCCTACTCTGCTGATCACAGAAACTCCCCACAGGAGCCCACGAGCTCTCCGGGTGCCCATGTCTGGAGGTGGGCTGAGGGAGACTCCGTGTTCCTATGTGGTCCTGCTGGACCAAATCCACAGTCTCTCTGAACTGCTCCTTCAGCTCCTGCCAGGAGCCATTTTGGCCTCTGGGCCTTGAACTCAATCCATGTGGGTGAGGGAGGGGCAAAGGCTGAAGGTGGCAGATGGCCCCAGGCCATCCCCTCCTTCCTCATCACACTGTATGTTCATCTTTTATGTTATCCTGACAGCCCACCCAACACCTCCCGCACTCCCCCCAAACTATTTCTTCCTCCCTCAGCCAAACCCAAAAGTCATCGTGCTTGTCAACGTCTACTAATAGATGACCAGAAAGGTCATTAGCTTCCAGGCCCGTAAAATTAACCCCATTTGGGCAGAGCCAAAATACTCTGTGATCCCCACACTCCCCCCACCCCCCGCCAAGTGGTTGCAAGTTCTTCAAGGGCAAGGATGGAGCCTTTCTCATTTCAATGTTCCCAGAATCTCACCTGGTTACTGACATGTCAGAGATGCTCAACCAAAGTTTGTGGAAGCCAAGGGCAAGCTGAAGGTTGGGGCGCTGATCCCTGCCAATGGGAAGCTGGGTAACTCTCATGAGTGAGACCCCCCTGGCTGCTCACACAAGGCCCCAGGATGGTCTCAGAGACAAAGAGCACTCGCATTGAAGGCACGTGATAAAGGAGAGGTGCCTCCCAGAAGTGCTCCCTCTCAGCACTGGTTTCCTCTCCGCAGATCTCTGCTCAAAAGCAACAAAAATAGCCACTCACTCTCCACCAATGCCACCATCAAAGTTTTAAGACTTCCTTTATGACCATGCAAAGCCCGCTCTCCCTGGTTTACTGCTTCCACCTGTCTTCTGGGAACATTCCCACTCTGTGGTCTTTTCCTGTCACAGGAAAGTCTCTCTGACCCTCTACAGTTAAGACAAACATCTTAGGATCTGTGTGGTTAAGCAAGTATCTCTGCCCCTCCAAGCCTCGGTTTCTTATTAGCAAAGCGGGGCTAATATCTAATTCAGAGGGTTATGGGGAGGATTGGAGGCCCCAGTAAGTCTTCACTGTTGGCACAGTTAATAATAAATAGTAAGAACAGTAAGCTGTGCATGGGCTACTCTGGCAAACTGCATTGAACGCAGGGGTGAATATGAAGTTTTTCCTAGGTTACAATTATTCCAAGCAAAACCATATTTCATAGAAACAGAATTTTATCATATTCTATTTTTTAAGATTTTGTTTATTTATTTGAGAGAGAGAGAGCATGAGAGGGCAAAGGGGCCGAGGGAGGGCGACAAGTAGACTCCCTGCTGGGTGAGGAGCCCAATGTGGAGCTCGATCCCAGGACCCTTGAGATCAGGATCTGTGCTGAAGGCAGCCGCTTAACCGAATGAGCCAACCAGGCACCCCAGACAGAATTTTAAAGAAAAGACCTGCAATCATCCAGGTAGAGAGGTTTTAAGTCATCTTATGCAGAAGCAAAGATCATCAAGCCTGCCTTCCAGGAACACCCTGGATCTGACCACTCCTTGCCAGTCTTCTGCTCCCAGCCTGATCCCCCATGCATCTCACACGGGGACAGGCAGCAGAGACTCCCAGGGGCTTCCTGCATGCACCTGCTCTTCCCCCCTCTCTTCCCCATGTGCAAACCAAGTGACCATTCCCAGCCCAGGGCTCTGCACTTGTTGCTGGGCAGTCACGTCCCCAGGTATTCTCACGGTGCGTTCACTTATTCGGATGGCTGCTCAAATGCCAACTCCTCAGACAGGCCTTCCCTGACCATCATATCTGGGATACCTTCCCACTTTACGGCCCCACACACTGGTTACTCTCTTGCCCCACTTCGTTCTTCTTCTGACATTTCTATTATGAGCTTCCATGTTTAGTGCTTGCCCTTTTTCACTAGAATATAAATTCAGCAGGGGCAAGACTCTGTCTTGTTTACACCGAAAGTCCATCGTCTAGACTCTAAAATACAGTAAGTGCTCAATAAATATTTGTCAGATGAATAAACCATCATGTTTACAGCCCAATCCTGGGTAACTGCTCAGTTGCAAGCAAGTTTAAAAAACACATAAGTTAACGGAAGTGACTTTCAGCCAGTTCGGAAAATACAATCTGTCTTTTAAAATATACAAACTATAATGAGCTATCACTTCACACCTGTCAGAGCGGCTAAAATCAACAACATAAGAAACAACAGGGGCTGGTGAGGATGTGCAGAAAAAGGAAACTTCGTGTGCTGTTGGTGGGAACGGACGCTGGCGCAGCCACTGTGGAGAACAGTATGGAGGTTCCTCCAAAAGTCAAAAATAGGACTATTCTACAATCCAGTAATCGCACACAATTACTGGGTATTTACTCCAAAAATATGAATTCAAAGGGATCCGTGCACCCCTATGTTTACAGCAGCATTATTTACAACAGCCAAATTATGGAAGCAGCCCAAGTGTCCATTGATGGATGAATGGATAAAGAAGATGTGGCCTATTTATAATGGAATATTACTCAGCCATAAGAAAGAATGAAATCTTGCCATTTGCAATGACGTGGATGGAGCTAGAGAGTATCATGCTAAGTGAAATGAGTCTGTCAGAGAAAGACAAACATCGTATGATTTCTCTCATAATGTGGAATTGAAGAAACAATACAAACAAGCAAAGAGGAAAAAAATAAGACACAGATCAAGAAATGGATCTTTTTTCTTAAGATTTATGTATTTATTATTCGAGAGAGTGTGTGTGAGCAAGTGGGGTGGGGGGTAGGGAGAGGGAGAGAGAATCTCAAGCAGGCTCCAGGCTTAGTGCAGAGCCTATGCAGGGTTCGGTCACACGCCCCTGGGATCATGACCTCAGTTGAAATCAGGAGTCGAAAAAAAATTTTTTTTAATTAAATAAATAAATAAATAAATAAATAAATAAATAAATAAGAAATCAGGAGTCGGAGGCCTAACCGACTGAACCACCTGGCACCCCAAACAAACTGTCGTTTCCCAGAGGGGTGAGAGTGGGGGAGAGGGGTGATATAGGTGATGGGGATTAATATAACACTGTTTGTTAACTAACTAGAATTAAAATAAAAACTATCATTTTAAAGATTGTATTTATTTATTTATTTATTTATTTATTTATTATTTATTTGAGAGAGAGTGATAGCCAGAGAGAATGGGAGCAGGGAGGAGGGACAGAGGAAGAAGCAGGCTCCCCACCAAGCACAGAGCACCACTTGGGGCTGGATGCCAGGATGCCAGGATCGTGACCTGAGCTAAAGGCAGATGCTTAACCAACTGAGCCACCCGGGTACCCCAAAATAAAAACTTTAAATAAATAAAATGTACCTCTTATTAAAACTCCTGCAAAGCCCTGTGAACAGGAAGAGCAGTGTGGGTATATCAGAAAGGTGTCTGAGGTCTGAACTGCTCCCAGGAAAGGGAACTCAGGGCTGTGAAGAAGAAAGTCCAATGCTCCAGGGAGGCAGCAGAAAGATGGATCCCCCAAGTCATTCCTGGATCTCTGTGTTGTTTGTTTGTTTGTTTGTTTGTTTGTTTGTTTAGAGAGGGAAAAAGTGCGAGTGCAGGGACAGGTGGAAGGGTGGGGTGAGTGTGCTGCAGAAGGAGAGAGAATCTCAGGCAGGCTCCACGCTCAGCACGGAGCCCGACTTGGGGCTCGATTCCACAGCCCTGAGATCATGAGCTGAGCCAAACTCAGGAGTCCGACAGGTCACGACTGAGCCAGCCAGGTGGCCCTGGGCCCCTGTGCTTCTACGGGAAGCTCTCAAGAAGGCCCTCAGGTCACCGCCAACACAGCCTTCCCTGCCTGAAGTGCACTGTTCTGAAGGCAAATTCAAAGCCCCTTTGATGCTAAAGCTGCAGCCAAACACTGTGTTGGGGGCGGGTGGGGGCGGTGCAGGGAGGAGAGAAGCAAATAATTGGGTCTATTATAACTTTCATTTAAAAAAAAATCAATGGGATGGTGGCTACATTTGTCAAAGTCCATTGAACTATCGAACACTTCCGATGAGTACACTTACATGTAAATTGTACCTCAGTATGACTGATTGGAAAATAACAAGAAAAAAACCAGAGGGTGGGGAGAGAAAAGTCACTGGTGACCGCCAGGCTCTCAGCCCAGGGGACCTTCCCCTGCGGGTAAGAAGTCAGGGCTTCAGGAAGAGCAGAAGGACAGAATGGGCCACCGTGAAGCTGTATCTTGCTTTTTATGGAATATAAACTTTTATTAGGAGGTGATCTTTGTTGCTGAGCCCAATGCTTCACGTTTCTTCGCATTCCAGATGAAACAAGCACTATCACGCAAGCTCCACCACCACCCAAAACACTGGGTCCTCAGTTAAGCAAGGATAGAACGACAGTACGATTTGGTCCCAACATGGTGACATTTAAGATTAGCCAGCAATTCCCAACATAGTGACAGTCATTCTTTATTCAAAAAAAAAAAAAAGTCTGGGCAAGTTTTTTTTTTTCTTTTTTTTTTTGGGCAAGTCTTAATATCCTTGCTAGTCTTTGGGAAGCTGAAAAGCAGCCAAGAGGGAAACCACAGCCCACTGGTGCCCTCTGGTGGGAAAGTGGCAGGACTGCATGGAATTGCAAAAGCCCCCGGAGCTCACCTCACCCCCAGTTCCTACTGTGGAAAGTCCCAGGTGGGGCCCGAGAATATGCATTTATGATCAGTTCCCAGGTGCCACGGCCTCTGGCACTGCTGTTCTTGGGACCACACTGAGAATCACCGGCTTGAGTTTGTCCATCCGTATGCCTTGCTTCTATCATCCTGAACTGCATGCTTGGAAATTCATGAAAATGAGCATTTCCCTCCACTTCAATAGTTTCTGGGTGATGTTTTTTTGGTTTTTGCAATGAGAGCATAACTTTTGGGTTTGTTTTTAGCAAAACAAAAAGACCTAACTCACATCAGTCTTGTGGGAGAATGGTTACTACAACCATTCTTCCAAGAGAGAGGCACAGACCACTTTGGCGAAGTTGGACTGGGTGCTTCAGAGCTTGGGCCCTTTTTTGTCTTTTTCTCAGCCTTCCATCAAAGGCCCCACCAGGAGAGCTGTGCCTGGAACCTGCAGCCTGGCTCCCCAAACACAAGCTTGAGTCCCAGAGCAGCCAGCCCCCTGTCCCTCCAGGCTAGTGCTCTCACCTTCTGCCTGGAGGCTGCAGACCCCTCTTCCCTGGCTGCCCCAGGCCCTTGCTCTCAGCTTCTCCCCCCGCCCCCACCTCCCCCCCACCCCTGTGTCTCCGAGAGCTCTTGAGACCTGTGTTCGCCCCTGCCCTGCTTGTCTACTGATAGGTCAGATTTGGAGCCGCAGATGAGGAGAGCCTCAGCCCCCACTGGCTTTGCAGAAAGAGCTCCTGACATCTCAGGGACTGGGGGAGAAAATGGGATGAGAGGACAGGGGTGAGGGGTGTAGAATCAGCATTGCCAAGGCCACAGGGACTTCCTCTGCATTCTCTCTCTCTCTCTCTCTCTCTCTCCCCTCAGGGGTCAGCCACTTTCTCTTGGGCAGCTAGACCATGAGCTTGGCAGTTCCCACACCCCTCAACTGCCAGCATTACCATCAGGGAGGATCTAGGGGCTAAGGGAAGCAAAATCCCAGGGATGGATGCCAGCTGGCCTAGCTGGGGTCAAGGACCCACTTCAGGCCCACTGACTGTGGCCAGAGTTCAGGGGTTTTGCATTCCATCTCCAAAAGGACCACTTGTGCTTGGTTGGCTTGGGGCAGAATTCACCCTCTCAAAGGAGGCTGGGTAGACAAGGTGAGTGTCCTGGCAACTGGAATTCTCCTTGCTTCTCAGGGTTGGAGCTTGCCATGGCCAGGCTGCCTCTGTGGCTGGCTCTCCTCTGGTGGCAGCAGCCATAAGCCAACTGGCTCTGCAGGTAGCTGCCTGCTCCCTCTCTGCCCCCCTTTCTAGAGAAGGGGCAGGGCCTACTGCTGAGTGCTCTGCACCATGCGACCAAAGGGAAAGTGCTAATGGACTACACGCCCCCCCCCCCCCCCCCGCCCGAACAGAGCTACTGGAGGGTCTCCAGGAGGCCGAATGATGGAACTGCCTCCAGTCTCCTACCTTCCTCCCCAAGAGACCACAGGCACTCTCCCCTTCCACTGAGACGGAGGAGGTGAGGATACTCGGATACTCCTGCTCTGGCTGATGCCCAGGAGGTGGGCCTCTTGCTGCTGGAGGCTGGGCCCTGGCCAGGTGGCTCCTCCTTAAAGGTGCGTGCACCTGCTGCGGACTCTGCCTCCGCTGCACCAGCCCCAGACTGACACCCTGTTCTCAATCCCAGCAGGGAGCTTCCCCTCCCAGAAGCTTGGAGGTCCTGGCCTCCTCCCTAGACAGAAGTAGTCGGCCAAGCAGCCCTGCCCATGTGGCCCAGGTCCCTCAACCAACCAAAAGCCTCCCTATGCACATGGCTCCTGCCCATAGATACACTGTGGGGGCCCAGTGACCCACAAGACAACCCCCCAGGGCACTGCAGGGCACATCAAGAAGCCAGGGCTGACCTTGCCCACTGCCCACATGCCACTCCTGGGTCCTGGAAAACCCTCATTCTCCTCTTAGGCCAGGTTGAGCTCCCACTAGGTCTGGCCTTGCCTGCTCCCAGGCTCCCAGATAACCCTGAGATCTGCTTGGAAGAGCTCTGGACTCGCCTCAGAGTAGCATCCGCACTAAGTAAAATGACTCACAGGCCCTCACCGAGATCTGTGTCTCACATGCAATTGGCTGCTTTTGGAGACGGGTGGCGGTAGTTATAGGCAGTGCCAGACTCTCCCACCATTTCCAGATTTGCTCAGCAGTCTAACATGTATGGGGGGCAGAATAATGATTCCCTTCAAGTCATCCACACCCTAACTCCAGAACCTGTGAGTATATCACCTTCCCCAGCAAAAGAGATTTTGTAGATGTGATCACATCTCAAGGGTACAGACCTTGACATGCAGAAATGATTCTGGATTATCTGCTGGGCCCAATGTCAACATGAGGATCCTTAAAAGTAGAGGAGGCGGGCTGATGAGTCAGTCACTCAGAGGAAGATGTGACTACAGAAGAATGCCACAGAGGGGGACCTGGGTGGCTTAGTCAGTGAAGCATCTGACTTTTTTTTTTTTTTTTTTTTTAGATTTTATTTATTTGAGAGAGAGAGAGAATGGGGGGGCAGGGTAGAGGGAGAAGCAGACTCCCCGCTGAGCAGGGATCCCAATGTGAGGCTCAGTGGGGGGCTCCATCCCAGGACCCTGAGATCATGACCTGAGCAGAAGGAAGATGCTTAACCAACTGAGCCACTCAGGCGCCCTAAGCAACCAACTCTTGATCTCAGCTCAGGTCTTGATCTCAGGGTTGTGAGTTTGAGCCGTGCACTGGGCTCCATGCTGAGCACGGAGCCTACTTTTAAAAAAGAAGAAGAAAAGCAGAGATGCACACTGAGGGCTTTGCAAGTGGAAGAAGGGGCCATGAATCAAGGAAAATGTGGGCACTTCTAGAAGCTGGAAAAGTTAGGAAACAGATTTTCCCCTGCAGTCTCCAGAAAGGAATGCTGCCCTGCCAACGCTTTGATTCGAGCCCCATGTTGGACTTCTAACCTACAGAACTGTATGATAAATGTGTGTGGTTTTAAGCCACAAAGTTTCGGTAACTCGTTAGAGCAGCAATAGAAAACTAATATGCCATGACAGCCTGGCTGGTCAAGAGAGAAAATTTCAGAGCTGCCATAGGATTTTTAAATTTTTTTAACAGCTTTATTGAGATATAATTCCCACATCATGCACTTCTCCATTTAAAGCACACAATTCACCATAGAATTTTAAGGATATTTTACAACCTCAACCTCTGGGGGGAGGGGGGGGAATCACTGTTAACAAACTCCCAAGTACATCTCCAGAGGCTTATGGAAACTATTTTGCATCTTATCAGTGGTTCTGAAACAAACGACTGGTATCAAGTAGCTCACCCTAGTACAGTTGTGCTTCCTGACTCAGAGGTTGAAAGTCAGGTGAGAGGAAGTGAGTCGGTCTGGGTTGAACAGCTGGCAGCAGAAGCCTTCTGGGAGGGGCGCTGTCTTTGTGCAGAGAAACACCTCGACTGTTGGGGGAAAGGCAAGATTATGGGAGAACATGGAAGGTGACAGCTGCTCAGTCCCCAGAGCTTCCTGAGTTAGTCCATCTGAGCCGAGGGGGAAGGGGTGGAGAGGGAGGGACAGAGAAGTTGTGGGCAGGGACTGGCAGGGGCCAAGGAGGAGAGGGATGGTGACACAGCCAACATCCAAGGACCTGTCTGAAGTGGTTTTTACTGAGATGTAAATCCTCCTGCTTGGAGGGTGGCCTTCTGGGGGTGGGGGGTCAGGAAAGGCCTGGGCTGCCCTCTTTGACACCTGTTTGAAGAGCAGGGTCCACCCTCTGCAGGGACGCTGCACACCCAAGTGCAGGACTCCCCAGGGCGGGCACCCAAGTCCAAAGGGCCAAGAGACAACCGCCCCCCCCCCGACTTGCACATGCCAAGCTCACTCATACATGTACACAGGTGGGGAAAGGTTTGATCTTTGGTGGGTCATACAGCCTGTTGCCTTCCTTACTGTCAATCATTAGTGCTCGTTTCAAAAAGTATGGTGTTTTCAATCACGAGGTAACCAGCTTTCTTCCATGCCTCCTGCTGTGGGTAGATGTTGGGGCCCCAGCCCCCTAGTATATGTTCTCCTCCATGTGATCCCTGAGACCCTCAAGCATCAGGGTAGGGTTAGGGTTGACTGCGGCCGCTGAGGCTCTGGGAGCTTGGAGAGCACCATGTCCTGCAGCCACAGGCCAGGAGCCCAGGTGCAGCCTGCTGGAAGACAGGAGCAGAGTCTGGGGCTCTGGCCGACCCCTTCTAGAACCAGCAGAGTTCCACACACACACAAGGCCTCTGCCTGGGGCACGTACAGGACCACATCCGCATCCCCAGGTAAGCTGCTCCAGGATGTTGTTCTGAGGCCAATATCCCAGAAGTCCTGCAGCAGAAACCCTCTATTTCTCTCAGGGATTCTCTAAGGGGGTTGGTCAGATTTTTATGGCCCCTCAGCCCAGACTGTTGTCACGTTCTCTCATGTGAGATCAGAGTGCTGCTGTCTTGTCCATCTCCTAAATACAAGCTCAGGCCAGGAGCACGGGTGTCCCTCCCTATGCTCCTAAGGTGAGTGGGGACTGCTGCCAATGAGTCCAAGGAGGGTTTCTGGCAACTTCTTAAGAATAAGAGGAACAAAATATAAACTTAGCCTCTAATAGGTCACCCTGATGTTCCTATAATTCTAAGTTTAATTTTCAGGCAAAGATGGTGAACATCCTTGGGTACTCTAAACTGCAATGTGTGTTTATTAAGTTATCTGCTTGTGCTAAGTTATATGCTATTTGGATCATTTAAAACATTAGCAGCACCATCATGTATTTTATACTTAAACTAGGACAAACATTATTTTATCATATGTTAAGAAAAAATTTAGAGTCTCGGCTTGATGCAAAGATTTTGGCCCATCATGCTCGTCCTGGATCCCCAGCATTGAATAAAGTGCCTGTCAGATAGTACGCACTCGACACATATTTGTCAGAGTCAATTAACTAGTTGATGAATTTTTATCAATTTTTAAAATACCTGAAAATGTCTTTGGTGTTAGAGCTCACAGCCTCCTTGCAATACTAAAGAAGAACATAATGCAGTCATTTTCACCTTATTTTTAAGATATTTCACTTATCAATCGTGCCTTCCCTTAAGTGGAGTTAATGTTTTATTAAGAAACAAGATTAGAGATCCCTATGAGCATTAAATTCATCTTCCCTGAAATGAGAGCATAATATATTTGCACTAATAATTCTGAAACTTTTGAACTGATGGAAATTCATTGAGAAAAAAAAGCTAACCATATTGGCTCTAAGAAAGCCATGATGTAATAAAAATTCAGGGGTACCTTGCTGGCTCAGTCAGAAGAGCATGCAACTCTTGATCTTGGGGTCATGAGTTCAAGCCCAATGTTGGGTGTAGAGATTACTTAAATAATTTTTTCTTAAGTTCCAAAAAACCACAAGTTAACCCTGATTTTACCACTTACTATCCCTGTGACATCAGAAAAGTTCACCGACGGGCAGCCCAGGTGGTTCAGCGGTTTAGCGCCGCCTTCAGCCCGGGGCCTGATCCTGGAGACCTGGGATCGAGTCCCACGTCGGGCCCCCTGCATGGAGCCTGCTTCTCCCTCTGCCTGTGTCTCTGCCTCTCTTTCTCTCTGTGTCTCTCATGAATAAATAAAATCTTTAAAAAAAAAAAAAGTTCACCGAACCCAGGACTCCTCATTTGTAAAATTAATATAACACCTCACCCTCCTACTTCAGAAGTTGCCAGGAAGATCAAGTGGGATGACAGGTGAGAGCATGTCATAAAACACCACTCAAAACTAAGCCATCCTAAAAAATACGTATGTCTGATTACACACACCAAAAATTAGTATCTTAATTTTTAAAAGTCAAAGAGCTAAGCAAGAGTTAATCAGATAGATAATTATCATTTATATTTCCATGAACGCCACTGCTTATGTTATCGGGCATTTGGATTTCTACCTCAGTGAACGATCTTTTCTTACTCTATTTTCTTCTTGGGTGTTTGCTTACTAATTGATTTTCAGTAGCTTGTTATCTAGTTAGCATATTTATTCCTTATCTTGTGTATTGCAATTACTTTTTCCCAGATGATTTTATTTACCAGATGGACATTTTACATTTTTGTGTAGGTCAAGTTTGTCAATCTTTTAGGTATAGATAGATGATATAGAGATAGGTAGATAGATAGATAGATAGATAGATAGATAGATAGATAGATGACAGATAGATGATAGAGGTGCATATATATAAAAATATATATGTAAAGGTATATAAGCATATATATGTAAGCTTTGGCTTTTGATCAGTGCTTAAAGACAGTTCTCCAACTTTAAGATTATAAAATATGTTACCTATATATTTCTTCTTTGATAGATTTTTTTAAAGATTTTATTTATTTATTCATGAGAGAGACACAGAGAGAGGCAGAGACACAGGCAGAGGGAGAGAAGCAGGCTCCATGCAGGGAGCCCCATGTGGGACTCGGTTCTGGGACCCTGGGATCATGCCCTGAGCCAAAGGCAGACACTCAACCACTTAGCCACCCAGGTATCCCAATAGATTTTTTTTTTTTTTTTGAGAGAGAGGGAGGTGGTGTAGGGAGGGGCAGAGGGAAAGGGAGAAAGACTCTTAAGCAGCAGGTTCCATGCCCAGTGTGGAACCTGCCATTGGGCTTGACCTCACGACCCTGAGATCATGACCTGAGCAGAAATCAAGAGTCAGATGTTTGGGGGTGCCTAGGTGGCTCAGTCAGTGACACGCCTGCCTTCAGCTCAGGTCATGATCTCAGGGTCCTAGGGCTGAGCCCTGTATCAGGCTCCCTGCTCAGCAGGAAGTCTGCTTCTCCCTCTCCCTCTGCTCCTTCTCTCACTCATGCTCTGTTGAGCTCTCTCTCTCTCAAATAAATAAATAAAATCCTTAAAAAAAAAAAAGTCAGATGCTTAACAGACTGAGCCACCCAAGTGCCCCAATAGATTTATTTTTATATTTAACTATTTGATCCATCAGTCATTTATTTCAGTATAAGATAAACAGTGAGGAATCTAATCATTTTTGCCCAGTGATGAGCCAGTTGCCTCAAGGTCATTTATTGGCTAACTGGTACTGATCTTAAATGCCTTTTTTTTTTTTTTTTTTTTCAGATACTAAACTCCCACCAGAACTTGCAATCAGATCTGGACTCTGTTCTGTTCTGCTCAATCTATTTATGTCTATGTCAGCACAACACAATTTTGATTACCAGAGGCTCAATAAAGGGGCCTTGATAGGAGGTGAATCTAAAACGTGCTGAGTGAAAGAAGCTGGACACAGAAGAGAACAATCTGTAAGAGTTCGTGTTGATGAAATCCTAGAACAGGTGAGACTAATCTATCATGACAGAAAACTGATCTGTGGTTGCCTCCATCAGGCCTAGTGTTGCGGAATGGATTTGGGAGGTCAATCTTAAAGGGGCATGGGGACCTTCCATGGAGGTGTTCTATATTTTGGGTGAGTTGGCCATTCACAAGAGTATATACATTTGTCAAAAAGAACTAATTGTAACTTAAAATGCATGAATTATATCATATGTAAATTATACCTCATCCAAAAATATCTAATAAGGCAAGTCTCCTTCTCATTTCATTGCTGTTTCCAAAAATTGCTTTTCTATGTCTTATATAATTATTCTTCCAGATGAATTTTAGGAGACCTTTATAAAAAAAATTTTTTAAATTCCATCAGACTCATGATAGGAATTGTGATAAATGTATTTATTAATTTGGGGCACAATTGACATTTATATATTATTAAGACTTTCTATCCACAAAGAGGATATATTTCTTCACTTATTAAAGCCTTCTTTGGTAAACTGTTGTCATTTTGGTAAAAGCATGCCATACACATTTTTTATGAAGTTATTTGAGAATATATTTCATGTGTTGCTACTGTGAAAGGGTTCTTTAGAAAATCATATTACCCCATCTCATTTCTGATATATGAAAAGGCTCTTGATTTTTGTTTATTTACCTTGTATCTGAACACATTATGTAAGTTTCTCATTGCTTTAATACTCTATTAAGCTGGGATCCCTGGGTGGCACAGCGGTTTGGCGCCTGCCTTTGGCCCAGGGCGCGATCCTGGAGACCCGGGATCGAGTCCCACGTCGGGCTCCTGGTGCATGGAGCCTGCTTCTCCCTCTGCCTGTGTCTCTGCCTCTCTCTGTGACTATCATAAATAAATAAAAAAATTTAAAAAAAAAAAAAAAAAAAAATACTCTATTAAGCTGATGTTACTTTTTAGGTGAATAATCATGTTATCTGGACATGTCATGCTTTGTCTTTTATTCTCCAATTTACCCTCAACTTTGTTTCTTATCAAATTTAATCATCTGAAGCATCTAGAGCGTTTGAATAGTTTCTATCATAGTGGGCATTTCTGTTTTGTTCTTGATTTAACAAGTTTGCCTCTGTTTTTCCTGGAAGTACAATGTTTACTGCTAGTTTCTGATAAATACTTTCAACCATGCTAAGGAATCATATGTCTGTTTTTAGAATTCTGACCATTTTGGTCAGAAATGGATGTTGAATTTTATCTAGTGTCTTTTCAGCATTTACTTAGGTCAGTGGCTCTCAATACTGGCTTCAAATTAGAATCACCTGGAATCTTTAAAAATACTCTTGCCTGTGTGCCCTCTTACCTAGATTCTGATTTAATTGGCCCAGAGTAGAAAACCCAGGCCTCGGCATTTTTCAAAAGCTCTTCTGGTAATTATAACATCTACCCAGGGGTGAGAACAATTAAGCTGGAGCTTTGCTTCTCAAACCTTAATGTGCACACAAATCACAGGGCAATCTTGATAAAATGCAGATCTTGATTCAGGAGGTCTAGGGCTTGAGATTCTGCATTTGCTGTATTAAAATTGGGATCCTTAAGCCACCAGCATAGGCATCATCCAAGAGCTTGTCAGAAATGCATACAGTCAGCTCCATCCCAGACATACTGAATCAGTATCTGCGTGTTTACAGGAGCCCCAGGTAATTCTTATATGCATTAAAAAGTTTGAGAGGCACTGAAGATAATTATGTGTAAGGTATTTTTTACTTTTATCCTACTAATGTAATGAATTACAAGACCAAACTTCCCAAATTTTTAACTACTCTTGCACTCTTATAATAAAACTGGCTTGATATGCTGATGAATCAGGTTTGCTAATATTTTATTTAAGATTTTATATCAATATTCAGAAGAAAGGTTGATCCATACTATCTTTTTGTGCTGATTTGTCAGGTTTTTGTGTCAGGGGCTGCCTCAAGGGTTATTTCTCCATATTCATGCCTAATTATGTGTATTTTTTCTTTGTAAAACTTGCCGGAAGGTTTCGTCATTTGTTGATCTTTTCAAGGAATGTTCTCCTATTTTCCCCTTTAACATATGTTAACTCCCTCTGTATCCTAAAGTCTATTTTTGAAAAATTCTTTTTTTAACCATTTCACGCTATTTTAATTATTGTAGCTCTGGGTAGCATTTTAGTAACTCTTACCAGGAGATTTTGGTAAATCCATTGAGCATTCTCAAACCTCCCTTTTGTTTCCAGCTTCCTCGCTCCCTCCAGGAGCCTGATAGAATGTCAGGGGATGTGACATCACTTCAGGCAGGGCTTCATTATGTGCCACTCAGTTGGCTGGCAGATGCTTGCCGTGTAGGTATGCGGGCCTCCAATCTGTCAGGTCCAAAACACATTTACCTTAATAAATGTCTTTACCACATGCTGAGAAGTCCCGAAAAGGAGCCTGGGAATCTGGGACCAACCCAGCCAAGAACACTGTGTTCCATCTTCCATCTTAATAATGAAACGCTGACTGCTTGCTAAAAGATGCACAATTTATTTTAAATATATGAATAGGATGATTGTTTAAAAAGAGCTCCAGCTGGTTAAATTTAGATTCCTGCAATAAAACTCTCCTCCGGCACATTCTCTGGCTTTGGGCCCCTAAGGGCTGCAGCTTCTCGCAACTAAATTGGACAGTGTGGTCTTGCGTGTTCGGGTTTTCCGGTGGTGGTTTTGATGTTCTGAGTCAGGGCATCAGGAGCTGCCCTGGCCTCAAAAGGACTCCCTCCATGATTTGAGTGATCCACTCCTAGAGCACTCTTGCCATTTGGGAAAAGTGTCATTTGGTAAAGTATTTTCAGTGAACCATTGGGCAAAAAAATTCAGGTGGCTACTTTCCTTTGCCATAATCAGGCAAATTCTGTCTCCCTGCTCCTTTGACTGCATTGATGTCTTGCTGTCCAGCTACCAGGGAGAGAAGGGCCTTCGTGAGCTCTAAGCTGCCACCAGGTGTCAAGTCAGGGCTTTACCAGGACTTCATCAACAGGTTCTCAGGTTCGGCTAACAAACTCGGCCTGGCATCCAAGTCAGTCTTATCAAAGCCCCAAGGCTACCTGACCTCTTCTCTTTGTCTTTGTCACCCTGTGACGTTTTTACTCATGGCCTCCAACATCCCCTCCTCTGTATTAGGAGTCACCTGGGTCCTGTTAACATGAAGATGGACCAGGTGGAGGTGGCTGCCAGGACTCTATCTCAAAAGATCTGGGTTGGGAGCAGGTAGGGCTGTGTCAGACACTACTTCTAATACAGAGGGAGAGAAAAGGCAGGCTGGGGCGCCAGGGTGAGGGAGAGTGTGTGAGAGCGAGAGAGCATCACTGAGCTCTCTGTTCTCTCTGATGATCTGTGTTCAGAGAGAGGAGGTATGAATGGCCTTGGGTTGGTTGTCTTCCTGAAGTTTAGGACTTAATTAGGTGGACAAGAGGAGTTAGGGGCAGGAATGTGCATGTGGTATACACCACATGGAATAAAAGGTTACTATAAAGGGAAGAAGAGGGAGGGGAGGTTGAGGTACCAGTTGCATTTCAAGCGAGAAGAGCCTTCCCTGCAGAGCTGAGGAGTGTAGACTTAATTGTACAGGGAATGGTGTGCAGGAGTTACTTAAGAAGTCTATTTGGGCAGCAGCCTGTGGGATATCTGGAGCCATCCACTCTGCTGTTCACACTGTGTTCATTCTTTGAGCTTGAGACCAGTGTAACAGGCAGGTTCCTGCTGAGTCCTGCTGGGTAACAAACAAACTTGGGACCCACAGTAGCTTCCAGCAGCAATTGTCTATTTCATATCCATGGATCTGCAGGTTGTCAGAAGCAGCCCTGCTTCAGGCTTTGGGTTCCATTTAGTTTCTCTCCATGTCCTTCTTCTGGGACCTGTGGCCACCTAGAGTATATTTTTCCCACAGCAAACAGCAGGAAGTGCAGCAGAAAACGTGATGTGGATAGCATCACATATGCTCTTTGGGACTAGCAAAGACTTCTGCTCAGATTCCAGTTGTCAGAGCAAGTCGTTTGGCCAACATTCACAGAACAGAGAAATATACCTTGCTTACTCTAATGGGAGGCAACTCACATCTCAAAGCAAGAGCATGGATGTAAAATTGGAAAGAACAGTTTGATTACCACTAACACCAACTAACTTCTCCTACAATTTAGGTCCTGGTTAATGCATGGCCATGTGGTATAAAAGAAGGAGTGCTGAAGAAGGTTCTGGAGTCCTGGGTTCTAACTCCAACTCTGCAAGGCATTTAGTCTTTAAGATGCACCATGCCCACCCCCCACCCCATCGTCTACATAAAATGTTTGTCCTGACTGCTTTTCAAGATCTCCTCCAGTCATCATGAGTCTTCAATGCTCAGATGGCTCCATCTGTCACGAGCATGATGGACTTGGGAAGGGTAGATACCAGGGGCCAAAGACCATGAGATAAACATGTAGGAGGGCAGCCCTGGAATGGAAACAGGGGAGTGAGTTTGCAAAGTTCCAGGAAATAAGAAGCTGAGTGTTAAGGGGATTCTGGTGTTGGTAAGCAAAGTTATATGTTTGATTCCTGCTCCATGGGCCAGTTGTCAACACTCTGCCTGGCAGATCCAGTGATTCCTGACCAGGATTATGTGAAGTGTGGAAAGTTCATAGAGAGCGAGCAACCCTGAGAGGTCACTTCTAAGCATTCTAAGCAGATTAACAAGAATCAGAATACAAACATAAATTCAGAACCTTTTCGTTATTCCACATCCTTCCATCTGGATTCCAATTTGTGGGTCAGGAGCTATTTTGAAACCAATAGTGGCCTTCATCCCTTTAATCTGTCAGAATTGTGAAATTGAGCAGCTCTCAGTGAAATTCAACAAATGAGTATTGAAGGTCTTTGGTTTCAAACAAGGGAGTCTGTGAATCTAACCAAAAGGAAACATGTAGGAAGGCTATCCGATAACTCAGGAGACTGAAGGGAAAGCAAAGGAAACAAGTTCAAAAACAGAGCAGGGACCAGGGTAGTACTACATATGCAATGAGTACACATTGACTCTTTTCTTTTATGTCCTGTGTCTCTCTACTTGTCCTGGTATCTCAGAGTCCCTGGAGAGACTGATGGATGGAATTTACATCCTATAACCCAAGGAGCCATGGGCTCAGCAGTCTGAGTTCTGTGATGGGCTCTGAAGACCCCTTTGGTCTCTCTAACAATAAGGTTGGGAACTTCCTGATCTATTGCTTCCCAAAGACAACACCCAATGGATAGGAGTGAATCTCCCCAAAGAGACCAAAGGTTGTTAAAAAGTGGAAATGGATATTGAATGGGCCATAAAACAAGTATCAATGACAAACGGATAGAAGAACACTGGAATATATCGTTGCAGTGGTAGCAGACAATGGTTCATAGGGTCACTCTCAGCTATGATGTTTGGAAGAGACTAAGACCTATAAGGAGATGCCAGGAGGGGTATCCTAAGCCCCAGACCAGGCAATCCCATGGCAATCCTTACTGTGCCTTTCTCTGGAATGGCAAAAATGGCTAAGGTTTGTTATCCAAAAAAAATATCATCTAACTCCTTTCCTATCTTCTACTTTACAGTAAAAATAACTAATACTTATTAAACAGTTACTATGTGCTGGGCACTATTCCAATAATTAACATAAATCATCTCATGTAATCCCCACAACAATCCTTATTAGGTGATTACCAGACTTAACCCCATTTTACAGATGAGAAAACGGAGGCATAGACACTAGCTCATTAGACTGGTGAAAATTAGAATTGGGATTCAACCCCAGTTGTCTTGGTTGGAATAATTTAATCTATCCATGAATAATTCTTCAAAGAAGATGCCCCCGGGTACAGTGTTTACTGGAGGGACTTAGGATAAATACTCGGAGGTCTTAAAACAGGGGAAACTGGGACTATCTTGCAGGTGCCTGGAACGGGAAGTAATCGTGAGGCCCAAGGAGGAGAAAGAGATTGGGAGAAGGCAGTTTTTAAAATTCACAAAATAAAACACAAGGATGGAAAGCTTTAAAACCCCTGGAGGATTTCTCTGAAATGTTGAACTGTGGAGAGTTGAATGGCTGCTAATATCCTCACGTTCCTACTTCAGCTCCTACCTGGCGAGGGACTTGCATTTCCTGTGGGTTCCCGGGATGGTTTCTATTCCGTTCCTGACTCGTCTGTCACGCGGACTGGCCTGTGTGTGCAGCCAGGTGTGGGGCCTGAGCACAGCTGGCTCTAATTTGAGGGGCCTTCTGCCATTTTAAGATGACCTCACCCCATTCCCTTGACTTTTTAATATACAATTCACGCCACTTTTCAAAAATTGGGATAATGATTTATTGGCTTCTTTTCTTGCAGTATCCTGCAGTGTGAGGATATATGTTTTTTTGTTGTTTAGGGGCTTGATAACTGTTCTTGATAGGGGGATTATAAATATATCTACTATAGGAGTGATCAAATGTAACACTTTATGTCCACCATTCTGGCCATATTTCAGTCCTGGTCAAAGAATTCCTTCCCACCCTCCTGTGTCTCCTGCTTCTACCTCTTGCTGGTGAATATACAACAAGGGGGTGATGGTTAAGTGACTTTGGCATAAACAGACTCGGATTTGCATCTTGCCCCTGGCCCTTAGCTGTATGACTTTGGGTACAATAGGGGACTCTACTCCAAGGTCCATCCCAGCAGCAGCAAGACATGCCCACTCCCTCAGTCTCTCCGGGGGTGGGGGGTCTGCACTACCCTGACCACAGCTGGTTGGCCAGGGTGGGCATCTGACCTATGAGTGTCTGGCATGAAAGAAGAGTGGAAGTGAATTAGGCCAGATTCCCTTTCAGAAACCTGAAGTGGGAAAAATAAAGAGCGAATCACAGTGGCTGATGAGGGGAATGGGCCAGGGACCAGACATTGGGGAGCAGCTGTGTCTCAGTAGGCACTGATGAAGCCTGACAGGGAAGCCCAGACCATCTTTTTATCAGATAACCAAATCCTGGTGCTAAAGCCACTTTGAATCCACAACTCATCTCCCAGGGGTGGGTATACCATGGTCCCTCTGTTGGAGTGCTGGGGGGGGGGGGACACCTCTCCATCCTGTTATAAAAGAAAAACAAGAGGCTACAGCCATGTTTGCCTGGAGTGGGGAGGGAATGAAGGAAGCATCCCACTTCATATCAGTGGGGAAAGAAACCTCTACACAGCTCTCCTCTCCCTTTAGGGCCTTGTGGTGAAGGTAGAAAGAAAAGCAGGAAAGAAAGAGATGCCTCTGGTAGTTCTTCAGTGATTCCAATGTGAATGCTTACCAGATAATCTGTTTAGTATCTGTTTAGCAGAGATTATTCATGGTTTGGGGCTGTCCACGGAGGTCCAGACCCCAGGGAGAGTGAAAATTAAACTTCTTGGCACAATGAGAAGGCTGAGTTTGGAGGAAGCAAAGAAAGGACCCCCAAAATGGAATCAGGGCATGTTGCCGGCGACTCCTCTAATGTCCAGGAGGCTGCAGGCTGTCTAGAGAGGTATACAGGGGAAGTTGCTGATGATGGAGACTTAGAAAGTTATTAAGACTATAAAAATATTGAGTCAAACAGTTTGCATTCCTGTGAGGGAAATCCCCTTTCACCATTCAACACATGCAGTAAAATAATACAAAGTAGCTATTTAGAATATACTCCAACAGCTTGGGGCCTTCTGGATCCCTCAATGAACACCTACTTCCTGAGGAACTGGAGGAACCTCTTGTTTCTAGAACCAGAGGAGTCTGCCCAAAACCTGTCCCGCAGTAGGTCAAAAGGACTGGGGAAGAGTGTCCACTGAGTGCCCAGCACAGTGCCTGGCACAGAGTAGGTGGGCAGCCCACAGAATCATGTAGAAGTCAATCAGTACCAAACCCTGAGTGTCCCCTGGGTGGGATATGTAGCAAATGCAGAAACAGAGACTGGACTTCCTGTTGGGGTGAGAGTCAGAGCCTTGTTGACCCAAGGGCTGAGAGGACACATGCATTTGCTAGGAAATTAAATGGCCCTGAGGCATCTTCATCAGGTGATAAATGGCTTGAAGGGACCACAGTACCGCCCACAAGACAAATGAGCTGTGTGTGGCCCATTTGTCCAGACCCTACCAGCCCTCATCACAGTCATGGAAGTCACCTGTATGCCCACAGGGACAACCCTGATTTATTCCAGGACCCTCTCACTTTGCAAAGTTCCCTTCAGGTATTTTTGGAGAGACCAGAGAGGTAATCACACATGAACTCCTGGACAGCCCCATTCGGTTTCTGCAGGCTGTGTGACAGCCACCCCACCTACCTAGCACTGGCATAGCCTCTCAGCACAGTTTCTGATGCTCTGAACACCTCAAGAGACCAAACCTGCATGAGTATATGCATCACCGGGCAGATGACATGGGAGGAGTTGTAAGAATCTTCAGACCAATGGTTCACAGGTGAGTGGTGAAGAATGTATAATATTATGCTCTTTGACCCCAACGCTCAGGACAACAGAAATGAAAGGCTGTCAGCAGAGCATGAGGGAACAAGCTTTAGTACTGCTGGTGAGTTTGGTCCAAGAATCACAATCATAAGCTCATTTCCCTACATGAGAAATGTACTATTCACTTATTCATTCATCCAAAACAAAACATTTCAAGGACATTTTCACACTGAACTTGGCATTTCCAATCCAACTCTGGTGAGGGGCACTCTGGGTCCCTTGTGATAATTGGTGGTCATGTCTGGGAGATAAACTGTTATCTGTTCACTAGATGATTTCCTCCTGTTCACAGGCATTGCTGGACTTCACTTCCCAACCTTCTTTGCAGTTAGGTGTGACCATGTGACAGTTCCCATCAAAGGAACAGGGGCAGAAGTGACGTGTGTCACCCGGCCCATGAGAAGCTCCCATGTGTGATCATCCATGCTCTTTGCCCCTCAGTCAGCTTAATGAAGAAAAGCACAGTGACCCTGGAAGTGACGTGTTGAAGACAGCAGATGGCAGGTGAAGATAGTAAGATGTCAGAGTCCTGGACCCAAGAATCAGTGCTTAGAGGAGAGCCAGCCTGCCAAGCACAACACTCACTTTGGACTTCCCATCATGTTTGAGCCTTATATATCATGAGGTTTATTTGTTACAGCAGCTGGCATTACTTTAAGTAAAGCCAGTTGGAAGATCTATTTGGCCATTAGAGAAAATGTCCTGTTCTAAAACTTTAAAACTTAGGGGTGACTGAGTGGTTGAGTGTTTGCCTTTGGCTTGGGTCATGATCTTGGGGTCCTGGGATTGAGTACCGCATGAGGCTCCTCTTGAGGAGCCTGCTTCTCCCTCTGCCTATGTCTCTGTGTCTCTCATGAATAAATAAATAAAATCTTTTAAAAACAACAACAACTTTGAAACTTAAAAGTGTTTGTGGTAAATATGTTTCCCTTCTCTTTTTTTAAAGATTTTATTTATTTATTTCAGAAAGAGAGCAAGGTAGGGGCAGGAAAAGAGGGAGAGGGACAAGCAGACTCTGCCATGCTGTATGGGAAGCCTAACATGGATGGGCCTCAATCCCCAGACCATGAGATCATGACCTGAGCTGAAATTAAGAGTTGGATGCTTAATCGACTGAGCACCCCCAGGCACCCCTGTTTCCCTTCTTAGAGCTGCCCAAACTACCTTGATTTTGCAAAATACTAAAAATTAATAAATGGTGTTCAATGCATGGAGAGGAACAACATGACCTGCTTCAACAGCTTAGGATAAAAAGGGAGTCACATGTCTTTGAATTTCTAATTACATGTCTGCAAACTCCTATTAGCAGGAAGTTCAGTACTCCCATTCTGAAGCCTCCCTAATACACACCTAACACCAGGCAAAGAGAACTACTGCCATCTTTGTTTCTGATGCTGCCACCCAGTGTCACTGCTGAAAACGGGTCCCCAAATCTGCAGAAGGCTATGCACCACTGCACAAATGCCCCTGCTTGTCCCGACCCTCATCTAAGTGCCACGGCTTGGGATTCCCCCCAAACCTCCACACCAGCAGAGTGGCTGAACCCGGGACTCCCCGCCTCCGCCCACATGATGTCTGGAGCAGCACAGCCCTGTCAGCGGAGCAACCTTGGCCAGAGTCCGCTAGATGACCCCATGGGCCTCCCTAACTTCAGATCTCAGGGAGAAGGGGCTGGGGTCTCGGTTCTTTCCTCCCCAGAGGCTCTTGGTTTGCATGTGCCAGGACTCTGCACACCAGGGAGGCCAGCACCTGCTAAGCCTGCTCTTTGCTGACCCCCACCTGGAAAACGAGAGCCCACTCTCCTTCCACTGCAAAACAAAGGGGCCACCCAGTGACTCTCAGCAGATCCAGATCAGCTCTAAGATGTCCTTCTGTTTCGGCTTGTTCAAAAAAGCAGCTGGGAGCTTTTTCTTCTCTATTAAAAAAAAAATTGCTGCATATTACATTGAGTTGAAGGGAATAGATGATGAGCCCCTGGGAAGATATTAATTTCTATTCTGCTACAAAAACACATACAAGCAGACTGCTGAGAATCTGATCCCCTCATTTTGCTTGTAAAACATGTTTTGTATTTGTTCATTCCTTTTTGCAGAATATATTAATTTGCATTTGCTCTTTTTTAGAATTTGGCTAATGGCTTATTAACTTAAGACTGTAAAGGAACTTTCCCTTCAAATAAACATAATATTAAGTCCTCCAAAGAACTAGCCCCACAAGAACGTGTGAGCCTGGAATAGCCAGTCTCCCTTCTCTGTGCTCACACTTGCCACCTGTGCGCCCCCTCTTCCCCTAGGCTGTGGTATCTGATCCCCAGATGCTCTGGCCTGAGGGCAGGCAAAATCAAGATCTTGCCTTTTTCTCTACTGAGGTGAAATTTAGTTGTTGTCTTTATGGTTTTAATTAAAAGCAGGTAAGAGAGAAAGGAAGACCCTATAAGTAGTGTAAGACTATGTGGATTTACAATACGTGGGTGTAAGCCCCACAGTAGGATACACTTGCTTCAAGCTTGTGTGTCTCTCTCCCTTGATGCAGGGTCTGCTGGGTGCTTTCCTGATTTTGACCATTCCCTATTCTGCCCCAATTACTTCCGGGGTACGCATTAGGGCAAGAGCCCCAGTCAGGAGTCCATGGCCAGGGGTTGGCTACAGGGTCAATTGAATCCCCTGCCCCAAGCCCACCTGCTCCCAGGTATCTGATGGGAAGGAAGAGCCAGCTGCCTGGAAAGTCTGGGCCCCTTCTTCCCTCCTACTCCACTTTGCCCCACTCTGCAGAAGGGCCATTTCCTCCCACGTGCTATTGATTAAGTTTATCAATTCTCTCTCTTCTTCCTCCATTTTGTTTAAATTTATTACTTCCTTTTTCTTCTTTCTCTTGGTTTGTAACTTAAAGGGAATAAAGTTCATCAGGTATGGACTTGATTTATTGTTTCTCTTTTTTTTCCTCTCCATAATATAAGCACTGGGAGCAATAAATCTCCTCTAAGTATTGCATTGGCAGCATCCCAGAAATTGAGATATGTCACTTTCATGGTTTTGTTCTTTAAATATTCTGTGGAGTCCTAAATGTCTTCCCTAACGAAAGGTTTATTTAAGAAAGGATCCGCTCTGCCGAACACAATAAGAAACAGCTGAAAAAGAGGTTCAGCTCAAGGAAGGGAAAGGCAGAAGATACAACGACCATTTGTGGATAATGCGATTTTATTCCTAAAATAATCAAACAAAAAATTGAATTCTTAGGACTAATAAGAGTTTAGTTAAAGTGAACAGATATAAAATAATTCATAAGTCAATGCCTTTCCTCTATACCAACAGCTAGAAAACAAAAGGGTAGGGGAAGAACCCCATACACTCTAGCAACTGTAAAAGTAAAATACCTAAGAACTAGTTTAACAATAAATTGCGCAGAAACTATATAAAACCAGAGAGTTATAAAAGAAGAGCATAAAATAAAAAGACATGTCATGCATGTGATAAGATTCAATGTTGTAATGATGTTTCTTTTCAAGTTGATGTATATATTTAAAGTTATGTCAATCAAAATCTCAATGGAAATTTTTTTGAAACATGACCAAATGATTCTGAAGCACATCTGGAAAAATAAAGAGACACCATTTTGCCTGGGTATCCTCCTAGGGAGGTGAAGTTCTGGGCTGGGAGAGGAGACATCGATGGCAGGGGTGGGAGGCAGGTGGGGCCAGAGGGTTGGCCACCACCTGGGCCTTGCAATCCCTAAACTTTGAAAGTGGTCCTGGCTCTTAACTCCTGGATGTGACTTTGGGCAGTTCCCACTTGGCGGGGAGCAGTTCAAAATATATTCACTGAGCATCAGGCATAGCTATGAAGGGAGCACATTCGTGGCGGAAGTTAGACTCTTTTGTTCTGTAGCATTCTGACTCTCCTGTTGGTATTGGAGGGCCATACATCTTCTAAGAGCCATAAAAAGAAAATTTCAGTGGCAGATAATAAACTTTTGGTGTGTCATTTAGTGACAAAGATAAGGATGACAGTGTTAAACTATAAGCAGGGTATTATTTGCCCATATAAATTATGGCTGAGTCTGGGTTAATTTTTTCTAAGGTTACATGTGGATGAGAAAAAGGGTGTTAGCATTTTTATGAGGTCATGGAATGTCAGGACTGACTAATGTTTCTGAATAAGTATCTCCTGCATGGAATTTAATCCTCCCCCAGCTGCCTCTTAGAGGAAAGCCCAAACGGGTGGACAGCCACCCACAGTCCGCTATTCCTGTGTTAGAACACTTGCTAAAATTTTTATTTTATAATGTGGAGGCCCACAGACTCACTCCTCATGGCAGAGAATGACTGATCATCACCCTCCTGTCCCTTTGGGATGCTTGACCAAACAGTGAGATGTACACACATGTCTGTACCCATACTTACTGATTTCATAGGATCATAGCCACTTTTCAGGTCCCATACCCAGAGGCCCTGCTATAGAGGTAGATTAGTCACAGATTAGTGCATGATGGTACTTCTTGGGGCTTACAGTAAGGCTTTGCCCAAGTCGCTAAAAATGTGCAAGAAGGGGAGAAGAGATTGCCCTCCAAGAGTGATCAAAAAGAGCTGGGTGATAGGGTGCTTGAGTGGCACCATCAATTAAGTGATCAACTCTTGGTTTCAGCTCAGGTCATGATCTCAGGGTCATGAGATTGAGCCCCACATCAGGCTGCATGCTCAGTGTGGAGTCTGTCCCTCTCCCTCTGCATCTCCCCTAGCTCGTGCTCCCTCTCTCAAATAATTTTTTTTTTTAAATCTGGAAGAAAAAAGAAAAGAACCTGGTAAGAATACCCCTGGTCAGGACTCAGCCTAACCCATGCCTGACCACCACAATCCCCAACAGAAAGAATGGCTGACATTTGTGTTAGGTTTCTGTATGGACATATGTTTCCCATCTCTTGGTATATACCTAGGACTGAAATTGCTGGATCAAATGGTAACTCTATGTTGAACTTCTTGAGGAACTACCAGACTATTTCCAAAGTGGCCATTTTACATTGCCACCAGCAGTGTATCAGGGCTCCAATTTCTCCACATTCTTACCAACACTTGTTATTATCTTTTTGATTATAGCAATTTTAGTGGGTGTAGAGTGATATCTCATTGTGGTTTTGATTCACATTTCCCTGATAAACAATGTTGGGCATCTTTTCATATGTATTGGCCTATGTATATCTTCTTTGAAAAATGTCTATTCGGATCCTTTGCCTATTTTTTAATTGGTGAGAAGATTTTTTCCCTCAACACCAGATACATGGTAACTTTTCCAACCTCAGTTCTCCAACTCTCCAACACCAACTAGATGCCCAATAATTCAATCTTATTCTAATACTACCTAGAGTTAGCATCAGGCTCCACAGGTTTAAGAGCTCAGTACAAGACTGCCCCCACTTCAGAAGCCAGCTGCAAATACTGTGTCCCCAGGTTATACACTTCTGTCCAATTTGGCTAAAAGTCAGCAGTTCCCACCCACCCCAGGTTCAGTAATTTACTAGGACAATGCATAAAGCTCAGGAAAACCCCAGTGAGCCCTGAGCACTGGAGCCTCTATCCTATGTCACCCTCCTGATATGTAGATATGTTCATCTTACTCAGAAGCTCTTGAACCCTGTCATTTAGGGGTTCTTGTGGAGGTTTCATTATGTAAACATGACTGTGCCATTGATGATTATCTCAATCTCTAGCCCCCTCCCCTCCCTGGAGGTTGGGGGTGGGGGGTGGGGTTGAAAGTTCCAAGCTTTTAATCAAGGCTTGGTGTTTCTGGGAACCAGACCCTGTCCTGAAGCTACCTAGAGGTGGACAGTTCAACTTATTAGAAAAAAAAAAAAAAAAGTCGCTCCTATCATCCTTATCACTCAGGAAATTCCAAGGGTTTTAGGAGCTCTGTGCCAAGAACTGAGAACAAGAACCAAGTATCTTTCTTATAATACCTCTATTAAGTTATTTGTTATTCAGTTATGAGTTCTCTATATAGTCTAGATACCAGTCCCTTATCAGATATATAATTGTAAATATTTTCTCCCATTCAATAGATTGTCTTTTAACATTCTTGTTGTGTCTCTAGCACAAAAGCTTTTAATTTGATGAAGTCCAATTTATCTATTTTTTGTCTTAGTTTCCAAGGAGACAAAGATTTATCTCTATTTTTTCTGAGATTTTTATACTTTTAGCTCTTATATTTAGGTCTATGACTCATTTGGAGTTAATTTTGTATCTAGTGTGAGGTAGATATACAACTTTAATTTTCTGCATGTGGCTATCCAGTTGTCCCAGTATCATTTGTTAGAAACCTTATTCTGGGAGTGCCCCTCTACTTGCTAGATGGGATGCTGTGTGATTCATAAATCACTTAATAAAGCCAATTAGATCTGCAAAACAAACCAAAACACACACACACACACACAAATTATTCTTTTCCCCATGTCTTGGCATCCTTGTCAAAAATCAATTGGCTGCAAATATGAGGTTTATTTATGGACTCTGAATTCTATTCTGTTGATCTATATGTCTATCTTAATGCCACTACCACATTGTCTTCATCACTGTGTTTTTAGCAAATTTTGAAATTGTAAAGTCCTCCAAATTTATTCTATTTCAAGATATTTTTGTCCTTCTAGGCCTCTTGAGTTTCTATATGAAATTTAGGATCAGTTTATCAATTTTTGCAAAGAACCAGCTGGAATTCTGACAGAGACTGCATTGAGTCTGCAGATCAATTAGAGGAATATTACCATTTTAATAATATTAAGTATTTTGATCCATGAACATAGGATATCTTTCCCTTTGTTTGGAATTTTAAAATTCAACAATATTTTGTAGGGATTTTTTATTAAAGATTTTATTTATTCATGAGAGACACACAGAGAGAGGCAGAGACATAGGCAGAGGGAGAAGAAGGCTTCCTGTAGGGAACCCGATGTGGGACTCCATCCTAGAACCCCAGGATCACACCCTGAGCTGAAGGCAGACACTAATAAACAGCTGAGCCACCCAGGTGTCCCAATATTTTGTAGTTTTAAGAGTATAAGTTTTATACTTCTGGGACAACTGGGTGGCAGAGTCAGTTGAGTGTCTGACTCTTGGTTTCAGCTCAGGTCATGGTTTTGGGGTTGTGGGATCATCAAGCCCTACATGAGGCTCTGTGCTCAGTACAGAGTCAGCTTGGGATTTTCTCTTCCTCTCCCTCTGCCCCTCCCAAGATAAATACATCTTAAGAAAAAAAAAGTGTAAGTTTTACACTTCTGTTGTCAAAGTTATTCATTTCATTCCTTTTTGGCATTATTGTAAATGAAATTATTTTCTTAATTTCATTTGCAGATTGTGCAAGTATATAGAAATACAACTGATTTTTGTATATTAGTTTTGTATCCTGAAACCTTGTTGGACTTGTTATGAGTTCTAATAATTCTTTTAAGATTTATTTATTTTAGAGAGAGAAAATAAAAGAGGGCAGGGGGGAAAGATAGGGGGAGAAAGTCTTAAACAGACTCCACACTAAGCGTGGAGCCTGACATGGGGATCAATCTCATGACCTTGAGATCATGACCTGAGCTGAAACCAAGTCAGGTGTTTAACCAACTGCACTGCACAGGCACACCTCTAATAATTCTTTTTCAAAAACACTGTATTGAAATGACAGAATTTAGGAAATCATCCTTAGGCCACCTCATTCCAAAAGTTCAGAGAACTAATTTCCCATAACGAAAAAAATGAGGAACACAAAGTATCAATGTAAAAATCCCACCCACAGTGTCTGTAAGAGAGGATAAGAAGCAGAATAACATCCATATGGACAAAAAGTGAAACTATACCAACTATTCCAAGTCAAGAAAAAAGATATTACAAATGTCATAATTAGAAGTGAGTCTCAGAAGTGAGATGACAGCACTTAGGATAGATTTAGAAATAAAAGAGACAATAATTTTAGGTATGAAAACAAAATTAGAAAAAATACAAGAGCAAATCAGATGATGCATCATGAGAAATAAAACGTGAAAAGTAGAAATTTTTTTTAATCAAAAAAGAAAAGCACACAGGGACGCCTGAGTGGCTCAGTGATTGAGCGTCTGCCTTCAGCTCAGGGTGCGATCCCAGGGTCCGGGGATCGAGTCCTGTATCAGGATCCCTGCAGGGATCCTGCTTCTCCCTCTGCCTATGTCTCTGCCTCTCTCTGTGTGTCTCTCGTGAATAAATAAAACCTTTTGAAAGAAAAAGAGGCATACATAAAGGAGTTCAAAAGAAAACGACAAATACATAAAATAGGCAAAGGAGTGCCTGAAAATGAAGCTCGCAACAAGGGAACAGAACAAATACTAGAAATTAAAATTCAAGGAAACTTCCCTGAAATTCAAAAGGGGGAGCAGGAGAGATTTGATACTACATCACATTAGTCAGGATCCATTTAAAAGAAACCACAAGGGAATTTCAACAGGAAAGTTTCCTATCAAGGATTACTGACTATAACAGGAGGTTGGAATAATGGAGGAATGGCCAATAAAAAATAAAAGGAACTTTAAAGAACACAGAAGTAGCAGATAAAGGGAAAAGCCTCTATATCTAGGGCTGAGACAGAAGAATCAACAAAAGATCCTCCTTCCTCAGGACTGATATCAAGACCTTGGAAGGGGACATAGCTGTGACTCCCTGGATGGTGAACTTTGCTGAAGTTGAAACCACCTAAAAGCATGCCAAGGGAAGTTTCCCATGGGTAGTGCCCTGTGCTACTGACCACCAGGTTCTGATCAAGCTAAGAGCTCCATCACTGCAGCCACTGCATAAGCCCAGTGCATGAGGAACACTAGAGTCAAGTAGAGAAACCCTTTCCTCCTCCAGTGCCCCTACAGCACCTCTACTGACAAAGTTTAACACTGGGCCAGCTCTCAAAGAAGGAATAGCTATGGGGTCCAGCTCCATTATTGCAGAGCAGACAATGAAAATGGTTTTGGAAGCTGAGACATAATAGATTAATAACTGATGCATATATATTAAAAATAATACAATATGCTTGAGAAAATTGACTCAGAGTGAGCAATGGCTAAGACACATTTTAGTAAACTTACTGGATATTTAAGGGAGGGGGAATCTTTTAATCATCGAAATGAAAAAGAACAAGTAACTTATAAGGGAAAGAAAATTAGATTATCATCAGACTTTTCAACAGCACTTCTTTGTGTCAGAAAAAAAAAATGGTGAGAGCTATCTAAGGCAAAAGTGTGAGCCAAGGATTTTATATTCAAGGAAACTGACTTTCAAGTGTAAAAGGTACAAACTGTTATCAAGATACAAGAACTCAGGGAATATCGTTCCCATGAGCACTTCCTGAAGAATTTACTAGAGAACAAGACTCAGACTGCCAAAATTACTAGCTACATCAGCACAAGAACTAGCAGAGAGCATTAAATACATAGTTACTTGTAGAACTAAAACTATATGAAGTTTAACAGGCAGAGAATAGGGGCACTTGGGTGGCTCATTCCTTGAGTGTCTGCCTTTGGCTTAGGTCATGATCCCAGGAACCAGCCCTGTATCAGGCTCTCTGTTCACCAGGGAGTCTGCTTCTCCCTCTGTTCCTCACCCTGCTTGTGTGCGCGCACTCTCTCTCTTTCAAAGAAATAAATTTAATTTTTTTTATTTTTATAAATAAGCTTATAAAAATAAATAAAAAGCAGAGAATATGGTATATAAAGGCTATAAGCTCTACTGATGTGGATACAGAAAAGCTATGAACATTGGGGTGCAAACTTTTTTTTAATGTGGAACACTTCACAAATTTGCATGTCATCCTTGTGTGGGGCCTTGCTAATCTTCTCCATACCATTCCAATTTTAGTCTATGTGCTGCCAGAGCAAGCACAAGAACTTTTAAACTCTTCTCAGTTATCATTCTGCTGGTAGCAGCATTAGTACTGATATTCCCTGTTGTGTGTGTAATGTTGCCTAAAACAAATGAGTAATTATGAGCTTTCTTAACTATCATCCCCTGTGTCCTAAAAATCAGGATTCTCAGTGTGGAAGAATAGACAGCTGAAATTTTTTAAAAGATTAAATAAAAAATCCATAGTCCTGAAATTTAATTGGAAAAACAGTATGAACTTATGAGGTATTTGATCTATTGTTCTATCTATATCTAATAGCTCCATCCATTGAAACAGCCTGGAAACAATGACCAGTTCGTAGCAATAAGCATCCCTGGAGTCCACATGGTGGTCACAAAATGCCATTTCCCACTAAAAGTCAGGGCTGCATGGAGAAATGACTGACAGATCAGGGGAGAAAATGCACAAAGAGAGTCTGGAACATCTTGATATAAAAGATGGCACATAAGCCATCATGGATAGGCTATATGTAGACTAGGGTATGTCAAAAGAACACAGAAACCAACCCACGGGGGTTCCCACTGGCCAATAACAGGACAATTTGAGCTTGAACATAGTAATAATTGCAACAAATTGAAATTTTCCAAGTTTACTTAAATCCACGAGTTCATGATGATATTGAAAAAACTGGTCACCTGCAGAGGATAATAAGGAACCAGCTTATTATTTTGCAAACTGATAAATATAGGTAATAAAGGAAGCATTTATCCTGCCTCTTCTGCATGAGCTATACCACTGGGTAACCTCATGGTACATGAGAGGAAGCATCTGTTTATAAAGAAATCCAGCAAATAAATGAAAAAGAAATGATGGAATTAAAATATCATCATCTTGTAGTGGTGGCAGCTGTGGTTCTTTTCATTACCTCATGTAGAACACTGGAACAGTCTCATCAACGATGCCATCATCTGTTTAACACTCTCAAGACATTTTCTCAAAGCCTATTTACTTATAAGTTGTGTGGAATGACAAAATTAATAAGCAATAAAATGTGAATCATAGCACAATGAAAATAATCTATGTCACCAGTTTGGACCCCCAGTGAATTAATGAATCTAGGGACGAGCATCCATAGCTACAAACACCACAAAGGGAGAGGCAGCCTAATATTATGTGGCCCCTAATGAACACATCACCACCTAGAGTCTTGCCAAAAAGACAAAGCTGAGTCTGATCAATCTTCTAGATCCAATGAGCAGCAAAGACAAAGGGCAGCAGAGCATATGGAACTGCCCATGAGTGGGCAGCAAACAAACCCCAGACTGTGGCAAACACTAGGATCCAAGAGCCTGGATTCTTCAACAGATAAAATTGAAGGAAAAGAAAAGGATGAGAGAAAACTCTGGAGATTAAAGAGAGGTAAAGATATATTTGCAGAGTGGGCAAGACTGGGGTACCTGGGTGGCACAGTCAGTTAAGCATCTAACTATTGGTTTTGGCTCAGGGTCATGGGATAGAGCCCTGCTTTGGGCCCCGCACTCAGCCCAGAGTCTGCTTGAGATTCTCTCTCCCTTTCTCTCTGCCCCTCCCGTTCATGCGCTTGCGTGCTCTCTAAAATAAGTAAATAAATCTTTTTTAAAAAGTGGTCAAGACTGAACCACCATTTCTAGAGATGCATACTTGGATGTTGGAACTATAAAGAAATGCAAGGAAGTGTTTACTAAAGAAACCAGGTAGTGGTTACTCTTGGGGTTGGGGGAGGGTACAACTGTGACTTGGGTGGGGAACATGGAAGTGCTGCTAGGGTGGCTGCAACATTCCATCTCTTGGGTTACAAGAGCATTTGGGGTGTTTGCCTCATAATATCCCATTAAGATCCACCTTTGTTTTGTGTATTTTTCTATATTTCTATTTCAAAAGAGTTGTAAGTAAAAAGATTATTTAAAAAGGAATCTTGAGGTGCCTGGGTGGTGCAGTCAGTTAAGTGACTGGCTCTTGGTTTTGGCTGGGGTCATGATCTCAGGGTCATGAGATTGAGTAATGTAATGGGCTCTAGCAGAGTCAGCTTAAGACTCTCTCTCCTTCAGGCAGCCCTGGTGGCTCAGCGGTTTAACACTGCCTTCAGCCCAGGTTGTGATCCTGGAGACCTGGGAGCGAGTCTGGCATCAGGCTCCCTGCATGGAGCCTGCTTCTCCCTCTGCCTGTGTCTCTGCCTCTCTCTCTGTGTGTCTCTCATAAATAAATAAATAATAATAAAAAGACTCTCTCTCCTTCTGCCCCTCCCCCTGTGCACACTCTCTCCCCAAATAAATAAATCCGGAAACAATGAAAAGGAATGTTAAAAAATTGATGCATATGTCACATAGCACCATGGTACAAATAGTACACTTTGGGAAATGTTGAGCTTTTCCATAAACCTGGATATTGAGAGGCACTAGAAGCTACTCTGCCACAGGAAAGTCTCTCCAAAAACCTCTGTGCGCATTTGGACTGGGTGGACTTCATGGTGGTGGTAGGGAGAGTAGAGCAGGAAAAGGATGTCTGCACTGTACAGACTGAGGACACAAGGGGCAGCCAGTGAACACAGTGTAGATGGGGTAGGAGGTGGGGGTTCCTATCTAAATATATCCTAAGCACTACTTAGCATATGCAGCTGAAACACAAGACCTGTCTCAACCATAGCATCTCGTAGGTGGCTACCAGGCCAACGGCGATGGCTAGAGGTGTCACAACCAGCTTAAAGTCCTGAGGCATATAGAGACCTGCAGAGGTGTCTCCGAGGCACACATCACTACTGTGGTAGAGACCTCCTAGGGTATCTGTCCAGCTCTCATCCTCGTTTATGCACCCCTATCTGGGTAGACATGCCTGTGCTATATTATCCTGTCCACCTAATCATACCTGATTGGATCAGAGAGGAACACCCTGTGTTGGAGATAGTACACTCCTGTGCTTTGCTATTTCCTATTTCCTATCCAGCACCTGTTTCCCCTCCCTCCTGTAGTGGCACCTCAAATTTCTTTTTAGACACCTCCCTTCCCCCATGTGGTCAGGGTAGGCTAAACTCATCTCCAGTGTAAGCTTAGATTAAACCAATAAACTATTCCTATCTCCAGGTGTTCAAGGAGTCCAGGCACAAGCCAATCACTGAGTCACTCCCTTGGCCCTGTGACTGTTGATGGATGGGCACTTGACCCACGCTTGTCCAATTAGAATGAACCTTACAACTCCTGTAGGGAAGGATGAAATCCCCCTCTCTGCCTTCACTTCTGTGTGATATGTAGTGAGGATGAAAGGTCTAGGACTGCCACAGCTTTTGTTGATATTGAGGGAAGACACCCTGAGAATGAAGCCAGAACTCAAGCGTGCAGAGTCATGGATGTTGCAGAGAAATGTAGCGAGTTTTCTTTTTTTAATATTTTATTCATTTGAGAAAGAGAATGCACGCTCACACAAGCAAGACTTCCCGCTGATCACATAGCCTAAGATGATGGCTTAGGACCGTTCACATAGCTCAGCAATGTCACACACACACACACACACACACACACACACACACACACACAAATGCCAAATGTATGTAAAGATCACATCTGAGTAAGGCCTGGATTGTATTACTGTCAATTTCTGGTTTAGATATTATACTAAAATTATGGGAGATGTTTACACTGGGGGAACTGAGTGAAAGGTAGACGGGGTTGCTACTATTGTTGCAAATACTTCTACTGTATTAAATTAAGGGTTTTTTAAAAGAAGATATGTAAGTGCATTGACCGTTCTGCATTTGATTTCAGGTCTTTATATCTCCCTGCTGCTCATCTAGCTCCTGAGCAGGGGCGGTGGGGGTGAGGTGGGGAGGAGGCTGAGGCAGCATTCTCGAGTCCCCTGCCCTTCACAATTCCACATTTCAGCAGCAGCATCAGGCCTTCCCTATTAAGCTGCTTCAATTTCCCAGTGAGACTGAGAGCAGAACAAGACAGCTCAGAGAGGCTGGCATACATGAAAGTGCATTATATCTGCCTTTCTGGAGGATGGGGCAGGCATCTGCATGCACATGTGTGCACACATGCAGACACACGCCCTTCCTCTGGCAACAACCTGGACTCACTCACAGTGCCACTTGTCTAAGGACTTGTCTAAGGGCTCCTGGCTATCTCCTACCAGACACAATTCATTTTCCACGCTGGGACCTACAGTCTTGGCCTTTCAAAAGTCATCTTCTTGTTCCAAACCCACCCGTTTCAGGTGAATAATTCAGTGTGGGTAGGAAATTAACCATCGTGACTGTCCTCAGGTCCCTCTGAGTCCACTGATGCAAACACCCTGGGACCCAGGCTCTGCCTTTGTGCAAAATAACACCGTAAGGTTCAGGGTCCAATGCCATTTCCTCAGCACCCTGGTGTGCTGCTGCCCTCTGCTGGTGACTTCTAGGTAGTACTTAGAAATCCTAAAAAAACAAAAACAAAAACAAAAACCACAATGGTCCCAGTGGAGAAATGAGTAACGAACAAGAACAAGAAAGCCACAAATGAAGAAATGCAATGGGATAATCAGTATATGAAAAATATTTACCCCTAATGGTAACTAAAGAATTTAAAATTATAACATCAAAGATATATTATTCCCCCTGAATCAGATTGGCTATGACGGAAAACAATGGCAAAGTCTAGTGCAGTCCAGGGCTTGTCACATGAGGCAAACACAGAAAGTGCTCAACCCCAACAGAGCACCCTCTAGAACCCACTAGGACTTGGGCACCCTGTGGCGAAGTTCTAGCTTGCAAAGCTGGGAGGAGTGTAAGCCAACTCGTCCTTTCTAGGGGAGCTTGGTTCTATACAGCAATGACCTTAAAAATTCTGACTATTCTATAGTGCCTGGGTGGCTCAACTGGGTAAGCATCTGCCTTCTACTCAGGTCGTGATCTCAGGGTTGGTCCTGGGATCGAGCCCTGTGTCAGGGTCCACGCTCAGTGAGAGATCCTGTTTCTATTTCTTTCTCTGCCCCAACCCCCCTATGTGCTCTCTCTCAAATAAATAAATAAAATATTTTTTTAAAATTCCAACTGATCTGAATCTCAAATATCCCACCTCTAGGAATTTCTCCTAAAGAAGGTATCAGGCACAGACAATTGAGTAAAGAAATTATAACTGGAAGCTAATCTTCATACTGCCATGTTCTCAGTCAAAATACCCTCATTCTTCTCCCAGAAGCCAAATAGGCAGCCATTTCAAAATTTAAAACCAAAAGAAAAAAAAATTAGAATGAAGCCTGTGGTTCCTTTGAAACTGACTTCCAAGAGGCTGTCTTTATTGCTTAAAACCTTTCCCCTCCCCATTTCCACATCCACAGTAACGGGGCCTGATTTTACCTATTTCACTCCTTTATTGTCTATCTCCCAAACAAGAACAAAAGCTCCATGAAGTCAGAGGTATCATCTGATTCCTTCACAGTGCTTAGAACATGCCTGACACACTGTAGACAAACAATACTTGTTGAATGAATGAATCTATGGGCATTAGGCACCTCTGGAAGCAAGAGGGTGAATAAAGGTGACTCACTACTCTCTAACAACAGAAAGTGCCATCTATCTTGGAACTGTGTTCAGTTTAGGGAACTCTTTTCTGTAACAGAGATCTAGGGAGGCAGTTCTACAGAGCTGTTGAGAGCAGAGACCACATTATTTTCTAGCTGTATGACCTTGGGCAGGTCATGTCATATCTCTGATCTTCAGTTTCATCATCTTAAAAAAAAGACAATGACACAGGCTACAAAAGGTTGATGTGAGAACTGAATTATGTAATTCATGTAAAGTGCAGTGCAGAGTGCCCTAAACAGAAAAGTTGTTCAGTAAGTGTTACTTGTTAGCAGTCTTCATTATTGCTGAGAATCTGTATTTTTCCTTGAGAGGTGGGGAGGAGGAAAGTGGGGAGAGACCAGGCAAGATTAGGAGGCCTCAGCACTGCACCTGGGTAGGCAAGACCATGTTTTCTGCAGAGGGTAAGGAAAATGAGGGTATCACTCAAAGTCTGAAGAAGAGGTTTTTAGAGAAGAGCTAAACGGAAGCCAGGTGAGGGCTGGCCCAAGGTGAGCACCATCACAGGGATGATGGCAGGTCAGGAGTTCCATGGGGTGACCAACAGGGGTAGGGAGCTGAGGCCCAGGGGAGCCAATCAGCGCAGACAAGCTACAGCTACAATGTGGAGGAACTGACCCAGGTGGGTGAGACAACATCCCGCCATCACAAAATGCTAGATGAATGTAACAACCATCGAAGACAAAGGGCTGATATCTGTGCTACATATCTGTAAACCTCCACTTGAATAGGAATATTTTTCACATAAAATACTAGAAGGCCAGTTATCCAATGGCAATACAAATCAATACATCTGCATCATGGAATTCAAAACTAGAGCATGGCACTGTTCTTGCTGACATCTATTGCAGTTATCTAATGTTGAGTAACAAGCTACCCCCAACTTGAAGCTTAAATAATAGCAGCATTTACAGACAGTACCCAACACAATAGTTCAACATAAGATTTTTTTACTTCACAGCAGTGCAAAAACAAGACACATTTGGTAGAAACCGTACTTCAAATTTTGAATTTGGGTCTTTTCTCAGGCTAGCAGTGTGCAGTACGATCCTCCCATATGCTGAGCAGCAGCAGTGAGCTGCAGTTCTCAGCCAGCCACACGATCAGGAGAGTCGGAGAGTCAACAACTTGTACGTACAACCATTGTTTGTCACTTTATATTCAGTGAATTACACAACATAGGCAACACTTCATTATAAAATAGGCTTTGTGTCAGATGACCTTGCCCATCTGTAGGCTAATTTGAGTATTAGCATGTTTAAGGTGGGCTAGGCTAAGCTATGATGTTTGGTAGGTGTTTTAAATGCATTTTCGATTTATATTTTCAGTTTACAATGGGTTTATCAGGACACAATCTCATAAGTCAAGGAAGATTTGTACTCTATCTTCCTCATCTGTCTGCAATCTGTGAGGGTTTGGCAGGGAGAGCTTGTCTTTGCTCCATCTGGCACCACCCTCAAACGCTGGGTGCTGGAATTACCTAAAGTCTTGCTTTCTCTGGTAGCACCTGTCCTGTGAAGACTCCTTGGGCATCTCTCTCTCCTTTCTTCCCTCCTTCCTCCTGCCCCTGCCCTCCCAAGTGATCTCTCCAGCAAAGCCAAGGGATTTCTAAGGCATGCATCCCAAGAAAGAGCTAGGTGGAAGCTGTATCACCTTTCCTAATCTATCCTCAGATGTCACTCAGCATCACTCCTGCCACATTCTATTCAATAGAAGTGTGTCACTGAGATGGTTCCATATTCAAAGGGAGGGGAATCAGGCTCTACCTTTTGTGGGAGAAGTATCAAATAATTTGTAGACATACTTTAAAACCACCACAATATGGAAAGATGTTCACAATACTAAGAAAAAACAAATTACAGAATAATATGAACAGCCTGGGAGCACAAGAGCCCCTTTGCTATCTATGCATTCTTAGTCCTGGAGCTTGAACCTGGCCACCCCCAGCCTCCCAGAAGCATAGCCATGCCTTAATTTCTGATGTAGTCTAAATCAGCTCTGGATATAAATCCCAGCTCTGGCACATAGTAACTCAGAGCTGTTTCCCCAATAGTAAAACCAGAGTTATAATAACATTTACCTTACAGTTCGTGTAAGGATCCAGGAAGCCACCTATTAGAAGTGCTTAACCCAGCACCCAGTATATAGAAGTGCTCAGGCGCTAGCAGCTCCACCTGGACAGGCCTAGACTGGAGGAGGTCCCACACTGGGAGCCAAGATGCTCCTGAAGAATTTCTGGCCGTGACAGGATGTTGTTCCATGTTCCACTAGCACCCCACAACAGTGGAGTGTGGCTCCACCTTCCAGAGCTCCAGGTAACTGCAAAGCTACCCTCCACCCACACCTGCACCAGACTGCGCCTCACCAGTTCCTGTAGCACAGGCATTTGGGGCAGGGGAAGGCATTCCCTATACTGAGCACCTTATAACTGAGCACCAGGATTGAGGAGTATGGCCCCTGCTCTCAACAAGCTCATAGTCTAATAAGGGAGGCAAATAAATTACAAAGGACTATAAGGCAAAAAACTGGTGGGAAGACAGAAAAAGGTCTGGGTACCAAATGGTGCACTACTTAAGCTCCCTGGCAATGGGAGCTTTCATGGATGAATATTTGCCAGGTGGACAGGGGCAAGGGAAGGAGGAAACCCAGACAGAGCAAACTGCATGAAGGCCAAGAGGCTCAATGGTGCAGATGATCATGGCACTATCTGAACCACAGGTCAGGGAAACTTAAGCATATGGGGTGAGGAGTGGAGAGATGTAACAGGGTTTGGGCCCACAGCATGACAGGCTTCTCATGACCAGATAAAAACTTGGACTTTATGAAGGGGAAGCCACTGTAGTCTGCAGCAGGACTACTTGAAAGATCACGAGGGAGGCAGTGGGCAGCTGCGCTGATGGCAGAAGCAGCTGCTGCCACACAGCAGGGAAGCACAGAGAGGCTGAAATTTATATTCTCCCAAAATAGGTGTTGAAGCCCTAACCCTAATGTGACCAACCATACTTGGGGATAGGATTTAAAGAGGCAATTAAGGTTAAATGAAGTCATGAAAGTGGGGTCCTAATCCAGTATGACTGGAATCCTTATGAGACAGACACCAGGCATGCACAGGCACAGAGGAAAGGCCATGTGAGGCCCCAGGGAGAAGGTGGCCATATGCCAGCACAGAAAAGAGACCTCGGAGACACCAAGTTTGCCAACGTCTTGATCTTGGACTTCCAGTCTCCAAACCGTGAGGAAAGAAATTTAAGTCCCTAGTCTCTGGTATTTTGTTATGCCAGCCCTACAAAAAAGTATACTTGGCAATTGGTGGACGCCATTTACTGACTATCTGCATAGAGCTGGAAAGCAACACGTAGAGTTGCCACTCAGCTGCTGACTACACATGATGGCAGAATGAGTAGAGACAGAGATGTGGGTGTTATGAATAGAAGTGGATCCAGAGCGGGACACCTGGGTGGCTTGGCAATTGAGCGGCTGCCTTTGGCTTGGGTCGTGATCCCGGGATCCTGGAGTTGAGTCCCACGTCAGGCTTTCCGCGGGGGGCCTGCTTCTCCCTCTGCCTGTGTCTCTGCCTCTCTCTGTGTCTCTCATGGATAGATAAAATCTTTAAAAAAAAAAAAAAAAAAAAAAAGGTGGAACCATGGGAATGAATCACAGAACCTATGAAGAATGTTTTAGAAATAAAAGAGGTCACCATGGAACCCTAGCAAATGCCTACAACTAAGACTCTAAAGGAAGAGATGCCCCTGAAGAAATTTTAGAAGCAGGGGAACACAAGCCAAATCTAGAGATTGGTGCCATGAAAACTTAAAGAACATTTAAGTGGGAGCAATAGTGCCAACTGTAACACAGAGATGAAAGCAGACAGGGGAGCCTGGGTGACACAGGTTAAGCATCGGACTCTTGATCTCTGCTCAGGTCACGACCTCAGGGTCATGAGATTGAGCCCCACATTGAACTCTATGCTCAATGCAAAGTCGGCTTGAGATTCTTTCTCCCTCCCTAAAATAAATAAATCTTAAAAAAAAAAAAAAAAAAGACACGATTAGGGAGTTGGTGCCTTTTCCTTGACAAGAAAATCAGCAGGTGGTTATCAGGAGTCATGCAGCAAACAATTTAGGTGTGAGGAAGGAAGTAGAAACAGAAAGGGTAGACAACTCTAGAGACTGCTAAAAAAAAAAAGTGGTGGCTCAGAACATCAGGTTCAGGGAAAGTCTCTTAAAGTATACAATTTCTAGTCACATGCAGCTTCAGAGGAGAGGCGACAGAGGCAGAACTCTGGGGACGGAAGAGGCAGATCGACAAGAAACAGGTGACAAATTACTCACCTGGAAGGAGGGATGTCTTTTCCACTGTAACAGGAACAAAGCCGTTAAGGCTGGAAGCGGATTCCATAGGTGGAGGGAACCTAATGCTCTTTTCACTATGAAGCAGGAAAATTCAGTCATGCACTGAGTGAACGATGATGGAGTAAACTACTTTGAAAGAATGGTGAAACTAGACCGGCTACAGGCAGTGAGCATGCACTGCCTCATGACAGACAATGGGATGGCCCAACAGCTCTGAAGACCCAGTTATGTATAGAGACAACAGACGTGTTGTAGTGGCACCACCCTGCAGTCATGGGACATCTCCAGCAGCAATATGAAGTACTATAGGAGTTCCTTTTCTCTTTAGATTTTCCTTGTGTTTCTCTGCCCATTCTAAAATGTCTTTAGGGGCAAGGATCACCAGACTGGCTCAGTCAGTAGAGCACAGAACTCTTGATCTCAGAGTGAGGGGTTCAAGATCCACATTGGGCACAGAGCCTACTTGATAATTTTTTTTTAAAAAGTAGAATCATGGAGTGCCTGACTGGCTCAGTCAGTTGAGTGTCTTAACTCTTGATGTCATGATCTCATTGTAGTGGGATCGAGCCCCATATTGATTCCAAGCTCAGCGGGGAGTCTACTTAGGATCCTCTCCTCCCCCACCCCCGCCCATCCTACTGTTGTTCACACACTCTCTCTCTAAATAAACAGATCATTAAATATAAATAAAAATAAAATTTCTTCAGGAGCATCTCTCTTCTTAGCATCCAGCTGGGAGGTGTTTGCCAGGGTTCTACTGTGACCTTCCTATTTTACTTATATATGTTCTCCATACATTCTATGAGTTCCCATGGTTCCACCCACTTCCTGCAACTTGAAAATGTAGAAAAAGGTAAGTAACTAGATGAATCCATACTGGGGTCTAGCTCAGGAAAAGCAATGTAAGAACAGGCATAAATGACCCCAAGAAGAGTTAAGACTGTATGTACCCTTATCTTTCCTTTCTCCATCACTTACTTCCTTGTGGGTTTTAACTTTAAGAACAACAGTTTTCATCCCAAAAAGACCGAACATTCCCTTTTTATAATGAACACTTAGCACGCACCTTTACTGTCCTGAGGTCAAGTCACAGATAACCTGCCTAACAGACATAAGTTTTAAAAGATCCATTTAATGTCCTCAAGGTAATGTTATGGAGACACAAAGTGAAATTTATAATAAAAATTAGATTTCAATTTGTAAATCTTAAGCCTAACTACAAGAAAAGACTTAATGAAGCAATCAGATGCTCATGGCTATATACAAATCCTCAAGAAGACACAGGTATAATCACAGAATGGTCAAATTATGCTATACTTGAAACTCAAATATGTATATGAAAGCCTTCAGGTCCAGTAAAAATCAATTGCTGCATTTCAAAAAGTGTTTGAAGTCTCAGGCTGTTAGAATAATGACTCTAATTATAAAAACTAGAACGTGATTTGGTTTCCAGCAACCCATCAGACAGAAAAAATGCAAATATGTAGTATGTCACAAGCTATTAATCATTTTAAGAGTCTTTGGTCACCACTCCATTTTCTATAACTCAAAAGTATGGGGTAAGGGGGAAATCCTACCATTAGCAATGGTCATCTCAGATTTGGAACACAAGAACAGCCTATACTGGAGGTTTTGACTACCTCCCTAATACTACCCATGTAGGAACCAGAATGCCTCTCATTTGGACAGACATAAAGACCAGAGGACTTCAGAAAGCAAACGGCTTAAAGAAGGTGGCTAGAGGCACTGCTACCGAGCTAATTCTGTTTAATGCTGTGTGTCCATACTAAGATGCTACCCTATTAATGACACCTCTTCTGAACACTAAATAAAACACCTATGCATATTTCAGACCTAAGCCCAGCCAGCCATCAGAGCATGGCAGATGGGGAACCCAACAGAGCAATGAATATCCCAGCTATTCCCACAATTCCTGGAGCTCCATCCCCATCCTCCCTGCTTCATCACAAAGTGGTTAAGTGGGTTTGAGAAGCAGAGGCTGTGGTGTGTTGGGTGTCAGCTAAAAGCAAGATGAGTCCTCAGAGGAAGGAGCAGGTAAAAGGATGCCAAAGGTCTATCTGGGGAGCAGACTAATTGTAGTATGTACTGCTTAAGCAAGCACTTAGGGAGCCGACTCTGTAACACAAGGAAGATGACAGGATATATGAGCTGGGAGATCTAGGCATCTGTGTGCCACTTACCATCAGGGTACTCTGAGTCTCTAAGTCCCCTTTCCTCACTGTAAAGTGAGGAGGACTGTAGTAATACTTACCCTTACCAGCCTGAGGAGATTGTTTGAGTGGATGGGATTCAATGGCTTATTATACATGAAGACACTTTACACAACACTTCACAAAGGTGTTCTTAGCACTCCCATTACTATTCTAAGGAAGCAAGCAACAGAGCTGTAAAGAAAATGAACCTAGAGGCCCTTAGGGCCCTGGGACAGTCAGACAAGTGGTCACACACTTCACAGAAGTCAAGCTACACTCCCTAGTCTGCTCCCCAGTGAGAAAGATAAGGATAAAAGACCACTTGTCAAGAATGAGAGTGCCTGTTTGGGGTCTAAAAAAGAATAGCTGTAAAAACTGACAAAGCTGGGAGGTGTTCTTGAGAAACAGTGTTTCCAAAAATTTCCTCAAAGTGTGTTCCACTAGATAGCATCAAGAAGAATTTGGTGGTAAAATCAGTGTGGGAATAGGCTTCCTTAGGCCTTTCCTGAGATCTTAAAAATAAATTTTCAATGAGGATGTGGGATGTAGGATGTGTGAAATTTATTTAACAACAGAACCCCTTTCCCACAGAGCATCTATCAAGGGGTTTCATGAAACATACTTTGGGAATTAAACTCTCCAGTTGGACAAAAGGTTATACAGGCACACGGATCAGGTAAAAAGGGAAACAATACTTTGTTGACATTCAATCAACAGTCAACACCTGCTGGACAGTTTGGAAAAAGGAGAAACCCATTTTTTAACCATGGTACTGAACCACCCTGAACCACCCTGAACCACCCTAATCCCCGACCCTCAAGATCCACCAGTTGTGCAACCCCGCACTCCACAGTCACATACATTAAATCTACACTTTTATTTTTTGTTCTAAAATGTGCTTTTGTCTCTCATCGAACTTTAATATCAGTCCAGGACCTCCACCTCCCCTTTAAAAAACAACAACACACGCACACAAGCACACACGCCACCCTCCAACCAGGTGAAAATTCCCCGGCGATTAGTCTGTAACAAATATTGACACAAAGGGGAAAAAAAGCATGTTGAAATGTATTAGAATCAGAACCTGTACAAAAAAAAAAAAAAAATTAAAATATAACCTGAAACTGTTCAAGTTCAGAAAGGCTAGTCAAGTCCTTTTCTCTTGCCAGGAGAATGCCATCATCGGTGGGCTCTGGGTCATCAGCCAAGGAGGGGTGGAAAGAGAGACAGAAGCAGCAGCAGGTCCTTCACCAGACAGAGGGCCCTCGGCACTACCATCCCCAGCTCAGCCATCGCCGGGAGGGATAAAAGATCTTGGGAGAGCAGGTGTCAGCAGACAGTCCTGGGCAGCAGCTGGGGCCTTCACAATGAAAACCAGTCTGCGTAGTCAGGGGGCAGCAGGAAGCATGGCCAGCAAAGAACACCAAACGGGAAGAAACTTCTGCCTCCTAGCAGACCCACAGCAACCTCCACTGGTGCTCAGGTACCAGAGGTTAGTCAACCCAGTGCTCCCAACTAATGAGAGATTAGAGCTGGGCTTAAGAGGCTGAAAACCCGCAGGTTTAGTAAACATAACCCAGCATCACATCCCTCCATGGCCTGATCAGAGCTGCCAACAAGGGATAAGGCAGGAGAGGGAAAAAAAAAAGCATTTGATACCTGGCTAGAGATCACCTGCACCAGTGTGGGTACTGTGGTACACGGGGCTGGAGAAGGCAAACCCTCCTCCTCACTCAGAGAGGAGCCTCCCTCTGTAGTCATCCCTGTGGGCTGGCTAAAACTGCCTCCGGCTTATGACCAGCCTGACAAAATGACACGGAGCAAAAGAAAAACTGGGAGGGAGACAAGCCCTTAAACAAAGACAAGAACCTCCTGGAAGGAAGCTGGGCAGTGTCTGACCCTGTTGGGATGGCATCAGTGGAGCCCCTGAGTCTGAAGGAACAACTGGGGGGAAGAGGGAGCAGGTGAAGAAAAGATGAACGGTTCTTCTGGAACAGTACCAACAGGGTGGGAGGCGCTGGTGAGGGGATGGGCAGGTCTGGAACTCACTGAAGGTAGAGAAGGGAGGAAATAGGCCCTCGGTGTCCCCTCCCCACCTGACCCAGGCCTGGTGAGTGCCAGCTGCCCCAGCCGGCCCTAGTGGCGGCTGGAGACCAGACCTTTCACTTTGGACATCTTCTTGGTGGGCTGCCTCTGCTCGGCATGAGGGGGACACTCCCGTTCAGCCAACTGTTGCTCCATCTCCTGAGCCGAGGAGGAGGCGGTGGCTTTGAGTGTCTTCTTAATGTTGGTAACCTGAAGGGAGACACAGAATTAGTGTGCTCAGCCTGTAAGTGCCAGAAACTCATTGACTCTTGTTCTCACTGTATTGGGGGCCACCCAGGGAAGAAACCAGAATCCTCTACAAGAAAATCTGAGATTATCTTCAGAAACCCAGATGAAGAGAAGCAAGAAGGAGGTACTCGTAGAAGACACATGGAAATGAGTCAAGCAAAAAATGGAACTAATGCTTGATTGGTTGAAAAGAGGGAATAAGGCAATGGAAGTGGGACCACCTGGCAGAGAGGTACAACACAGCAAGTGAAAGAAAGCACTGGTTCAAATGGCCTTAGAAACAAAAAGGGAGGGATCCCTGGGTGGCGCAGCAGTTTGGCGCCTGCCTTTGGCCCAGGGCGCAATCCTGGAGACCCGGGATGGAATCCCACGTCGGGCTCCCGGTGCATGGAGCCTGCTTCTCCCTCTGCCTGTGTCTCTGCCTCTCTCTCTCTCTCTCTCTCTCTCTCTGTGACTATCATAAATTTTAAAAAAAAAAAAAAAAGAAAGAAAGAAACAAAAAGGGAGCCCTAAGAATGCTATAGTCAGTTAACTACATTCATGTATTGAAACTAAAAATATTTTCACAGGAACTCTGGCAATACAGCTCCATGAGCCTTCTTGAATAAACAGCTAGCGGATGAATTTCAGCCAACCAAGTAACAAGTGACGAAAACATAGTAAAAGGACTGGCAAAACACAATTACACCAATTTTCAACATATGTTTCTTTACTTAACAAAGGAGGGCTCAAAACGACTGAAGCAACCTCTGAACATTTTCCACATCAGAACATGTATCCTTGGTATCCTCTGTGTACTGTTATTATGATTACTCTACAATTTTTAAATTAGTCCGTTTGCCTTTCACTTATGTACAGTGCTGCTATGAACAGTCTTCTATGTTCACCTGTTCGTACTTTTGTGAACAGCTCTGGAAGACATATTACTAGAAGTGAGCTTTCCAGACCAAAGGGTTGGCACATTTTACATTTTAACAACTATTGCTATCTTGCCTTTTGAAAAGAAATGACACCATCATCTACTTCTACCAACTGTGCCCTCCTGTGCTTGTTTACATACACATTCCCCAGCACCAGTTCTTTTTTTTTTTTATGATAGTCACAGAGAGAGAGAGAGAGAGGCAGAGACATAGGCAGAGGGAGAAGCAGGCTCCACGCACCGGGAGCCCGACGTGGGATTCAATCCTGGGTCTCCAGGATCACGCCCTAGGCCAAAGGCAGGCGCCAAACCGCTGCGCCACCCAGGGATCCCCCCAGCACCAGTTCTAAAAGATCTTTTATGCTTTTGCCCCTCAGCCAGCTGAAAGGAAGAAAAAGGGGAGGAAAAGCATTCAAAGGAATACGAGGTAAAGGTGCTTCCCCAGTTCGATGATCCCCGTGTTCTCTGGGAAGCAGGCTTGGTTTTCTATAAAGAAAGGAGGGAGTTGTCAGGGTCAAAAGTTCTCAGCAGTCAGAAAACCAGGAGATTGAGTAAGAGGCAGTCCCAACACAAAGAAGAAATAATGCTATGACTGAGGCCAATGCCAGGCTCCTGAAAGAGATTTATAATCTGCAAAATGAGCCTTGACTAGATTAAAGCTCATCTTTTATTTTGTTTTTTGTTGTTGTTTTGCAACGTAGGAACAGCCATGCCCTAAACTGCTGTCACCTCAATTAACACCACAACCTTTCTGAAAGGAGTGTCAAGAGAGGATTGTGAGCTGGACAGTAAATACAGAGGGCATCCTAAGTCAAGTGTGGCTTCATCCAGTGTCTTGCCTGTCCAAGACATGCCATCTCCAAACACCAGGATGGCTCAGTCAGCTGAACATCTGCCTCCTGGAATCCAGCCCTGAGTCACTGGGCTCCCTGCTCAGCGGGTAATCTGCTTCTCCCTCTCTCTCTGCCCCTCCCCCTGCTCATGCTTATGCTCATGTCCACTTTCTCTCTCCCAAATACTTTTTTTAAAAGATCTTAAAAAAAAAAAAAAGATATGCCATCTCAAATCCCAGGCACCCCATCTCTAGGGACTCACTGCTGCTTTCGTATCTCTTATTCAAGAGTTACTTGGGGATACAGTGAGAGAAGAATCTGAAGCAAATGGATGGCTTGCTGCCTTCTCATATAAAAGAGGTATATTTGGGGACGCCTGGGTGGCTCAGTGGTTGAGTGTCTGCCTTTGGCTTGGGGCATAATCCTGGAGTCCCGAGATCAAGTCCCACATCAGGCTCCCTGCATGGAGCCTGCTTCTCCCTCTGCCTGTGTCTCTGCCTCTCTCTCTCTCTCTCACTCTGTGTCTCAATTAAATTAAATTAAATTAAATTAAAAATTAAAAATTAAAAATAAAATAAAATAAAAAATAAATAAAATAAATAATAAAATAAAATAAGGTATTTGGTTTTAGTTTATTTCAAGGCGTATTTTGGCCACCCAAGCAGGTCCACCAAATACACCTGTTTTGGCCACGTAGAACAATTGTGACAAGTCTACTTCTTTCACAGAGCCATTCTTCAAATGGTGACATATATCCCCACAGACTTGTCTTCCTTGGCCTAAATGTCCCTGGCCTCCTCTAATTTTCTTGAGTGGCTAGCTTGCAGGTCATCCATATCTCATTACCCCAGATGACCCAGAGTTTGTCAAGTCCTTCACACCATGGACCTCAGTAACTTTCAAATGGGACTGCACTTGCTAACAAGACTGCAGCCTAACTCCATCAGAGACCTTAAATATTCAGACAGGGATCCCTGGGTGGCGCAGTGGTTTAGCGCCTGCCTTTGGCCCAGGGCGCGATCCTGGAGACCCGGGATCAAATCCCATGTCGGGCTCCCAGTGCATGGAGCCTGCTTCTCCCTCTGCCTGTGTCTCTGCCTCTTTCTCTCTCTCTCTCTGTGACTATCATAAATAAATAAAAATTAAAAAAAATTACTACAAGGTTGAAATATTGTTAAAAAAAATATTCAGACAAAAGGAGTGTGAAGAGCCTCCAGGGAAAGACCATTTTTGGCTATGCAGCAAAGGTGGACAAGAGGAAGGAGAGTCACAGCTAGAAAGGTCAAAGATGAATGAGAAGAGCTGAGAGGTGGGGAGAATGACCCTTTAGGAAGAAGCAGATGCCAGACCACAAGATCTGTCACTAACTTAACTCCTGGAATTCTCTACAGAATGGAAAACAACTTCTTTTGCCCAATTATGGTTTGTTATCTACATGCCTGGAACATGGCCTATTTTGTGAATATATATATGGCAAGAGCCATATACTGACATTCTGCAGAACCTGACATAAGCACATTCAAATATAAAGAAAATACACTCCAAAATCAAATATAAGTGAGAAGGTATTTTGTGATGCTTCGACTAATCATGACCTCCTCTCCAGAGTGCTTGCTCAGAGACTATGAAATAGCTCATAATGTTATTGTTCCTATACTGGAATTGTAAATAATATGCATTATTTCTATGAGAAGCTAAAAGGAGAGAGAATATTCTCAAGCAGTTTATGATAGGACTGACTTTATTAAGGGGAAGGCCCTGGAAGCTAATATTCACCAAAAGAATGCTGTTATAAGATTTTGGGGTTAAAAAATAATAATAATAAAATAAAACAAACAAACAAAAACATTTTTTCCCTCCTAGGACAAGCAATCTAATTTAAGGACAAATAAAAGATCAACTTAGTTGAGAAAATGGCTAAAAAAGTTGGGTTAAGAGTAACAGAAGCATAAATACAAGCAGAACAGGACAGAATTACACCTTTGTTCTTGGTAGATTTGTTTTCTTTTTAAGTCAACCAACAGCCTTCCATGCGCCAGATGCTGGGGAACAATCAGCATCCTACACTTAGTATCCAGATTACAGGTTTACTGAATGGAAAAGGTATAAGGCTCTGGATTTTGACCATGCTGTCTCTTCAAATTATTACCGCCACCTGGTGGCAGCATCAGACTCTGCCAGCAGAGTAACCACAGCTGTAGTTTTCCAACAGTTGGCCTCTGATAACAAATCCATGTGCACTGGCTCTCTCTTTTTCAATAACTATAATTTAAAGAGCCCATACTGTTCTCTAAGTATTGGTCATTCCTCAACATCAGTCAGCATCTTCTTTTATCAGATGCCATTTGTTATGCAAGTAAACTTGAGCCGTTCAAAATTCTGAAATTAGTATCATTCATTTTTTGCTAGTGAGCAATTAAAACCCACCACCTACCACACAATTAGCAACAGTCTGGGCACAGTAGTGCCACCAGCAGTGATCAGGCTCCTCTTGGGCTACCAACCATGTTAAACTGTTACACTGGCTACCCCAGGTCAGTGGGCACATTTCACCTCCAAACTTCAATTGTAACCAGGGTTTAATTTATAAGTAAGAATCAATGATAGGAGAGAGTGGTTAGACACTTCCTACTTTGCTTAGACATCAATCCCAGATCAAAGAGGCCACCATACTCAACAGGGAGGATTACAGAGCTTATTAGAGAAAGCAGCAGGCTTACCATCCTAATTGAACTTGTTGGCTAATGCTAATGTAGTTCAGACTTCTTTGGCTAGAAGTAGGGTTAAAAATTAAACAATGCACGGAACATTCACAGACTCCATATATACATATATTATGTAGGGGCGTGTGTGTGTATCCAAAATAAATATGTTCTAGTTCATGAAAAGTAAAGTTCAGCAATCCACAGACACACAGGGCATACCAGAAATATTCAGGACAACAAATAATTTGAGCACCTACTGTGGGTTAGGCATGTGACAAGGAGCTAGTCTTATAAAGAAAGGTAAAGAAGACAGATTTTATTATCAAGGAGTACATATAACAGAGTAAGGGAAACCTTCAAATTCTACAAATTCCCCTTTATTTTTTTTTAATTTATTTTTTATTGGTGTTCAATTTGCCAACATATAGAATAAGACCCAGTGCTCATCAAGTGCCCCCCTCAGTGCCCGTCACCCAGTCACCCCCACCCCCCGCCCACCTCCCTTTCTACTACCCCTTGTTCGTTTCCAGAGTTAGGAGTCCCTCATGTTCTGTCTCCCTTTCTGATATTTCCCACTCATTTTTTCTCCTTTCCCCTTTATTCCCTTTCACTATTTTTATATTCCCCAAATGAATGAGACCATATAATGTTTGTCCTTCTCCAATTGACTTATTCAAATTCTCCTTTAAAAGGCACATCTACTTATTTCTTATGTTTCTGGGTCCCCTTCTGCCATACTCTTGGACACATGACTTACAAAACTCATCAAATACCATGTACACTTCAAGTTCCATCACACTAGAAAAGGACTTCCGATGCTAAACTTTTTATCTTATGGGCTCCAAATTCTGAAGTCGCTTCACAAATGTCCAGGTCACAGGCACACAAGCTCCCATTAACTGAAGGCTAGAGCCTGTGTTCCTGAGAGGCTAAAAGTGTCCAAACAACCAAGTGTCACTACAACCACAATCACACACATCTTCACTTGCATTTCATCTGCCAAATGTTTCCCCTTCCTTTTTCAACATGAAATCTATCATGCATGTTCAAAGGTTGCAACATACATATATAGCTTAGAGAATAAAATGCAGACTGTGCACCCACCACACAGCTTCAGATACAGAGCAGAACTAGGGCTTTGAAGCCCCAAGTGCCCCCGCTCTGCTCCTGCCCCCCGCCTCACCCCTCCACCCCAATGCTAACCACCACCCTTTCATTTTCTTTAAGACCCACTCCCTTCTGCTCTACAGCTGCAAAGTACACAAGTACTGTAGAATGACAACATTTTCCACTCTCAAGCCTGCTCACCCTCCGGTGACCAGGAACCAGAAAGAAGACAGCATCAAAAGCAGGGACCATCCTCATCTGTAGCCCACTAGCCCACTGCCTATTTGCTGGTGACTGTTGCACCTACACCAAGAACCACAAGAGGAAGGAGCAAACATGGATACCCTGGAGCAGGTAACAGACATTCTCTGCCTTACCTCTGCCTCTACCTGCTGCTGAGTTCGGCTGTGGTTCTCCTTGTACTGGTTGGCTCGCAGAACTTGCTGCTCGATGCCTAGCAGAACCGCTTCGCAGCCATCGCACCTACAAAGGAGGTAACCAGCCCTGAGCCACAGAAAAGCCTGGGGCTCTCCTCCAGCCTCCCAAACCTCCATCCCCAACTCCTGATAGGGACTTCCTTTAACACCGTGTCTGCCAAGGAAGGCTATTGCCCTACACTCCTTCCAAGACCAATGTTTCTGGATATATAACACAGAGCACCTGGAGATAAACATGAGGATGTGGGATGGTTTCCTAGAACACAGCTTGAACGTCAACCTTTGTATCCCATGGGAAAGGTTTACAGAATGTGCCACTAAGGAATTTGGACAGTCCTTACAGGTAGCACGGATTCACCACTTTTCTCAACAGAAAAAAATGATTTTCTAAAGATTGCCCCTTTTCTCAGAAGCCTGTTACTTTTGGGGCACTTGGGTGGCTCAGTCGGTCAGTTAAGCTTCTGGCTCTTGATTTAGGCTCAGTCATTATCTGAGGTCATGGGATTGAGCCCCACATTGAGCTCCACACTCAGTGTACAGTCTGTTTGTCCCTATCTCTCTTCTCCTCCCCCTGCTCCTCTCATTGCTCATACTCTCTAAAATAAATAAAATGTTAGAAAAAAAAAAAGTTTGTTACTCCCTAATTGCCATCCCCCTCATTATTTCATTTCTCCACTTAATTTCAAAATGTTAAAACCTAAAAAAAAGTTGAAAGAATAGTACTACGAATACGCATTTACCCTCTATCTTAAAGTCAGTAACTGCAAACATTCTGCTGTATTTGGAGTACTGCTCTACCTAACAATTCTATTTCAAATCTAACTCCAGTGACTCCACAAAAGCTTTAAGAATCTGTACTAGTAAACATTCTGGGATGGGGTTAGGATGGCACCTCTGGGTGGAAACACGGTGAAGCCACACTCTGGGCATGAAAAGAGCATCAGTCATCTCAAAGATGGAGTAAGGCGGCTGATGAAGTAGGACTTGAAACCTAGATTTGTGTGCCAGGGAACTTTCACGGGAGGGGGTGTTTTCTAAGTTTATTTCCTATTTATTCTGACTGAACACTTTTACAATCTTTTGAAAGTTCCTGCCTGTGTCAGATGTTATAAAGGGAAGGTGTCTGGGGCCATACTTGAGACAGAACCTGGGGTAAGGGGTGGACAGCACATGCCTGGGAATAGTAGCTGAAGTGAAGGAAGCTCCGAGGGGTTTGGACAGGGGGTCAGGGAATCAAAGCTGGGTCATTCATTCCTGGAATGTTTCAGTCTGTTCTAAAGAAGACAATTTCTCTACTCCTCTGGACAAAGCTTGCTCACCCTGCTTCAATGATTTCCAACACCACCACGTGCCTGCCTGGGGACATGCTCTCTTCACCTCCAACTATACCTGCTCTAACCTTGCCCTCCTTCAAAACTCAGCAAAACCCTCTTCAACTAGGCCTATCTGGCTTTATAAGCTCCAAATCATTTTCATAACTCCATAACAAATCCTTGTAGAATGTCCAAAGCTCTTGCAATCATCAAATCACCATTAAAACAGAGAACATGCAAATATCCCACTTATTTTTATATTCCAGAATATGGTTATCAAATAGTCTGTGACTGTGCTTCAAATTAGACTAACCCATTCCTTGTCTTTACTATCCCTCACAATGTTTTACCAACACTAGCCCAATGTTATTGACTCAGCTGAATGTGGGTTCTCAAATCCACAGAATCTGATCAACACTAACTTCCTGAGCTTAGTCAAACTTGGAAGCTGATTTTGCAAAGCACTGGATCCGTGTCACACTGCTAGGCTTCAGCTTTAGAGGCTGTAGCTGCTGCTATTAAATAGTCCCCTCCCCACCACCAGGAAGAGAATAATTTTACAACCAAGGCCCTGGGAGACCTGCAGGGATTCCTGCTGCCATACAGCTCTGGTCACAAATGCAGCCCCACTCCCTAGCATACTGTCCTAAGGCTCCAGCTCCCAAGCAGCCCCAGCTGATACCAGGAGACAATATTTCCCCAAGCAGAGGCACAAAGGGCATGTGTCCCCCTACCTAACAAGAGGGGACCCCTCCTTGTTTCAGCCTCACCATTCATGCAAGGTCTTGACAATATTATTGATATCCTTCTTTCGGATGTCACGGCCAATGCAGAAATCCACTTCCAGCAGCTGGTTTCGCTGGTCTAGCTTCCCCTGGATGATATCAGTATAGACAGCCTCAATGATGAGGTCTTCCAGTTCCCGGAGATTCCGCATCTCCAGGTCCTTCAGCAGCACAGAGTAGGGGATACACTGCAGATAAAACCATGTGATATTTACAAAAAACACTGATGAGCACTAAAGAAAATGCAGGTGTACACCTGTCTCAGGGGTTTGGGAAATGCAGTCTGGTGAGCTGTGAGACCTATGGGATCCAAACAAGACCCACAGCATCCAGGAATGCATTCTCCTAGATTCTCTACCTCCTGCACTTCATCCAGCCTTTAGCTTTCATGTCATGAAGCACTCTTAGGAAGCGTCCCAGAGGAGAAAGGGAAATACTCGGTGTCTGCCACTCTGCCACCTTCTGGAAGCTTGCAGACTTGACATAAAATGCCTGATCATCACAAAACTCCAATTTCAGACACTGGAGAGAACTGGCTGCCGCCCAGAAGAGTACAAGCAAAAAAGTTTGCAGGTTAACATATCCACCCATAGGTGGCCAGTGGGTACTGCCAGCTTAGAGGTCATCCTGAAGTTTTTATCTGTTTTCTCAGACTTTTGCCATCAATATCAATTCCCCAACAATAGTCCCTTGTTGAGCTATATACCAACACTTTGCATTTATCCAAGAAAACTGTATATCTAAATATCCAGTTTTCTAGACATATCACTACTAGTTTGGAAGCTAACAAAGCAATCTAATCTCAAAAACAGACAAGAGGAAGAGGTATACAAATAAAAGAGTAACAGCAAACATACCTAGAGGGGTTCTCTATGACTGAAGGTCTGAAACCCAGGGACGTAGATGGGCTTATAATGACAGGTCGCAAAAATTTTTTTAAAGTTACTCCTACTTTTTGCTACACTTGGGGAAGTCCATGATCAGGCCAAAATAAGGGGTAGGAGGCCATTTCCTAAGAAAATAGGCCTCCCACCCAAATTGCCAAGCTGAGAATCACAAATTTGTTATTAGACCAAGGAAAATGATCTGAGCAACTGAAATGGCAATGCAATAACAAATCTACATCTCTCAAGCTCAATTACAAAGGGGAAATGCAAAGAGCAAACCCCTTCCAGTGACAAAGCCCCACAAAAACTTAAGACAGTTATGCCAGGATTAGGTGGAGAGCCAAAATCAACTGTAAATTAACCAAATCTGGATCTTCTTTGTTAATGGCTATGAGAAGCTGGCTGCAAGGCCTCTTGTAAACTGAGTAGGGCAGAGAACTCAGAGATATGATGGAGTGGTTATCTTACAGAAAGTTAGGATCTAAAGATAGCATATAAGGCAAAAATTCTGATTAGGATAATTAAGCTTGATAATTTCCAGAAAAAAGCAGCATATTAAAAATCTAGCTCAGTAAGTCCAACATAGCAAAAGTCTTTCCCCCAGCACTGGTACAGCTCACTGTGCAATGAGCAACAGATGAAGTGGTTAACTTGCCTTAAGATGTCCCCCTGTTTGAAAAACTATGAATCTTCAAACAGCAGCCTCCCTTTGGTACGGCAAAATGCTCAAACCAAGTGAGTCACTGTAGCATGCCAGAGCTGAGACCTGCTGATTCACGAGGCATACTTTTCCTGGATGAAATACAAATACTTGTCTACACTATTTTAATTGTTACCTTCATCTCTTTTGTCCATTGCCAAGAAAATTTTATGCATTCATGATATGACTACCGTGCATAAATGGGAGCTCCTGCACTGATGCCAGTGTGACACCTGCCTAAGGGTGAGGAGCAAGAGAGGAAAAAGTTCGGCACTGTACCTTCATTCTTGACGCCAAGCTCACGATGGTAAGGTGTTTCAGCTTGTTCTGCTGAGCTGTGCTCAGTTCTGGCAGGCTCTCCTTGTTGGCTGCTCAGTCCCACCCACCAAAAAAAATCAAGACACAAATAAAATTAGAATTTCTTTATGGAATAAGCTCACCATCTCCCCACACCAAATCTACCATTGATTCACTGTCATGACTCTGCACTTATATTCATGAAATGAATGTTCTATGAGCACCCCGTGTCTTCTCTGGAGGACTATGTACTCCTGAAAAGCCAGGCATGAACGCACAAAATGATAGGACAATCATCTTAATGGAATACTATGTGTGCCCTATGTGACATTCAACCTTAGCATGTCTTCACTAGGAATCTGTTATGTGCAATGCCCCGTCTTAAGTGATTCAGAAGAGTCAAGGAGGGATAAGATGGCCTTGCTGGGGCTGCTACGCTATACAACCCCAGGGATAACAGCCACCAGGACTTGTGCAACTCCAGGGCCTTGGACTGGTTCTCGGTCTTACAATCAGTTATTTCAACAGCTATAGGTATAAGACAAGAACCACCAGAAAAAAAGGCACAAACTACCAGAAGAGAGTAAGAGGCTGAGGAGGAGGGGGGAGGCAGGAGGGAAAAGAAACAGAGAAAGAGAGAGAGCAAGTGAGCACAATCACCTTGCGAGGGACGGGAAAGAAAAAGAAAGGTGGAGTTTGAGATGAGCCTTGAAGAACAGGCAAAATTCTAATAACAGTAATGATAACAACAGCAATGGCTGAAGCTGCAGGGCCCATGTACACACACATCCAGTCAGTCCTCACAACATTCACAAGATAGATTCCAAATGTCTTCAACTCCTTATCCATAATCCTGGATTCCAAAAAGGTGAATCTAAACTGATTTTCTTGAGCATGCTGCTGAAATTCATCTGGTGGCAATTCCTGACCTCAGCTGAAGCAGGCTTTTAATCCCACTTGTTGTAAATCTTCGTTTGTTTAGCTGCAAGACTGTGGATGTGTTTTTACTACAGGTACTGCCCACATCTTGGAGGTGTTACATAAAAAGGTATATGCATCATATCACCTCTTTAGAGTCCCCAAAATTCTAATTTCTGAAACATCTAGCCCAAGGAGTGCAGGTTAAGGACTGTAGACCTCTTATTACTCCCATTTTACAGATTAGGAAACTGAGGTACAGAATTATTTAATTTGCCAGAGGACACATAATTAGTGAAGTGGAACTAGAATATAATTCAGGCAGTCTGGTTCCAGGGTCTGTACAATGTTGTCTCTTTAGTGAGGATGGAAACAAAAGACACAGTGGAACAAAGTGAAGGTCAGAAAAAACTGGCATGTGGCAAATCATCCAGGATGACACAGCACAGGGGAAGCAGAAGTGACCAGGAGTAAAGAAAGGGAAAAAGAAGTCTGGGATATAGTAGGGAAGGCCCTGAGTCATACCATTAAAATAAACTACCAGGCTCTGTCATACAAAAACTAGGGAAGCCAAACAAAAATGGCTTGAGTGGAAGGTAAGTTAGTGTTTAGTAATCTCATCCCGGACACTTAAGATCCTAATATAAAATGACTCAAATGATCGGAGCCCCTGGCTGGCTCAGTCAGTGGAGCATGCAATGCTTGATCTCGGGGTTATGAGTTTGAGCTCCATGCTTGGTGTGGAGAAGGAAGGAAGGTGGGAAGGAAGGAGGGAGGGAAAGAAGGAAGGTAGGTTCAAATGACTTACAAAAGAGAATGGGCTAAATATGTCATATTAGAGTACAGAAAGTTAAAAATGACTACAAAGATGTAAAATATGAGGACGCCTGGGTGGCTCAGTGGTTGAGCGTCTGCCTTCGACTCAGGGCATATTCCTGGAGTCCCAGGATCGAGTCCCACATCGGGCTCCCCACAGTAAGCCTGCTTCTCCCTCTGCCTATGCCTTAGTCTCTCTGTCTCTCTCATAAAAAAATAAAATCTTTAAAAATAAAAACATGTAGAGCATGATAAATGTCTATGAAATAAGTGAAAACAGATACAATATTGTGTACATAACTGAATGACACCTACATAATAGAAAGCACAAGGGAGAAAAGTCCAGCACCATAATGCTAACTGCAGTTTAAGGCTGATATAAAACTATGAATGACTTTGCGTCTGATTTTCCAAATTCTCTTCAATATAATGATATTATTCTAATAATATTTAGGACACTTAAGTACTTTACAAATGGGTATTCTGACACTTCACAACATTTCAAGTGTTCTACAAACACTAGTCCTCAAGAATCTCATCTGGAAAATAAATAAGGAGTATATTTACACATGAGCATAAACACAGTCCTCCTTTTACCCACAGAGAAATAAAAGATGAGAAGGTAAAAGCCTCATGCGAGGTCACCTACAGTACACAGTAAAGTGCAAAACAGCCAGGTCAGAAAGCTCCCATCCCATGCTTTATATGCCAGACCTCAGTGATCCTCATGGAGGCAACATGTCCAAATAGAATGACATAATTAAGAAAAGTCTTTGGAAGATCTTAACCAACTCACCTATGTAATCTGGATATGTCCCATAGGCGAACAGGTTCAGCAACTGCAAATATGCAGCATTAGCTCCTTCTGCAAGCTGAAGGAGGGGAAAAAACAGTTCACAGATCAAGCTGTCTACTAATCACTGCAGTGTTTAAGCAAAGGGTGATAATCATGTGCTACAGTTGACTGTTTTTACTAGATGGCCCCCGAGGTCCCCTCCAATTCTGATTCTCTGGGAAAAAAATAAGTAAGATTTATTTAATTTTAAATTTAATTTTTCTCTCTCAGGAATACCTGTTTTACACTCCACATAGTGTAAAATAGCATGCCTAAGCAACTGCTTTTGTCACACACACCCACAAAGCAGTAAGTATTGGGAGCAGTTCAGGTTTTCTTAGGAGTTCCTTGCCACTAAGACAAAGACTAGAGGGGCACCTGGGTGGCTAGGCCAGTTAAGCATCTGACTCTTGATTTTTGCTCAGGTCATGATCTCAGAGCATCCTGAGATTAAGCCCCACATTGGACTCCATGGTCAGTGAGGAGTCTGCTTAAGGATTCTCTCTCCCTCTGTCCCCCCCCACAAAATAAATAAATCTTTAAAAAAAAAAAAAAAACAAAGACTAGAACAGCCTTTTAAAAAATTTTTTTTTTCATTTGTTTGAGACAAAGAGAGAACACAAGCGGGGAGGAGAGTCAGAAGGAGAGGGAGAAGCAAACTCTCCACTGAGCAGGGAGCCGATGTGCTCCATTCTAGGACCCTGAGATCATGACCTGAGCCAAAGGCAGACGCTTAACCAACTGAGCCACCCAGGCGCCCCAAAAGATTTATTTCTTTGAGAGAGATAGTGAGCAAATTAGAGAGAGAGAGAGAGAGAGAATGAGAGAGAGGTAGTCAGTCCTGGAGCAGGGGGAGAGGGAAAGGCAGACTCCCCAATGAGCAGAAAGCCAGATGCAGGGCTCAATCCATGACCCTGGAATCATGACTTCAGCCAAACGCAGACGTTTAACCAACTGAGCCACCCAGGCACCCCTAGAGCAGCCCTGTCGACACATCAGGTTGGAGTGTACAACATGAGCGACTATCAATCCAAACCGAATAAAGTGTAGGGTAGATTCCAGGTTTCAGGACTACATGAATAGTATGAATGCGGAGAGAGATTAAAATAGCATAAAGTGTAACAGAAGAGCCCAGGTGGGAGAGGAAAGCACAATATCAGGCAGTTCCAAATAAAAATGTTCATTAAAATTACTTATTCTTTTTAAAAAATGTACTTGGGATGCCTGGGTGGCTCAATGACTGGTCATCTCCCTTTGGCTCAGGGCATGATCTCACGGTCCCGGGACTGAGTCCCACATCGAGGTCCCCACCTGGTTCCCGCTTCTCCTTCTGCCTACATCTCTGCCTGTCTCTCTGTATCTCTCATGAATAAATAGATAAGATCTTTAAAAAATGTATTTATTCCTCACTAATGTGGATGGCAAAGAGACATCTGTAGAAGCAAAACAAAAAGAGATACTGCTCTGCCTGGAATTGCTCTGCTCTACTCTCAATTATCTTAACTGGGTGTTTCTTTTACTCACAAATACATATTGGACACAAACAGTAATACTACTTAATTTAAACTATCTTTTTAAAAAAGTTTCCAAGGAGCACCTGGGTGGCTCAGTCTGTTATGCATCTGACTCCTGATTTCAGCTCAGGTTGTGAGATCGAGCCCCACACCAAGTTCCACGTTGGACATGGAGCCTGCTTAAGATTCTTTCCCTCTCCCTCTGCCCCCCCCACTTGCTCTCTAAAATAAATAAATGAATCTTAAAAAAAAAAAATTTCCAAAAACTACATCTATTATTTCAGACCACTGAAAAGCAACTAAGATTCCCAGCTCACATGTGAAAAAAAAACAAACCTGGGGAGATAGAGATAATTTGCTCAGCACCCTCACAAGAACTCTGGCTTCCTAATAACCCAGTCTACCTTCTCAGGTTATCAACAACCTCTTGAGATCTAAAACAGACAAGGAAGAGACCATCAAATCTAGCCCCTACTTTCAGACAATTGTAAAACTAATCCTAAAAGACTATTTTCTCTAGAGCAGATGCTCCAAAACTTCTCCCACTAGCCTAAATCAGTGTCTTTCTCATTTTAATTTTCATTCATCTCCTCTCAGCCAATCTTCCATAGTTATGAGACAACCACTTGGCATATTCATTCAGGCTTTTCATGAACCTGAAGGAACATATTACCCCTTTGTCATCTCTTCTGTGGAAAAAATGATGAGCTATCAAGCCATAAAAAAAGACATGGAGGGAATTTAATGCATATCACTAAAAGAAGCAAATCTGAAATGGCTATATACTGTATGATTCCAACTCTATGACATTCTAAAAAAGTCAAAACAAGGAAGAGGGTAGAAAGATCAAAGATTGCCAGGGACTGAGAAGCAAGGGAGGGACAAATAGGTGGAACACAGAGGATTTTTAGGGCAGTGAAATTACTCTGTATGATACTGTAATGGTAGACACATGTCATTGTACATTTATCCACATCCACAGAATGTACAACACCAAGAATGAAACCTAATGTAAATTATAGTCTGGATGATAATGATGTCAGTGTAGGTTCCAAACTGGTAGGGTTATTGGTAAAGGAAGAAGGCATGTATGAGGGCAGGGATATACCGGAAATCTCTATACTTTCCTCTCAATTTTGTCGTGAACCTAAAACAGCTCTAAAAAAATAAAGTCTAGCACCTGGGTGGCTCAGCGGTTGAGCGTCTGCCTCCAGCACAGGGCGTGATCCCGAGGTTCAGGGATAGAGTCCTGAGTCCCACATCGAGCTTCCTATGGGGAGCCTGCTTCTCCCTCTGTCTATGTCTCTGCCTCTCTCTCTCATGAATAAATAAATACAATCTTTTTAAATTTTTTTAATTTTTTTTTATTTATTTATGATAGTCACACACACACACAGAGAGAGAGAGACAGAGAGAGAGAGAGAGACAGAGACACAGGCAGAGGGAGAAGCAGGCTCCATGCACCGGGAGCCCGATGTGGGATTCGATCCCGGGCGCCCTGGGCCAAAGACAGGCACTAAACTGCTGCGCCACCCAGGGATCCCTCTTTTTAAAAAATAAATAAATAAAGCCTAGGGGTGCCTGGGTGGCTCAGGTCATGATCCCAGAGTCCTGAGACTGAGCCCCATGTTGGGCTCCCTGCTCAGCAAGGAGCCTGCTTCTCTCTCTCTCTCTCTCTCTCTGCCTGCTATTCTCCCTGCTTGTGTTCTCTTGCTCTCTCACTCTCTGTCAAATAAAATCTCAAAAAAAAACTTTTTTTAATAAGGTCTATTAAAAAAATAAACCTACTTTAAAAAAATTTTCCTTATAGGATTTCTTTTACATCTCTGATAAATTATATTTTTACTAAAAGCCTACTGTGTATCAGACTACATATTAAGCGCTGAGGAAACAATGGGGAGCACAACAGACCTACCCTTCCGAGCTTACAGTCCAACAAGCTAGGCTGACATTAAATAAAAATTCATGGCGTGCCTGGATGGCTCTTAACCAAGTCAGACTCTTAATTTCAGCTCAAGTCATGATCTCAGGGTTGTGAGACTGAGCCCCACATCAGGCTCCATACTGCGTGTGAAGCCTGCTTAAGATTCTCTCTCTCTCTCCCCAACCTCTTAAAAAAAACTTCACAATTAAAACATAAAAGTGGCTTTTTCTGTCTCCATCTATAACAGGAAGACAAGATGATGCCAGGTTCATACATCAGCAATGGAGGGTCATGGAGAACTGCTCCAGGTTCCTCATCAAGAGAAATAAGATGTGCAGTAGCGAAGTCCCATAATCCAAAGGTTCACATCTCTGCCATGAGGGGTTAATTCACCACAAGACTGTGGACATGGAGCCAGTAACTGATGGCAAAGGTGTCCTAACAGTCATGAAGTACAGAACCAGGCAGCAAAAGCCAGCCACTTCCTATATGTGGACCACCATCGACATGAATGCCCAGGCCACCTTCTGCCGCATGGCATACACAATCCACGAGAACAAGCACCACAGTGATCTGTGCATGGAGTCCACCCCCAGAGCTAGTGCCATCCTGGGCAGCCAAAGAGAAGTTGTGATGGTAAAGAGGAAGCTGACCCACCCTCCAAGAGCTTCCGAGCACAACCCCCAATGTAATAAAGCTGTTCCTAGATTTTTCAATCAATCAGTATAAAAGTATCAATAGATAAATGTAAAAGTATCCAAAGTGAGAAGCAGAAATTGAAAAGTAGAGGTTGCTTTATAACTGTTTTACCTAATCATTTTTCAATCTTCTCACGTGTAAGGCACAACAATCACAACTAAATACCCAAAGTTTCAATAACAATAAAAAAAGAAGCAAAGTAAAAAAGGACTACTTCCCAGCTTTTCCTCGTATTTTTTTACACATCCACTTAGCATAACATTGCCATTTTCAACAAGACAATATATTCCTTCTTCATGCCCAGCTCACATTCAATAGCAACCATTTTCTGCTTCATATATACCTGACCAATCTTTTTGTCTGTATGTGCATTGGAGGTTTTTCAGTCCTTGCAAATGCCTGAAACTACTCCTGTTAAATATCAGCAATGCTTACACTCTACTTCTTATTTATCAAGTTCAAGTGGATTTGTCCCCTACCTTTCAAATTATTGGCAACCCAATCTAATTTACCCCAAGTTGAGATGAAAATATTGACAAGAAAGAACCCAAAACATCATCCTTACTCTTTCCCTCTTCCCCCACAATTCCCATCCCTCCCTCAACAGTGCCCCTCCACAGGTCCACAATGCTTCAGCACTGAAATTCCCTGGGAACCTGGATAATCACAAGAAGGTTTAGAACAAAGACAGAGAAATTGGAAACTGCTCTTACCTCCTGCACATTGGCCAGCTCCAGCAGTTCTCCAAAGACATATACTCCAGGAGCTTCCAAGACTTGGCTTATGAGAGCAGTGAGGGCTGAGCCACTGGTACCTTTGGCTAGTAAAATAAACTGTTCCAGGAGGTTACTTGAGGGTTTCTGTTCACCTGCCATTCTCTGGCCTTGAGATCTGTCCAAAAAAATAAGTGTTTCAGCCATTCTTCCTTCTCCTTTGCAAACTCTATGCTTAGTTAATGCCATATCAGACATCAGAATACTTTAATCGTAATAGTATTCAAAAAAGCAAAACAGTCCAGATGCTACAACCTCTTTGTGAGATGGGTAGGGTGCCACCTGGTGTTAAAGGGATTGTGTCCTTGCTTTGAAACACACTTAGCAAAAACCATTTCATTCATCCCCATGTGGCTGTCTCCCAACCACAGCACCCTCTAAGCCCTTAAATCTGACAAGACCCAAAGAAACACAGAGGAGTTTCTCAGTAACTGTTTTAGATCTACTTCACTTATAGATTCTATTTAAGAAGGAGAGAATTTTGCCCATACACAGAGGCAGCAGATGTAAGCAAAAGCGATCAGTCATAGCTTATGGTGTGTTATTAAAACCCCACCTATAGCCAGATATAGAGAAGGAAAACCACAAAAAGCATACAGGAATGATGTCTCATTGAATCAAAGATGTCGTATGAGCCTAGAAAAAGGGGAAAAATCATGCTGAATGATAAGCAACATAATCAAACTAAGAAAATACATGCTGTGTAGGTCCATGTGGAAAATCCCTCTATTTGACCTCCTGCTGCTTATGTGATTTTTACCAAACATGACTTTAGAATGTGTACAAAATCTCAAAAAAATAACAAAAAGATTTGAGAAAATGAAGATGTTGTATTGCCATCCTGAAGACATTAGGGGAGGGTGGTCCCTCAATTTTATAATCCAATTACATGCTGAGTGTACCCCAACACACACACTGCATACCTACTCTGCAGGAGTCCGGTATGAGAAAAGACTACTCTACCAAGAACGACACATTTTGGGACAGTGCGACAAAAAGAAGAGGTAAAATAAAGTGAGGAAGAGAACAATTCAAAGTATAGTTTGGTGTAATCTCTCCGAGTTTTCCTGTGGAGGCAGAGCAGCAGTCCTTTCACAGTGGGAGAAAAACAAGCACGGAGCCTCACTTAGGGTTACATAAGAATGTCTTGTCGTAAACAGAAAAAAGTGAAGCGCTAGGGAATAAAGTTGCTGAGGAGGGAAAGGGAAAGAGGAGAGAGAGGGGCGTAGGGTGGGAAAAGGGGGGAGAGAGGTGATGGAACGAAAAGCTCCCTTCCCAGCGGACACATGTGGAGACTGAATGGAAGGGCCTGGGGTGGAGAGGGAGCAGAGAAATGGACAGAAACTTCGGTCGCTCAAAAAAAATCTCGGCCTGAGGCGCAAAGCCTGCAGGGGCAAAAGGGTAAGGATGCGTTGAAATTCGCTTTTTTCTGAAGTGGGAGGGCCGGAGGAGGCGGCGAGGGATACAGGGGAGGTGAATTCGCGTCGTGCGGGGGCGCTATTCTGAGGCACAGCAGAGGGGCAAAGAGGCAGCTTGTGGGGGTGGGGAAGCGAGAACCGCCTCTGTAGAGGGACCGAGGGTTGCAGGCTTGGGTGGACTTCAGGGCGGGCGGCGTGCTCCAGGGAGGGCCGCGGGTGCGGAGTGAGGGGCCGCGGGGCGTGCTCCCCGGGGCGGGGCCGGAGCGGTGTGGCCGCGGGTTTTCCAGGGGGCCTGGCGCCAAGCCAGACGGCTGGGACGAGCCTGGCGCGCCGGGCCCCGCCCTTTCGCCGACCCCTACCTGCCCTCACCTCCTCTCCGTCCTCTCGGTCGCTGGCTCGGCCTCCCGGCGCCTGTCCGCAGGTTGTCAAGCGTCCATGATCGGCCCGGCGTCCGACGCTTTTCTGCCTCCGCCGACCCGTTGCCCTTGCGGCTCCCCCGGAAGCCTCCCGCCGCTGCACTCGAGTTCCGCCCACACTAGGTTCCCCCCACGGCGTTGGCAGCCTCAGACCTCCAGTGCGGCCTGGGCCTAGGAGAGACCTCCGAGGTCGAAGCCCGGGAACCGGGTGGAGAGGAGCCTGAGGAGGCGAATGCAATCCAGGCAGAGCTGGGGCCTGGCCATCAACATCAACCTGCGGCGCCCGAAATTCACCCCTTCGGCCAAGCTTTACCCCTCAGGAGCTGCCTACGGCGGCTGCGGCTCCCCCGGATGCAAAGACATAATAAGTGTAATAACGACCGCTTATTGAGCGTTTTCCCATGTGCCAGGTGTGTACATTGTCTCGTTGAATAAACTCTAAGCTTAAAAATCCAAAAACCAGTAAGTGGCAAAGTCGGCTTGGGACCCCGGGCTCTGGGAAGCCAAAGACCATATTCATGATCTCTGTTCAGAAAAACGTTTTAAAATAAGATGGAAAAAATAAAAATAATTAAAATAATAAAATAATAAATAAAATAAAATAAAATAAAATAAAATAAAATAAGCAAGATGAGCAGCCCGGGTGGCTCAGCAGTTTAGGGCCTGATCCTGGAGACCCGGAATCCAGTCTCATGTCAGGCTCCCTGCATGGAACCTGCTTCTCCCTCTGCCTGTGTCTCTGCCTGTGTGTGTGTGTGTGTGTGTGTGTGTGTCATGAATAAATAAATAAATAAAATCTTTTAAAAAAATAAAAAATAAAATAAGCAAGAGATGGGCTGAGCCAACAATGGCTCTGTGAGCAAAATGACATATGTGAGGTTGCATCTAGTACTTAGCAACTTTCCTGGAAGATGGCTAAGAAATGCTACACAGCTGAACACTTAAGCTGGTTCCTTTAAAGTATACATCACAGACTTTCCGGTCTTAAAGACAAGGAAAATAGCCCTATTTGCCTTTGGTGAATTAGAGTGCAGAAATCAGACAGATGCAAAGGAGCCTAGCACCAACCCACTGATTTATGCAAAAATGTCTTGTTCTAATTTCTATGTTCTGGTAGATTATATAAAGAGAAGACAAGGTTCTTGCCCTCAAAAAGCTTCAGTGTGGGGGCGCCTGGCTGGGTCAGTTGGTAGAGCATGCAACTCTCAATCACCAGTCCTGAGTTCAAACCCCATGTTGCGCATGAAGCTAAGAAGAAGAAGAAGGAGAAGAAGGAGAAGAAGGAGAAGAAGGAGAAGAAGGAGAAGAAGGAGAAGAAGGAGAAGAAGGAGAAGAAGGAGAAGAAGGAGAAGAAGGAGAAGAAGGAGAAGAAGGAGAAGAAGGAGAAGAAGGAGAAGAAGGAGAAGAAGGAGAAGAGGAGAAGAAGGAGAAGAAGGAGAAGAAGGAGAAGAAGGAGAAGAAGGAGAAGAAGGAGAAGAAGGAGAAGAAGGAGAAGAAGGAGAAGAAGGAGAAGAAGGAGAAGAAGGAGAAGAAGGAGAAGAAGGAGAAGAAGGAGAAGAAGGAGAAGAAGGAGAAGAAGGAGAAGAAGGAGAAGAAGAGAAGAAGGAGAAGAGAAAAGCTTCAATATGTTAAGTGCTATGAGAAAGATATGACAATACTTTAGAAGCATAGAAGAGAGTATGTTGGGGAAAAGAAAACAGGCATCTTCCAGGCAAAAAGGGAAGAAAAGGTGGCTGACCATAGTCACAGAGGCTTGCCCTGTGTAGCATATACTAATGCAGAAAAGAAACCCAGAGTGTCTGGAATACAAGGCTCAGGTTTGAGAAATGAGGGCTACAGACCTGGAGTCAGGTCATCAAGGGTGCTATAAACCACACGCACGGCACTATACGCAGTAAATATCTTAATACTGCAGAGTCCCTACCTGGGATTAGCCCACAGCCCTGGAGAGAGACAAACCTGTCTGGCTATAACAGCCAGTTGCCATAGGCACCCTAGAACTACAGATTAAGGCTCTTCTCCTGCCTGTGCTCTGGAGAAAGGTGATTTAAAGCAGGGTTCTGGAGACGAGGCTTGAGTTGAACATGGAAGAATGAGCAAGCAAATCACAAAAAGTATAAGCCATGTAAAGGAGTTATTATTTTATCTTGAGGGTGCTGGGGGGTGGCAGAACTTAGGGCTTTTAACCTGTGGAGAAGTGTGAATAATTGCCACTTTAGAATGCTCACACTAGCTGCTATAAGAATGGATTGGATATGGAGAGAGCTGGAAGCAGGGAAACTCTTGAGGTGATTGATATAGTACAGAAAAGAGATTGTGAGATCCTGAACAAAGACAGTGGCAGTTGGGCATGAAACAGAAGGGACGTGGTGGGAGGCATTTAGACTATGGAATGTGTCCGATGTGCTGACCAGCTGAATGCAGGGATAGGGAAGAAGGGTATCACCCAAGACTCTGGCTATTCACTCAGAGGTGATGTTTCTAAGTAAATGGGGCTGCAGAGGAAAAAAAGCAAATTTGCGGTAATAGGAAGATAATTAAGTTCTGTTTGAGTTCATAAATATTCTAGCAGTACTTCCACTTCTTCCAGAATAATGTCCAGACTCCAGGGCTGCAGAGAAATCCCTTCTCAGTATGCTTCCCTCCAACCTTTCCAGCTTTGGCTCGTCCCACCCTCTTACAGCCAAAACCCTAGGCCTTCCTATGCCCAACACAACCTCCACCTTCCCTCTCTGACACCAGGGCCTATGCTCAAGCTTGCTCTCCATCCTTTTTTGCAATGCTCTTCCCTCCTATTTTTGCCTGTTAAAATCCTACCAACCCTGTAGGCAGAGATTTCTTAAACTCAATGCACAAAAGCACTAATCATAAAAGAAAACACTGAGCTACTACACTACATTATAATTTAGAATTTCTGATTATCAAATGACACCAATGCGAGACTGAAGAGGCAAGCCACAGAGCTGGAAAAGATATTCCTGAAGCCTGTATCAAAGAACTCCATATCCAAACTTCATAAAGAACTACAAATCAGTATGAATAAGTAGACAAAAAGCCCAATTTAAAAAGTAGGGAAAAGACTTGAACAAGCACTTTACAAAAGAAAACACTGAAATAATTAAAAATCATATGAAAAGTGCTCAACATCAGAGACAATGCAAGAAAAGACTGTAATAAGATACCACATTTATAGCCAAAAGAGCTAAAGTTAGAAAGACCTCTAAGACCCTGGTTGGTTTTTTTTTTAAGATTTTATTTATTTATTCATGAGAGACAGAGAGAAAGAGAGGCAGAGACAGGCAGAGGGAGAAGCAGGCTTCATGCAGGAAGCCTGACTGGGACTCAATCCTAGGTCTCCAGGATCATGCCCTGGGCTGAAGGCGGTGCTAAACCACTGAGCCACCCGGGCTGCCCAAAGAACCTGTTTTGACAAGGATAAGAGTCAACTAGAATTTTCTTACGTTGCAGGTGAAAGGGAAAATGATACAAACACTTTGGAAAACTGACATACTGTTGCTGATCATATGCATACTGTACAAGCCAGCCATTCCTCTCCTAGAAATAAGTGCAGTCTACAAAAAGAAACCTATAAGAATGCGCATTGCAGCTTTAACAAAAGCCAAAAACTGTTAACTGATAACATAAATACCCATCAATAGAACAGATAAATATTGCTAGATACACACAATAGAATACTAGTCAGTAATTAAAAAAAAAAAAGCTGCTACATACAACATGGATGAATCTCACAAAAAAAAAAAAAAAAAAAAAAACACAACTGATGAAGAAAAAAAGCCAGGCTCCTACTGTACATACTGTATGATTACATTTAAATGAAATTCACAACAAAACTGATTTATGGTAATAGAAGTCAGAATAGTTATCGGGATGGGAGGATGCAGTGCTGATTGGGAAGGGGCACAGGGGTGCCAGAAATGTTCTATATTTTGATTTGGGGGGTGGTGACACAGATGTATACAAATGTCAAAACTGTGCCCTTCCTGCATGTCATACCTCATGAACAAAAAAATTTTAAGATAAAGTTTTTTTAACAGGAAAAAAAAAATCCACCCATCGTTCAAATTCAAATGCCACCTCCTCCATCAAGTTTTGCCAGCTGGATCTGATCTTTCCATCAGAACCTCTGTAGCATTCTGATGACCTTTCCTTTATGACATTTATTGCAGTTCATCTTGAATCTCAGCAGAGTCTCCTTTTTTTCCTAACTAGATGGTTATCTTCCTGGAGGCAGTGACAATGCCTTTTCACCCTTTACCGGAAACCTGAAAAGGCTCTTTGTTGAATTACATGGAAGGAAAAATTGGGTGGGTGCCCAGATGGGTGAAAGGGGGACGGGAAGAGGAAGGAAGGCCTCGGAAAAGAGATAGGAGATGTCCAAGGAAACCTTAGCTTACGCTACAATTTTACCTAGTTCCTGAAATCACATTAAATGTCACCTTGAGCAACAAATAACAAATCAAAACACTAAGTCCTTCCTAGACTGAAGATAAACAAACATCACACTCCTTCACTTACAGGAAATCCACCAAAATGAATGCTTACCTAACCTCTGGGTGTTTCAACCTGGATGAGGATACTTCACTAAGGAAAATAATAATCACACAGCCATGCTGCTAAAAATATCGCCACCTCAGTGTGGTGTAAACAGCCCAAACTGAGGGTCAGGAGACTTAGAGCCGAATTCTAACTCTGTCCCAAGTTGCTGTAACCAGTGGACGATCGCTTCGCCTCTCTGGGGCCTCAGTTTCCTCGTATGTAAAACAACAGAGGGTGGTTTGGCAAATTCTCTTAATATCCCTTCCGGTAGGGAGAGTCTGAGTATACGATCCATATCTCTCCCAGCCCAACGCAGGAGCACACCAGAAACCCCTGCAAAACAAGTAAAAGGCGCCCCAGACCAACAAACAAGCACGATTTAAAGGAGTCATTTTATCTTCCGTGGTTTAATCAAGTGTTTTTGTTTGTTGTTTGCAGCCTTACCATGATTTGCAGGAGATTTCTGAGTTCCATGTAAACAGATGTTACCTCCCTGTGGGCTGTCATCCTCTTCTGAGAGTTAAGGGGGTCTTCCCGCCCAGTTTCAAGTCTCCGAATTCAGAAACCCCCAAGGCTGAGGGAAGGTTTACGAATTTGCGCACACTGCGCGGCACACTGGAGTCTAAGTTACAGAGGAACAGGGTGCAGGGAATGCTGGGATTTGTAGTCCCCGGGCCTCTTTGTTGCGTGATGGGATCTGTGGTTCCCCCGGGCACTCCCCCGGAATGCTGGGAAATGTAGTCTCTCTCACATCGCACAGGGCAACCCGCCGTCATTTCAGCGCCCTAGTGTGCCCCGCGGAGGGAGCGGGCCCCTCGAGCCTCTGCAGATCTGAAGCCAACCCTCCGCTGGGGCAAACTCTAGGCAACAAGACCTAAAGAAAAATTTGTCCTACGGGACTTCCCGGGGAGGGCCCTTCCCACTGACGCTCGTCGTCCCCCGGCGAAGCCGCTGAATGTTTCTATTGGCTGCTCGGGATGCCAATCGGCGAGGAGGGCTTTCCATTGGCTTTGGGGCGGGCGCTCCGAGGCTAGGGGGAAGGAGAAGGGATCAGGAGCGGGAGCTGAGGGGAGGGAGAGGCCGGTCCGGGTCTGGCCGCTGCCGCTGCTCGCTGGAGGTCTCCAGGCCGCGCTGCGGCTCCGTCCTCGGTTCCTGGGCACCGTCTGCGAGGCTCCGCCGGGCCAGCGTGGGAGAGCCGCGGGCGGCGGCCGCCGCATCATGTCAGCCAAGGACGAGAGGGCCAGGGAGATCCTGAAGGGCTTCAAACTGTATCCGCCCGGGAGTGGGGCGGGGCGGGGCCGGGAGGACTTGGGGGGCGGCCGCTGGCGGAGGAGACGGGCCGGGGGCGGGGGCCGCGCCTGCTGGGCTCGGGACGGGAGCGCGGCGGGAGGGGACGGAGGGGACCGAGGGAACGGCGTCCCGGTCCCCCCGGCGGGACCGGGTACTGGAGGCGGGGCAGGGGGCGTCCTGAGGGAGGAAGGAGACGTTGCCGGGAGCCGGGGGCTGGAGTGGAGGAGCCCCTGTCCGAATTGGGCTGGGAGACGCGGCGGGCGTCGGAAACGCGTGGCGGTGAGGCCGGCTTGGGTCCGAGCCTCGGCCCGCGCCCGGAGGCCAGAAGGGGGGCTGCGGCCCGCAGGGAGGGCCGAGGGGCGCGGGGGGCTGGCCTCGCAGCCCTGCAGCCCGTTTGGCGGGAAGGCCCCGGGGGAGCAGGGAAAAGTGACTCGGAGCGAGTGACCTTGGGTGGGACAAATGCAAATGCTTGTGCTGAACTCTCCCGGGTTCCCCCGTCCCCCCCTCTACGCCACCCCCTCCTTGTTTCCACAACTTCTCTGCCTCACTTGTGGCTCCTTCCAGGGCTGGAGCAGAGAGGAAGGTGGGCCAAGAGAAGCCCGGGATCCACCTCATCTTAACACTCTCTTGGCCTTGTGAGGCACTGGATGGTGGCAGCTTCTCTCTCAGCCTTTCACTTTTCTGTCCAGCGAAGTGAGGACCCTGCACTCGAGCGTGAGATGCCTTGAGGTGTTTTGGTTTTGCACCGGGACTCCTGGCAAAGGTATCTGCGCGCTTGCGTTTGTGAGGTTCACGCGGAGACCAGGTGGAGCTGTCCAGCAATTATTTGATTACTTTGGGGACACGGTAGGATTTAGCAGGATCTAGAAATCATTGCCCCAGGCCTGGCCTGTTGTGGTGCCGCTTGTGCAACCTTCTTTCTCTCTTTAACGTATTAGGAAGCCTCGTGTTTAAATGGAGTGTCTGTCTGTGACCATAGGATGCGGATGAAAAATAGGCAAACCTGGACATTCCAATTTCACATTTTCCTGCTGAGCTTAAATCTCTTTTTACATCCCGTGCGTACAAAATGGAACGTTCTCAAATTCTTCTCTCCGTGAAGTTGTAGTCATCACTTTAGGTCTCCCCCCACCCCCCCAAAGGAGATTTAGTGAAGCACTGTTCTCTGAGCTGCCTTTGTGTTTTCACGATGCCCATTTCACCGCTGGAAATTTTAATTGCTTTTCACAGTCAGAAAGCAAGTTGGTAGTAAATTTTAGAACCCAAAATGCAACAACAACAACAACAACAAAAAAGTTACAGGACATTTTAGATATACAAATGAAAAGTTTCAAATGGAAGCTGATCTGCTATGCTTCTTTTGAAAAAAAACGGAAGGCATTATACACTAGGCATAAGGTCATTCGTGGTAAAGTTTAGTAAAAGCCTCTTTTTATAGCTTCGTGTACCTTTCGGTGTCTTTTTTCATAATGGCACCTATAAGTAAATAGGGATGGCTGAAGTCTTAGAAAAGCTGTGACATGGATTTTATTTTTCCCCTAAGTAATTTGTATTGTTAGTTACATGTATACTGTAGATAGTAAAATCAGAGACTGGGGAATTGAGAGATTTCAGAAGCAACGTTTTTGGTCCAATTGGAATTAACATACTGCTGAAAACAAGAAAGAATCTTTTTAATGGTTTTCAAACAAAGAAACTTCTTACCTCAGTCTGGGCTCTTGAAGCTGTTGAGAAAGAGGTTAAGGGACACATGTGGAAAAGAGTAGAAATCATCATCAGGTGAATTAACCAGTTCAATGATGACGTTAGTGTATTAAGAAACAGGCTTTCAGAGAAGGTTTGACCTGAGCTGATTAAATCTCAAGGGAAGCAGCCGCATAAAAAAGTTAGCATGGGAGCAAGAGGATGCTCATCCTCTGGTAGCCTTTATTGACATCTGAGGATTAAGAGAGAAAGGAAAGGAGTTCTAGAATTTGCTACTACCTTCAGGAAAACACAATCTTTTAGTAAAACAAACTGCTTATTGTCCACCTTTTTTATTGGGTAAATTGTTTTTCTGAACTTTCATTGAATCTGTTTCTGTAAGAGTTTTTTTCTACCAAAAGAAAGCACCATTAGAGTCTCCTACCAGCGATGTTGACAGTGCTCAGTTCCACATTGACTCTGTCTTTTATATTTTTGCCAATTTAGACAAGTGATACCTTATTTTAATTTGTATTTCCCTGGATATCTAGATCCCTGGACAGGTAATAGAGCATAGTGGTTAAGAAGAATTCTGGACTGTAGAGCTGTTCTGTGTTGGAATCCCAGCCCTACACTCTTGGTTGTCCCTGAGCAACTCATTTAACCTCAGCCTCAATTTCCTCATCTGTAAATGGGGTTAAAAATAGTACTTATCTCATAGGGTTGTTATGAAGATTGAATGAGTTGATAGCTGAAGCATTTAGAAAAGCACCTGATGCCTAGTAAACATTATATATTAGCTCTTATTATTGTTAGAGAAGTTGCAAAATCTTCTGTTTGGCAGTTCCTTTTCTGTGAATCACTTGTTGATTTTGTTTTTTGCCCATTTTACTATTGAATTTTTTACTTACTGGTTTGTGTGTGTGCCTTAATATCATTTGCCTGTTCTGTATGTTGCAAATATTTTCCATCAATATATTGTTCATCTCCTTTTTAGTTGAACAAATTTTATTTATTTATTTATTTATTTATTTATTTATTTATTTATTTATTTTTAAGGATGTTATATTGAGAGAGAGCATGAGCATGAGGGAAGGCCAGAGGGAGAGGGACTTCATCCCAGGACTCTGAAGACAGATGCTTAACTGACTGAGTCACCCAGGCCACCCTGTTGAACAAATTTTAAATTATCATTTCAAATTCATCAGCATTTTCCATATGGCTTCTGCATTTTGTGTCTTAAAGATTTATTTCTTTTTTTGAGAGAGAGAGGGCACATGGGCATGCACATTCTCCACACACACATGGAATCAGGTGGAGGGGCAGAGAGAGAGAGGGAGAGGGAGAGAATCTCAAGCAGACTGGCTGATGCAAAGCACAAGATGGAGCTCAGTACCACCTTGAGATCATGACCTTAGCCAAAATAAAGAGTCCCCGATGCTAAAGCAACTGAGCCACCCAGGTACTCCTGTATTTTGTGTCTTAAGAAGACCTTCCTGACCTTGGGCAAGTCACTCAACTCCCTTTCCATCCATTTCTTTAATATTCAAATGGATAAAAATCATAGTATCTACTACATAGGTTTGCAATACAGATTAAATGAATTGTTATAACTAAATAAAACTAGACCTTCCTTATCCTAAAATTAAATATTCTATGTTTTCATTTCCACCTGAAATGTTTTTACACAAATGATATGTGGTAGAAATCTAACTTCTTGTGCTGTTTTAAAATGGTATTTGGGGCAGCCCTGGTGGCTTAACTGTTTAGCGCTGCCTTCAGCCCAAGGCGTGATCCTGGAGACTGGAGATCCAGTCCCACATCAGGCTCCTTGCATGGGGCCTGCTTCCCCCTCTGCCTGTGTCTGTGCGCCCCACCCCCCCCCCGCCCATCTCTCTCCCCATCTCTAATAAATACATAAAATCTTTTTAAAAATAAAATAAAATGGTATTTATTTTTTCTGTTACATACTCTAGCCACCCAGAAATGACCTTTAAAAATCTTATTTATTCATGAGAGACACAGAGAGAGAGGCAGAGACACAGGCAGAGGGAGAAGCAGGCTCCATGCAGGGAGCCCGATGTGGGACTCAATCCCGAAACTCCGAGATCACGCACTGAGCTGAAGGCAAATGCTTAACCACTGAGCCACCCAGGCGTCCCACCTTTTTGATTTTTTTTAATGTAGTCTTCCAGTGTAGCTAATGTATTTGCTTTTATAAAAATTAAATCATAAGCATTATTTCTTAACTTATTTTTTCCCTTAATAATAAGTTTACCATATTCATAATTTCCAAAGATAATTACTTTTCATTGCTTTCCATGACATAGATTTGTCACAGTCCTCTTACACAGTGTTCTAGTGTAGTCTGTATAATGCACTGTTTTGCCTATTCAAACTGCTCTTCCTCACCACAAATATAGTTGACGCTTGAACAAAACTGGTTTACATACAGGTCCACTGACAAGAATTTTTTCAGTAACTACAGTATAGAGTATGGTTTTACAGTATTGTAAATATGTTTTCTCTCATGATTTTCTTAATAACATTTTTCTTCCAACTTATTTTATTGTAAGAATCTGGTACATAGGGCAGCCCGGGTGGCTCAGCAGTTTAGCACAGCCTTCAGCCCAGGGTGTGATCTTGGAGACCCGGGATGGAGTCCCACATCGGGCTCCTTGCATGGGGCCTGCTTCTCCCTCTGCCTGTGTCTCTGCGTCTCTCTCTCTCTCTCTCTCTCTCTCTCATGAATAAATAGGTAAAATCTTTAAAAAAAAAAAAAAGAATATGGTACATAATACATATATAAAATACAGGTTAATTGACTTTATATTAGTAAGTCTAGTCATCAATGGGTTATTAGTAAATAAGTTTTGGAGAAGTAAAAAATTAGACATTGATTTTCAACTGTGAGAATAGTTTTAATATATACATATTTATAGCTATATACAGCTTTATTAATATCAAGAAACTGCAGGCTACCATAAGAAAAACTATGCTTTTATAATTTTATTATTTTACTCCATCTGGGATTTGCTTGAGTCTAAGGTATGAAGTAGTGATTTAACTTTTTCTCTGATGATTAGCTAATTGCCCCTATTTACTTATACTGCAGAAGTTAATATAATATCTAGAAAATAAATGACTGCCTACAGGGGCCCCTGACTGGCTCAGTTGGTAGAACATGTGGCTCTTAATCTCAGGGTTGTGAGTTCGAGCCCCATGTTGAGTGTAGAGATTTCTTAAAATCTTTAAGGAGCGCCTGGATGACTTAGTCAGTTAAGCATCAACTCTTGATTTTGGCTCAGGTCTTGATCTCAGAGTCATGAGATAAAGCTCCATGTCTGCTTAAGATTCTGCCTGCCCTGCCTCTCTCTCTCTCTCTCTCTCTCTCTCTCAAATAAATAAGTAAAACCTTTTAAAAATAAAAATAGGGATCCCTGGGTGGCGCAGCGGTTTGGCACCTGCCTTTGGCCCAGGGCACGATCTTGGAGACCCGGGATCGAATCCCACGTCGGGCTCTCAGTGCATGAAGCCTGCTTCTCCCTCTGCCTATGTCTCTGCCTCTCTCTCTCTCTCTCTCTCTCTCTCTCTTTCTGTGACTATCATAAATAAATAAAAATTTAAAATAAATAATAAATAAATAAATAAAAATAAAAATAAATGACTGCCTACAAATCCATAAAATAAACGTTTGACTCAAAATGGACAAAGGATATGAACAAAGAGTTCACAGAAGAAAACTACAAATAGCCAATGAATAAACTTAAGAGATATTCAACCTTAATAGACTCTTTTTTTTCCCAATTAATTGACAAAAATTTTAAAGGTTGATAATAGGGGTCCCTGGTTGGCTAAGTCAGTAGAACATGTGACTCTTGATTTGAGGTTGTGAATTCCAGCTCCAAATGAGGCTTGAGCCTACTATAAATAATCAATAAAAATCGATTGATAACATTCAGTATTGGCAGCTGTTTGGGGGAAAGGGACACTTCACTTGCTGTGTGTGAATAGGTTTTATGGAGAAAGTTTATGTATAACTGCAGCAGAGCATAGAGCAGTAGTTAAGAGTGCAGTGGTTAAAAGTATGGACTCTGGGTTCGAACTTAGTGCCTCTACCATTGTTATCCTGGACAGAACATTCAAACTCTAAACCTCAGTGGCCATATAATTTCCTCAGAGTGTTTATGAGAATTACATGAGACTGTATGTAAAACCTGGCCCATAGTAAATAATAAATGTTAGCTATGTTATTATTTGTTTTATTAGTAATTTTTAACATTATAACAATAACAGTGGTAATATTGCTGCAAAGCCAGTTTTTTTCTGAGATAAACCAGGGCCTTCGTACTGTTACATTGTCTTACTGAGAAACTATAATACTTCTGTTTTGCCTCTTTGAGGAAATGGTTTAATTAATAAGCACTGATGTATGCCTAGTGTTTATCTTGTTTCTTAGGAACTAATTACATTTCAATTTATGACAACTTATCAGAAAAGAAACTAATTTGGCTCAGAAGGTTTCTAAAAGTACCTTTTATGTGTTCTTGCATTCCCTTTCCATAGTTTGGTCCTGGATCCCCCATATGCTCTTTCTCATAGCACCTTGATCTTTAACTTTACTTCCAGTCAAAAATAGTTGGCTTTAAATCTTCTGTTCACTTAGATTTCTTTATTAAAAATAGGAGACTGTTGAACTTTTCTTGAATGTCAGTATTCTCTAATAGATGTCTTGGCCAAGTATTAAAAATGAGTTTGAGGGATCCCTGGGTGGCGCAGCGGTTTGGCGCCTGCCTTTGGCCCAGGGCGCGATCCTGGAGACCCGGGATCGAATCCCACATCGGGCTCCCAGTGCATGGAGCCTGCTTCTCCCTCTGCCTGAGTCTCTGCCTCTCTCTCTCTCTCTCTCTGTGACTATCATAAATAAATAAAAATTTAAAAAAATAAATAAATAAAAATAAAAATGAGTTTGAGGTTTATGATTTTCTAAAATACAGTTTTTGTTTATCAGCTCAAACTCTAGCAAAGCAGTCAAAACACAACACTCATAAAGCCAATGAACACTGTTGATCACAGATTGTACAGTAATAAACTTCGTGTAGTGTGTTCTCCAGGATGAGAAGTTATTATTGTTATCCTGAATATATTAAATGAAGGGATGTCCTATTTATCATGTTTTTTTTTTTTTAAGATTTTATTTATTCATGAGAGACACACAGAGCGAGACACAGGCAGAGACACAGGCAGAGGGAGAAGCAGGCTCCATGCAGGGAGCCCAACATGGGACTCAACCCAGGGTCTCCAGTATCACACCCTAGGCCAAAGGCGGCGCTAAACTACTGAGCCACCCAGGCTGCCCGTTAATTTAAGATCTTTAAATGGGCATTCCTGCTTTCACGTTTTGGGGAGGAGTTTGGAATATAATTAGATACAGTCTTCTTCAGATCTTCTAAATTTCTTTCAGAATTCTGTATATGGTTTATAGTGAAACATTATAGTAACTTCTGGAGAAATGGAACAGAACATGGTAAGACTCCCATGAAAAATTCTGCCTGTATTGTCACTGTATTCGATAAAGGACTAGCAGTGGTGCTGAGGTTTGGTAGTTCTAGATTCTTTTTTTTTTTTTTTTTTTTTAAGATTTTATTTATTCATGAGAGACACAGAGAGAAAGAGAGGCAGAGACACAGGCAGAGGGAGAAGCAGGCTCCATGCAGGGAGCCTGACTTGGGACTTGATCCTGGGTCTCCAGGATCATACCCTGGGCTGAAGGCGGTGCAAAACTGCTGAGCCACCCGAGCTGCCCCAGTTCTAGGTTCTTACTAAGCTTGACCTCCCTTTAGATTCACAGGCCTCCCTTGTCAGAACTCTGCATCCTCAAATCCCTATGACAGAGGACTTGACTTCTAAATGTATAGACCTATCTCTATTCCTGAGCTTTAACATCGTTGAAAGGTAGTTTTGTGGGGTTTTTTAAGATTTGTTTATTTGTAAGAGAAACAGAGAGGCAGAGACACAGGAAGAAGGAGGAGAAGCAGGCTTCGTGCAGAGAGCTTGATGTGGGATTCAATCCCAGACCTCTGGGATCGCACCCTGAGCCAAAGGCAGACACTCAACCGCTGAGCCACCCAGGCGTCCCTGAAAGGTAGTGTAAAGGCCATCTAGAATAATCTCGTGGTTCCAACCATTACTTGAATACTAAAAACTCAAATTTTCAAGATTTTAAGAGTACCATTCTTTTTTTTTTTTTTGCTTTTAACTTGATAATTTTGAGACCGAGAGGAAAAGCAAGTGTATTTTCTTACAGTCTAATATCCATAAAGATCTCAGTGATTGGCAAAGAAGTTAACAGTCCCACACATAAGGAACTTGTTTGATCTTCAATGAGGGGGTCATGGCTAAGTGCAGCTAGTCCAAAGGAGAGGCACTGGAAACTCAGGCATACAATAGTCCTGAAAATGGTTAATGTTTGACCTGAAGAGGAAGAATTAAGCAAGGGTTGTCATGTGAGTGTTCTCCGCTAAAGTTTAAAAAACTGTTCTAAAGAGAAAAAATTAAATACATTCTATGTGGCTCTCAGAGAAGTACAAGACTCAAGAGTAGACATTCTAGGGGACAAAGTTTATTTAGCCCAGTTTCTAACAATTAGAGTTACCTGAAGAAAAAAAAAATCTTCCAGAAAGTATTTTAAGCAGCAAGTGGATGCACCTGTCCATCAAAAGTATTTCAGAGGGAAATTATGTGTGCAGCAGATCAGGTGTTAGAGTAGATAATCTCCAGAAGGACTCAAATCCTTTTCCAACACAATTCTTTGATTCAGTGACAATCATTCTTAATTGACAATTCTTTTAGCAAGTGTTTTATTCAGATATGTACTACACCTAATATAGGCAAAACATTTTTTGTAATTTGATGTAATTAAAAGCAAGACATCAATTCCATTTTTTTAGATAACTGTTTTCTTAGATACTCAGTATTGATGAAGCATTCTGTTTCGTGCATTGTAGATCCACTGCTTCAGATCATGAGAGCAATTATTGTCTCTGAATTTAGATAAAGTCTAAAAAACTAAACTGATAACTCTAATAAAACTTTAAATATAGCCACAAGAAGAAAAGGGATGGCCTAATAATATGACATCCCTATAGTCTTTTTCAGTTTTTCAAAGTACTTTGATAAATTATTATATTATCACAACAACTCTACAACTCTGTATATTTCTTTTTTTTTTCAACTCTGTATATTTCTATCCTCACTTTATAAATGGAATATTAAGGATTGATGAGGTTATCCCTTAGATAAAGGCAGAACTTTAATTTAAACCTTAGTTTATCTTTCTGTATACTGTTGTTTTCTATAGTGTACTATGATGCCTCTCTAGAGAATTTTTTTCTGTATTTTTTGAGTTTAAAAATGTTTCTCAGTGTATAAGTCACAGATTTCACCTGAAAATATTCTCTTCTTTTGTGGTCATATCTTCTATATCCTTCTTTGTTTTCCCTCAGTTCTCAGTTACAGAGAGCAAGGTTGGTTTGTTTGTTTATTTATTTATTTATTTATTTATTTATTTTTAAGCCATTGTGTGGTGGGATTGTGGGGATTTTTTTTTTTTTGTAAGATTTTATTTACTTATTCATGAGAGACAGAGAGAGAGGCAGACTCCACGCAGGGAGCCCAATGTGGGACTCGATCTGGGTCTCCAGGATCACGCCCTGGGCCGAAGGCGGGGCTAAACCACTGAGCCACCCAGGCTGCCCAGAGAGCAAGGTTTAGCTTAGGATTAGAGTTACTTGAAAAAGCCATTTCCCAAAATTTTTAGCAGCATGTATTAGTATGTTGGAGCTGCTATACCAAAATACCACAGACTAGGTAACTTAGACAGTAGACATTTATTTTTCAATAGTTCAAAGGCTGGAAAGTCCAATAACAATATGTTGGTCTAATTTGGTTCCTGGAGGTGACTCTGTTCCTGTCTTGCAGATGGCCGCCTCCCCATGTCCTCACATGACAATTAGAAAATAGATAGGGCAAATTGTAGGAGAGTCATAACTGTACCATGTGTGGCACTGCTACTCCAGTGACAGTTCTGCTTGGAAAGGATGGTTTGTGGACAGGTTGTGGCTAAATTTAAGACTTTTTTTTAAAGAAACAATCTGAGAATCTAACCTAGTCACTTTCGTCAAATAGAGGTGAGAAATTTAACTGTAAGCCTTTGCTTTTGAGGCATCTGTACAGAGTAAAGGCAAAGGAGCTCTGGCCTTTTGCTGCCACTTACTAGCTGTTCATTCAGATACTTGTTAGCAGGATGTGCAAGTGCCAGGTAAATTGAAAACCCAGTACAGGGATGCCTGGGTGGCTCAGTGGTTGAGCGTCTGCCTTTGGCTGAGGGCGTGATCCCAGGATCCGGGATCGAGTCCCGTATCGGGTTCCTTGCTTGGAGCCGGCTTCTCCCTCTACCTATGTCTCTGCCTAACTCTCTCTCTTTCTCTCACTGTCTCTCTTTCTCTTTCATGAATAAATAAATAAGATCTTTAAAAAAATAAAAAATGATAAACCAGTTTTCATATCCAAAAAACTGTTATTGTATAAGGGAGAGAGAAAGAGACCATAACAATCAGAACACACTGTGATAAGTGCCTAAGTAGCATAATGTGCTTTGGAACCTCAGAGGAAGAATGACTACTGCTGGAGGTGTTATGGAAGATTTCAGAATTGTCATTGGAAAAGGATCTTGAGAGGTGATGAGTAGGTGTTGAGTAGTTTAATTTTCAAGACACTGGAGAGTCACAGAGGAAGGAAAATGACATGAAACATGTAGGAAGAAAGTATTTTGAGGGGATTTGGGATCAAGAATGAGGAGGAAGGAGGGTCAAAAGCAAGTCCTTGGAGTTGTTGGAAATTCTGTTCATTCACTCAATTTTTTTATTGAGAGTCCCTACCTTATAGATCGTTGATCTTTTTGAGAGTAGCCAACACTTGAGGAAACAATAATATGCCAGGATTAGAAAATGAGTAATAGATGAAATAAAGTCATCAAGAATAGCTTACTTTTTCAAGAAATCTGGTGATCTAGGAAAGCAGGGATCAGTGAAATAGCTTGAGTAGGTAGAGAGATCTTTATTAAAGAATGAAAATCACTGGGGTGTCTGGCTGGCTCATTCAGTGAATTGTATGATTCTTAATGTTGGGATCATGAGTTTGAGCCCCATGTTGGGCATAGAGATTGCTTAATTTAAAAGAAAGAATGAAAATCACATATATAAGCTATTGACTTTGTGCAAGTTGCTTAACATCTGTAAAACAAGGAAAATGCTTGCATTGTCTCCTTTACAGAGAGATTCCGAAATTTGAGTGAAATAGTTATATGCCAACTCACTTTAAAAACCATAACTCGGGATCCCTGGGTGGCGCAGCGGTTTAGCGCCTGCCTTTGGCCCAGGGCGCGATCCTGGAGACCCGGGATCGAATCCCACATTGGGCTCCCAGTGCATGGAGCCTGCTTCTCCCTCTGCCTATGTCTCTGCCTCCCTCTCTCTCTCTCTGTGACTATTATAAATAAATAAAAATTAAAAAAAAAAAACCATAACTCTACAAATGTATTGTGCTTACTAGCATTATTTCAATTATTTATCTTTATTTTAAAGTTCAGGGTTGGTTTCTATTTTGCAAATTTATAGGCTTCATGTTCCAGGGTATTGATAAAGCCAGAGTTTTAGTGGTTCTTTTTTACTCCAGCTTACACATCTGAAGCCTTTTTTCACAATGCTGGGAAGTAGTAGCTGTTGGAGTGATAGCAAAGGAAGCCTTCTACATGAAAACACATGTCCCATTTGAAAACCAAAATCATCTCCAGCTTTGCTTTTTTTTTTTTAAGAGGATTCTAACTTGAAGAAGTTGATTTCCGTCTCAGTGCTGTAGCATTTTTTAAAACTAGGTAAAATGCACAGATCTCTGAATGTGGCATTTGATAGGATTCCAAACAATATCCCTATGCCTCCAAATAACATAAGAAATAGTGACTGGAAAAAAAAAAATAGTGACATGCATTTAGGAACACATCCTTGTATACAAGGAAGGGCCTTGTATTATCTCTATGGCTATGTTTGTTCTGGCTTGTTTCTGACCAGTTTCAGGCACATAATTATACACATCAGTAGAGTAACAGACCTATGAGAAGAAAAAAGATTTCATTTGACTTTGCTGGTGAGAAGACCGTGTAAACTTTCAAATAGTGATCTTTTTCTCATTACTAAATTACTTGCCTTCACTGTTTCCCAGGCCAGTTTGAATTTTGATTGTATGCTTTCCAAGCACAGTGCCTTTGCCAGGGCCAGAGTATTATTTCACAGGGGTATCATCACTGATTACAGTGCTGCATCTAATGTTTCAAAGATACTAAACCCTGGTTTCTCAGGGATCCATTTGTATTTTCCCACCTCATCCCCCATAAATAAGAAAAATACCACAGAGAAAATCACTAGGCGATTATTGGGCAGAGAAAGATGTGTTAGCTTCCATGAATTAGAATTGGTTCTCAAGAATGAGGATTCACACAGGATGCTCTCTATAACCAGTGCTAGTACAGGAAAAGCCTAGAAGGAGGGCTTTGAAAGAAATGATATTTCAGAATTAAAGAAGGTTTCGAGGTGCCTTGGTTGGCTCAGCCAGTAGAGCACACGACTCTGAACCTCAGTGTAGCGAGTTCAAGCCCCATGTTGGGTGTAGAGAGTACTTAAAAATTAGGGACGGCTGGGTGGCTTAGCGGTTGGGCGCCTGCCTTTGGCTCAGGTTGTGATCCCCGGATCCGGGATCGAGTCCCGCATCGGACTCCCTGCATGGAGCCTGTTTCTCCCTCTGCCTATGTCTCTGCCTCTCCTCTCAATCTGTGTCTCTCATGAATAAATAAATAAATCTTTATTTTAAAAATTTTAATATTTTTTTAAATGAAGGTAGGAGTAAGAAAAGGAAATGAGTTCAGAAAGTGAGAAAGGAGGAGAGAGTTTGAGAGGGGAGAGATCATAAAAGCAGCGTGTTAAAAGAGAGCCAGAAGAAGAAAAAGAAAAGGCCACAACCCAAAACTAGGAAAGCAGAGCAAAGAAAGGCATTCCTTAAAAAAAAAAAAGAAAGAAAGAAAGAGAAAAAGAAAAAGAAAAGGCATTCCTGTGATGAAAATGCGTAGGATACCACCAAATAGAGACTCCCTTTGTTTATTGCTAGTCATTACAGCTGCTTCCAGGGTAGGAATGAGAAGAGAGGTTTTTCTTCATGCCTGTGACCTTGATGTTAATGCTTTGCCTCCTATTGCTCTGGTCTGCCTCGGTAGACAGACATTAGCATACATCAGTGTGCTGAGTCAGCCACTTTGCCTGGAAATTCTACTTACCTTGAAATTCCTCAAACTATAGGTAATGAACCGCATGCCCATATATAATTTACAGATACTCTGCCAAGTCATGAATTCAACTTCATGTAGAATGGGCTTTTAAATTCTAATGTGTTTTTTCCGGCAATTTGGCTGACTGACTTAGCTGTTCTCCTTAGGGAGAATGGGGGTGGGTGGGTGGGTTGGTTGGTTGGTTGGTTGAGTTTGCCAAGCTCCAGTTCTAAGTTGCCCTTTCCACAGCCTTCTGAATCCTGAATGAGCAGTTCTCCATGTTTGGCTCCTGGACACTCTTCAATGAACCTTCCTTTCTGGTTGCTCAGCCTGAGACGGAGAATTCTAGTCAACCCCCCTGACTTCTCTCTGATACTCATTGTGGTTCAACACACATTTGAGTGTCAGTTATGTGCAGAGCACTGAGAAGGGATAAAAATAATGTGCCAATGGAATTTGACTTGCAAATTTGTCTTCTGTTCTTATAAGTACTTCGAATGCAGGGGTACACAAATCTATAAGTACACTGAGGAGGGATCAGATAGCTTTGCCTCAGGGTGTATCAGGGACCACAATTAGATAGGAGGTTGAGGGCAGCCCCAGTGGCCCAGCAGTTTAGTGCCACCTTCAGCCCGGGGTGTGATCCTGGAGACCCGGGATCGAGTCCACATCAGGCTCCCTACATGGAGCCTGCTTCTCCCTCTGCCTGTGTTGTGTCTCTGCCTCTGTGTGTGTGTGTGTGTGTGTGTGTGTGTGTGTGTCTGTCATGAATAAATAAAATCTTTAAAAAAAAGAAAAGAAAAGAAAGGAGGTTGACATGGCTTTAGGGAGCGTCCTGGGAGTGGGATACATGTTCTAGGCAGAGTAGAGCAGTGTGTTCTAACCACTGAAGCACAAGAATATACCATCTTTGGGAAATGCAGTAACTAGGCATGGTTGGAGGATAGGTGCCTCTAGGGACTGGAGTAGAACGTGATTTTGAAGAATGCAATGGATGGCAGAGACTAGACTCAGTGTCTTTCTTCCTCCCACAAACCTTAATTTACCCTCTTGACTTCATTACCCCAGGCATATAGCACATATAGCACTCCTGGTTGCCTGTTGAGTTGCTGTTCTTTATCAAACTGTCCTTTCTACTTGCTTGATACTACCTTCATATCTCACCCTTTTCTGTTCTTTTTTTCACCTATTATTAACTCAGAACCACCCCCCTTTTTTAAAAAAAATCAACATTCCTCAATCATGTTTACAAAGCCTGAACTTTATATGTCCCTCAGAAATATGTAGGTCTGAAAATGGAAGGACTTTTTTTTTGGACAGTCATATAGGATTATACTGAGACCTATCAAGATTATACTGAGACCGTATCAAGACCAGAGGTCTTATCTTTCAATCTAGAACAATGCTCTTGAACTGTCACTGGTAAAGATCCAGGTTTTTTTTTTTTTAATTTTTTTTTTAATTTTTATTTATTTATGATAGTCACAGAGAGAGAGAGAGGCAGAGACACAGGCAGAGGGAGAAGCAGGCTCCATGCACCGGGAGCCCGACGTGGGATTCGATCCCGGGTCTCCAGGATCGCGCCCTGGGCCAAAGGCAGGCGCCAAACCGCTGCGCCACCCAGGGATCCCAAGATCCAGGTTTTTACTTCTAGTCCTTCACAGACCAATATTTTCATAAAATAAACAAAATGACATACAAAATAAAAGCCAAAAAGTTTTATGAAAATCCACAAATTACTCTGCTTAATTGCTATTAAAGTTTTTAAACACTTGTCACAAACTGGTAACACAATTCACAAACCAGCACCACTCGTCTATGGATCACATTTTTGGCAACACTACTATAAAATCTTCAAAATAGCTTGTGCCTGATACACAGTAGAACTTCAGTGAATGAGATGGTTAACTTGACTATACCAGAAAACGGGGGAAATGAATGACAGTAGTACCTCTCTTTGGAGGCTTGCGGGGGGCGGCGGGGGGCGGGGAATGATAAAGGGAAAAGGAGTACTATAATAACATTACTCCCCCATGACATAGACTTTTCCTCATCACTGTCTCTGAACATCACTCCTTTGGCTCTTTAATGAGCCAGATATATATTAGTAAATCATTCATGTAGGTTTCTGAGAAATGATAGTTTTGATCTTGCTGATTATGCAAAACTTAATGTCTGCAGAAAGATCATCTCGTGTCTCAGAACTAGGTTTCATGAGCAAATCTAGTTTGGCTAGGATTGATTTCAAATACTAACCCCTGTGATGCCTGGGTGGCTTAGCAATTGAGCGCCTGCCTTTGGCCCAGGGCATGATCCTGGAGTCCCGGAATCGAGTCCCATGCCGTGCTCCCTCATGGAGCCTGCTTCTCTCTCTGCCTGTGTCTCTCCATCTGTGTGTGTGTGTGTGTGTGTGTGTGTGTGTGTGTCATGAATAAATAAATGAAAATCTTTATTAAAAAAATAATAACTAACCCCCCCCCTTCAAATCAAAGCATTTCTCCATGTCATAATATGGACCCTACTGCCAAATGCATCCCCTGCCTGAGACTTTCTCATTTCCTTCGGTATCTTCTGAATAGGGTAAGAAGCTTTATCAAAACTTTGTGACAAATTAGCCTTCTGTATCAATTAACATAATCTTAGATTGCTTGCAACACTGCAGATTTTCAGTTCTTCAAAGCAAATTGTAAGGTCTTGAATCCCCTTCAAATAAGGATTCATGGTATCATTGGAAACTAGAAAAGCAGTTTTTTTTGTTTTTTTTTTTTAAGATTTTATCTATTCATGAGAGACACACAGAGAGAGGCAGAGACACAGGCAGAGGGAGGAGCAGGCTCCACGCAGGGAGCCCGACATGGGATGGGATCCCAGGACTCCAGCATCACGACCTGAGCCAAAGGCAGGCTTTCAACTGCTGAGCCACCCTGGCATCCCAGGTCTACCTTTAAATATGCAGATACATAGGATATCATGTGAAGGATATCATTATTTTGAAATATTTAAACTCGAATAATATTTGAATGTAATTTTTAGGGAAGTTTTATTACCATAAATGAAATGTTTCCATTGTAGATCAGTACAGCATCAGTAAGTAACTCAGTACATCATCCTCATTCTCTGCTGACCATACCCTAGGAGAACATTGTTAGAAAGCCAGAAAGACCACTTCCATGGCATATTTGGGGATCTGGCTGCCTTTCTCGTTGTCTTAATCAGTTCCCTTAGCTCTTCTAGCTCTGGAGATCTGTCCTCACAAAGATATCCTGGACCTTGCAGCTGCCTGAAGCCACTGCCTAAGAGTATGTAGTGTGGACAGATCTCTATCTGAATGCTAGCTATGTTACTTACTAGTTGTGGATTGCTGAGAAAGGTATTTAACTTTTGAGAGTACCACTGTTTTATGTGGGTGTCAGTATTGAATAAGATTGAAAAATTAAAAGAAAAAGAGCTCTTATGGCAGTGTTTGGTATAAATTTTAACCTATCTCTTTCTTTGAGGACTAGCTTTAAGCAATGAATGTGGCCAGCGGCCAGATAAGGCTGGAAATACTGTTTACCTTTTTCCTAGCCTTTTGCTGTCAGCAATTACTAAATTAAACAAGCCTGTTAGGAAGCTAGCTCAAAGAAATGCAAAAGAGTTAGGACTTTGCATTAGTAATGAACCACTAAGAATTATTGACCTTAGGGCACCTGGCTGGCTCAGTCAGAAGAGCATGTGACTCTTAATCTCTGGGTGGTGAATTCGATCCTTCTATTGGGTGCAGAAATTACTTAAATAAATAAAAACCTCCCCCCCCAAAAAAAATTATTGACCTTTTTAGATATCATTAGACTGACACAGTGAGGTTTCCCTTAGCCTTTGGAGACTTTAGAGAAACTCAGAAGAGAGATCAGAACCTCTGTCTTAGACTGATCTATTTTGCCAATCTTGACTAGACTGGATTGTCTGACCACACCCCTTAGCATTTGAATGTGGAAGAGGCCAACCCTCAGCTGGTACTAGATCTGTTACCTGGACATTGTTGTGGCTATAATCAATTTTATACAGTTTGATATGGTTCAATAATTTCTGGAAAGTTTGGCTAAGCTAGAAAATAGTGTCTCTAGTCATACGGTGTGTCCTTTTTGTAAATATATCTTTTGCCCATCAAAGATATATAAAAGATCAAGAATCCAGGACCCCTGGGATCCCTGGGTGGCACAGCGGTTTGGCGCCTGCCTTTGGCCCAGGGGGCGATCCTGGAGACCCTGGATCGAATCCCACATCGGGCTCCTGGTGCATGGAGCCTGCTTCTCCCTCTGCCTGTGTCTCTGCCTCTCTCTCTCTCTCTCTCTCTCTCTCTCTCTCTGACTATCATAAAAAAAAAAGAATCCAGGACCCCAAAAGTAAATGAATTCTGACTATGGAATACACTAGCAGCATAATCTGAGCTGGCATTCTGACACCAAAGATATCCGTATACTACAGTGTTTGGACGTATCTTTCTAGCCTCATGTCTTAAAAGGACTACCTGTCCTGTACCCTGAGCTTACAGATCATGACTTATTCATCTTCTGTCCCCCTGTCTTGAGTAAGTCTCTCCCTGGTACAAACGAGGCATACAGGATAGCTGACTGTGTCATATAAATTTTAAGAGCATGGACATTAAATCAGGCAGTCAAAAACCAACTTCACTGCTTACTGGCTCCATGATCTTTGAGCAAGGTACTTGTCATCCCAAAACCACAGATTTCTTCATTCACATAAAAGCTCTAATAACTGCCTATTTCATAGCATTATGAGGATTAATTTAGATATGGATAAAGCACCTAGCCCAATATCTGGCATTCAGTACCTGTTAGCCATCATCCTCGTACAGTAAGTGCTGAATGTAAAGATCAGTGGTACTGTTATGATTGCCTGTGTTTCTGCCAAAGATTTTAACACTCAAAATGTGTAATATGAATTATCTGACAAAAGCATCCTTTCCATTTCTTGGTAAAAATCTTCCCCTTTAGTTATGTCTGTTCATTTAAACAGCAGTTTACTTAGAATTGGCCCATTTGATAAGGAATGCATGATAAAGTATACCAGCTCATTCATATAATTGCTCCAGATAATTTTGTGTGAATGTTTTCATATTTTATTGTTTTTAGAAATTTTGGAAGAATGAGAATATGGTAGTGACTTATGAATATTTTTATTATATTTATATCAACTTTGTCATTCTAAAAAATATACTAAACATCTCCAATTTCCATGGGAAAATCCTCAGGGGGAAAAATTTTTTTTAATAGCTCTAGTGAAGTTTAGAGATTTAAAAAAGGGAATTGCCAAGAAGCTACAAGAGACCCCATGTTTGAGTCTCTCGATTCGATGTTCGTTCTACAGACAAAGAGAAACATTTGGGCACATAGTCCACTGTTTGTTTTTGGTTCCCAAAGCACTGCCAAGGGAGACCTAATACTCTTGGGGTCTTTTCTTAGCTCCCTGGGAGGGAGTTGATGGAAGATGGTTATTAATCTACACCAACCTTAGTTTATTAGCTGTAATAGCTCCCAAACATGTTTTCAGCAGAGAAATAAACTCTGCAGGTCTCCTTATAGTGTTTCTGTGTCCCTTTCCAGTACTGCTACCAAGGGTTTTATTTTTTCTATAAGAATTTTATAGACATTTATCCTTTTTTCTCACTGTCCACCTCACTCCTTCCCCTTGTTTCCTTGCACTCCCTTGTGCACACAAAATAGAGAAGCTTCGATGAACGTTTTTCCTCTGAAAAATGTGTTTTCTAACTTTCAGTTCTCTAAAATCTTATTTTCTAAAAACATCTTTTAACAACCAGTGTCGATTCTTTGTTCATCCACTGTACATCACCACTCCCTGTCTTGTAGTATAGAATTTGGGCTTCAGTGGCTGTAAGTTGCTCTTTCCATTCTTTAAAAGATTTTTCTTGGGGGATCCCTGGGTGGCGCAGCGGTTTAGCGCCTGCCTTTGGCCCAGGGCACGATCCTGGAGACCCAGGATCGAATCCCACATCGGGCTCCCGGTGCATGGAGCCTGCTTCTCCCTCTGCCTGTGTCTCTGCCTCTCTCTCTCTCTCTCTCTCTCTCTCTCTCTCTGTGACTATCATAAATAAATAAAAATTAAAAAAAAAAGATTTTTCTTTCTTAGAACCCTAAAGCTCAAAGTATGGTCTGGTCCCTGGGCCAGTAGTCTTGGCATCACCTGGGAGTCGGTTAAAAATGCAGAATGTCAGGTCCTACCCCAGATCTACTGAACTGGAATGTATATTTTAACAAGATCCCCAGGGGATTTATGTGCACATGAAAGTTTAAGAAAACACTACCAGCAATCAAGATTTGTTTAAAGCAGGGAAAACTGTCATGTTTGATGCCAATACCTAGACTCCCCATCTCCAAAAATTTTGGATCCCCAGGGATCCCCCTATACCAAAATATTAAACAGTAATCTCTGAGTTATGGAATATATAACTTTCATATTTTTTTGTCTTCTGTTTTTCAAACTTTCTGTAATGGCCATGAATTCTTTTAGTAAAGAATACTCATATGTATATACATACCGTTTAATAAATATCACATTGTATATGTTTTATAAGCTGCTTTTTAATTTTTAAAAATTTTTATCCTGCTTTTCACATAGCATTATATCAGTATATTACAAGTATTTTCTCATACCTTTAAATATCATTTACATAGGCTTTTATATTGTTTAAATGAATCCTGACCTAAGATAAATGGATTTTTGCCTTAAAAATGTTTACATACTGGGGATCCCTGGGTGGCGCAGCAGTTTGGCGCCTGCCTTTGGCCCGGGGTGCGATCCTGGAGACCCAGGATCGAATCCCACGTCGGGCTCCCGGTGCATGGAGCCTGCTTCTCCCTCTGCCTGTGTCTCTGCCTCTCTCTCTCTCTCTGTGTGTGTGACTATCATAAATAAATTAAAAAAAAATTTTTTTAAGTTTAAAAAAAATTCTCCCTCTCCTTTAAAAAAAAAAAATGTTTACATACTGACTGTTGTCTTGAGAGACTGTTTAGCTCTTGCAAACCTTTAGTATTTGAAAGCTTTCCTTATCCACAGAAGGGGAGGTATTTAAATGGAGGTGTCAAAACTGCAGTGAAGTCAGGTCAGATGTTCCCAGGAGCTTTTGCAACTATTGTCAGTTGAGGACCAGCATTTTTTTTAGTTCTTTTGTTTTTTAAGATTTAATTTATTTATTCATGAGAAAGAGAGGCAGAGACAGGCAGAGGGAGAAGCAGGCTCCCCATGTGGGGAGCCTGATGCAGGACTCAATCCTAGGACCCTGGGATCACAACCTGAGCCAAAGGCAGACACTGAACCACTGAGCCACCCAGACATCTGTTTTTTGAGCTCTTAAACTTAATACATAGAATTTGACTTCACTCTCCCAGAATATGCTGCACCCCAAGGAATTCTTTTTACTTTTTAGACAGAGAGAGCATATGAGTGGGGAGGAGCAGAGGGAGAGAGAGAATTTTAAGTAGGCTCCCCGCCAGGGGTGGAGCCAGACATGGGACTTGATCTCAGGACCCTGAGATTATGACCTGAGCTGAAATCAAGAAGGATGCTTAACCTACTGAGCCACCCAGGCATCCCCCTCCCCAGGAATTCTTAATAATGTTTGCCTCATAACTTATGTGTCCTGTGGGAGGGAACTATATTTCTAAACTACCTCTTCAAATCCTTTTTAGTTGGAATTGTGCTTCAAGACAATATCTCTTATAGTTTGAGTATTCTCTTCATTAATATGTACATTGTGATAGGGAAAGCTAGAAAATTCCTAAAGTGAGTTGGGTTGAGGAGGCATCTGGGTGGCAGTGGTTGAGCCTCTGCCTTTGGCTCAGATCATGATCCCAGGGTCCTGGGATCAAGTTCCACATGAGGCTTCCCACTGGGAGCCTGCTTTTCACTCTGCCTATGTCTCTGCCTCTCTCTGTGTGTCTCTCATTAATAAATGAATAAAATCTTTAAAAAAAAAAAAAAAGAAAGAAAGAAAATTCTTAGAGCAACATCTTGAAACCTCAGTGGTATGGAGTTGGCCAAGCTATACTGTAATCAGAGAAAGTCAAGTATATTATCTTACCCAAACCTTGGGAATAAAAACCAGTTTTATGACTTCAGAACAGTGACCTGCCTCCAAAACTGTTCTGTCCTTACCCCAGTCAAGTTGCATCATATGAGAAGAGAATAATCTTACTAATGGTCTCTTTGCAAGAAAGAAGACGCAGTCTGCAGTTGGGGAAACTTTCTTAGATGCATAGTAGCTTGCTCTGTGGAAGAAAAGCCCTTGTTGCCATCTTCTCTACCAGAATTTCTATATAAAAGGTTCAGAAATATGCAGTTTTTAGTTTGAGAGGAACAGGCTTGATATTTTATTCACAGAATTGAAATTCTGAAAACAGAGCTTTTGAACTTAGCATTTCTTCTGAAGAGAAAGGTGCTTAAGCACTTCACAACATAAAGACTTCAGAAGCTGTACCTGTTGCCTAAGGTTATGACACAATGTGTGTTCTTTAGGTAATGTTTGATCTGAGTTTTGCCCTTAACCTGAGATGGTAGCACACTATCAACCTTGGCTATCTTGTCTGAATATGCAAATCAGGAAGAGACAAGACACCTGGGTATAGCACAGTATTGAAAAGTGATACATGTTAGTGAGTGGGTATTCAGCTTTGGAAGCATGTTTTAGACACTGATAATTATCTTATCTCACAAGACCTGATCACAACAAGTAAGCTGAAGATGGTACTTTGTACAAGCCTCCATTATAGATAGTCCTTCTCACATTGCATTGTGATTATTCTTCCACCTGGTGGTTTTCCCTACCTGGAGGAG